>NC_081183.1:71450149-72177443 GCF_029867415.1 Vicia villosa
AGAAGTTCCTCCTATCCCCGAAGAGACTTGGGATACATTAGGAGAACCAAGCGGAAAATTCGACTACATGGTAAAATACTCCGCTCCTGAAAGTTCAAGAATCTCTCTTGAAGATATTGTTCCAACTGGATGGAATAGTGATTTTGACTACCTCTCTCAGCCAAAAGAGATTTATAACCCTTTCTATTCATCATCATCGACTGGTGAAATCATCATTGAGGATTATATCCCCAAGTCACCTTCCGAGGCTACGGATCTAGAGTTCACATATCTAGTCAATGCCATCTTAGGAGAAGAGCAAGACCAAAATACAGAAGAGGATGATCTCGAAAGTGTCTCCGACAACGAGTCTCTCCATTCAGAAGATTGGAAGTTTCCTCAAAAGAAAGTCCGACATACTTCACTTGGAAATGGGTATGCTCACACCGCTCAGTCTACTGAAGTAGAAGAAGATCGTCTGAGTGTTGCAAAGACAGTGGTTGGTAAATCAAGACCTACCACAGGCCAGCTTAAGCCTAAGGTTCCAGATTACTTAGTGCACAATGGGGTTCGCCACTACTGGACAGCTGTTGAAGTTTCAACTGTTGTTCGCACTCCTAAGTAGGAACTTTCACCGTTATTTTGTCCTCTCACCATAGCCCAGGGTGAAGAGATGTTTCATAGGGCTTTGCATTTTACTATTTCTTAGGAAAATGTCCCTCTTTGCTTCGCCCAAAGCAATAGAGTTTTGTTTTATAGGGTCTTTGTTTCAAGAAATGACTGTCAATAAATAAAAATGTCATTCTGTTCCTTCGTTTAGTTTTTTCCTTTTCTCTTTTTCGGAAATTGGTAATCCTAAAAAACACCCTAAAAAACATCAAATATTCCATTAACTGCATACACCGAGTCTTCCCTCGTTGTCTAAATAAAAATTATCAAACATATGCAGATTAATCATAAAATACCCCGTGGAAACGTGCGACCGTATGACTTCTCCAAGCTTTGAGTTTCTTGTATTCGAGGTAGAGGAAGAAGAAGACGAAGAAATATCAAAGGAAATTTCACGATTACTTCAACAAAAGGAAGAGGCCATTCAGCCATACAATGAGCCTCTAGAGATCATTAACCTTGGTTCCGATGGAAACAAAAAAGAGGTTAAGATTGGAGCTTCGCTCAGTTCAGAGATCAGAGAGAGTTTGATACAGCTGCTCAAAGAATTCTCAGATGTCTTCGCTTGGTCTTATCAAGATATGCCAGGGTTGGATACCAGTATAGTGGAGCATCACTTGCCATTAAAGGCAGAATGCCCTCCGGTCAAGCAAAAATTAAGAAGAACTCATCCGGAGATGGCCATGAAAATCAAAGAGGAAGTTCAAAAGCAAATCAACGCAGGTTTTCTCGTCACTTCAGAATACCCTCAGTGGTTAGCTAACATTGTTCCCGTTCCTAAGAAAGACGGAAAAGTCCGTATGTGCGTCGACTACAGAGATTTGAACAAAGCTAGCCCTAAGGATGATTTTCCTTTACCACATATTGATATGTTGGTAGACAGTACAGCAAAATCCAAAGTTTTCTCGTTCATGGACGGATTTTCAGGATACAACCAAATCAAAATGGCACCTGAAGACATGGAGAAAACAGCTTTCATCACCCCCTGGGGCACGTTCTGCTATCGTGTTATGCCTTTTGGACTAAAGAACGCAGGGGCAACTTATCAAAGAGCCATGACTACGCTTTTCCACGACATGATGCATAAAGAAGTGGAAGTCTATGTGGACGACATGATTGCCAAATCAGAAAATGAAGAAGATCACATACAGAATTTGACAAAGTTATTTCAACGCTTACGGAAGTTTCAGCTTTGCCTGAACCCCAACAAGTGCACCTTTGGTGTCTACTCAGGAAAACTCCTTGGTTTCATCGTCAGCAAACGAGGAATTGAAGTAGATCCAGACAAAGTCAAGGCCATTCAAGAAATGCCTTCACCCAAAACCGAGAAACAAGTTAGAGGATTTCTTGGACGTCTGAATTACATCTCGAGATTCATATATCTCATGACTGCAACTTGCGCTCCTATTTTCAAACTTCCATGGAAAAATCAGAGTTGCGTCTGGACAGACGATTGTCAGAAAGCGTCCAACGGACATCGCTTTATCTTGGTAGCTCTAGACTATTTCACCAAATGGGTTGAAGCAGCTTCATATTCAAACGTTACAAGACAAGTTGTCGTCAGGTTTATCAAGAATCACATCATATGTCGCTACGACATTCCTAGCAAGATAATCACTGACAATGGGTCAAATTTGAATAACAAAATGATGAAGGAGCTTTGTGAAGAATTCAAGATTGAACATCACAACTCATCTCCTTACAAACCAAAGATGAATGGAGCTGTAGAAGCAGCTAACAAAAACATTAAGAAAATCATTCAGAAGATGGTCATCACTTACAAGGATTGGCATGAAATGCTCCCGTATGCTCTTCATGGTTACCGTACATCAGTATGTACTTCGACCGGAGCAACTCCTTTCTCCCTTGTATATGGCATGGAGGCAGTCCTACCAATAGAGGTTGAGATACCATCAATGAGAGTCTTGATGGAGGCAAAATTAACAGAAGCCGAGTGGTGTCAAAGCAGATTCGATGAATTGAACTTAATCGAAGAAAAGCGCATGACAGCTTTATGCCACAGACAGCTATATCAACAAAGAATGAAGAAAGCTTTCGACAAAAAGGTTCGACCTCGCACAATCAAAGAAGGCGACCTTGTACTCAAAAAGATTCAATCTTTTCTCACAGATTCAAGAGGGAAATGGACTCCCAATTATGACGGCCCCTACGTGGTCAAGAGAGCTTTCCCAGGAGGAGCCTTAATACTCATGACTATGGATGGAGAAGAATTCACCCGTCCTGTGAACGTCGACGCAGTCAAGAAATACTTCGCCTAAATAAAACAAAAGAACAGCTCGCTAAGTTGAAAACTCGCAAAGAGCGGCTTAGGCAAAAAAGAGCGTCTCGGTGAATCGAAAACCCGAAAGGGCGATTCAGGCAAAAGTTAGAGACATAAAAAAAAATATAATAATCAATCCCGGTAGACTTAAAACCCGAAAGGGGTAGTTTACGCAAAAGTTAGGGATATACGGCAAGTAACTGTGTTCAGGACAAACTTGATCAGTCAAAATTCATAGCGGAGTATTCATCAGCAGTAGGTCATCTTCTACGAAGCACGAATACAGCGCAACTCGGAGTGGAAGGGAAAGATAACGGTCGTCACGTTTCATCGTAGCCCTTTTTCCCGAAAATTACCAATTTCCAACTTTGTAAATAGTTGAAAATTACCAGTTTCTTGAAATGCATTTTAAATTTAAACAGTCATTTTCTTGATACAAATGTTTTCATAAAATAAAATGAATTTACTTGCAAAAATAAAGGTGAAATTTCTTTCTGAGATTACAAACAATAGGAAGAATGCAAACAGTTGCTCCGAGAACGGTTGAGACTCCGGGAACCAAGATTTCCCCATGAGGTCGCTTTGCGAACATCTCCCGATGACGGATCTTTACTTCAATTCATATTACTCACTTCGGACGGCGGACAACTGATAAGGAGGTATTCCCAACAGAGTTCGAACTACAAGAAGAGGACATCTTCTGATCAACAAGAATTCAAGTCGCATCATAGGATTTTACATCCGCGACAATTTTATTCACATTCACTTTACATTTTATCATTGTCATAATATTCATGCATACATTACATCATAACTGCATAGTCGAGTCAGGCTTTGATCATGTGAATGCCCGAGTCATTGAGGCATGAACTCAAGTTTCCCCTGCAAGTTCCGGAGAAACTTTTTCCTTCGAGACAACAGTTCATACACAAGGATCTCCCCAAGCAAGTCAACAGATGGTAGTCTCCCTCAAAGAGATAGTTTGTTCACTTTTGGAATTCCTCAGCCGAGATTCTCTCGCAAAGCGACATTCGACAGTTTTCTTCAGATAAGATAGTCTGTTTCGCATTTTGGAATTCCCTACAGGGTCGATGAGCGGTTCTCTTCTCTAAGAAATATGGATTCCTCGACATAATTGACAAGTGGTAGTTTTTCCTCCTGGAAAACAGTTTGGTATTTCCCCAGCAAGGTCAAGAGATGCCACTTTTTTGTCAAAGAAAATAATTCAGAATCTCCCAGCAGATCGACAAATGATTCCCCAGCGGAGTCAGTGAATGGTAGTCTTCATCCAGAAGATAGTTCAGATTCCCCAGCGGAGTCAGTGAATGGTAATCTTCATGAAGACTGTTCGTTTCGCTTAAAGATTCCTCAACAAAGTCAGCAAATGGCAGTCTCTTTCAGCAGAAGACAGTTTGTTCACTTTCTTTCACGACAGGATCAACAAATGGCAGTCTCTTTCAGCAGAAGACAGTTTGTTCCCCTGGCAGTCAACAAATGGCAGTCTCCTAGTAGAAGACAGTTTGTTCCCCTAGCAATTGGCAAATGGCAGTCTTTCCCCAAGGAAAGACAGTTTGTCTGTTAAATACTCAAGAAATCGACAAATGGCAGTTTCTTCAAATAGTTTGTCTGTTTCTGGGATGTTTCATCCTATTCAGAGTTGACAAATGGCAGTTTTCCTCCTAGGAAAACAGTTTGTTAGTTCCCCTCAGAGTCGACGAATGGCAGTTTTCCTCTTAGGAAAACAGTTTGTTGGTTCCCCGGCATCAGTCGACGCATGGCGGTTTTCACCCCGAAAACAGTTCGTCCGCCTTCAAACAAAGTCATTAGCCCCTCAAAAGAGCGCGGGTCCATATGACGATCCTTCAAAAAACGTCAAGTTGAAAGGAGGGATGGTGAAGTTTCTTTATTTACCGTCAAATGGTATCTTACCTCCAAGTGCTGGTAAGAAGTTTGATGAGGAAACAAACCCTTGAAGTTTCTTTATTTACCGTCAAATGGTATCTTACCTCCAAGTGCTGGTAAGAAGTTTGATGAGGAAACAAACCCTTGAAGTTTCTTTATTTACCGTCAAATGGTATCTTACCTCCAAGTGCTGGTAAGAAGTTTGATGAGGAAACAAACCCTTGAAGTTTCTTTATTTACCGTCAAATGGTATCTTACCTCCAAGTGCTGGTAAGAAGTTTGATGAGGAAACAAACCCTTGAAGTTTCTTTATTTACCGTCAAATGGTATCTTACCTCCAAGTGCTGGTAAGAAGTTTGACGAGGAAACAAACCCTTGAAGTTTCTTTATTTACCGTCAAATGGTATCTTACCTCCAAGTGCTGGTAAGAAGTTTGATGAGGAAACAAACCCTTGAAGTTTCTTTATTTACCGTCAAATGGTATCTTACCTCCAGGTGCTGGTAAGAAGTTTGACGAGGAAACAAACCCTTGAAGTTTCTTTATTTACTGTCAAATGGTATCTTACCTCCAAGTGCTGGTAAGAAGTTTGATGAGGAAACAAACCCTTGAAGATTCTTTATTTACCATCAAATGGTATCTTACCTCCAAGTGCTGGTAAGAAGTTTGATGAGGAAACAGACCTTTGGAAATTTTCTCTTTATCTGAGATATTGTCCAAACACAACTGAGACCAGTTTTGAGATATGCACATCCGAAACAAGGGGAGGTTGTTTACCTTTTTCTAAGTATCAACACTTAGTTAAAGAAGATGGATTGCACATCCTACACTGCCATCCATTCGCCAGAGTCCACATCAAATATTTCTACAGGAGTTTGTCTCCTCATCCCCCGCCAAGTGCGACAACGGGATCAAGTCATGCAAAGATTTTATCAATTACAACATCTCAGGAGCGCCCAAAATTCGGGCATTCCTTGATATTTAAGTCTCTTTTACGCAGGAGAGATCGAGATATCAATCTCTCTCCCTCCAGATAAAAGAAACTTAAATAGGGGCATCTGTCATACCCTAATTTTTGACCCCCCCTGAGATGACATATCTTTAGGATTTTCATCAGGTCAAAGCAAGTACCCAGAGTGTAACGCCCCAGACTGCTTTCGGGATGATAGACTGACCCCACAAACCAACACGGGTCTTTTCAGCATGCTTTGACCTCACTCGCATGCTTTCCGGGAAACTTCCCAGAAGGTCACCCATCCCAATACTACTCCAAGTCAAGCACGCTTAACTGTGGAGTTCTTACGGAACAGGCTCCCGAAAAGAAGATGCATCTTGTTGGTATAGGTAGTACCCATCAATCCTTATAAGCTTTCCTTCAACCATGCAGTCCCATACCTGCACGGCCTCAGGATTCCTCTCATTCCGATGTGGCGACCACCTTAGCCCTCTTCGGCCTAAGATGTTACATGCGGTGCAACCACCCCTCGCCTTCTTCGGCCTCGGGTGTTACATGCCCACCAGCTTCCGCATGGTTCGTCCTCGAACCACATCGTACTGGGAGAGGTTTGGCTCTGATACCATTTGTAACGCCCCAGACTGCTTTCGGGATGATAGACTGACCCCACAAACCAACACGGGTCTTTTCAGCATGCTTTGACCTCACTCGCATGCTTTCCGGGAAACTTCCCAGAAGGTCACCCATCCCAATACTACTCCAAGTCAAGCACGCTTAACTGTGGAGTTCTTACGGAACAGGCTCCCGAAAAGAAGATGCATCTTGTTGGTATAGGTAGTACCCATCAATCCTTATAAGCTTTCCTTCAACCATGCAGTCCCATACCTGCACGGCCTCAGGATTCCTCTCATTCCGATGTGGCGACCACCTTAGCCCTCTTCGCCTCAGATGTTACATGCGGTGCAACCACCCCTCGCCTTCTTCGGCCTCGGGTGTTACACAGAGCAGTCATCCCTTCATCTGGCATTCAATCGAGGATGTTCAAAAACAAGAAAACTCAGGCAAAGGATCAATCAATAGAAGGATTAGTCTCTAATATAATCATAAGACTCAAGAGCTTCATTATTTCACCTATGATTGATTAGACACCCAGTCATCTGAGTACAGGTTTACTCAGGTCACCAGACTAGGGTTTTTTAGCCTATCAAGGACTAAAATCAGGGATCACCTTTGGGAAACCCTAAAAAGCCCCAGGGGATCATTCAAAGACATCAATCATCTTCAAATAACTCATATGACAAGATCCACTGGACATCACACCTCAATTCAAAGTCTACAGTCATCATTTTCATCTGGTCGACAATTAGGGTTTTTGACCTAATTCACCAGGATAGTTGACTTTTGTTTAGGGCATGGATTCAAAACTCAAGACATGATTCAAGAACCTCTACTACCTCAATATAATCCATTTACATCACTCATTTGAGGAGAAGATCTTGATTCTACACAAAAGTCCAAATTTTCACTTTATCAGGAAAAAGTCAACTGTGTGGGTTCACCTTTGACTTTTAAGATTTTTGGTCAAACCATGACTTTCAAGGATCAATATCATCAATATATGGATATTAAAGTCATTTGACCAAAGAAATTCAAAGAGATTCACCAAGGAGCAAAAAGTCGGGAATTAGGGTTTTTGAGGGCATTGTGGGAATTCAAAATTTCACCTACACAACTCAAAAAACTTCCAACATGAAAGTTGTAGATCTTGCAAAATAAAACAACATCTCACAATGGAACTTTTTTCAAAAGATCAATCATTTAAGAGTTTTGGAAATTTTGGAGTTTTAGGTCATAAACACTTAGAAAATTTTCTAAGTGTTTTAACCTAGTTTTCTTCCAACTTTGGCCTCATTTTTCACAAATTTGCCAAAGGATTCTGAAGAAACTCCAAACTAATGATTTGAAGTAGATGTTTAGGGCTTTCCAAATTGTGTTCAACCTTCTCCAAATTCATTTTGAGCTAGGAGTTATGCTTGTTCAAAGTTGGCCTCATGAAGTGAAATTATAGGTCATGCATCATTTTTGAACTTTGAAATTTTGTGCACATGACCTCAATTATGGATGCTACACGACCCATAACACATCTGAAAACATGCCATGCATTCATTTTCACCATGCCATGATAATTGAAGAAGATTCCTAAAACAAGAACATGTGATTATGTAATGATTACATTTGAGAATTTATGGCAAATTGATGAATCACCCAAGGAATCTTCTCACCAACCAATTAGAGCTCACTTTGTATCTGAAATGTTCCCTAAGATCAGATAGAATCAATGGATAGGGAGCTGGATCGAAAATGCAATGATCACACTTGGATATTCTTTGAAATTTCTTCATGGCTAAGAAACCAAATTCACTTCACTAAGCAAGCTCACTCTCTCAATCAGTACTGAATCATTTGCCTATAAATAGGAGAGCATACCTCAGTAGAAAAACACACCAAAGCAACCATATTCCTTGCTTTCTCTTTCTCTTCTCATGCTTATTGTTTTTCAAAGTTCTTTGGCAAGAAGAATCGTTTTCTTCAAACCAGAGCTTATCTTTGGAAAGTAAGCATTCTAACATCTCAAAGGGGTTCATTTGAGGTGATCCAAGCACCTGGATCACTTCTGTAAGTGGAGGAACGCCATTGTTACTCTCACTTTGGAGCTGTTGCAGTTGGAGGTCCATAGAGCAATTCAGAAGGTTTCCAACAAAGCCAGGCATCCAGACACGTTCCTCTGGTCATAGTGAAGCTGTTCAGATGGCTGCAGCTCATCTGTAACTCAAGAATCATCACTCTCCATGTCCACTTGAAGCTCAAATCGAGGGAGGTCCATAGAGCAATTCAGGGGAATTGAAGATACAATAAACATCCAGTTAGCATCACTGAGTCACAAGGAAGCTTTTGGGATCATTCATACAAGCCCAGGTGCTCTCCAACATCCTCACGACTTTCATTTTCAGAGGTAAGTTTCTGAACTCCACCTCTTTAATTTAAGCACTCTTTGTGATAAAGCTCGATTCTATCTTGTTCAGCATCATCAGAGGATTGAAAACCCTCTATCATCATTCATTTATCTTTCAGTATAGCCATTTAATTTGATTTTTAAATTTTAGGGTTCTTCACGATTTCTGGTAAATTAGTTAGATGTAGTTAATATAAATTTATGTTAGTTACATATTCAGAATCGTGAGTGAATTTAGAACAAGTTTCATCTTTACATCTTTGCAAATGGTTGAGAATTAAGGGAGTTCAGAATTTCAAAATTTGAGAGCTTGAGGTTGAAGATGATAATGGTGGTGGCGCGCAAAAATTCAAATTCAGGGTTGAAGTTTATTTTATTTTGAATGGTAGTTGTTTCATAAACAACTAAAACGTGATAGCCCAGTGGTAAGGAGTGTTTGTGTGTTGCGCGTGCCCAAGGTCTGGGGTTCGAATCCCCCTCGCCCCAGACCTTTTGATTTTATTTTCTTTTCTTGCTTCTATACACTTGAATAACATATGAGTTGCAAAGGAGTCAGTTTACTATCACCATACGCGCGCTGGCCCAGTGGTGTTGGTTTTGGGTGTGTGACCTAAAGGGCGTGTGTTCAAACCTTGGAGGAGACAAAATCATTTTTTTACCACTAATTTCCTTCATTTTTTTCTCATAACTTCACACAATTAATTCATCAATCAAATTAATTTATTTTCACTTCATTTTTCACACACTTGTTATTTAATATATCTATTTTGTGAATAATAAAAAAAATCATAAAAAATATTATTTATTTCATACATTTTTATTAGGTTTAAAATAGTATGTTTTAAGGGTTTTCTTAAATACTTTAAATATATATATTCATTTTGTTTTAACCTAATTATTTTGTGAATAAGTTTATGATCAAACCCTAATTGTTTAGGTCTTAATTAGGCATAGATCTTTATCTTTACCTTAATTAAGTTGACTTTTGTCAATTTTCAAAGCTGTTATCAGTCTCCGATTAAAGGGATGATTAAGGTTTTCAAACAACAAAACCTTATATCATTTCAAATCATTTTCAAATTGCTTTTATAGCCAGTACTGTAAAGTACTGGGCCTCTAATAGAGTGTAAGTCCCAAACACCTTCTCTTCTTAGCTTGTTTTCAAAACTGTATTTTCAAAATCTTCTTTCTGTTTTCAAAACATTCTTCTGGTATTTGAAGGGCATTATTCCCGGTGAAAGTCTTCAGATACCTATGTGACCTTTGTCCATCTTCACTTCTTCTGTTTTCAAAACCTTTAACTGTTTATCATAAATATTCAACTGTTATCCATCAATTGCTGGTAAGGCTTTGTACATACTTCTTCAATGGCCTCCACTCCATCCAGGTTAGGCTTTACAAGCTTTCAATTTACAGTCTTTATTTAAATTACTGTCAAATATAAACTGTGCATATATATTAGTTTAGAACTACGTTTGAGTATAAACCTTAAGACAGTTAAACTATATATATATATATATATATATTATAGGAATATGGCCTAGGATTGAGAATGTCTTCCCGGTGAAGGCTCTTTCCTAATTAGAGATCTGTAGTTCAAACCCCCAAGATGAATTATTCCCGGTGAAACATCTTGGCAATAACCTTAGAATCCAAAAAAATAGGACACATCCACCCAAAGAGGAATTATTCCCGGTGAAACCTCTTACCCATTTGCTTAGAGCCAAAATAAGTTCAAAACTACATAGCTTTCTCTTGTGCTATAACAAGGACCCTCGATTAGCCTCCTCTTGGGCTTTGTACAAGGACCCACAGGCTTCCTAAAAGCATTTCCAGCTTCCACTTGAGCTTTTATACAAGGACCCATCAGGTTTCTTATAAACATAGGAACAGGTCTTTAGTCACCTTTTAGCCTACCCTGGTGAGTTTCTTCCAATTTAAACCAGACTTTAAACAAGCCAAGTTTGTCTCAATTTCACATTGAGTACATTTTTGGAATGAGAGACATGGACAGTCTCTGTCACCCTTATCTTCATCAATCTTCCTTAGCAGAGTCTAGGATCCTTATTTGCTTATCCTCAGTAAGTGTCAGCCTTCATCTTGGGCTTTAAACAAGAAGTCTCCACTAGATAATCTTTCTGCCAGTCATTTCAATAAAAACCCCTGGAAAGGGTTAGCCTCCAACATCAGTCTTTCAAAACCAAAGATTCATTCTCTTAGGAGATAATTTCCCCAAAAGAGTCAAAAACCCCTGGAAAGGGTCAGCCTCCAAAAACATGACAAAAATCATTCTTTTAACAGACAATTTCTCCAGCTAAGTCAAAATCCCTGGAAAGGGTTAGCTTCCAAAGAAAAAACAGTCTTTTAATAAATAAACTCTCCAGTAAAGTCAAAATCAACAAAAAACAGTTAGCCTCAACCTTGGGCTTCATACAAGGCACCAAACAATAAAACTCCCCTGTCAAGAGTCAGCCTCAACCTTGGGCATTGTACAAGGCAGATAATAGAGTCTCCCCAGTGAGTTCTTCATCATTCAGTAGCCACAACCTTGGGCTTTGTACAAGGCAGATTAAACCATACTTTCATGTGTCAAAGATTCCTAACACCTAGGATCTTTTCCCCATAGAGTCATCCATACTCAGTTTATTTAAGAGTCAGCCACAACCTTGGGCTTTGTACAAGGCAGAAAATAATGTTTTTTCCTAGCTAGAGTCAGCCTCAATTCTGGGCTTTATACAGAACACCAAATAAAAATCCATCAAAATAAACACTCTCCAAATAGAGTCAGCCTCAATTCTGGGCTTTGTACAAAACACAAAAATACCCTGTAATTAATCCCCAGTGGAGTCATCTCCCAGAGTCAATAATAATTAATAAATCAATCAAAAAGCCTCAAGCTTGGGCCTCATACAAGCCAGCTAAAGTCAAATCTTTCATACAGTAGACAGACATAGCTTATCTCCATAGAGAGATATTTTTTACTACTCTACCACATTCAAACAAACATTACATCTCATTTCAATTTTTAATCAAGTCTCCCATTTAGGATTTTGAAAGGCATGAGCTGGCAGTAAAACCCAGACATGTGGTAACTTTCCCTCGTTTGGATGAGCATCTTTCTTTCATTTAAGAGGCATTTGACTGGTATACTTGCACATACACAAGTAAGGTCCCCCTCTTGAATGAAATGAATTCAGTTATTCTGTCACTCCTTTAAATGTTTGTGGTAGAATAGTACAAATACCTCTCTGTAAAGATGATTTCATGTCTCTTTACTGTAAACAGAGATTTAATTCAAAGCTTCAACCTTGAGCTTCAAGCAAGGCACCAAAAATCATTAATTTCCCTAGTTAGTTCCCCGAACTACATTAAGCTCTGACTTCCACTAGGGATATGTAGGCATGAGGTTCACAAGGAATCTCAGCGAGCTAATAAAATACCAAAAATAGTCAGTTTGTTTGTCTGTCTGTCAGTCTTTTAAATCAATTCAATTCTCTCTCCTAACACAAAGGAGAAACTTTCCCAATCATTAGCAATAAACACAATCACAATGACACAGAGAAGGTTCCTGTAGAGTACTACAGATATGTAGGGTGTTTAAACACTTCCCTATGTATAACCGACCCCCCGGACTCTAGAATTTCTAGTCTAGGTGAAATCCCCACACTTAGCAAACTCTTAGGGTTTAGTTGAGATCTTTTTTTCCCTTTCCTACTCGTAGGACAATAAGAAAGTTCGTGTGATATCGTAGGAAGAACTGAAACAAAATTCATCCCACCACGGGCGCATTCTCCTTCCAAATTTCGCGTGAAGGGTCTAGCGTGCCGTCCTCCCAAGTGAAACGGGGAGGTAAAAGAAAACGACACCACAATGGGTTAAAGGTGACTAAAGGTCCTTGAGCTCCGACGCACCCAAAGATACATGCGTAAACCTCTCTCATGCAAAAGAGGTACACAATAACCAGTGGAGGCCTAACTCAAGCGCGAACTTCATATTGACCAATCCCAAGCATGCACAAGGGAGGTCTCCATAACTATGTCGCTCCTATCTTAAAGTGCACTCGAATCCGGGTGTAGGACTCATCTTCCGTTCAATACCCAAAGCGACCTTGAAAAGTAAAGCAAACAAAACAAACAGTTATTAAGTGATTTAAGCTCTAAGGTAACCCTTCCTTAATAAATCCCCGGCAGAGTCGCCAGTTCTGTAATACAGTGAACTGACTTTTATTCTATTTTCGCAAGGAAAATGTTGCGGTGGGAAAGAGTCGCCACCGACTTTTATTTTATCCAATTAGGAAAGGCATAAAAGAATAGGAAAGACCTTCTTTAAAAAGAGATTGAGTTCGGGGGGTAGGTTATGAAAAGGGAAGGTGTAAGCACCCTTTTCATCCGTAGTTATCTACGGGCTCTTAGTTGCTTAGCTCACTTTGATTTGTTTGAAATGTTTGAAAGAGTGGTGTGTGTTTAGAAAAACAGTTTTGTTTTGAAAATGTCTAAAAAGACAATGTTAGAAAACGGGATGTGAAAAGCATTTTGTTCATTTGTTGTGAGCAAGCACTTAAGAGCTACCTACCCTAAGTTCGAAAGGTCTTTCCCATACTTTAAAGTATTCCTTGGGCGATAGTACTATCCATACCATTTGAGGGTAGGTAGTCCTATACATTGGATGTGTGAGTCATCGAAGGATCATCGAATCATCATAGGGACTATCCATACCATAAGGAGGGTAGGCAGTCCTATGAGATGTGAATAGTCATTAAGGCAACCAGTAAGGATACATTAGCCATCGAAGGGACAATCACCATTTAATCGAGGGACAAGATCATTTATACCGAAAGGCGACATCGAAGGGACTATGATCTTTAAATCGGAGGGACATGGTGATTTTGAATCGAAGGCAGCATAGGCTAAGGCATCCCTACGCTTCGAGGGACTTGACTATTATTTTCCGAAAGGCAACTGAGTGGGGAAATCCTAGAGGTGAGTGTGTGCAACAATCACGTGTGTTGTGTTCAAATATTTAATCTTGATGTTAGTGATCTAACGGTTGATTTTAATCTTATCATACAATCCTACACCATACATCTAAACAGATAATAATAGCAGTTATAATGTGCGGAAATGTAAATCTACGCTATTACAAAGCTTCGGGGATTAGGGATACATAACCGAAAATGGGGGAGTGCAGAAATTAAAAAGTGCACGAAAGTAATCTAAGCTATTACAAAAACGTCCTTGCAACCTATACATCGATTTCTAAATTTTAAAAGAATAAATTAAATAAATAATTAACTAAAAGCAAAAACAAACATGTGACATTCATTGGAGTTCGAGATGAGAAGAGAAGCGCGGAAAATTAGGGTTTGGTTGTCCGTTTAGTGAAAGATTAATTTTAACTAAAGTTACTTATAAATTAACCTAAATTAATTATATACAAAGTCTATCAAATTAAATAATATTAAGTTATTTATTAAATCAATTATAACCTAACTAAATTAATTATTGACTAAATTAAATTAAGTCCTAAATTAAATTAATATTGAAACTAAATAAAACCTAAAGCTTAATAAAACCCTAAATTACTAAGTTCTTTTCGGTTAATTAGTGGTTAATTAGAAGAAATAAACTAAAGAAAACAAACAAAAACAAGTAAAAAGAATACATGGGAGACGTAGGATCCCATATGGTGGATCCCTGATGGTCTATGGTGAGGACGCGTTTGATCCACTCATTCTGGCTTCATCCGAATCCACTGGCTAGTACGCGTGGGTGTACCGTGCGCCTGATGAAGACGTGCGTGCTAGATCTGTTTGCAACCTATTAGAAAAAAAACAATGTTCTACACCTGGATCGAACCCAGGCTTATGGCATTACCCCACTATCTCCTGTGCCAACTGCGCCAAACGATTGAATTGTTAATATAATAACCTAAAAAACATAAAAAGAAAATAGCAAGTCAGTATATAATGCACGCGTGGACCCCTGCATAGTTGAATGGCTAATGGAATGAAGGAAGAGAAATTGAAAACGCCGCCCAGCCAATCTACGCTTTACACACGCGGTCAAAAAATCAAAAATACCGTTCATTGTCTCCTTCTTTGTTTCCTGTGGATTTTATCATGGAGTTTGCTGCGGATTTTCCTGCAGAAAAACCTTTGAATAATTCTGTATTTTGAAACCTACAAAAATCGAATCAAACAAAGATGCAAACACCCCAGATCACATTAAAAAGAGGCCCTGATCACGAATATGATGTCCGTTTTGGCTGAAAGCTCATGGAAATATGAACTCGACGAGTGAGCTTCACCTTGCCCTAATAATGGTGATTCTTGTTGTATGCATTAAAGCTTCGTTTCAACTGTTCTAAGCTTGTCTAAATAACACCATGAACACGTTAAAAGCATCATATCACGTTAAAACACAATAATACATGATATACGAAACTTAAAAGTATGAATGCAAGGGATGAACATGGTATGCGCGTTCAATACGTGAATGATCATTACCAAATACCTGGATTTAATATTTGGATGCTCAGGAATTGATTTGAATGGATGGTGGAGTCTGAAACTTGCTGTGGAAAGAATTCTACCGTGCCCTAGCTTTGGAGTTTTTGGTGAGTCTTGTTAGGGTTTTTTTTTTGAGGCAAGGATCTCGTTCCCTTGTGACTGAGTGAGGTTTAGAATATATAGCATGTGATTAGGGCAACATGTTGGGAAAGAATTATTTTCTTTGATTGAGAAAATATTTGATTTGAAATTTTCTTCAAAATTTTCTTTTTTGATTCAATTCTATTTTGTGCACTTCTTTCACGATTTCATGGCCCTTGGATGGTGATTTGGATTTGAGTGAATGAATGAGAATGATTCATGGAATATTTGTTAGAACAAGATTTGTTCTGATCAATATTCTTAGTTTTGATGATAACAACGATATGAATTTTGTGTGAGATAATGTGGTACTCTAATACATTGCAATTTCCCTTTCAGGAAATATATAAAGAGTATGCACAAATCAGCGCTCAGAAGTTTTGTCTCATAAGGTTCAGCATGCAACATCAGAACATGGTCTGGCAAGACATCAGAAGATGGTCAAGGCAGAATCAGAACATGGGTCTATGGAAGCATCAGAAGAACTTGAGATCAGAAGCAGAAGCACTGAAGTTCTCATGGTATCACGCTCAGAAGCACTTCAAGGTCAGAAGACAAGAAGATGCTATGCACCAAGCTGTTTGACTCTGATGATATTCAAATATTATATTCACAAACATCAGATCAGAAGAAAGTACAAGTGGCAGGCTACGCTGACTGACAAAAGGAACGTTGGAAGCTATTAAAGGCAACGTCAGTAGACACAGCGTGAACAAGGCTCAAGGTAGTTGACAAAAGCGTGAAACATTAAATGCAATGCTGTACGGAACACGCAAAGCATTAAATGCACCCAACGTTCATCTTCTCAAACGCCTATAAGTATGAAGTTCTGATGAGAAGCAAGGTTACCAACTCTGAACAAAATCATTCTGAAAGACTTGCTGAAACGCTGTTCAAATTCAAAGCTCAGAAACTTCATCTTCATCAAAGCTCACTACATTGCTGTTGTAATATATTAGTGAGATTAAGCTTAAACGTTAAGAGAAATATCACTGTTGTGATTATAGCTTTTCAGAAGCATTTATAATACTCTTAGAATTGATTACATTAAGTTGTAAGGAACTAGAGTGATCGTGTTGATCAGAATACTCTAGGAAGTCTTAGAGGTTATCTAAGCAGTTGTAGCTAGAGTGATCGTGTTGATCAGGAAACTCTAGAAAGTCTTAGAGGGTATCTAAACAGTTGTTCCTGGAGTGATCAAGTTGTGATCAAAATACTCTAGAAGACTTAGTCGTGGGCTAAGTGGAAAACCATTGTAATCCGTGCGATTAATGGATTAAATCCTCAGGTGAGGTAAATCACTCCGTGGGGGTGGACTGGAGTAGTTTAGTTAACAACGAACCAGGATAAAAATAACTGTGCAATTTATTTTTATCGTCCAAGTTTTTAAACTACACTTATTCAAACCCCCCCTTTCTAAGTGTTTTTCTATCCTTCAATTGGCATCAGAGCGCCGGTTCTAAGGTGCAAGCACTTAACCGTGTTTAGAAAAGATTCAGGAAGAGAAAAACACTTCAGTAAAAGATGGCTGGTCAAATTCCAACAGATCCACCTGCATCTACATCTGGCTCTGCTGAGCAATACAACGGTAACAATGGTTATACTAGACCAGCAGTATTTGATGGTGAAAACTTTGAATACTGGAAAGATAAACTGGAAAGTTACTTTCTTGGTCTAGATGGTGAACTATGGGATCTTCTGATGGATGGTTACAAACATCCAGTGAAAGCTAGTGGCGTGAAACTTACAAGGCAAGAAATGGATGATAATCAAAAGAAGCATTTCAAGAATCATCATAAATGAAGGACTGTTTTGTTGAATGCTATCTCTCATGCTGAGTATGAGAAGATATCTAACAGGGAAACTGCCTATGATATATATGAGTCATTGAAAATGACCCATGAGGGAAATGCTCAAGTCAAGGAGACCAAAGCTCTTGCACTAATCCAGAAGTATGAAGCCTTCAAGATGGAGGATGATGAAGACATTGAAAAGATGTTTTCAAGATTTCAAACTCTTACTGCTGGATTGAGAGTTCTGGATAAAGGCTACACCAAGGCTGATCATGTAAAGAAGATTATCAGAAGCTTACCCAGAATATGGGGTCCAATGGTGACTGCATTCAAGATTGCGAAGAATCTGAATGAAGTTTCTTTGGAAGAGCTTATCAGTGCCTTGAGAAGTCATGAAATAGAGCTGGATGCAAATGAGCCTCAAAAGAAAGGTAAGTCTATTGCATTAAAATCAAATATCAAAAAATGCACTAACGCTTTTCAGGCTAGAGAAGAAGATCCTGAAGAATCAGAATCTGAAGAAGAAGATGAACTGTCCATGATCTCCAGAAGGGTAAACCAACTCTGGAAGAGCAAGCAAAGGAAGTTTAGAGGCTTCAGAAGTTCAAAGAGATTTGAACGTGGAGAATCTTCTGATGACAGAAGATTTGACAAGAAGAAGGTCACGTGCTATGAATGCAATGAGCCTGGACACTATAAGAATGAATGTCCAAAACTTCAGAAGGAAAATCCCAAGAAGAAGTTTCATAAGAAGAAAGGTCTTATGGCAACCTGGGATGAGTCAGAAGATGAATCAGACTCAGAAGATGAGCAGGCAAACTTTGCGCTGATGGCGACAAAAGATGACGGATCAGAATCTACATCAGAATCAGATTCTGAAGAGGTATTTTCTGAACTATCTAGAAAAGAGTTAGTTTCCAGTTTAACAGAACTTCTGGAACTCAAAGCTCATCTTAGTATCAAATACAAAAAGCTGAAGAAGCAATTTGAATTTGAAACTAAGAAGCTGGAATTGGAAAATTATGAACTGAAGGAAAAAGTTTTAAATCTATCCAAAAATAGTGGATCTCCTTCTGAAACAGAAAAAGCCATTCCTAGCATGAATCATATTCTGAAAGAATATGACTTGAGCTTCAGAAAATTTCTATCTAGAAGTATTGGCAGAAGTCAGCTAGCTTCTATGATATATGCTGTGTCTGGGAATAAGAGAGTTGGCATTGGTTATGAGGGTGAAATCCCATACAAGCTTGAATCTGTGGATGATATGAAAATATCATACAAGCCTCTGTATAACCAATTTAAATTTGGCCACTCCCATGATATTAAGCACACATCACATGCACAAAGTTTTCACATAACACACACCAAGAAGCATGTGACACAACCTAAGAAATATCATGGAACTCAGAATAAGAAGTATCATACTGTTCCTCCTGTTAAATATTTTTCTAAACCCAAGTTCAATCAGAACTTGAGGAGAACTAACAAGAAAGGACCCAAGAAATTGTGGGTACCTAAGGAGAAGATAATTTCTGTTGCAGATATCCTTGGCGGAAAAGAGGACAAACAGCAAAATGTCATGGTACCTGGACTCTGGGTGCTCGCGACACATGACGGGAAGAAGGTCTACATTCCAAGACCTGGTGCTTAAACCAGGTGGAGAAGTCAAGTTTGGAGGAGATCAGAAGGGCAAAATCATTGGATCTGGAACTATAAAATTTGGTAACTCTCCTTCCATAACTAATGTACTTCTTGTAGAAGGATTAACGCATAACTTATTGTCCATAAGTCAATTAAGTGACAATGGTTATGATATAATCTTCAATCAAAAGTCTTGCAAGGCTGTAAGTCAGAAGGATGGCTCAATCCTATTTACAGGCAAGAGAAAGAACAACGTTTATAAGACAGATCTTCAGGATCTTAAGAATTAGAAGGTGACTTGTCTTATGTCTGTTTCTGGAGAGAAATGGGTCTGGCACAGAAAATTAGGACATGCTAGTTTGAGAAAGATTTCTCAGATTAACAAACTAAATCTGGTCAGAGGACTCCCAAATCTGAAATTCAAATCAGATGCTCTTTGTGAAGCATGTCAGAAGGGCAAGTTCTCCAGACCTGCATTCAAGTCTAAAAATGTTGTTTCTTCCTCAAGGCCGTTAGAACTCTTACACATTGATCTGTTTGGCCCAGTCAAAACAGCATCCGTCAGAGGGAAGAAATATGGATTAGTCATCGTTGATGATTATAGCCGCTGGACATGGGTAAAGTTCTTAAAACACAAGGATGAGTCTCATTCAGTGTTCTTTGAATTCTGCACTCAGATCCAATCTGAGAAAGAGTGTAAAATCATAAAGGTCAGAAGTGATCATGGTGGCGAATTTGAGAACAGATTCTTTGAGGAGTTCTTCAAAGAAAATGGTATTTCCCATGATTTCTCTTGTCCTAGAACTCCACAACAAAATGGAGTTGTAGAGCGAAAGAATAGGACTCTACAAGAAATGGCCAGAACCATGATCAATGAAACCAATATGGCTAAGCATTTCTGGGCAGAAGCAACTAACACTGCATGTTATATTCAGAATAGAATCTCTATCAGACCTATTCTAAATAAGACTCCTTATGAACTGTGGAAGAACAGAAAGCCCAACATTTCATATTTCCATCCTTTTGGATGTGTATGTTTTATTCTGAACACTAAAGATCATCTTGGTAAGTTTGATTCAAAAGCACAAAAGTGTTTCCTTCTTGGATATTCTGAACGCTCTAAAGGCTACAGAGTATACAACACTGAAACATTGGTTGTAGAAGAATCAATCAATATCAGGTTTGATGATAAGCTTGGTCTTGAAAAACCAAAGCAGTTTGAGAATTTTGCAGATTTTGATATTGATATATCAGAAGCAGCAGAACCAATAAGCAATGCTGCAGAAGCTGGCAGTCTCAGAAGCAATGGATCAGAAGATCAAGTTGCTGCATCTTTAGAGAATCTTAGGATTTCTGAAGAACCAACTATCAGAAGATCACCTAGACTTGCCTCAGCTCATTCAGAAGATGTGATCCTTGGAAAGAAAGATGATCCCATCAGAACAAGGACATTCCTTAAGAACAATGCAGAATGCCAATTAGGTCTTGTTTCTTTGATCGAGCCAACTTCTGTTGATCAAGCTCTAGAAGATCCAGACTGGATAATTGCCATGCAAGAAGAACTAAATCAGTTTACAAGGAATGATGTATGGGACTTGGTTCCTAGACCAAAAGGATTTAACATCATCGGTACTGTCATACCCCAAAATTTACCTCCCACACTTCTCTCATAACAAAGGCAAGTTCAAATCTCAAGAGATGGCTCATTCAAATAATCTAGATAGTTCACAGTCAACTGATCCAAATTGAAAGGTCAATCATAATCAAGGCATGATCCAAAACTTAATCATTGGGCAAACATCAAGTATGGGGTGCATAACCATCATTTGATCAAGAATTGATCATGATTCCATTAATAGAAACTCAGAGATGAACAAATACAAAAAGGTTCAAATTAGGGTTTCTTAGGAGAAAGTCAACCCAACTTTGACTGGGCATAACTTTCACATGGAACATCAGAAATTCCCCACTCAAAGCCTATTTTGAAGGAAATTGGATTCTCTACAACTTTGTGACTCACAAGCCAGGGCTAGAAATGCTTCATTTAAGAGATACAAGGCAAAACATTACAGGTCATTTTCAGGCATCCTTCAAAAGCAGTTTTTTCCCAAAGAGAATATGATCAAGATAAAAGCTTCAAATGAAAAATATGTTCCAAAGTGGCTTGTAAAGGACCTCTTGAGGTTTCTAAAGAGTATTAGAACTCCCTCATAGCTCAAAAATTGAAGGAGATATGCTTGATCAAAGTTGGTGAGTTTGTGAGGGTCAAAAATGAAAAAAAGAGGTTCAAATGGAGAAAATTCGCATATGGGCTCATGGTTTCTTGTTACACTCTTGGTCCATGAGACTTTAGCATACCTAAATGTATTTCCCACGAAATTTTAACATTATATTTAATTTAATATGTTTTTTATTTCATTTTAATGATTTAATTAACATGGAAATCAAATATTTTGTAAGAAAATAGATCTTTAGGTATTTCCAATTACAATTAATGTCTAAAATATGTCTAATTTCGTGCATACATGGATTGGAAAGATTTGATACAATATTGGCCAAAATAAGAAGCTTGCCATTCAAGAAAGAAATCAAATATTCAAATATGGCAAGAGTTGATTCAAAGACTAGGGGCACTATTTGTTAACCTAATTTTGTTCTCCTATAAGTAGCAAACACAAGCCACAGGGTTAGGGGACGCAAAATTCAGAGGGAGGCAGACTTGCAAGAATCAAAAATTCAGTGAGAAACTCAAACTCGGTTTTAGAGAATTGGAGGCTTTCAACAAGATCTAAAGGTTTCAAAAGTTTCCTCAGGAGATTTGGAACGTGTCTGGATCGCTACTCTACATCAACACCCCCAGAACATTCTCCTATTCATCAAAGTAAGTCACTCTGAAAACATTTTCGATCTGGACTGTATACGCATCATTATTGAAATATAATTGCATATTCATGTTTGTTTCAATGTCGTGAACGATTCTGGGTTGGTTATTTTAAGCTTACGCATCGTAATCGAGTGTTACCATGGGAGTCCGTTTTGAGTTCTAGGGTTTCCAATTTGGGGTTTTGCTATAGAGGTAAAATTAAGCTAAATCGAGGGTATATCTGTGTTCGCAAGGTTGATACGAACAAGGTTGAAGGAGTGCGAAACATTTATACTCAGGGAGGGCCTAATCGCTATTTTTCTAAGTTTAATGGCTACGAATAAACTCGCAGCTAAATCGTAGCTAATTTCGTAAAGTTGTTACAGGCGCGTTTGAGAAGATGATAACGTGTCATCACTTAATTTGCTGGTTTGAATGTCGCGCGCATTTTTATGGTTATTGGTCATGTCTCTTATTTAATGTTTTGGGTGCGTATAATAAACAAAGAGCTTGCGTGGTTGGGTTGGTTGAGACGCACGCGTGTGTGGGGAGAGGTCGCAGGTTCGAGCCTCTCCTCCAACATATATTTTTCTGGAATTGTTTCTATGTGATCCCATGTGCCTTAGCCTCATACCTGCGTCATACACCCTCAGATCCTCACCATAGGATCTTCCCCTGACCAGATCTAGCGCTAAGTAATCAAGTACCCATACCATGGTCCCTCAATATAACCATACTGAATCATAATCTCAATAAAACCTAATTTCCCTTAATTATTTTGGTTAATCTAATTAAAATATTTATTTTAATATATGTTAATTATATTACAATTATTTTTTTATATATAGAATAAATATATGATAATTACATTAAAATTCTTAATTTGTTATTCGCGCCGATTAAATCAATTGATCGCTGTGGTTAACAATAATTTTAATTAAAATACTGTTTAAGTCAAAATAAAAATCAAACCAAATTCGATTAAATGGCTGCAATCATCTTATTGATTGTAGTGATTAATCTTGCCTCATTATTTAATTTAATTTGTTATTATTTGTAGTCGTGCTAATCGATTATGAGAGGTAACAATATAAAACGCCAATTAATAAATAATAAAATACAATAAGTTGTTATTAGTGATAATCGAATTAATCGATTTGAATTGGTAACAATGCAAATCCTTAATCTTTTAACTATGGTGATCAAACCTATTGATCATTGCGGTTAATTGTGCCAAATCAGGGTTGTACGCCCAAATCCTAATAATTCTAAAATCCATTCAAATTACAAGACAAAACAAATTGCGATAGGCTAACTAAAAAGCCTCTAAAAAAACCATATCAAATCAAATTCAAACTTTAAATGGAGTACAACCCTTCCCGAACTACGTAGACTCTGATCCTCCCTAAGGAGGTACGTAGGCACTTGGCAACAAGGCGAGTCCCCCTCTTCAAAATCTCAATCATGTCCTTATAATTTTGTTTGCCACATTTCTTTACAAACCCTGCCATGCAACCCCAATCTTTGATATATTAGCCTTTAGGAAAGGGCTGAGGGTGCCTAACACCTTCCCTCAGCCTGATTATAATAACTTACCCTCAATCTCTTATCTGCGTAGGGTTTCCTATTCGCCCTTCAGAATAGGTGGCGACTCGAAAGCTGAAATTTTTAGGCAGGTTGCTACAGCTGGCGACTTCACTGGGGACAACACTATTAGGTTAATTATTATGCTCCGAAGGCTTGAGTGGGTTTAGGTTTATGGTTCGTGGTTTATGGTTTAGGGTTTGTGGCGCACTTTAGGGTTGGCAAGTTGCCACATTTACGGTTTGGGGGGAGGTTTATCTTTTAATAAACATTAAATTATTTATTTGTTTATTTGTTTTATGTTTTTTATCTGCCTGAAAATATCTGCTTTTATTTTTTTTATATATTTGCTCTATTTTTATGTCGGTTAAACCTTAAATGTGGGAGTTAACTTTGAGACCAAAAGGGGACATGAATCGCCTTACGAATCTCACTGATAACTCCACTCGGAGTGGGTTAGGTATTTGGAAAGGTCCGAAACGAAGCTAGACTTTGTGGAGGGCTGGACTGGATACTTAGCTGATCTCTCCGGGAACCTACCCAAAAATTCGAACCTCATGGATAAAATGAGTTGTTCCAAAATCCGAAGAGACGAAAAAGTCTCGGAGGCTACGAACGACCCCATGAGACCTTTTAGAACCCCCATATAAAGGTTGGCTCCCAAGAGCCCCCTACGTCGAACCTATGAACCTGGGTTCTTTGAAATACCATGTTTTTTTGCTTAATTATTTTTTATGTTTGTATTATTTTTTTTTTGTTGTTATGTGTTTGCATGCATCATCTAATCATTTGCATTTTTCATCATGTCTTATCCACAAATAAAAATAATAATACACATATATGTATATATATTTGGTAAAATGTATTTTGTTGGTGAATGTGTAGGAAGGATGAGTACGAAGAAGACAATCGTGCACTTTACTGTTTCTACTCCAGACATTAAGAAATTGAAGATCATCAAAGAAAAATTGCCATCAGGTGCTTTGGATAGGTTTGAGATTCGCTATGGTAATATCTTGGATTTGCTAAGGGTAAAAGTGCAAGAAGAAGCTATCACCGCCTTGGTACAATTCTATGATCCGCCTTTGAGATGTTTTACTTTCCAGGATTTTCAGTTAGCACCTACCATAGAAGAAATGGATGCTATGTTGGGTTTTTCGAAGATAAAAAAGGAATTCTATACTGGTGTGGGTAAGGAAGTTGACTTTTCAGATCTAGAAAAGGCTTTGGGAATGTCCGCTGCAGAACTAAAAGTTCATTATAAAACTGAGGGAGAAGTGCATGGGTTCAAAAGATCTTATTTAGAAAATCAAGCATTAATGTTTGCTCAAAGGAAACAATGGGACATTTGTGGACATGTGTTAGCTCTCTTGGTTTTTGGTGTTGTTTTATTGCTAAAGAATATTGACTATGTTGATCCTACCGCTATTCATGCTTTCACTTCTTTTAGGCTTTTTGACAAAGATCCAACTCCGACTATCCTCGCTAACATTTACTATGCTATTCATATGAGGTATGAAAGAAAGAGAGGAGTGCTAGTTTGTTGCGTTCATTTGCTTTATTCTTGGTTGACTTCCCATCTCTACAAAGCTAGTTGCTTTATCAAAGAATTAACTAGGAACGATTGGTCTCAAAAATTAAGGGCTCTTAAAGCGGACTCTATTCTATGGTATGCAAGAAAATTAAATTCAGATAAGATCATTTACAAATGCGGAGAATTCAACAATGTGCCATTGATAGGAACTCTTGGTTGTATTAATTATAATCCTGCTTTAGCACTACGTCAATTGGGTCATTCCATGGATAAGGAACCTTCTGAACAACGTATAAAAGAATTAATTTTACATGACAATGGTAAAGGTGAACCAAGAACATGGAAAAAAGTAATTCAAGCTTGGAGTAATGTGCAAAGGAGAGACTTTGGGCCAAAGAATGTAATTGCAAAAGCATCTTATACCGCATGGGTTCAAGAAAGAGTTAAGAAAGTGTTGCTTCCTTTTGTTGTGGATCCCGCCTACAAGCCTGATTCTCCTGATCCTGTTCCTTTATCCATCGAAGAGATAGAAGGAATCAGGGCTGCCCTAGAGGCGTCCCGAAAGGAGAAAGAGAAATTAGAACTTGATTTGCATCAACTTACTAATGAAAGGAGCCAACTACGCTTTGACCTTAAAGAGAAAAATCAAGAACTCCAAGCGATGAAAGAAGAAAATGATAGGCAAAGAAGTAAAAGAAAGCGTGCAACTGAAGGGTATTTAAGTGCTAATTTTAATTTAGAGGCTCATGATGAGAGGTTGGAGCAAGCTAATGCGGAAATTGCAAGGTGGAGAAGGCGTTATGAGAAGGCTTCCCATGACAAAGCAGAATCTGAGAAAAATCTGGAAGCTATAATCTTTGAATTAACTGATAGGACTAAAGATCAAGATGATGAAATAAGGAACCTCAAATATGATCTTCAAGAAGCTCTCAATGCTGGACAACAAGAGCACGCAAGAAGATTAACCACGGAAGAAGAACTTTTACAGCGCACTGGTGAGTACGAAAGAGCATTTCAAGCTATGGTATCACTTCGGGAAGTGTTCATGAGAGAAAAAGAGATACACGAGGCAGCCTTGAACGAAAGAGACTATTGGAAAAGACTCTACACAATTGTTTCTACGGCAAGTGAGCACGTGAGCATGGTTCCTAAGATGCTTGAAGACTATGAGAAATGTCGCGATGATTATGATAAGCTAGTCTTCTTGTGTAATGATTTAATTCAAGATATTCCAAAGAGTTTGGCAAAAGCAGAATCATCTCCTATCATCCTTCCCGAAGTAGTCAAAGAGTTCATGAAGCTTTGTAGAGATATGGTGGACAAGTTCCAAGAAGACATCCAAAGGCGTTCTTAGCTTTATGTTATTTCCTTGTTGCTTTTATTTCAAGTACTTTTAATTTAATTTATTTTGAGTATTTTAATTTCAGTTTCCTTTTCCTTTTTGTAAACCAACAATGGAGTTTTTAGTATTTCCTTTCAATAAAGTGTGTTTCTTTTTCGTTACTCATCGTTTCTATAAATATTCACCAACCTTGTTTACCTCTCTAAAAAAAAAAGAGAGAAAAAGAAAAAAACATATGTGTATATACATGTACAAAAGAGAAAAAAAGAAAAATAAATACATATGCAAAAAATATATACATAATACATATGTGCAAAAAAAAAGAGAAAATGTACATGTATATATAAAAAAAAAGAGAGGAATAAAAATAATATATAAATATATATGTGTATTATAATAGTGTGGATAAGACATAAACATTGCATAACCATTCATAGCATGCATATCATATTTATTTTTCAAAACATTAAAGCAAAAAAAACTATCTTCATCTCCAGTCACACCATTGCAACTCAACCACAAATCAAGACCAGAGCTCAGAAGAAGAAAGCAATGGAACAATTGGAACAGAATCAAGCCGCCCTTCGCGAGGAAATGACCCAGTTGAAAGGCACTGTGGAGGAACTCAAGGGAGGAATGACCCAAATGCTGAGCTTCATGAAAGACCTCAAAGATAAGCAAGACAAGGCTAAGGAGGTTCAGGATCAGTATGAGGAGATACCTCAGGATGGCAACCCATTGTTGGGGTATGTTCGAGGCCATGACCCTCACAAAACCAATGCTCACGCATCTAAAAGGGTCACTACGACCCATGAAGAGGGAGAGGCTTCTCGATAAGGGTTTATTCCTACTGCTCAGAAAGAAGGGACGTCTCGCACAGTTCGCATTCCTGTCAG
Organism: Vicia villosa; assembly: GCF_029867415.1. Taxonomy (NCBI): domain Eukaryota; kingdom Viridiplantae; phylum Streptophyta; class Magnoliopsida; order Fabales; family Fabaceae; genus Vicia; species Vicia villosa. Next base: position 71,477,249 of record NC_081183.1, read on the forward strand.
TAACCCCCTTAGGGATGAAGACTACTTGGACTTGCAATATGGGGACAATGAGGATACAAATCAGGTCCCTCAACCAAAGCTGAACTCTACTAATTCTGGAGAGGATTCTAAGGACAGTGGACAAATCAAGGCATTGGAAGAGAGACTGAAAGCTGTGGAAGGGTATGATGCTTTTGACGTGGATACTTTTGAAATGAGCTTGGTCCCAGATCTAACAATTCCACACAAATTCAAAGTTCCGAACTTTGAAAAATACAAGGGACTCACATGTCCAAGGAACCACTTGCGCATGTATGTGCGAAAGATGGCTGCTTATGCTCATGATCAGAAATTAATGATACACTTCTTCCAAGATAGTTTAAGTGGAGCATCGGTGGACTGGTACATGCAACTGGAAAAGACTAATATCCGAAGCTGGACCGACCTTGCCAATACCTTCCTTAAGCAATACAAGTACAATTTGGACATGGCACCCAATCGGATGCAACTCCAAAATCTGTCGCAAAAGAAGGAAGAATCATTTAAAGAGTATGCTCAGAGGTGGAGAGAGATAGCTTCCCGAGTCCAACCTCCCTTGTTGGAAAAAGAACTGGTAGATATGTTTATGGCCACACTACAAGGGCCATATTATGATAAGATGGTTGGAAGCGTGTCATCAGGATTTTCAGACTTGGTAGTCATTGGTGAAAGGATTGAGAATGGGATCAAGAATGGAAAGATACAAGGGGCACCATCTGGATCCTATCAGGCGAAGAGGCCTACCCCTAACTTCACAAAAAAGAAGGAAGGAGAAACTAATGCTGTAGGCCATCAGGAAACTAGACCTCCTATGACATACCCACCACGACAAAACCGGTTTCAGGGAGGACCAAGGAGATTCGATCCGCTGCCTACTTCCAAGAAAGAGATTCTGAAATATTTAGTAAATGAATCTTTGGTAGAGGTTAGACCACTGCCACCTCCTCCTCCAGGCAAGCTCATGCCCAACTACAAACCAAATGAAAGGTGCGAATTTCACGCCAATTCTCCCGGACACACCCTGGAGAAATGTTGGGCCTTCAGCCACATCGTTCAGGATTTAATTGAATTAGGGGCAATCGCCTTTGACAAACCCAATGTGAAGACGAATCCGATGCCACACCATGAAGGCGCAGTCAATGCAATAGAAGTTGTCAATGAGCAAGAGTTGGTTCAACAACGGAACTCCCCCATAGATGCACTTAAGAGGTATCTTCTTATAAAGGGGTTTATCCTAGAACATAACGAAGCTTTCAAAGACACTTTGCAAAGGCTCATGGATCAAGGATTGATCCAACTGGAGGAACACCCTGAAGAAGAATATGTGGCGATGGTGGAAAGAAACGAGCCTTTAATGATACCTGCACAAGGGGCAAGGAAACCATTGATTATCCCATGCTCTAGACCACCAGTGATAATACCTACGCAAGAGCGTACCAAGATCATCCCAATCAGAGGACCATATCCTTTGGACAAGATGAAAGCGGTACCATGGGAATATGAGACCGATACTAATACTGCAGTATCAAGCATTGTTGGACCTGGAGGCATGACCCGTAGTGGGCGCATATTCAAAACTGCGCAAGTACAACCAAAGTCTAGTGAAAACTTGACGCAATCTGGAGAACAAGTAGTCATGAGACCAAGTGACGAGTCTGAACCTAAGGATAAAGAAGCTTCTAACAAGGATGCTGAGGAGTTTCTCGCTCTGATTAAGAAGAGTGATTATAGAGTGGTAGATCAGTTGCAACAGACACCATCTAAGATATCGCTCTTATCACTATTGATACACTCTGAGAAACATCGAGATGCTCTGATGAAGATCCTAAACGCTGCCCATGTAACTAAGGACATCACAGTCAATCAATTTGACGGGATGGTTGCCAATCTAACTGCTGGGGCATGTCTAGGTTTCAGTGACAATGAGCTACCCCTACAAGGAAAGTCACACAACAAAGCCTTGCATATCTCCATGCAATGTGGGAAGGCTCATCTAGCTAGAGTTTTGATTGACACAGGGTCATCTTTAAATGTGATGCCAAAAGCAACACTTGACAAGATAGCCTTAGAAGGACTGGTAGTTAGACCAAGCCGTCTGGTGGTAAAAGCTTTCGATGGATCACAAAGTCCGGTGTTGGGAGAAGTGGATTTGCCCGTTGTAATTGGCCCTCATACCTTCTGCATCAATTTCCAAGTGATGGAAATTGAGCCAGCTTATACCTGCCTACTAGGACGCCCTTGGATCCACGCAGCTGGGGCAGTCACCTCTACCCTCCATCAGAAATTAAAATTTGTGAATGGGAACTCTATAGTAACCATCAATGGAGAAGAAGATATATTTGTCAGCAATCTAAATTCATACAGATATATTGAGGCTGGAGACGAAGCATTGGGTACCGCATTTCAAGCTCTAGAAATTGCAACCGCTATCACACTACTAGTAGAAAAGATAAGAAGGGCGGTGACATCATGGAAGGATCTACAAGACGCAGATACTAAAGGTTGGGGAAAGCTACCAGAAGTTTTGGAGAAGAAAGATCGCTCAGGGTTAGGATACCAACCCACCAAGGTCGCAAGCATTAAGAAAGAGGAACGACCATTTCCCCCAATAATGCAAACTTTTGTGACTGGCGGGTATGAACATGTGGCTATGGTGTCCAACCAGGATTCTCGAGAAGGGACGTCCAATTTCATTCGAGAAATCAGGCCAGGAGAACAGCTTCAGAATTGGACAAGCCTGGAGATACCGGAGATAGTTTTCATTTCAAAGTAATTTACTTTTGTGTGTTTTATTTCCCTTTTTAATAAAGAAAAACAATAACGCTCATGCCTCGCCCGAAGCATAGAGCTAGTTTGTAAGGGCCCCATTTACTTTCAAATTCGAAGTTTATTAATAAAATTGTCTTTGCATCTTGGTATTGAAAACATTGTCTTTTCTCGCATTTATTCCTTTTTTTTCATTTCTGAAAATGACAAATAAATTTCTTGCACAAACAAAGCACGTTCACATCTGCATACTAAAAGAAAACAAAACATAAAACATGTGCAGATCACCTTCTGACACCACCGATAATAATACTGCTGAGACTCTATACAAACTCGAGGCTCTCGCTAATCAGGCTGAAGAAGGGGATGAGGAAGACGATGAACTTCCGGAAGAGTTGTCAAGGTTAGTGGATAAGGAATCCAAGAGCATGCTCCCTCCATAAGAGGCCATTGAAATCATAAACTTGGGAACGGATGAAGAACCCAAGAACATTAAGATTGGGGCAACGCTAGGTAAGGACGTAAAAGCAACGCTAATCAAGCTCCTCCACGAGTATGCAGAGATTTTTGCTTGGTCATACCGTGACATGCCGGGGTTGGATACAGACATCGTGGTACACAGGTTACCTCTCAAAGAAGGATGTGCTCCGGTCAGGCAAAAGCGCAGAAGGGTTCGACCAGATATGGATAGTAAGATTAGGGAAGAGGTGCTCAAACAATTCGATGCCGGGTTTCTTGCTGTAGTTGACTACCCACCATGGATTGCAAACATAGTGCCAGTTCCTAAGAAAGACGGGAAGGTGCGCATGTGTGTAGACTACACGGATCTAAATAAAGCAAGTCCAAAAGATGATTTCCCACTACCACATATAGATATCTTGGTGGATAACACAGCACAAGCTTCGGTGTTCTCCTTTATGGATGGGTTCTCCGGATATAATCAAATCAAGATGGCCCCTGAGGATATGGAAAAGACCACCTTCATGACATCTTGGGGCACCTTCTGTTACAAAGTGGTGCCTTTTGGATTGAGAAATGCAGGGGCAACATATCAAAGAGCCATGGTTACACTATTCCATGATATGATTCACAAAGAGGTCGAAGTATATGTAGATGATATGATTGCCAAGTCCGGCACAGAAGAAGAGCATATTACAAATCTACATAACTTGTTCGAGCGCTTAAAGAAGTACAAGCTAAGGTTAAACCCGAACAAGTGTACGTTTGGTGTAAGGTCGGGAAAGCTGTTGGGATTTATTGTAAGCCAACGAGGTATAGAGGTTGATCCTGATAAAGTAAAAGCCATACAAGCGATGCCCGTTCCAAAAACAGAAAAAGAGGTACGAGGTTTCCTGGGCCGATTGAATTACATCTCAAGGTTCATTTCACACCTGACAGCTACATGCGAGCCTATATTCAAACTACTCAGGAAGGATCAACCTATCAAGTGGAACGATGACTGTCAAGTAGCCTTCGAAACCATAAAGAACTACTTGCAAGAACCACATATACTCTTACCTCCTGTACCTGGAAGGCCACTAATCATGTACCTCACAGTACTCGAAAGGTCTATGGGATGCGTATTGGGGCAACAAGATGAAACAGGCAGGAAAGAACACGCTATCTACTACCTCAGTAAGAAATTCACGGATTGCGAATCTCGGTATTCACCATTAGAAAAGACATGTTGTGCCCTAGCATGGGCCTCCAAACGTCTAAGGCAATATATGCTGAATCATTCCACATGGCTAATATCGAGAATGGATCCTTTAAAATACGTATTCGAAAAACAGGCGCTCACGGGTAGAATTGCAAGGTGGCAAATGTTGTTGTCCGAATACGACATACAGTATGTAACTCAAAAAGCAATAAAAGGGAGTGTATTGGCAGAACATCTTGCTCACCAACCCCTCGAGGAATACCAATCTATGAAGTTCGACTTCCCTGATGAGGATATTATGCTAGTAAGAGACTATGAAATACCAGGACCCGACGAGGGACCCGAACCGGGTTTGGTATGGAAGCTCATGTTCGACGGTGCCTCAAATACACTAGGACATGGCATAGGGGCAGTATTGACATCCCCCGATGACCGGCACTTACCCTTCACCGCAAGACTATGTTTCGACTGCACCAACAACATTGCAGAATACGAGGCATGCATATTGGGGTTAGAAGCTGCAATCGACCTAAGGATCAAACTCCTTGATGTATACGGAGACTCAACACTGGTAATCCATCAAGTCAACAAAGAATGGGACACTCGAGATGCAAAACTAATCCCATACCGAGACCTTATACTGGAGTTGACGGCTGAATTCGATACTATCACTTTTACTCATATCCCGAGGGAAGAAAATCAAATAGCCGATGCACTAGCAACGCTCTCCTCTATGTTCAAGGTGACCTGGCCAAACCATGAACCACGGATAACTGTTAGACACTTCGACGAGCCTGCCTATTGTCTCACAATTGAGGAGCAGTCTGACAACAAACCATGGTACCACGACATTAATAGGTACCTGGAAAAACAAGAATACCCGGAGAATGCCTCAACAATTGATAAAAAGACACTGAGGAGACTTGCATCCAAGTTCTTCTTAAGCGGAAGCATCTTATACAAAAGAAACTATGACTCAGTGTTGTTGAGATGTGTAGATAAAAACGAGGCCAAGGAGATTATCAGGGAGGTACATGAAGGAACCTTTGGGACCCATGCAAACGGACACTCAATGGCTAGAAAGATACTGCGAGCAGGGTATTACTGGTTAACAATGGAGGCCGACTGTTTCCAATATGCAAGGACCTGTCACAAGTGCCAGATCTACGCTGACAAGGTGCACGTACCACCAAACCCGTTGAACATTCTGAGTTCACCATGGCCATTTGCAATGTGGGGAATCGACATGATAGGGATGATAGAACCTAAAGCTTCGAATGGACACCTATTTATATTGGTTTCCATAGACTACTTCACCAAATGGGTCGAAGCTGCCTCTTACACCAACGTGACGAGACAAGTAGTCACTCGGTTCATCAAGCATAATATCATATGTCGGTATGGGGTTCCAAGCAGGATTATCACCGATAATGGGTCGAATCTGAACAATAACATGATGAGGGAGCTGTGCGAGGAGTTCAAGATCGAACACCACAATTCTTCACCATACAGGCCTAAAATGAACGGCGCTGTCGAAGCTGCAAACAAAAATATCAAAAAGATAATACAAAAGATGGTGAAAACATACAAGGATTGGCACGAAATGCTCCCATTCGCCTTACACGGTTATAGAACCTCGGTGCGTACGTCTACAGGGGCAACCCCCTTTTCCCTAGTCTACGGTATGGAAGCTGTTCTCCCAATCGAAGTGGAGATCCCGTCACTAAGAGTCATAGCCGACACAAAGTTAGAAGAATCGGAATGGGTAAAAACTCGTTTGGATGAGCTTAATCTCATTGAAGAAAAGCGACTGACAGCTTTGTGTCATGGACAACTCTATCAGAAGAGAATGAAAAAAGCGTTCGATAAGAAGGTCCGACCTCGAACCTACAAAGAAGGTGAAATTGTCCTCAAGAAGATACTGCTACCTCGACTCGACGCTCGTGGAAAATGGACACCAAACTATGAAGGTCCATACATTGTAAAAACGGTGTTCTCAGGAGGGGCATTAGTCCTCACTACAATGGATGGGGATGAGCTATCGCACCCAATCAACTCAGACGCGGTCAAGAAGTACTATGCCTAGCGAAAGAAGGATTACCGGACATAAGCCGAAGGCAAACTATGAAAGATAGGGTATCGTGCAATCATCTACTTCTGAAGTCGAAGGATTATTGGGGCCCTCGATAACAAAAAGGGCAACGGCAGTATTAATATCATTTCCATTTGTCATTTTCTCTCTCTGCATTTTTGTACACTCGCCGATTCAAGGCAATATCAATAAAATTTTCTTTTTGCATACTGCGCTTCATTTCTAATTTCAATACCATTTGCAAAGGATAATTTATTTTTATAAACTTTTAACATGGATTTAACATGAGAAACTTACAAACTTTCAAAACAAAAGCAATGGGTGATAAGGAGATGAGTGATAAATGTAGGGGGTATCATATATACATTAATACATACGTTCATCAATATACATGCAACATACACATGTGTAAGCATTCATACATACGCATTATACAAACTACAGGGGCATATGCACAACATATAAACATAATGCATACGCATTTACAGGAACAAAAATTCGACACAGGTAAATTCTGCAACAACACTTGCAGATAACCCTGTTGGTGCAGGTGAACTTGCTAGAACTATAGCAAGCAGTCCTATTGGGGTCCAAACTGCGATGTAACTTACCAGAACTATGGTAAGTGAGAGGTACAAACTGCGAGTAGCTTACCAGCACTATGGTAAGTGAGAAGTTCACAAACTGCGAGTAGCTTACCAGCACTATGGTAAATGAGAGGTTCACAAACTACGAAGACTTACTAGAACTATAGTAAGTAAGGGGTTCACAAACTACGAAGACTTACTAGAACTATAGTAAGTAAGGGGTTCACAAACTACGAAGACTTACTAGAACTATAGTAAGTAGGGGTTCACAGACTGTGGAGGCTTGCTGGCCATAGCAAGCCAATTACAACAACAAAAGGTCCTCGCTATGTAAGACTCAGGCTTTAGCAGGACATTTCTCTTCATCCATACTCAAATTCAAGGCAAATTCAAGGGTCTTCCAGTATTTAATAACTCTTCGATTGGAACGACGCGAGGTCTACACGCCCTCTTGTCACCCAATCCAAGGTAATTAAATAGGGGCAGCTGTCATACCCCAAAATTTACCTCCCACACTTCTCTCATAACAAAGGCAAGTTCAAATCTCAAGAGATGGCTCATTCAAATAATCTAGATAGTTCACAGTCAACTGATCCAAATTGAAAGGTCAATCATAATCAAGGCATGATCCAAAACTTAATCATTGGGCAAACATCAAGTATAGGGTGCATAACCATCATTTGATCAAGAATTGATCATGATTCCATTAATAGAAACTCAGAGATGAACAAATACAAAAAGGTTCAAATTAGGGTTTCTTAGGAGAAAGTCAACCCAACTTTGACTGGGCATAACTTTCACATGGAACATCAGAAATTCCCCACTCAAAGCCTATTTTGAAGGAAATTGGATTCCCTACAACTTTGTGTCTCACAAGCCAGGGCTAGAAATGCTTCATTTAAGAGATACAAGGCAAAAGATTACAGGTCATTTTCAGGCATCCTTCAAAAGCAGTTTTTTCCCAAAGAGAATATGATCAAGATAAAAGCTTCAAATGAAAAATATGTTCCAAAGTGGCTTGTAAAGGACCTCTTGAGGTTTCTAAAGAGTATTAGAACTCCCTCATAGCTCAAAAATTGAAGGAGATATGCTTGATCAAAGTTGGTGAGTTTGTGAGGGTCAAAAATGAAAAAAAGAGGTTCAAATGGAGAAAATTCGCATATGGGCTCATGGTTTCTTGTTACACTCTTGGTCCATGAGACTTTAGCATACCTAAATGTATTTCCCACGAAATTTTAACATTATATTTAATTTAATATGTTTTTTATTTCATTTTAATGATTTAATTAACATGGAAATCAAATATTTTGTAAGAAAATAGATCTTTAGGTATTTCCAATTACAATTAATGTCTAAAATATGTCTAATTTCGTGCATACAGGGATTGGAAAGATTTGATACAATATTGGCCAAAATAAGAAACTTGCCATTCAAGAAAGAAATCAAATATTCAAATATGGCAAGAGTTGATTCAAAGACTAGGGGCACTATTTGTTAACCTAATTTTGTTCTCCTATAAGTAGCAAACACAAGCCACAGGGTTAGGGGACGCAAAATTCAGAGGGAGGCAGACTTGCAAGAATCAAAAATTCAGTGAGAAACTCAAACTCGGTTTTAGAGAATTGGAGGCTTTCAACAAGATCTAAAGGTTTCAAAAGTTTCCTCAGGAGATTTGGAACGTGTCTGGATCGCTACTCTACATCAACACCCCCAGAACATTCTCCTATTCATCAAAGTAAGTCACTCTGAAAACCTTTTCGATCTGGACTGTATACGCATCATTATTGAAATATAATTGCATATTCATGTTTGTTTCAATGTCCTGAACGATTCTGGGTTGGTTATTTTAAGCTTACGCATCGTAATCGAGTGTTACCATGGGAGTCCGTTTTGAGTTCTAGGGTTTCCAATTTGGGGTTTTGCTATAGAGGTAAAATTAAGCTAAATCGAGGGTATATCTGTGTTCGCAAGGTTGATACGAACAAGGTTGAAGGAGTGCGAAACATTTATACTCAGGGAGGGCCTAATCGCTATTTTTCTAAGTTTAATGGCTACGAATAAACTCGCAGCTAAATCGTAGCTAATTTCGTAAAGTTGTTACAGGCGCGTTTGAGAAGATGATAACGTGTCATCACTTAATTTGCTGGTTTGAATGTCGCGCGCATTTTTATGGTTATTGGTCATGTCTCTTATTTAATGTTTTGGGTGCGTATAATAAACAAAGAGCTTGCGTGGTTGGGTTGGTTGAGACGCACGCGTGTGTGGGGAGAGGTCGCAGGTTCGAGCCTCTCCTCCAACATATATTTTTCTGGAATTGTTTCTATGTGATCCCATGTGCCTTAGCCTCATACCTGCGTCATACACCCTCAGATCCTCACCATAGGATCTTCCCCTGACCAGATCTAGCGCTAAGTAATCAAGTACCCATACCATGGTCCCTCAATATAACCATACTGAATCATAATCTCAATAAAACCTAATTTCCCTTAATTATTTTGGTTAATCTAATTAAAATATTTATTTTAATATATGTTAATTATATTACAATTATTTTTTTATATATAGAATAAATATATGATAATTACATTAAAATTCTTAATTTGTTATTCGCGCCGATTAAATCAATTGATCGCTGTGGTTAACAATAATTTTAATTAAAATACTGTTTAAGTCAAAATAAAAATCAAACCAAATTCGATTAAATGGCTGCAATCATCTTATTGATTGTAGTGATTAATCTTGCCTCATTATTTAATTTAATTTGTTATTATTTGTAGTCGTGCTAATCGATTATGAGAGGTAACAATATAAAACGCCAATTAATAAATAATAAAATACAATAAGTTGTTATTAGTGATAATCGAATTAATCGATTTGAATTGGTAACAATGCAAATCCTTAATCTTTTAACTATGGTGATCAAACCTATTGATCATTGCGGTTAATTGTGCCAAATCAGGGTTGTACGCCCAAATCCTAATAATTCTAAAATCCATTCAAATTACAAGACAAAACAAACTGCGATAGGCTAACTAAAAAGCCTCTAAAAAAACCATATCAAATCAAATTCAAACTTTAAATGGCGTACAACCCTTCCCGAACTACGTAGACTCTGATCCTCCCTAAGGAGGTACGTAGGCACTTGGCAACAAGGCGAGTCCCCCTCTTCAAAATCTCAATCATGTCCTTATAATTTTGTTTGCCACATTTCTTTACAAACCCTGCCATGCAACCCCAATCTTTGATATATTAGCCTTTAGGAAAGGGCTGAGGGTGCCTAACACCTTCCCTCAGCCTGATTATAATAACTTACCCTCAATCTCTTATCTGCGTAGGGTTTCCTATTCGCCCTTCAGAATAGGTGGCGACTCGAAAGCTGAAATTTTTAGGCAGGTTGCTACAGGTACTAAGCGGGTTTTCAGAAACAAGCTAAGTGAGAAAGGTGAAGTGGTAAGAAACAAAGCCAGACTGGTTGCTCAGGGTTATAGTCAGCAAGAAGGGATTGACTACACAGAAACCTTTGCATCAGTGGCCAGGTTAGAATCTATTCGTCTATTAATTTCTTTTGCCACTCAACACAACATCATTCTTTATCAGATGGATGTTAAGAGTGCCTTCTTAAATGGTTATATAGATGAAGAAGTTTATGTCCATCAACCTCCTGGTTTTGAAGACTCTAAGTCTCCAAATCATGTTTTTAAATTAAAGAAATCATTATATGGATTGAAGCAAGCTCCGAGAGCTTGGTATGAACGTTTAAGTTCCTTCCTTCTGGAAAATGGTTTCACTAGAGGAAAAGTGGACACTACTCTCTTTTGTAAAACCTTTAAAAAGGATATTTTAATATGTCAAATATATGTTGATGATATTATCTTTGGAACATCTAATGCTACACTTGGAAAGGAGTTTGCTGAGTCTATGCAGGCTGAATTTGAAATGAGCATGATGGGAGAACTCAAGTATTTCCTTGGGATTCAAGTCAACCAAACTTCTGATGGAACTTATGTTCATCAAACGAAGTATGTGAAAGAACTTCTGAAGAAGTTTAATCTTTCTGAAAGCAAAGAAGCCAAAACTCCTATGCATCCAACATGTGTCCTAGGTAAGGATGAGGTAAGTAAGAAGGTAGATCAGAAGTTGTACAGAGGTATGATTGGATCTCTTCTATACCTAACTGCTTCTAGACCTGACATTCTATTCAGTGTTTGCTTGTGTGCTAGATTCCAATCAGATCCGAGAGAATCTCATTTAACTGCGGTTAAGAGAATTCTGAGGTATCTGAAAGGTACTACTAATGTTGGTTTAGTTTACAGAAGATCCAAAGAATACAACTTAGTAGGATTCTGTGATGCTGACTATGCTGGAGATAGAATTGAAAGGAAAAGTACTTCTGGAAGTTGTCAATTTCTTGGAAGTCATCTGATCTCATGGTACAGCAAGAAGCAAGCTACAATTGCCCTCTCAACAACAGAAGCAGAATATGTTGCTGCTGCTGGTTGTAGCACACAAATGCTCTGGATGAGAAGTCAGCTGGAAGATTATCAGATATATGAGAGTAACATTCCTATTTTCTATGATAATACTTCTGCTATATGTTTATCTAAAAATCCTACTTTACATTCAAAAGCTAAACATATTGAGATTAAACATCATTTCATAAGCGACTATGTTCAGAAGGGTGTTATATCTTTAAACTTTGTGGATACAGACCATCAATGGGCTGATATCTTTACAAAACCCCTTGCTGAAGATAGGTTTAAGTTCATTCTGAAGAATATCAGTATGGATTTATGCCCAGAATGAGAAGATGAGAAGATCTTATGTATGAGTATCTTCTGAAATGAAATTTGATTATTTTTTTTTAAGAAGTTCTGATTGAAATCAATTAGAAATTGTGATTCAGTTATTACTAACGTTTCATTGTCTAAGTTGATTCAGAATCTCTTTAAAAGCAAAACAGCTGTAACTGGCTATCCAGATGGTAAACACGTGTTCACTATTTCTGGACAAGCGTGCGTGCAATTGAGAGGACGTCTACTTAGGTAACTGTGCTAATCACTTCCTTTGTTATTATTATCTCTCCTCCGTCACGTAACATTAAATGCTATTCATCATTTCTTTTATTGTCCTTCTTTTCTTTTTTATATTCCTCGAACGTTTCCCTCTTCTTTTTCTATCTATTTATTCTTTCCTTGTTGCATCTGTTTTTCTGCATACACCTTTTGTAATCCTTCTTGTTGAAATCAATGAAATGTTATTTATGTTTCTTTCCTTTTGTCTCTTGCTTTACATCTGAATCTTTTATGCTTTTTGATGTTATGACAAAAAGGGGGAGAAAATATATGATGATAAATGATCTGATTAATATTATCAGTTACCGAGTAAAAAGACTTCATATTTACTAACAGAACTTGCAAAGTTCTATGTTTTTAAGTTGTGTTGTTGCAGGAATCAAAGATTCAAGATCAACATAAGAAGCAACAAAGTGAATCAAGCTCTTGGATTCTTGAAGCAAGCTGAGTACTAGGAAGCTTCAGAATCAGAAGCAAGAAGGAAGAATGATCAGATATTCTGATAATAGAATATGATCCAAATCATTGTCTATTTGCTCTGATACATTGTCTATTGGATCTGATATATTCTATATGGCTTATATGGCTCCGATACATATTTTTGTGTTCTGATACACATTTTATGTTCTAACTCATTCATGCTGACTTTTGTCGTTTAGTTTTGTTCTGTAACATTTCAGGATGTAGAGATGCTCTGATGATGCTCTGGTACATTCAACAATGTTCTGATACAATCTAGCATGAAGTGAAGTAAGAAGAAATTCAAAGCTCTGAAGCTATCCGAGGGAAGCAGAAATCAGAAGCTGTGAATGTTCTAAAGATCCAGAAAACTCAAGTTCTGAAGCTGTCCTAAATGGAAGCAGGAATCAGAAGCTGTGAATGTTCTAAAGATCAAAGAAATTCAAGTTCTGAAGCTGTCCTAAATGGAAGCAGGAATCAGAAGCTGTGAATATTCTGAAGATCAAAGAAATTCAAGTTCTGAAGCTGTCATAAATGGAAGCAGGAATCAGAAGCTGTGAGTGTTCTAGGGATCTAAAGAAATTCAAGTTCTGAAGCTGTCCAATGGAAGCAGAAGTCAGAAGCTATGAATTATCAAAAGACAGAAGCTTATGTGATCGTCTCTACCGAAATAATCAGGGAAGTCCTTTATTATTAAAGTTCTTCGAGTATTTATTTCAGGGGGAGATTATTCATCTCAGGGGGAGATTGTTAATCTCAGGGGGAGACATAGTCACATGCTTATGCTATAGCTGTGTAATTTGTCTTTAGCCGTCTTCTCTTTCTGATCGCAAATTCATATCATTTATATATGTTTTTGTCATCATCAAAAAGGGGGAGATTGTTAGAACAAGATTTGTTCTGATCAATATTCTTAGTTTTGATGATAACAAGGATATGAATTTTGTGTGAGATAATGTGGTACTCTAATACATTGCAATTTCCCTTTCAGGAAATATATAAAGAGTATGCACAAATCAGCGCTCAGAAGCTTTGTCTCAGAAGGTTCAGCATGCAACATCAGAACATGGTCTGGCAAGACATCAGAAGATGGTCAAGGCAGAATCAGAACATGGGTCTATGGAAGCATCAGAAGAACTTGAGATCAGAAGCAGAAGCACTGAAGTTCTCATGGTATCACGCTCAGAAGCACTTCAAGGTCAGAAGACAAGAAGATGCTATGCACCAAGCTGTTTGACTCTGATGATATTCAAATATTATATTCACAAACATCAGATTAGAAGAAAGTACAAGTGACAGGCTACGCTGACTGAAAAAAGGAACGTTGGAAGCTATTAAAGGCAACGTCAGTAGACACAGCGTGAACAAGGCTCGAGGTAGTTGACAAAAGCGTGAAACATTAAATGCAATGCTGTACGGAACACGCAAAGCATTAAATGCACCCAACGGTCATCTTCTCAAACGCCTATAAGTATGAAGTTCTGATGAGAAGCATGGTTACCAACTCTGAACAAAATCATTCTGAAAGACTTGCTGAAACGCTGTTCAAATTCAAAGCTCAGAAACTTCATCTTCATCAAAGCTCACTACATTGCTGTTGTAATATATTATAGAGATTAAGCTTAAACGTTAAGAGAAATTTCATTGTTGTGATTATAGCTTTTCAGAAGCATTTGTAATACTCTTAGAATTGATTACATTAAGTTGTAAGGAACTAGAGTGATCGTGTTGATCAGAATACTCTAGGAAGTCTTAGAGGTTATCTAAGCAGTTGTAGCTAGAGTGATCCTGTTGATCAGGAAACTCTAGAAAGTCTTAGAGGGTATCTAAGCAGTTGTTCCTGGAGTGATCAAGTTGTGATCAGAATACTCTAAAAGACTTAGTCGTGGGCTAAGTGGAAAACCATTGTAATCCGTGCGATTAGTGGATTAAATCCTCAGGTGAGGTAAATCACTCTGTGGGGGTGGACTGGAGTAGTTTAGTTAACAACGAACCAGGATAAAAATAACTGTGCAATTTATTTTTATCGTCCAAGTTTTTAAACTACACTTATTCAAACCCCCCCTTTCTAAGTGTTTTTCTATCCTTCAATATTCTTTTATTTAATCATGATTTTATTTGAATTAAATTGATTTTAAATGAATAAAATAAAAAATAATTGAAATAAAACCATAAAATAAATGAAGATTGACTCATGGGCCTCTTGCAAACTTGTTATCACGTGGGAAGTCCCAAATTAGAAGCCCATTACGTAAAACTTTGAATTTGGTCATTTAGGGTTCATGTACTTTATCCAAATTTTCCCAACTTCTGACAGTCATAACGCACTCGAATTTTATCCTATGAAGGTGTTCTAGAACTTTTTGGAAAGCTCAAGATGTCCTCTATAAGCCACTTTGGAAGCTTTTTTGCATTTGAAGATTTTATCTTGATCATATTGGTCTTGACAAAAAACATCTTTTTTAGAACTTCTAGGAGGACCTGTAATGTTTTGGCTCATATCTTCCAAATGGTACATTTCTTGGCTTTGGGCCCAACATTAAAGTTGTAGAGAATGAGATTTCCTTGAGAATAGGCTTTGGGTGGACAATTTCTGATAAAGTATGAGAAAGATATGATCAGTCAAAGTTGGGTTGATTTTCTCCTAGAAACCCTAAATTAGCAACTTGAACTTTTGATGATTTCTGAGCTCTCCTTGATGAATCATGATCAAACCTTGATCAAATGATAAATGTGACATCAAAATGTTTATGTTGACCAAAAATCAGGAGTTTTTACTGTGATTTGACTATGGTTGACTTTTAGGTCAAACTGGTCGACTATTGATCATTTGAGCAGTTGATTGATCAAACTTGTGGGTCAGAGCTTGAAACTTGGCATGAGGATTCTCTGAATCATTTGAGATATCATTAAGTCCACTTGTGTTCTCAGAGGTCCCATTTTCCTTGATTAAAATCAAAACCCTAATTTTGGTCTTTGCTTAAGAGGAGAATGATCACGCTTTCAGACAGAGATTGCATGAGCTTGTGGAGACTATCTGAGCCCAACTATCTTGAAATACCGTGGGCAAATTTTGGGGTATGACACTCAGTTAATTCAATTATGCCAGTCGTTCTTTTGTACACAAGTAGTGATGGATCCTTGTAATCATTAATTCAGGCAAACAATATGTATCAAAATAAAATACCTCTAAGTCAAAACCTCTGAAGATGATTTAGTGAAAATTGAGACATCCCGCAGATTGTAATCTCAAAATAAACAGTTCACGCAAAATTTAGGGATAACAAAGTCAAAAAGAGGTCACTACAAACCCTCAACAAAAGAAAAATGTTATAAAAAGTGATGACTGCCTTTTCAAATAAAGTTATGATTTCTGAACCATCACAAATGTTAGTGTTACAATTCCAATTTCTTTTGGAGCTTAAGTGCATAGTTAATTGAACATTGGACTGAAAAACATCACGGAGATCAGGTTGGGTACAAATAAACTTTGAGCCATCATCCTTTGTTTCTTAAACCGTGAAGCAGGCCACATTACAACCCTTTAAAAGTACTAACTAAAGCATGGTGAGTTCAAAAGAATATTGTTACAAGAAGGTATCCTAACTCCTTTAGGGCTGATTATAAGTCTTGAATTAATATCACAGTTTTTACAAACATTGTTTTGTTAAATAATTCTTTTTCAAAACTTCAAGACAGACATAAGCGTTGCATTTTGAATATAATTGCTTGCATATAACTAAGTGTTTGACAGCAGAGAAGTTCACATTATGAACATTCAATGAACAAAAGTCCTCCCGACATACAAAGTTGTTTCACTAGTGCAACGAAAAGTAGAGACATTCCCTGCGCCTGACTCAGTTGGTTAAAAGCCAATGTATACAAGGGTCATGGTCACTATCTTCCAATCAAGGGACATGAAATATTGGGAAGGTCTCTTCATATGAATTGCCTGAGGCATATTTATTCCTTTAGAATTGCTCGGGACAAGTTTCCTCCTTCGTCTAACCAGGGGTAACATTATCGAGTTCACAACGCTAGGGGCATATTATTATGGGACATCTCAGTTATTTCTCTTGAGGCGGCCCTTTTTCAAATATTTCTATTCTGGGGAAAATCATCCTCAACTAGGGGCAACGCTCTCTTTTCAAATCAAATCAAATCAAGTTTAGTCGCAAGCTCCTCAATCATTACCCAGGGCATACACGATATGCCACACTCTAGAAGCATATTCCTCATATTACAATGCATTGGTCCCGAGTTTCAGCAAAATCCATTGTAGAAATCACTTGTCTGTGCTAATAGTATCAGATGGTGTCCGTATCGTGCCTTCGGATCCCGTCATGATAACTCCTAGAAAATTACTTCGGGAAGACCATCGATCCCAAGGACAGATGGACACCCATATACAAAGGGCCATGCATGGTTAAGAATATATTTTCTGCCAATGCTACCACACTTACTACCATGGACAATAAAGATTTCTCGCACCTTGTGAACACGAACATAGTAAAGAAAATATTACGCATAAAATGAGAGACGCTAGGTTGACAGACCTAGGCAAAAGTAAGGGTCTCCCGGCGAACCAAAAAGATTCGGGTAAAAATTAGGGATATATATATATATACATATATATATATATATATATATATATAAGATTTGTACACCCGCAAGTCGAAAACCTGAAAAGGCGGCTTGGGCAAATTAGGTATCCCGGTGGACTGAAAACCTAAAAAGGCAGTCCAGGAAAAAAGTTAGGGATTAAAGCGTACGACTATGTCCGGTTAGATCGTCCACTTACGAGTCAATACCAGTTCTCATTGCTAACTTTTTCCAAACAACGTATATCAATCTTATCATTTTCTACTGACACCAAGTGATGCGATACTTGAAGATATATGGGCAATAGTAGAGTTGAAACCCGAAGTGATCTTTTCCACACGGTTTGCTGTCATAGAATATGCATTTACTAAAGAATCTTGGAGATTGGAATCCCCAGTAAGTCCTGTATCCAACAAATCTCCATAGAATCATCCCCATAAAGTAATCTTCATTGAGTTATTTCAACAAGCTCATTCCCAACAGAAATATATTCCCCAGCAAAACTGATTTACTCTCAAGCAGTAGTTCGGACATCTTCTAGCAATTCACTCCCATATGCCCAAAGGATTTCTCGAATGACGGAGGTTAACACCTTTCCCTAGCACGCTCTAGAGAATTCCCCAACGGAGTTTACTTCTTCAACATCTCCTTCACGACAGAATTAATCTCTTCAACAAAATCTACTCGAGATTTCGTCCCCAGTGGAGTACATAAAGAAATCTCCCTAATGGACAGCTTAACATGATCATCTTCCCCTAATGGGTACCCTAGAAGATAAGGAATTTGATCATTTCCCCGAGATACGGTGGAAATTTCCTCAGCATAGCCTATAGGAGTTCATTCCCCATCAGAGGTTATTTCCTCGACACAATTCACGTGACTTAATTCCCCAACGGAGTTTATGTCTCCAACAATACGAAATCCCCAATGAGATTCTCTCCTCTAGCAGAATTCTAGCAAGCTTGCCACACATAGAAGAATTGACACCCAAATCTGAAACCTAGTCAGATTATGCAACGGAGGGTTATCCTTCTCTTTTATCCCCAGTCAGGGTACAACATAAGAATCAAGCTCTTCAACGAAAAGTGACGAACGATCGATTCTCCTCAAAGTTACTCTCATCCCCAAGCAGAGATAAAAACACTCCAGCTAAATATCCTCGAACAGAAGGCAGGAATCCTAAGTACAGAAATTGGTTGTCATCTCCAGCAACGACCAGGGATTTATTTTCCCAATCACAAATTGCTATACGGAGTTACCAACATGCTTCAACTACATATTTGTGTCCATACATCATTAATAATATATCATGGAAAATGCATACATAACATACAATATTCTCATTTATTTTGAGAACCTCATTACATAATGCATTGCATGCATCATGAAATTGCATAAAACTAACCTTGCTTTTTCAGGTCATTTCACAATCAAATAAACACTATCCTCTAGACACAGTTCTGAGACATTCGAGTCAACGACTTAATCCTGACACTCATTCTAGACACGGATCTAGTTCTGATACTTAGTTTTGGATATTCTCTAGAGACAGTTCAGACACGATCAATATAAAGATCTAGTTCTGATACTTAGTTTTGGATATTCTCTAGAGACAGATCAATGAAAATCAATACAAAGATCTAGTTCAGATACTTAGATTTTGATATTCTCCAGAGACAGTTCAGAGACGATCAATACAAAGATTTAGTTCTGATACTTAGTTCGGGATATTCTCCAAAGATAGTTCAAAGACGATCAAGACAATGATTTAATTCTGATAGTAAGTTCTGGATATTCTCTAGAGACAGTTCAATACGATCAAGAAACGAGTCAAATACAATGGATACAAGGTTTATTATAACACTCCCCAACACATCTACATGGTACAATTGGATACAGACTCATCCTAGTTCATATCTTTAGATACATTCTAGTGTACGACGCATTCTGACACTCATCAACACATCTATTGGGTACACTCAAATACATACTCACCCTAATTTATATCTTCAGATACAGTCTAGCGTACGACTCATTTTGACATTCATCAAAATATCTACTGGGTACAGTCGGATACAGACTCATCCTAGTTTATATCTTCAGATACAGTATAACGTACGACTCATTCGGATAAGCATTTCCTTCAGATACACATTCTGGAAAGCATATTCCTCCAAACATTCTGAAAGCATCTATATCGGATACACATTCTGGAAAGCATATCCCTCCAGACATTCTGAAAAGCATTTCCTTCAGATATACAAATATTCTGAAACTTTCCTTCAGATATACATTCTGAAAAGCGTGACCCCCAGACATTCTGAAAAGCATTTCCTTCGGATATACACTTTGGAAGCATGACCCTCAGACATTCTGAAAATAATTTCCTTCAGATATATAGATATTCAGAAACTCTTCTTTAGATATACATTCTAGAAAGCATGACCCCAAATATTCTGAAACTCTCCTTCAAATATACATTCTCGAAAGCATATCCTCAAAATATTCCGAAACTCTCCTCCAGATATTCTGAAACACCCCCTTAAATATACATTCTGGAAAACATCTCTTTTGGATGGCATCTATAAGCCCATATCCGAAAATACTCTGTCAACTCACTGGATGACATCTTTAAGCCCATCCAAGTAACCAACAACACTACTTCTTGCACCGGCGTGTGCAAATTTCAGGGCACTTAAGTGTTTAATCATCTTCCACCTTCAGAGCACAATAGGAGAACAAGCCAATCTACCTCTTCAGGTTTAAGAAGATTGAACTAGGGCAGCTGTTGTACCCCAAAATTTGCCCACCATCTTCAAATATCCAAAATTGAATTTTTATAAAAAAATCTTGGGGTCGTTTACATTGACATCTTGAATTTTATAAATATTCAATTTAAAGTCTATTTTAAAATATAATAGTTTACTCTTAAGTTATTTATATTTTAGTAAATAGCAAAATGTTCTCCTATGCTTCATAGACTTTCATTTGCATTTTTATTTCAAACAAATAACATAGCACAATTGATAAGAAGATAAGGCTTGCAAGTAAGAGGTCATGGGTTCAAATCTTGCATGTACTATTTGTGATATTTTTTCTTTTATTTGTTACTAAATTTATTCTATTTTTTATCACAAAATTGCATTTTTTTTTAAATTTAATTTGAATTTTCGTATTACTTAATTAGGCATTTTTTTAAAAATTGACATTTTCACTTTATGCACTTTTTAACCCAAAAAATGACTAAAAATCATAAAATATTCAAAAATCCAAAAAAGAAGGTTTTAATTTCCATTTTAGCATGATTTACAACTTGGGGAACAAGTAAATTATTTTTAGAAAGAATCAATTTATTTGATTATTTTCTGATTAATTATTTGGATCTCAATTAATTTGTTCCTTATTTTACTTAACCTTATTTTCTCTTTATATACTAAGGTTTTCATCATGAGGAGAAAAGACACACAAGAGTTTCTAACATTTTTTCACGTACAATTTCCACCAAAAGGGCCATTCATTCACCACACTTTCTAAACCTTACTTTTCTCTCATACAAAATAAATTTTCCTTTGCTGTCTCGGTCAAACCTTATTTCAACCATCTTTCACGTATAAAACCACAACTACCATTCATCTCTTCACAAGAACTCAAAAGTCATACCAAAACCGTTCTTCCATCTATATTAAGTTGTCAACAAATCATGAACATGGCCAATATCACCCCTATTCCATGTTTGGCTGACTGGGCTTGTGGAATCCTCCTAGTTGGCACTAAATCTTCTTATGTGGCGCTTGCTGACTTGGAAAGCTTGGAAAAACTTGAAAAAATAGCAATTTTCTTAACTTGCAAAACCAGGTCTCGAACCCTGGTCAAAAGGGTGAATGGAGCACTACCCTACCACAAAGCCATCAATGTTATATTGTTAACATGGCCAAGGCAATGTATATCTTTAGATGTTCAATTTTCAATTAATTAACTAATGGTATAGAGTATAAATAATATTATCAATTATTTGTTTATTAATATTTAGGAGATATTAATATATTACTTTATTTATTTATTATTAATATTTATTAATATTTATATATTACTTTATTTATTATTAATATATGTTAATATATACGTTTATTATTTTATTATTACTATTTATATATTACTTTATTTATTTATTAATATATGTTTATATATGTATATTAATATACTTTATTTATTTATTAATATAATGTTAATAATATTAATAATATTAATATTTACAAAAAATAATGTTAATAATATTAATAATATATTAATAATGTTAACATAATTAGTAAAATAATAAAATAATAAACATATATATAAACATATATTAATAACAAAGTATATTAATAATAAATTAATTATATAAACATATATTAATAATATATGTTTATTAATATTTATATATTACTTTATTTATTTACTTTATTTATTTGTTATTAATCTTATTTATTTATTTATTTATTTATTATTAATATTAGTTATTTATTTATTTATTTATTATTTATTATTAATATCAGTTATTTATTTATTTATTATTATTATTATTAATATGTTTATTAATATTTATATATTACTTAATTTATTTATTTATTTATTATTAATATTATTAATATGTTTATTAATATTTATATATTACTTTATTTATTTATTTATTTATTTTATTATTAATATTACTTAAGTATTTATTATTAATATTATTAATATGTTTAGTAAATAAATTAAATAATGTAAATTAAAATAGAATAAATAATTAAATTAAATTAAATAGTGTAAATATTGTATTTTAAAATAAATAAATTAATTAATAATGTAAATTAAAATAAATAAATTAAATTTCATAATTTAATAAATTTAATAAAATAATGTAAATAATGCATTTTAAAATAAATAAACAAATTAACAATGTAAATTAAATTAATAATGTAAATTAAATAAATAAATAAATTCAATCCTAAGCATCACACAGTATGTAATATATATTAAGCATCCGTTGTAATTTAAACAAACGAACATGATGGATGGAGTAGTTGCATGCGCGCTCATTAACCCATAGTGAAGGGGTTCGAAACCTGGTTTTGTCAATTTATTTTTCAAGTTTTTCTAAGCCAGCAAGCCAGCGTGTCACTTATGCCATCTCATCTAGAAGATTCTGTCCACATAGACAAATGCTAAGGAATCTTCCTCCATAAGGTTACCCATTGGAGAATCTTTTTTTGTTAAGGGGCAAAGACTAAATTTTTTTTTAATAAGGGGGAAAACCAAAACACGCTAATTTGGCAAGGGGTGAAAGCTATTTAACCCTATAATTTTTTTCATATTACTATTTATTTTTTTCATAGAAGATGAAAGAAGAATAAAAGTCCGGATTCAAGCGCCGTTCACAACCTCCTCCGTCAAATCTACCGCGTGAAGCCCTTACCACACGGATAATAACTACCGTGTGATTCACACAATCGCCAGCCGAAGACAACCGCGAGCTGCCTATTGGTTCACCGCGAAGAACAAATTTGAAAAACAACGACGGACACCACCATGCGTGACTCCGAGCATCCTACATTATTTTTGTGCAGTTTTCCAACATTTTTCCTTCATTAACCTTTAATTGTTTTATTAACCATTAAATTAACCGATTAACAAATAATAATTAGGATTAGGGTTTAGATTAACAAAATAATTTTCTTTCTAACATCCAATTAATTTAATTAATTAGGTTTTATTTATTTAATTTATTTAATCGTTTAATTAATTTAGTTACCATAAAATCATAAAAAATACAAAAATATTTAAATTTAGGTTTAATTGATTCAAATTTTGACATTAATTTTAATTAACCTTAATTAGAGATTTAATTGGACTTGATTTGATTTAATTGAACATAACTAGCTAATTAAATTTATTTCATTAATTAATTAGATTTAGGTTTATTTTTAATCATTAACTTAGGTTTAGATTCAATAGGCTTTGTGAATCGTTTCGGAATCGCTTTGTGAATCGTTTCGGAATCGTTTCGGGAATCACTTCGTGAACACTTCGTTTCAGCTATTTAGGTGAATGCTATGGTGAATGTCATTTGGGTGAAGTGTTGAACACCTATTAAATCAATTATCAATATATTTTACCATTTTCTTAAATAAAAAATAATAATGATAATAAATCTTATAGTAGTAAAATATAATTTTACCATTTTCTTAAATAAATAAATAATAATAATAATAATAATAATAATAATAATAATAATAATAATAATAATAATAATAACTCTTATAATAGTAAGATATATTTAATATAGTTTAGTTTTTAATTTTACTGTTTTCTTTTTTTACAATATATTTTTTGGTTGATAATTTTTTTTAACCAATAGGCTTTGATTAATTTTTTTTGTTTGATAATTGATTTAATAAAATAAATAATTAGTTTAATATTTTTTGAAAAAAATAATTAATTATTGAATTATTAATATAAAATAAAATAGAACCATAAATATTAATATTTATTTATTTTACCAATTATGGTAATTAATATCAAATAAAAAATAATTGAAACATGAAACAAATAAATATTTTAAAAAATAAACAATGTAAATAGATTAAGAGGGAAAAATAAGAGAGAAAAACAAATAGATTAATAATCTTAGTGACGGATAAGCCGCCACTATAAAAAGCTAAATTTCCTTTTGCGCCAAATTGAAAAGAAGAGGGAAAAACAAAAAAATAGTACATTAATAACGGTAGCGTCAGCATGACCGACATTAAAACAAAACCTAAAAATTAATCCAGCGCCATACTGAAAAAGAAGAGGGAAATAAAATACAAAACAATAAAAGAAGAGGAAAAAAATAATTTAATGGTTAGCGTCGGTTGCACCGACACTAAAAGTCAAATAAATTAGCCATCCTATTCTAGCACCAAACGTATGAAGAAGAGGGGAAAAATAAATAAATAAATAAATTAGGCAATTAATACGTAGCGTCGGTCCGGTTGTGGCTAATTAATTAATAAAAATAAAACTAAGAAGAAACTGATGGGATAACACTTAGCTTCGACTTAGCGGGTGTAGCCGACGCTACAGTTACTACTAAGCGTCAGTGTTAGGGGCCGACGCTAAAAATGGGTTGCTAAAACTATGTTTTCTAGTAGTGTAAGGTGACGCTGGTGGCGAATCCCGTCGGAGAAGACGAGCGGAAATCTCTCTGGCGGTGGCGGCTCGCTTCAAGTTATCCCCCATTTTTTCTTACGTGTCGCGTGCCTATTGGTATTGTTTTCCATTATTTTGGCTTTTTGTCTTTATTTAAATGATTGCTGAGCGCGTTGTCCAAATCTGATTGGCCCTGGCTTTTTCTTTTGTCTTATATGACTTAAATGAAACTTGACCAATTGATACCCTTGGTGCATGGATGTGTCACGTTGTTTAGGTGAATAAAATCATAGGTTAGTGAATAATGACATACTAATTGATAAAATGGAATTGGAAATAGGATAAAATGGTTTTGATTGCTTGGGCCTGAGCGTTTTTTCTGATCACACTCCCTATTTGGTGATACCCGCGCATATTTCATTATCATGGGCTTACCCATTTTCGTTTCCACACCCGCCTAAGTAATGGGCCCAATGCGCCAATAACATGAATTCAGTTCACATAATAACTACTGTTACACCCCTTGCTAGTTTTCCTTCATGAATAATAAAAATTTGTTTTCTTTTTATTTTTGCTTCTTAATTCAATTTCCATGAAATAAATTGATAAAAAAAGGAAGTTTCTTGAATAATAAGATTTTTAGGACTTTATAGTTTTTTAGTTAGTTTTTTAATTGATTTGTTTGGTTTTTGATTGGTAAATAATCATAAAAATATTTAGTTCTTAGTTTTAATTCAAAAAATAGTTTCAAGCTTAATAAAAATACAAAAATACTTGTGAATATTTTATTGAGTAGTGTAGAATTTATTTTCCTTATTTTTGTGTATGTGAATAATTTGTACTATTTGAAATGCCCAAAATACCCCTAGTCGTTAAAAGTTGATTTAGGTCAACTTAAATGACTTTCTTCTATCCTTTTTACTTAGTATACTCCATTAGGGCATTAGATATCTTAATTAGGACTTAGACTTTCATAAACAATAACGATTAGGTTAGTGGATTAGGATAGTCTCCCTTATTCATTTTCTTTTCTTTTTCAACATTAAAAGACCTAATAAATACCGATGAAGATCATACTACTATTTCTTTTATATTGGGAAAGAAATGATTAGGACGTAGGCCCCGGTGTGTTTATTTTCTACTTAGTGGGAGAGAAATGATTGAGGTGTAGGCCTCAATGTATTTCTTAACCGCTACTTAGAGAAATGATTGAGGTGTGGGCCTTGGTGTATTTCTCTAAATACTTAAACTTTTTGGTATGATCCAAGTCACAAATAAACTCCCCTTTAAAAGACACCAATCGGAAACACTCAAAGTACTTAATAAAGCTTCAAATCTAAACAAAGTAAGGAAGTGGTGAGAAGCCTTGTTGTGGGTTTTATTCATCATGGAATTACATCAAAAAATACACACCAAATCCTTTCTTTTTCTTTTGCCTCGTAGGCACCTAAGGGCATGTTATTTCCGCTTGTAAGCATGTTATTTTGCCTCGTCCCTTATGCAAGAGCGTGAACGTTAATGCCGCCCAACTAAAAAACACAAAAACAAACAGAAAATCTTGAGCCGAACTACGGCGCTCTGATTCCTGAAAAGGATACGTAGGCATCAAGTCGCGGGGCTTGAACAAACACAATTGTAAATATTTTTTCTTTTCCTCGTGTTTATTTTGCATGCATTTGCATTAGGCTTTATACATAGATACGCCCTTTAGATAAAAACAAACATAGGTGGATACCGTCGAGTACGACGGACGTGAGGGGTGCTTGCACCTTCCCCTTGTGTAACCTGTAACACCCGTATAATTTTGATTTTTAATTTAATTGGAATATTGAATTAATAATTAGAATTATTAAAGATTTTATGAAAATAATGGAAAAATAATGGTTTATGGCATTTGGGCCATGTGAGAAAATAGTAAAAGACGGGGGGTGAAGTGTAGTAAGGCTCTTTACTAAATTTTTATTATTATTTTCATAAAATACTTGGAATTGGGAAAGAAGGAAGATAACGTGAAAAAGTGAAGGTTTGGAACACGAAGAACGTGAAAGAGGAACAAAGAGGAAGAGACCAAAGATCAAGAATTTTGCTAAGGTAAAGGGGGACTCTCCAATTAATCTCTATTATCGTATTATGAATAATATTGTGTATTAGGAGTATTGTTTGGATTAATTGATTCTATATTTTGGATTTTCTGTTGTGTTCATCAATTGGATTGGAATTTTGACTGTTAATCCCTAATGACTGAATAGATTAGATTGTGATGAGTAAAATCGATTGTAGAATCATAAATTGTTGATGTTGGGTGGTTTCTATGTGTTTAGAAATGTAGAAATACTGGTTTTTGATCCAAATCGCAGACTGTACAGGTGAAATCGCGAGGAAGACGAATGGGTAAGTTGCAGATTTTGAGAACTTATGCCCGTTCACGTATGGTACGCGTATAAGGGGGTGGTACGCGTATGATACGCTCCCCAATTCTGCAGCAGAATGCACTTTCTGCTCATACGCGTATGATACACGTATGGTGCCTGGTTGGTACGCATATGGTCTTGTGGTACGCGTACGTGTGTGTTTTATATGGAAACTTGTTCTGCTCATACGCGTATGACACGCGTATTGTGCGTGTTTTGTGATTTTTGGCTCTGTTGGTACGCGTATGGCCAGCGTGAGCTGCAGATTTTGCTGTTTTGTGATTTTGGAGGTTTGACAACGTGTAACTTTTAAGGTGATGAATCTGTATGGATTATTGTTGTCTGATTTGTTGAATGATGTAAAGTATATATGAACATACTTGTTAATGATGATGATGATGATTGATGATGAAGAATGAGTATAAGATGATGCTACTCATAGCATGATGATGATGATAGTATGTTGTATATATATGTGGCATGCATTCATAGTCATTTGACGAGGGCTGAATCCTAATGATGAGAGGATTCAGTGAAGAGCAAGGTTCCCACTGTGTGGAGTCTGTGCTGGCAGGGCCGTATCTGGATTATGATAGATCGGTCGGTGGGTTTTCCCATTGATGATGTTGGTACCCCCGCGTGCATAGTGTCAGTCTCATACATATGCATGATTTTTGTAACATGATTAATATATGTTATGTGATGACTTGATGTCTTTGAATGTGTGACGATGATGTGTCTGAATATGAAACGATTGGGCGAATGATATAACTATGATATATTGTTATTTATGATGTAATAACATTGGTTAACTGTGATGAGACTCACCCTTACTTGTTGTCATTTTCAGATTGAGGATAGCAGCGCGACTTGGTGAGGATTAGCTCATAAGTCGGTTTAGTTGTTGTGTCGGTGTCATGCTCTGATAGATGTAACACTGGGAACACGATGTTTTGAGTTTTCGATTATAACTCTATTTGTTTATTTTGTTTGAAGTCTGATACATTAATGATGTAATGTTGACTTGATGATTCAATTCCGCTGTGTAAACATGATTTTTATCTAATGAGTTACAATCAGATGTTTTCAATGAATGCATGACAAATGCCGAACGTGTGTTATCTTTTATTTATGAATTGTCGCACCTCTTTACATGTTACTCTGATTAATATTTGTTTAACTGCCGTGGGTATTAGAGAGGTGTTACAATAGTCGTATCAGAGCATAGTCGGTCGTTGTGACCAGAGTCTTGGTGCCAGTCTTTCTTGTGTATGCGACTAATACGAGTTATTCATTGATACTTTTGTTCTGAATGAATTGTTTGTGATTTAAACAGAACAATGGCTGGAAGATGAGGAAGAAACGATGATGCTATCACCGAGGCTCTGGGCATGATTGCTGGTGTGCTTGGAGGGAATGCTGTAGGAGCAGGGATTGGTGCTGATAGACAACTGAGGAATTTTCAGAGGAACAATCCTCCATTATTCAAAGGCACGCATGATCCCGAGGGTGCTCAGAAATGGCTAAAGGAGACCGAGAGAATTTTTAGAGTCATCGATTGTGCTGAGAATCTCAAGGTGAGGTATGGAACACATATGCTGTTCGAAGAAACTGATGATTGGTGGATGGCAACCAGAGCTGAACTGGATGCCAACGGTATCGAAATTACTTGGGCTATATTCAAAAGGGAATTTCTGAGAAGGTATTTTCCTGAGGATGTTAGGGGCAGAAAAGAGATTGAATTTCTAGAACTGGTTCAAGGTAATATGACGGTACCAGAGTATGCTGCAAAGTTTGTGGAGCTGGCAAAGTACTATGTGCACTACAACAATGATGAAGCTAGTGAGTTCTCAAAATGTGTTAAATTTGAGAATGGTCTTCGTGATGAGATCAAGCAGGGCATTAGGTACCAGTGGATTCGGAGGTTTGTTGACTTAGTGGACTGCAGCAGGATTTTTGAAGAGGATAACATCAAGCTGAAGTCATCTCACTCTCACGAGTTGGTTGACAGAAAAGGGAAGAAACATATGGATAGAGGTAAGCCATATGGTTGAAGTAAGTCTGATGATTGGAAGAAACCTAGTGGGGGAGATTCCAGTGCTCGTATCAGATGTTATAATTATGGTGAAATGGGACATCGTAGGAATGAGTGTAAGCTTGATCAGAAGAAGTGTTACAAGTGTGACCAAGTGGGCCATATTGTTGCTGATTGTAAGAAGAAGGTTGTGACTTGTTGCAACTGTGGTGAATAGGGTCACATTAGCCCGAAATGTACCAAGCCAAAGAAGAACCAAGCGGGAGGAAAGGTTTTTTCTTTGACCGGTTCAGAGACTACTCCAGAAGACAGATTGATTAAAGGTACGTGTTTCATTCATGGCACACCTTTAGTTGAGATTATTGATACTGGAGCAATTCATTCTTTTATGTCTTTGGATTGTGATGAGAGGTTGAACCTAGAGATATCTGACATAAATGGAAGTATGGTTATTGACACTCCTCCGTCGGGTTCAGTAACTACTTCGTCTGCATGCTTGAATTGTCCGGTTGACATTTTTGGTGGAGAATTCGGGATGGACTTAGTGTGCCTTCCGTTGAAACAACTCGATGTAATCCTGGGAATGAACTGGTTAGAATTCAACCGTGTTCATATCAATTGTTTTGCGAAGACAATAATTTTTCCTGAAGCTGTCAGTGCCGATGATTCGAACATGACAGCTAGACAAGTGAATGATGCTATTGAGGACGGTGCAACTGTATTTATGTTGTTTGCATTGATAGATTAGAAAGAAAATGTGGCGAGTAGCAAACTACCAGTGGTATGTGATTTTTCAGAAGTTTTTCCGGAAGACGCGAATGAATTACCACCAGAAAGAGAAGTAGAGTTTTCTATTGATTTGGTTCCGATAACTAGTCCGGTGTCAATGGCACCGTACCGTATGTCTCCATCCGAATTGGCTGAACTGAAGAAGCAGTTGGAAGAATTGCTTGAGAAGAAATTCATTCGTCCTAGTGTGTCTCTGTGGGGTGCGCATGTATTGTTAGTGAGTAAGAAAGAGGGTTCGATGAGACCGTGTGTGGATTACAGACAATTGAACAAGGTCACTATCAAGAATCGATATCCATTGCCGAGGATTGATGATTTGATGGATCAACTGGTTGGAGCATGTGTATTTAGTAAGATTGATCTGAGGTCTGGGTATCATCAAATTCGTGTGAAAGATGATGATATTTAGAAGACTGCTTTTAGAACAATGTATGGACATTATGAGTATTCGGTAATGCCGTTGGGAGTTACAAATGCACCTGGTGTCTTTATGTAATATATGAACAGGATCTTTCATCCTTATCTCGATAAGTTCGTGGTGGTGTTTATAAATGATATCCTGATATATTCTAAGAATGAGGAAGAACATGCGGAACATCTCAGAACTGTGTTAGAACTGTTGAAAGAGAAGCAACTTTTTGCCAAACTATCGAAGTATGAATTCTGGTTAGAGGAAGTCAGTTTTCTTGGACATGTGATTTCTAAGAATGGTATTGCTGTCGATCCTACAAAGATAGAAGCAGTATCTGAGCGGGAAGCTCCGAAGTCGGTTTCTAAGATTCGTAGTTTTCTTGGTCTTGCAGGTTACTACAAAAAGTTCATTGAAGGATTTTCAAAGTTAGCATTGCCGTTAACTAAATTAGCCAGGAAGGGACAGGCTTTTATTTGGGATGCAAAGTGTGAAGAAGGATTCCAAGAGCTGAAGAAGAGGCTGACTAGTGCTCCTATCTTGATTTTTCCGAATCCAACAGAATCGTTCGTGGTTTATTGTGATGCTTCACTGATGGGTTTAGGAGGTGTACTGATGCAGAATTAACAAGTGGTCGCTTATGCGTCAAGACAACTCAAAGTGCATGAAACGAATTACCCGACTCATGATTTAGAGTTGGCAGCTGTGGTTTTTGTTTTGAAGTTGTGGCGACACTATTTGTATGGTTCGAGATTTGAGGTGTTTAGTGATCATAAGAGTCTGAAGTATCTCTTTGATTAGAAAGAGCTGAATATGAGGCAGAGAAGGTGGTTAGAATTCCTTAAAAATTATGATTTTGGTTTGAATTACCATCCGGGTAAGGCAAACGTTGTTGCTGATGCATTGAGTAGGAAGACTTTGCATATGTCTATGCTAATGGTGAAGGAATTGGATTTGATTGAACAATTTAGAGACTTGAGTTTGGTGTGTGAAGGTACTCCTACTATTGTTAAATTGGGCATGCTAAAATGACTAGTGGTATTCTTGAAGAGATCATAGAGGGTCAGAAAACTGATGTTGAATTGATCGATAAGTTGACTTTGATTAATCAAGGCAAGAATGGTGAATTCAGAGTTGACGAGAATGGTATACTGAGGTTTGGTGACCGAGTTTGTGTTCCTGATATTGCTGAACTCCAGAAGCATATTTTGGAAGAAGGACACCGTAGTGGATTAAGTATTCATCCTGGTGCTACCAAGATGTATCATGATTTGAAAAAGTTGTTTTGGTGGCCTGGAATGAAGAAAGAAATTGTTGAGTTTGTGTATTCTTGTTTGACGTGCCAGAAGTCAAAAATTGAGCATCAGAAGCCATCTAGGTTGATGCAACCGATGTTTATTCCTGAGTGGAAGTGGGATAGCATATCAATGGTGTTGCACCCCAAAATTTGCCCATCTGATTTTTCTACTAACTGGCTTATTGTTTTTAACTTCACTTGCATTTTAGGTCATTTGCACATCATGCATTCATTAAGAATAATGTTGGTTCATTAAATTAGTGGCGGTGGATTAAAGGCATCGACTGGATCAGGGTTTATCTCCCTATGAGTGCGTCCATCAAAGTTTCTATTGAGATCATATGGATTAAGTATATCAATATTCATTTATTAATCAAGAGAATCTTTCCTGTGGAATATGGACACAATTATTCGGTGCACTGCTTGGATTATTAGATACAAAGCGCAAGTAAAGTATTGGCGAGAGATTGAATCTTTCAAATCAGAAGTATTGGAGGAAAGAATTTCCAAATTGTTGTTGAAAAGGAAGAAAAGTAAAACCTATTTATACTACAATCCAAGCGTTTAATCACCCAAGTCCAACATTCATTCAAGTTCAAATTCAGTTTCTAAAAGTACAGATCCATGTCACTTACAAATTATGTCCATCATTTGTTACATATACAGAAATCTACAATTCAAATCTACAATTCAAACTATATGTCAATCCAAATTCCACCATCCAAATGCTTCAAATACCATTCAACATCCTTCATAATTTAAACTACATAATTCAAGAGTCCATCTCAAGCTTCTTCATGTTCAAATAAAACGGCAGCCATAACAGCTCTGCACACATCCTGCTTTAACAATTCAAACAGCCGGTAATTCATAACAGTCCCTCAATCCGAAGGCTAAACTCGAACCATACGACTCAGCCTGCACCAATAAAAAGAAAAGAACATTCAGAATCAGCTTTCAAAACCTATTCACATTCAAGTGCAACATCCATAATCTATTCAAAATACAAAAAAAGGGAGGGGAAGCTATTGTAAATACAACAGAGTTGCAGCCTTACATTCATCGACATCACACCTGCTATCATATTCAAATGCCAACCCAAGACATGCCACACAACAGAAAATAACTCATACCATGTCAACATTCATTTTCCAAAACCTGCAGTATTCAAGCAAACAGATCAATTCAAAAGCCTGCAAGCTTCATCATCAAGCCAAAAATCATTAAACATCCCAATGCTAATCCACGATTCAGTATTCGGATCTGCCACATTCAGTTATAAAAGGAGAATACAATCCCGGCTGCACACAGTAAATATAAGAAATCAGCCCCTACGCAACTCACTACTAACAGGCCCTATACAAGTTCAAACCAGCAGCCCTTCATATCATTTTTTAACCATATACAACATCTTTTCCAAATCATTCACTAACATTTCTCAACCTAACAGAATTCACTCATAACTGTTTTGTAACTAACATTTTCTTCTAACTGTTTTAAAACAATAGAAACTTCTAAACCTCTAACCGTCACTAAACTTCCATCTAACAGTTTTAACAGCCATAACCATATCCCTGCATAACTAACTTCAAACAGAATTAACAAACCAATAACTACCTCTAACAGTTTTCTAACAACCTAACCACTTCTCATAACCACCTAACTGATTCAGTTACAGATATGTAACTACCCTCTAATCACCAACAAACTTCATAACAGAATTCTGGAAAACAGAAGCAATAGAATCAAAGAAGGGAACTCACCTGAGAACTCTATATAAACAGCTTTATCTCCCCTTCAGTTCTCCTCTCCACCATTTTCCACAATTCAATTCATCACTTCTCACCATTTTCTTCACCTTCATTCTCTTCCTCTCTTCATCACGTACTCATCATCTTCTTCACCTCTTCTCAATCATCAACACCATTTCCACACTCCACCACCATTTCACCTCTGAATTCAACTTTCCATTCATCTTCTTCAATCTCCATCTACTCCATCATTCTGATACCTCTATCTCTCTCACTATCATTCGTCAGAAAAATCAACAATCTTCAATCACGGTCCAAAGCTTCAATCAACTACAACATCCTCATTCTGCAACAGCGTTCATCATCATCATCATCATAATAATAGCGCAAGAAAAAGATTCAACAAGAACAGAAAGAAGAAGAACCGAGAACAAGAATGAGCTCGGAGCGCGCATTACCTGAAGTACTCGTCGTCGGCGTTTTCGTATCGGTTTCAGATTGAAGTTTAACTCTTCGCGTCAAGCTGGACGGAGCTTCGCTTCTGATATTCCACTATTTTCACGCGCGCCTTCAAATCCAGGTAAGTCCTCAAACGTTCCTTTCTTCTTCATCTTCTTCTACGTTCTTGACGCTACAATATAAATGTTGCTTCACTGAATAGAATCCCTAAGGTGCTGAGATTCAATTGAGCATGAGAGACATTCAATTTAGCTTTTAGGGTTTGAAATCTATTCCGGTGTTGAGGGTTAAAGGATAGACGAGGAATTGAAGAAAAATAAGGTTAGAAATGGATTCGAGAGGGAGAAAGTGAGATGATGTTGTTCACGGCGGAGGAGAGATCGGAGAAGCCACCGGAAATCGCTCCGGCGAGATTGAGAGTGGAATTGGGAGCGTCACAAAATCCTTAAGCCCCTTTTCCCTTTCGTTTTTTATTAAAGCCTGATTAACTGAGTTAAATGCATTAATTAGGGCCTTAAGTCTGTTTAATGATATTAATGATATAACATAGGGTTGGTTAATCTGATTAATTAACATTTGAATTAAATCATCTTGGATCAAAACACCTTGGGCCGATTCCTTGTTCGCACCCCCCAGTAGGCCCGTTGCATCCTTTTTGGCATTCAAAATTCTGTAAACAAAAACACTCTTTGGGCTGGGCCCTGCGCCCCATTTCAAACTACACCATCAACTTCACTTTGCACCCCCCTGTTTCTTCTATTTTCAATTGATATTTTTTATGTTCTACTAGAATTTTTCCTATTTCTTTTTAGAAAATAAAAACACTATTTTTCTCCTACTAATTTTAGACCATTAATACAATTTTTTGACATATAAAAATAATCACATAAAAATATTAGTTTTAGGCTAATCATTTTAGTCTTTTTATTTGACTTGTAATTCGATTTCTCCCATAAAAAATCAATATAAAAAATAGTAGTATTTTTAATTCATTTTGTACTATGTTTTTGACTTGCTACTTCATACTTGTGTATAATTTTGTACCATTGTATCCTTACTCAATTTTGCTCATGATTGTGACTTTATTTTCCATGTTTCTTTAATCCTAACCTTAGGTAGAAACCATGATAATCTTAGGTAGAAATTCCCTTCATATTAGGCTAGTTTCCACTTAGGCTAGTTTCTTTTCTTTTTCAACCTTAAAACATCTAAAAATACTTGAATAAATTTCCCATAAAAAATACCAAGAAAACTCATAAAAAATGACTAATAAATACTTTGACTAATAAAATGGGAATGGAAGCTTGTAACTTCCCTTGCTTAAGGGATGTTCGAGTGCTTGGGGCTCCCTTGCTTAAGGGTTCCATTCAGGCGTAAGTTCCCAACCTCTAAAAAACACAAACCAAAGAGTAACTCGAGTTTCCCTTGCTTAAGGGATTTCCTCGAAACGCTCAAAATCTTTCTTCTCTCTCTTGCCCCCGAGGCATTCTTTCTCTTGCCTTCAGGGCATTCTTTCTCCTAATCGGACGCGTTATTTCCGCTCCATTCCCAGCTTAAGACTCCAGAGGTCGAGCAGCGGAGTGCGAATGTAACTTCGTCCACTAAAAAACACAAAAACAAACAAAAACTAAAGAGCCGAACTACGGCGCTCTGATTCCTGAAAAGGATACGTAGGCATTAGGTCGCGGGGCCTAAGCGAGCACAACTATTTATAAACCTTATTTTCCCCGTGTTTCTTTTCTTTCTTTTGCATGCATTCCCTTTGCATTAAGCTTTAGATTTATAGTACACACCCTTTAGATAGCAACAAACATAGGTGGATACCATCGAGTACGATGGGCGTGAGGGGTGCTAGTACCTTCCCCTTGCGTAACCGACTCCCGTACCCTATCTCTGGTCGAAAGACCTTTTCTTATCCTTTCTTTATTCTAGGTTTTCTGATATTCCTTTCCCTCTTTGGGATAAATATATTGGTGGCGACTCTGTTCATTTTCGCGAGCGTGCGACAGCTGGCGACTCTGCTGGGGATGTTGCTAGACCTGTTGCTGGTCCATCCTTAGTGAGTCGATCCTAGCCTGCGTTTGTTTGTTTATTTACTGGGTGTTTGCTTGTTTTATGTCTATACCTTGTATATATGTTTGTGTGCTTATTCTTCGCTTGCATATCATGTTTATTTCTGTTTGCACATCATGCATATGGATTATATTCTGTGTTCCTTGGGGTCTTCTGTTCTGTTTTGCAGGTGGGGGGTTGTGTGAGGTAAAAGGCCCACTACCCAGGCCAAGTGACACATAGGATTAGCGTGGATGCTCATGTTGACTACCGTAGCGCTTGCTATGGATGAGTTCAATATGGGGTACCACAACTGGGCGAGGTTCTTTCATGGAACACTGTGTCTGGCACGCTTGTTGCCTCAAACACTTTGTACCCCATGGGAACTGTAGACCCTGGTGACCATTAGGGGCCACTTGTCCGTGTCTAGACTACATACCCGTGAGATTGGGGTGGGACAGGAAACTTGACCTCCATCATACCCGGATTTCTGCTATTCAATAAAAAGACGTCGAACCTTTGATCCTGGGACATTTGACTTATACAGAAGTTCTACATCAGTTATCTATCAGAATCAACGTCGAACCTCTGAATCTGGAGGGTTTGACCATCTTTGACTTATGCCCAAGCTATTTATCCAGAAAGCAACGTCGAACCTCTGAATCTGGAGGATTCGACCATATCTTATTAGCCATGAGAAGTTGTTGTCCAAGAAGCCTTGATCCTTGATCCTAATACATTTGCATCTTCATTAACATCTTTGCATTCATGCATATGCATTCATGGTTACCAAGACTCTTACCTCTTTCTCTCCATCAGATCAGTCAAGACGATTCCTCCACACCGATATCTGACAAGAGCTCACAGAAGAAGAATCATGGAGAATTACGAACAAGATCAAGCTGCCATTAGAGAAGAGATGGATCAAATGAAAACTAAGGTTGATGCTATTTTGGAAGCCCTCCAAGCTTTGAGGAATGAAAGGATTCCTGTTGCACAAGAGGTTCCCATTGATGCTAATCAAGCTGCTGCTAGTCAACCTGATGTCATTCCACCTTCTACTAATCCACCTGAGTTCCAACCAAGGACTAATGCTACTCTTGGAATGCCATTTAGCTTCATGACTACTGATGCTCTTGAAGCTTCAAACCAAGGAGGGTCCATGCCCTTAACCTCTGGAGTGCCAACTATGAATGGGCCCGTTTTCCCATTTCCTACTCCACCTCCTCATTCAGAAGTTCCTCATCCTGCTTTTTGTGGTCCTCAATTTGCTAATCCAGAAATGCATCCAATACCAACTGCTGAAAGAGCTCAACCTGTTGAAAGATCTGCTGAGAAGTATAAGATTCTTGAGGAAAGGATCCGAGCTATCGAAGGTTTTAGTGCCTATGGGATGAACGCTGAAGAAATGTGCTTGGTTCCTAATCTGGTTATTCCTCCCAAGTTCAAGACTCCCGACTTTCAAAAGTACAAGGGTTTAAGCTGTCCGAAGAGCCACATTATCATGTACTGTCGTAAGATGGCTTCTCACATTCACAATGAACCATTGCTCATCCATTGCTTTCAAGATAGCTTGTCTGGGGCATCTCTGAACTGGTATATGAATCTGGAGCGTAATAGGATCCGATCTTGGAAGGATTTGTATGATGCCTTTCTCAAGCAATACCAATACAACATCGACATGGCACCGACTAGGTTGCAACTTCAGAATCAAGCACAAAAGACCAATGAGACATTCAAAGAATATGCCCAAAGGTGGAGAGAAATGGCTGCTCAAGTTAATCCACCACTTTCTGAATCCGAGCTGGTTGATATGTTCATGAACACTCTTCAAGGACATTACTATGAAAGGATGGTGGGTAGTGTTTCTTCTGGCTTCTCCGATCTAGTTAGGATTGGTGAAAGAATTGAGAATGGCTTGAAAATTGGTAAGATCCAGAATCCCGCCAATGCTACTGCTGCTAATCCATATGGGTACAAAAAACCTCAAGGTAATTTCATCAAAAAGAAAGAAGGTGAGACTAGTGCTGCTTCTGCTCAAGATCAAGCTCCCTACTATCAAGTGAACGCCGCCGCTCCTCAAGCTTATGTGGGACCTGTTGGTCAACAACCTTGGGTTCCGTATCAGCAATATGTTCAACAACAACAAGGTTATCAACAGAGACAAGGTCAACAGAGACAGAATAGGCCAAAAAGGGTGTATGATCGTGTACCAATGACAGAATAGGCCAACTTCTCGCCGCCTTGCTTGATCAAAAGCTGATTCAATTAGCTGAAGCGAGGCCTCCTCCTGATCCTCTCCCTCCAAATTACAAGATTAATGCCAAGTGTGAATTCCACTCTGGAGGATCTGGTCACACCACTGAAGAGTGCAGAGTTCTCAAAGACAAGGTTCAGGATCTGCTTGATGCAAAGGAGATTACATTCACACCTGCGACACCTAATGTGGTCAACAATCCCATGCCACCTCACAATGGAGCTTCCACCAGTGGACCATGAAGACTTTATGTCTGTCAGAGAACATTTCATTTGCATTAGAATAAGGCCAAGCTTGCCATTGTATAGATTTCTTTAGTATTTTCAATTGTATTACTTTTGTTGTTATCAAGTACTTCTCATTGTAAGAGACTCATTCTGTTTGAATAAATAAAAATAATGTAATATACATGTTTTTCTCAAATCATTTCATCTTTGTCATTATGTTCATTGATATTCAACTCATTTGTCTTAAGCAATTAAAAAAGGAGAATGATGAAAAATCAAAAACACATGAATCACTAATTGTATGCTTTTGGAACAAGATCCTGCTGAGGATGTACAGGCATTGTTTCAAATCCTAAACACCGGAGTTATAAGGGAGTGAAACCTTCGTAAACCCCTTCGAGCCTATGGAGTAGTAGTTTCTTTTCAAATATATAAAACCCTCAATCTTAACCAGGGGCAGGGTAGTCTTCAGTTAGTGCGACCGAGCGTTCACTTTCAGGTGTTCCATCAGAGGATCAATCATATCTCAGATCTCACAACAAAAAAGAAGAGCACAATCCACAATGGATGTCTCCCATTCACTGAGAAAAAGGCAGTCACAACCTTGTCATCAAATCAATCACCAAAGTCATGCAACTTGTTCCCGAACGAGACAAAAAAAGAATGAAAAGAAAGTTATGAATCATGATCAAAAAAAAAGAAA
This sequence comes from Vicia villosa, assembly GCF_029867415.1. Lineage (NCBI taxonomy): Eukaryota > Viridiplantae > Streptophyta > Magnoliopsida > Fabales > Fabaceae > Vicia > Vicia villosa. The sequence goes on from NC_081183.1 coordinate 71,516,047, forward strand.
GAAACAATAGCCCGCTAAGTCAAAAAAAAAAAGAAGAAAAGAAAAGCTTTGAAGCGAATGACTTAGGCAAAAATTAGGGCATATCCCGCTGGACGACGAAAACCAAAGTCAAAAGAAACTTTTTGTCCAGGCAAAAGTTAGGGAAAGCAAAAGTCAAAAGCAAAAGAACAAAAATCCTCCAAGGAATAAGTTGTTGTGATCATCAACGAAAGCATCAAAGGGTGACTGCCACTTCAATCAAAGCTACAAAGGATCCTCATCCATCGCAATCCTTCCTGAAAGGCGAACACTCGTGTCAAACTATCTGAACGTAGGACTGGAGAACATCACGAAGAGGGGTGGGTTAAGTAGAACTTGAGCCTTTATCCTTTGTTTCTCAAACCGTGAACCCGACCACGTTACAACCCTCAAAAGTCCTAATTGAGGCATGGTTCGTTCCGAGAGCATACAAACTATAAATCATGTCAAAACTGACTCCTAATGTTGCTGTGTCACTTGTGTTAGTATCAATACAACATTTTGACAAATAAAACTTTTTCTTTGAGATTAACATGTGCATCGCATTTCTCATTATCTCTTGCAAAACAGATTTGTCTCTAATCAGAAAGTAAATGCTTGATACCAAGGAAAGTCCAACATTGAAATTCCAATCGAGTAATCTTACAAGGGCAAAGGTTGGTCATCCACAAAGCAAGTCTCTGAAGCACCCATCTGGTGGAAGAGTTCCTTCCAATCTGGGGCATTCATCCCTTCATCCACACTGGGGCAGACCATTGCACATCTCTATGATTCAAGCATGTCAAAATTCTATCTCAAAAGGTCATACAAGCTGGGGCAAGCTAGTGACAATTCTTTCTTCCATCCCCAAGCAAGTGTCAGATATCAAGACAAGTGTCGAGGAGTCAAACTAAACACCTCACCTTCACAAGTGTTGTCCTTCAAGCAACAACCTTCCACAAGGGCATACTCCATCCACTCCTGGTATCTTGGAGACAATCATTGCACTCATAATCATACAATCATCATGCATATCATTGCATTTTCATTATCATTTCACCCGCATGATCCGATCATCAACAAAGCAGGGCCATCCACCCCATCTTGAATCAAGCAGAGTTTCAAAACTCCACCTAATCTATTCCACATCAAAGCAGAAACCCTGAACAATGCATCAGTACACTGCATATAGAATCCCTTGCATTGCATTTCCAGAAGTGCACAAATAAATCAAACATTTGCATGTGAAGCATAAGCCAAGTTACTCATCAGATGGGTTCTCTACAAGCAATCAATTGATATTCCACTGGATCACTCAGAGTTACCATTGTGGTGTCATCTCCCAAAGACAGTCATGTTCATCTTTCTTCAATCCAGAGTTGATGTTTTTGTGTTCAACCCAGAGTTGATTTTCCCTTCATCTTTTAACTCCGAGTTAATTATCTCTTCCCTCTCACCCAGAGTTGATGGATGTCTTTTTCTTAGTTCCTCTCTCAACCCAGAGTTGAAGATTACCTTTTCTTTCATTCAACCCAGAGTTGATCTTTTTCTTATTCCCCTCTCACCCAGAGTTGATGGATATTTTTTCTTCTTCTATTCAACCCAGAGTTGATCTTCTTTTCTTCTTCCCACTCAACCCAGAGTTGATGGTTAATTGTTCATCTTTTCCTCTTTCAACCCAGAGTTGAATTACTTTCTCTCAACCCAGGGTTGATCTTCTTTCTTTCTCTCAACCCAGAGTTGATCTCCTTTCTTTCTTTCTCGACCCAGAGTTGACTTCCCTTTCTTCTTCAACCCAGAGTTGATTCCCTTGCTCAACCCAGAGTTGATGCCTATATCTCATCCCATTAACATTGATTTCATTTTCCATCCTCAATCCAGAATTGATGTTTACCTCTTATTCAACCCAGAGTTGACTTTCATTTATTCTTCAACCTAGAGTTGACCCACTTGTCTTCTTCAACCCAGAGTTGACGGTTATTTCTAATTGTTCATCTCTCTGCTTTCAACCCACAATCATTATCCAACTACCTTCTCTCAACCCAAAGTTGACTTTCGTCCTTTCTTTCTCAACCCAGAGTTGACTTCCCTTTATTCTTTGACCCAGAGTTGCCTCCCTTTTCTTTTTCAACCCAGAGTTGATGTTCAGTTCATTTCTAACTCAGAGTTAATTTGTTCAACCCAGAGTTGATACAATCTTCCTCAGTGGATTTGACACCATCTTTTCCCCAGTGGATCTTATCTCTCATCAGGCAAATTTTCAGGTTCTCTTGGTATTTAATCTCCTTCAACCTTGAATGATCGAAAGGCTAGCGCCAATCTCACCTTCAGGTTTAAGACGATTAAATAGGGGCAGCTGTTGCACCCCAAAATTTGCCCATCTGATTTTTCTACTAACTGGCTTATTGTTTTTAACTTCACTTGCATTTTAGGTCATTTGCACATCATGCATTCATTAAGAATAATGTTGGTTCATTAAATTAGTGGCGGTGGATTAAAGGCATCGACTGGATCAGGGTTTATCTCCCTATGAGTGCGTCCATCAAAGTTTCTATTGAGATCATATGGATTAAGTATATCAATATTCATTTATTAATCAAGAGAATCTTTCCTGTGGAATATGGACACAATTATTCGGTGCACTGCTTGGATTATTAGATACAAAGCGCAAGTAAAGTATTGGCGAGAGATTGAATCTTTCAAATCAGAAGTATTGGAGGAAAGAATTTCCAAATTGTTGTTGAAAAGGAAGAAAAGTAAAACCTATTTATACTACAATCCAAGCGTTTAATCACCCAAGTCCAACATTCATTCAAGTTCAAATTCAGTTTCTAAAAGTACAGATCCATGTCACTTACAAATTATGTCCATCATTTGTTACATATACAGAAATCTACAATTCAAATCTACAATTCAAACTATATGTCAATCCAAATTCCACCATCCAAATGCTTCAAATACCATTCAACATCCTTCATAATTTAAACTACATAATTCAAGAGTCCATCTCAAGCTTCTTCATGTTCAAATAAAACGGCAGCCATAACAGCTCTGCACACATCCTGCTTTAACGATTCAAACAGCCGGTAATTCATAACAGTCCCTCAATCCGAAGGCTAAACTCGAACCATACGACTCAGCCTGCACCAATAAAAAGAAAAGAACATTCAGAATCAGCTTTCAAAACCTATTCACATTCAAGTGCAACATCCATAATCTATTCAAAATACAAAAAAAGGGAGGGGAAGCTATTGTAAATACAGCAGAGTTGCAGCCTTACATTCATCGACATCACACCTGCTATCATATTCAAATGCCAACCCAAGACATGCCACACAACAGAAAATAACTCATACCATGTCAACATTCATTTTCCAAAACCTGCAGTATTCAAGCAAACAGATCAATTCAAAAGCCTGCAAGCTTCATCATCAAGCCAAAAATCATTAAACATCCCAATGCTAATCCACGATTCAGTATTCGGATCTGCCACATTCAGTTATAAAAGGAGAATACAATCCCGGCTGCACACAGTAAATATAAGAAATCAGCCCCTACGCAACTCACTACTAACAGGCCCTATACAAGTTCAAACCAGCAGCCCTTCATATCATTTTTTAACCATATACAACATCTTTTCCAAATCATTCACTAACATTTCTCAACCTAACAGAATTCACTCATAACTGTTTTGTAACTAACATTTTCTTCTAACTGTTTTAAAACAATAGAAACTTCTAAACCTCTAACCGTCACTAAACTTCCATCTAACAGTTTTAACAGCCATAACCATATCCCTGCATAACTAACTTCAAACAGAATTAACAAACCAATAACTACCTCTAACAGTTTTCTAACAACCTAACCACTTCTCATAACCACCTAACTGATTCAGTTACAGATATGTAACTACCCTCTAATCACCAACAAACTTCATAACAGAATTCTGGAAAACAGAAGCAATAGAATCAAAGAAGGGAACTCACCTGAGAACTCTATATAAACAGCTTTATCTCCCCTTCAGTTCTCCTCTCCACCATTTTCCACAATTCAATTCATCACTTCTCACCATTTTCTTCACCTTCATTCTCTTCCTCTCTTCATCACGTACTCATCATCTTCTTCACCTCTTCTCAATCATCAACACCATTTCCACACTCCACCACCATTTCACCTCTGAATTCAACTTTCCATTCATCTTCTTCAATCTCCATCTACTCCATCATTCTGATACCTCTATCTCTCTCACTATCATTCGTCAGAAAAATCAACAATCTTCAATCACGGTCCAAAGCTTCAATCAACTACAACATCCTCATTCTGCAACAGCGTTCATCATCATCATCATCATAATAATAGCGCAAGAAAAAGATTCAACAAGAACAGAAAGAAGAAGAACCGAGAACAAGAATGAGCTCGGAGCGCGCATTACCTGAAGTACTCGTCGTCGGCGTTTTCGTATCGGTTTCAGATTGAAGTTTAACTCTTCGCGTCAAGCTGGACGGAGCTTCGCTTCTGATATTCCACTATTTTCACGCGCGCCTTCAAATCCAGGTAAGTCCTCAAACGTTCCTTTCTTCTTCATCTTCTTCTACGTTCTTGACGCTACAATATAAATGTTGCTTCACTGAATAGAATCCCTAAGGTGCTGAGATTCAATTGAGCATGAGAGACATTCAATTTAGCTTTTAGGGTTTGAAATCTATTCCGGTGTTGAGGGTTAAAGGATAGACGAGGAATTGAAGAAAAATAAGGTTAGAAATGGATTCGAGAGGGAGAAAGTGAGATGATGTTGTTCACGGCGGAGGAGAGATCGGAGAAGCCACCGGAAATCGCTCCGGCGAGATTGAGAGTGGACCGAGAGTGAGAGTCTGAGAGAGTGGAATTGGGAGCGTCACAAAATCCTTAAGCCCCTTTTCCCTTTCGTTTTTTATTAAAGCCTGATTAACTGAGTTAAATGCATTAATTAGGGCCTTAAGTCTGTTTAATGATATTAATGATATAACATAGGGTTGGTTAATCTGATTAATTAACATTTGAATTAAATCATCTTGGATCAAAACACCTTGGGCCGATTCCTTGTTCGCACCCCCCAGTAGGCCCGTTGCATCCTTTTTGGCATTCAAAATTCTGTAAACAAAAACACTCTTTGGGCTGGGCCCTGCGCCCCATTTCAAACTACACCATCAACTTCACTTTGCACCCCCCTGTTTCTTCTATTTTCAATTGATATTTTTTATGTTCTACTAGAATTTTTCCTATTTCTTTTTAGAAAATAAAAACACTATTTTTCTCCTACTAATTTTAGACCATTAATACAATTTTTTGACATATAAAAATAATCACATAAAAATATTAGTTTTAGGCTAATCATTTTAGTCTTTTTATTTGACTTGTAATTCGATTTCTCCCATAAAAAATCAATATAAAAAATAGTAGTATTTTTAATTCATTTTGTACTATGTTTTTGACTTGCTACTTCATACTTGTGTATAATTTTGTACCATTGTATCCTTACTCAATTTTGCTCATGATTGTGACTTTATTTTCCATGTTTCTTTAATCCTAACCTTAGGTAGAAACCATGATAATCTTAGGTAGAAATTCCCTTCATATTAGGCTAGTTTCCACTTAGGCTAGTTTCTTTTCTTTTTCAACCTTAAAACATCTAAAAATACTTGAATAAATTTCCCATAAAAAATACCAAGAAAACTCATAAAAAATGACTAATAAATACTTTGACTAATAAAAAGGGAATGGAAGCTTGTAACTTCCCTTGCTTAAGGGATGTTCGAGTGCTTGGGGCTCCCTTGCTTAAGGGTTCCATTCAGGCGTAAGTTCCCAACCTCTAAAAAACACAAACCAAAGAGTAACTCGAGTTTCCCTTGCTTAAGGGATTTCCTCGAAACGCTCAAAATCTTTCTTCTCTCTCTTGCCCCCGAGGCATTCTTTCTCTTGCCTTCAGGGCATTCTTTCTCCTAATCGGACGCGTTATTTCCGCTCCATTCCCAGCTTAAGACTCCAGAGGTCGAGCAGCGGAGTGCGAATGTAACTTCGTCCACTAAAAAACACAAAAACAAACAAAAACTAAAGAGCCGAACTACGGCGCTCTGATTCCTGAAAAGGATACGTAGGCATTAGGTCGCGGGGCCTAAGCGAGCACAACTATTTATAAACCTTATTTTCCCCGTGTTTCTTTTCTTTCTTTTGCATGCATTCCCTTTGCATTAAGCTTTAGATTTATAGTACACACCCTTTAGATAGCAACAAACATAGGTGGATACCATCGAGTACGATGGGCGTGAGGGGTGCTAGTACCTTCCCCTTGCGTAACCGACTCCCGTACCCTATCTCTGGTCGAAAGACCTTTTCTTATCCTTTCTTTATTCTAGGTTTTCTGATATTCCTTTCCCTCTTTGGGATAAATATATTGGTGGCGACTCTGTTCATTTTCGCGAGCGTGCGACAAATGGATTTTGTTTCGGGTTTGCCGAGAACTGTCAAGAATAGTGAAGCTATCTGGGTCGTGGTGGACAGGTTGACAAAGTCTGCACATTTTATACCGGTGATAATGGACTATCCGATGGAGAAACTAGCTTAGTTGTATATTGAAAAGATAGTTAGCCTACATGGTATTCCTTCAAGTATCATGTCAGACAGAGATCCGAGGTTTACGTCTAAGTTCTGGGAAGGTTTATAGAAAGCTTTGGGTACTAAACTAAGGTTGAGTTCTGCTTATCATCCGCAAACGGATGGACAGATTGAGAGGACGATTCAATCGTTAGAGAATTTGTTGAGGGCTTGTGTGATGGAAAAAGGAGGTGCTTGGGATAATTATCTTCCTTTGATTGAGTTTACCTACAACAACAATTATCATTCGAGTATCGGTATGGCTCCGTTTGAGGCTTTGTATGGTAGGAGATATTGTAACACCCGTATAATTTCAATATTAATTTAATTGGAATATCGAATTAATAATTAGAATTATAAGGATTTTGTGGAAATAATAGAAAATGAAGGTTTATGGCACTGGGCCATGTGAGGAAATAGTAAAAGAAGGGGGGGTGATTTAATAAACCTTTTACTAATTTTATTATTATTTTCATAAAACAATTGGATTTGGGAAACAAAGAAAGAACGTGAAAGAACAGAAGTTGGGAACGAGGAACGTGAAGGAGAACTGTAGAGGGAGAGACCAAGAACCAAGAACTCTATTCTAAGGTAAGGGGAGACTCTCCATTTAATCATTATTATCGTATTATAGGTGATAGTATGACTTAGAAGTATTGTTGGATTCATTGATTCTATATTCTGGATTTGTTGTTTTGTGTTCATCATTTAGATTGGATCTAAGACTGTTAAATCCCTAATAACTGAGTAAATTTAGAGTATGATGAATGAAATTGATTATAGAATCATATCCTGTGAGTGTTGGATGAATCCGTATGCTGTTAGGATGTGAAATTTCTGGTTTTGAGACCCAAATCGCAGGCTGTGACAGAAGAATCGCGAGGAAGACGAATGGGTAAGTTGCAGGTTTTGGGAACTTCTGCCCATTCACGTATGGTACGCGTATGGGGGGTTGGTACGCGTATGGTACGCTCCCCATTGTGCACCAAAATGGGTCTTCTGCTGGTACGCGTATGATACGCGTATGGCCTGGTGAGGGTACGCGTATGCCTGGCTGGTATGCGTATGTGCATTTTGTGTGGGAATTATGGTTCTTTCCATACGCGTATGATACACGTATGGTGTGTTTTTGTGAAATTCTGGCTTTGTTGGTACGCGTATGGCCAGCGTGATCTGCAGATTTTGCTGTTTTGTGATGTTTGAAAGTCTGATGACGGGTGACTTTAAACTGATGAATCTGTATGGAATATTGTTGTTTGATTTATTGAATGATGCAATTATATGTATATTGAACATACTTGTTAATGATGATGATGATGATGATGATGAATGATGATGAATGAGTATAAGATGATGTTACTCATAGTATGATGATGATGCTAGTATGTTGTATATATGTTGCATTGCATTCATAATCATTTGATGAGGGCTGTATCCTAACGATGAGGGGATACAGTGAAGGGCAAGATTCCCATTGTGTGGAATCTGTGCTGGCAGGGCCGTATCTGGATGATGATAGATCGGTCGGTGGATTTTTCCACTGGTGATGTTGGTACCACATGCATAGTGTCAGTTGCATACATATGCATAATTTGGTAATATGATTATATATGCTATGTGATTGTTTGATGATTGTGAATGTGTGATGATGATGTATCTGGATATGAAACAATTGGGTGAAATGATATAACTATGATATATTGTTATTTATGATGCAATAACATTGGTTAACTGTGATGAGACTCACCCTTACTTGTTGTCATTTTCAAATTGAGGATAGCGGCGCGACTTGGTGAGGATTAGCCCATAAGTCGGTTTTTAGTTATAGTGTCGGTGTCATGCTCTTGTAGATGTAACACTGGGAACACGTTGTTTTGGAGTTTTGATTATAACTCGATTTGTTATGTTGTTGAAGTCTAATAAATTAAAGATGAATGTTGACTTGATAATTATATTCCGCTGTGTAAACATGATTTTATTTAATGAGTTATAATTTCAGATGTTTCAGTGAATGCATGACTTGTGCCGAACGTGTGTATTCTTTATTTTATGAATTGTGACACCTCTTGCATGTTTACTCTGATTAATATTTGTTTAAATGCCGCGGGTTATTAGAGGGGTGTTACAGATGTAGGACGCTGTTGTGTTGGTACGAATCTGGTGAGAGTGTTGTGATTGGACCAGAAATTGTGCAACAAACTACGGAGAAGATTAAGATAATTCAAGAGAAGATGAAAGCTTCTCAGAGTCGTCAGAAGAGTTATCATGACAAGAGGAGGAAAACACTTGAGTTTCAAGAGGGAGATCATGTGTTTATGAGAGTTACTCCTATGACGGGTATTGGTCGAGCATTGAAGTCGAAGAAGTTGACTCCGCGTTTTATTGGACCATTCCAAATTTCTGAAAGAGTGGGAGAAGTGGCATGTCGTATCGCTTTACCGCCGATGCTTGCATGATGTATTTCATGTGTCTTAGTTGAGGAAATGCATTTCGGACCCGTCCCACGTGATCCAAGTAGATGATGTACAGGTGAAAGACAACTTAACGGTTGAGACGTTGCCTGTGAGGATTGAAGACCGAAGACTGAAGCAATTGCATGGCAAGGAAATAGCTTTAGTCAGAGTAGCTTGGGGAGGACCGGCTGAGGGAAATGTTACCCGGGAGCTAGAGAGTCAGATGAAGGACTCTTATCCAGAACTCTTTACTTGAGGTATGTTTTCGAGGATGAAAACTCTTTTAGTGGGGGAGAGTTGTAACACCCGTATAATTTTGATTTTTAATTTAATTTGAATATTGAATTAATAATTAGAATTATTAAAGATTTTATGAAAATAATGGTTTATGGCATTTGGGCCATGTGAGAAAATAGTAAAAGAGGGGGGTGAAGTGTAGTAAGGCTCTTTAATAAATTTTTATTATTATTTTTATAACATACTTGGAATTGGGAAAGAAGGAAGAGAACGTGAAAAAGTGAAGGTTTGGAACACGAAGAACGTGAAAGAGGAACAAAGAGGAAGAGACCAAAGATCAAGCATTTTGCTAAGGTAAGGGGGGACTCTCCATTTAATCTCTATTATCGTATTATGAATAATAGTGTGGATTAGGAGTATTGTTTTGATAAATTGATTCTATATTCTGGATTTTCTATTGTGTTCATCAATTGGATTGGAATTTTGACTGTTAATCTCTAATGAGTGAATAGATTAGATTGTGATGAGTAAAATCGATTGTAGAATCATAAACTGTTGATGTTGGGTGGTTTCTATGTGTTTAGAAATGTAGAAATTTTGGTTTTTAATCCAAATCACAGACTGTACAGGTGAAATCGCGAGGAAGACGAATGGGTAAGTTGCAAATTTTGAGAACTTCTGCCCGTTCACGTTTGGTACGCGTATGATACGCGTATATGGGGGGTGTTACGCGTATGATACGCTCCCCAATTATGCAGTAGAATGCACTTTCTGCTCATACGCGTATGATACGCGTATGGTGCCTGGTTGGTACGCGTATGGTCTTGTGGTACGCGTACGTGTGTGTTTTATGTGGAAACGTGTTCTGTGTATGGTGCGTGTTTTGTGATTTTTGGCCCTGTTGGTACGCGTATGGTACGCGTATGGCCAACGTGAGCTGCAGATTTTGCTGTTTTGTGATTTTGGAGGTTTGTCGACGTGTAACTTTTAAGGTGATGAATCTGTATGAATTATTGTTGTCTGATTTGTTGAATGATGTAATGTATATATGAACATACTTGTTAATGATGATGATGATGATGAATGATGATGATGAATGCGTATAAGATGATGCTACTCATAGTATGATGATGATGATAGTATGTTGTATATATATGTGGCATGCATTCATAGTCATTTGATGAGGGCTGAATCTTAATGATGAGAGGATTCACTGAAGGGTAAGGTTCCCACTGTGTGGAATCTGTGCTGGCAGGGCCGTATCTGGATGATGATAGATCGGTCAGTGGGTTTTCCCATTGATGATGTTGGTACCACATGCATTGTGTCAGTCTCATACTTATGCATGATTTTTGTAACATGATTAATATATGTTATGTGATGACTTGATGTCCGTGAATGTGTGACGATGATGTGTTTGAATATAAAACGATTGGGCGAATGATATAACTATGATATATTGTTATTTATGATGCTATAACATTGGTTAATTGTGATGAGACTCACCCTTACTTGTTGTCATTTTCAGATTGAGGATAGCGGCGCGACTTGGTGAGGATTAGCTCATAAGTCGGTTTAGTTATTGTGTCCGTGTCATGCTCTGATAGATGTAACACTGGGAATGCGATGTTTTTAGTTTAGATTATAACACTATTTTTTTATTTTGTTTGAAGTCTGATACATTAATGATGTAATGTTGACTTGATGATTCAATTCCGCTGTGTAAACATGATTTTTATCTAATGAGTTTCAATCAGATGTTTTCAGTGAATGCATGACATATGCCGAACGTGTGTTATCTTTTATTTATAAATTGTGACACCTCTTTACATGTTATTCTAATTAATATTTGTTTAACTGCCGTGGGTATTAGAGGGGTGTTACATAACACTCCCGTACCCTGATCTCTGGTCGTAAGACTTTGTTCTTATTCTTTGCTAGGTTTTCTGATATTCCTTTCCCTTTTGGGATAAATATATTAGTGACGACTCTGTGATTCTTTTTTCATGAGCGTGCGACAGCTGGCGACTTTGCTGGGGACGTCGACCTATTGCGGGTCAGTACTTAGCGAGTTGATCCTAACCTTTGTCTGTTTGTTTTTTATTGGGTGTACTTATCTACTGCTTACTTGTTGCATTCATTTATTTTATGCTTGCATATCATATTTATTTTTCTGCTTGCATATCATGTTTATTTTTTGCATGTATCTGGATATACTACTGGGCCCCGTCGGGGCCACATATGTTTCTGTTTGCAGGTGGGGTTGGATGTTCTATGAGGTAAAAGGCCCAGTACCCATGCCAAAGTTGGCACATAGGATACCTAGGATAGAATGGATAGTCAGGACGCTAGCGAGATGTCAGGTCTTGTCTAGTGCGATCATGAGACCCACGCCCAGTTGAGGTTTAAATGGAGTATCGTTATTAGCATGTAGATGCAACAATGATGGTATTTCAGGAGAAGTGTTAATGCTGGTTTCCTATTTGACCTACCCTGACCTAGATTCACCCGTGAGTGGGGAGGGATTCATATTACAGGTACCGTTGGCGACTCAGGTTGTGTTGATGACTATTAGGTTCTGTTGGTTACTATGGTTCCTATAGTTTTGTGATACATGTGTCGTACCTTTGATCTTATGACATCCTCCTTCTTAGAAACATTGCCACGGTCTCTCCATGTTGTGGGGACCCGAATTGCATCATTCTCATCATAGCATGTTTAAATAAAAAAAGAGTTACCCTTCATATGCATGTCATTTTTTAGGGTATCTAAAGAATCCCAATCCCCATCAAGAATGGATACAACGTGATTGTCAACAAAGAGGTTACTAGGCATACATACACATACAGTTTCCACCGTGAAGGCATGGTTTCATTTAGACAGTTGGGTGAGTTGATCACCGGCCACAGTGAAACAACATTCAGTGAAAGTTATGGTAACATCCTAGCTCTCTTGTTCTCATGTGTTGATGAATGGGCTTTGTCTACTCTTCTCCAATTCTATGACCCCGACCTATGCTGCTTCACCTTTTCAGACTATCAGTTGTCTCCCACTCTCGAGGAGTACTCCTACACCCTCCAGATTAAGATTCAGCACAAGGTCCCTTTCGTTTGTGTCCCAGAGAAGCCCATATTGGATTACATCGCCAATGCTCTTTATTTGAGCCTAAAAGATGTTCATGACAATTGGAATAAGAACGGTGACACTCATGGATTCCATATGAGCTTCTTGATTGAAAAGGCCCAAGAATTTGCTAGTAAAAAGATGTGGGAAGCTTTCAACGCTCTTCTAGCCGTTCTGATTTATGGGATTTTGATGTTTCCCAATATTTACAAGTTTGTCGATTTTGATGCTATCTGTCTCTTTATGGATAAGAATCTGGTCCCTAGCCTACTAGCTGATACATACTATTCTATTCACTTCCGGTATGGAAAGAGGGGAGCCATCCGGGGTTGCTTACCGTTATTGTACACTTGGTTCAAGTCTCATCTACCTGCTAGAGGGTCATTGACTACTTCTACACAAAAGTGGTCTCAAAGAGTCATGGGACTTACTGCCAAATGACATTGCATGGTATCAACTTCGAATAGAGATATCCGAGGTCATTATTAAGTGCGGGAATTTCAACAACGTCCCACTCATGGGGATGAAAGGATTTATTAACTACAACCCGACTCTTGCTCTTTCTCAGTTGGGTTATGCCCTTAAGATAAGCCTCTGGATAAAGAGATACACCAATCTGTGTACTTTGCAAAGGGAACTGATCTATTTTGTGGGTCAAGAATGCTATTTTGTGGGTCAAGAACGCTAAAGGAAGGCTTGGAATAACATCCACATAGTTGATAGATCTATTTTGTGGGTCAAGAATGCTATCGCCAAGAAATTCTACACTGATTAGGTCAAGGAAAGGGTCAAGACAATTTTGCTACCATTCCCAAAAGTCCCTCTCCTGTATGAACAACCTTCGGAGATATTGGAAGAGAAAGATAGAGATGCGGACCTGGAGCATTACTTGATTAAGCAATCAAGAAATGAATTGGCACGTGAACTCAAAACACTCAAATGAGAATCCTCTCAAGTTCATAAAAGAACCAGAACTAAAATGGGTGGAAGGGATACTACTGTTCTTGCTGAGGATCATCAAAGGGTTATAGAAAAAGCGATAAAAGAAGGGGAAGAAAAGCTCAAGCGTGAATACCAAGAGGACTTGAGGGTCCATAAGCTCAAGGTAGAGAGAGGCCAAGTATAAGCTAAAAATTTTGAAGAATAAACTGGAAGAAGAGGTGACCCAAAGGATAGCAGTTGAGACTCAACTTAGAGTTATTCATATTCGTGTATCCAAATTGACTGAAGAGAATGCAACGCTCAAGGCTCAGATGGAAGAAACAAAGAATTCACAAGAAAAGAATTATCATCTTTAATGTGAATAATGTGAGGAACTTAGAGAGTATTGCAAGAAGCTAGATGGGAGGTTATTTCAGAGAGACACGGTGATCCAGATTTTTGTCAAAGGAAGAGACCGAGAAGGAACAAAGAGACTGTTTGATGAGACCAAGAGATGGAGCGACGATCACTTCAGGCATGGAGTGCCTCTGTTTTATACCAAGATGGATTAGTGATTGGGTTTGTATTTCATGACCACCACTAGATTTGTTGGATGAGGTCTTTTATGTTCCTGTCGCACGCTCGCGAAAAATGAACAGAGTCGCCACCAATATATTTATCCCATAAGGGAAAGGAATACCAGGAAACCTAACAAAGGAAGGAACAGGGTCTTGCGACCAGAGAATCTAGGTACGGGAGTCGGTTACGCGAGGGGAAGGTATTAGCACCCCTCGCGCCCATCGTACTCGATGGTATCCACCTATGTTTGTTTCTATCTAAAGGGTGTGTACTATGTCTATGTCTAAATGCGAATGAATGCAAAATGTAGGGAAAATAAAGAATTGTACTCGCACGGGCCCTACCCCGCTGCCTACGTATCCTTTTCAGGAATTAGAGTTACCGTAGCTCGGCTCACGATTTTCTGTTTGTTTTTGTGTTTTTTAGTTGGGCGGAGTTAACATTCGCGCTCTTGCATAAGGGATCGCCTACGATGCGTACGAGCGGAAATAACGGTGCCCTTAGAAAGATGAAAAAGAGAGATTGGTTTGTGTCTTTTAGGGTAATTCCATGATGACAAAACCCACTACAAGGTCTCGCATCACTTCCTTACTTTGTGTTAAATCTGACCATTTATTAGTGTTTTATGTGTTTTTGGTTGATGTTTTTTATGGGGATTTTAATTTTGTGACTTAGATCATACCAAAAAGAGTTTTGTTTTGCATATTTAGAGAACGCACATCGAGGCCTACGCCACAATCGTTTCTCTAAATAGCGGTTAAGAAATACATCGAGGCCTCACACCTCAATCATTTCTTCTCCGCTAAGTAAAGGAAATACAAAAAGGAGTTCTTTTGTGAATATTTAGAGAATGCACATCGAGGCCTACGCCACAATCGTTTCTCTAAATAACGGTTAAGAAATACATCGAGGCTTCACACTTCAATCATTTCTTCTCCGCTAAATAGGAAATACAAAAAGGATTTCTTTTGTGAATATTTAGAGAATGCACACCGAGGCCTACGCCACAATCGTTTCTCTAAACAACGGTTAAGAAATACATCGAGGCTTCACACCTCAATCATTTCTTCTCCGCTAAGTAGGAAAGAACATACATCGGGGCCTACACCCCAATCATTTCTTTCCTACTATGAAATGTAGTAACGGTATGATCTTCATCGATATTTATTAAGTATTTTAAAAGTTGAAAAGAAAAAGAAAATGAGGAGGGAACTATTTCTATATTCTAATCTAAGTTGTCTATACAAGGGAATTAAAATGATAAACTATACAATTTTATTAAAAAACTATACATGGAATAAGCAAAAGAAAATCAATATGCGACAAATAAAATTGAGAACTATAGCAAACAAACGATATTCACAAGCACACATACATCCATTAATTCCATACAAAAAAATCGAGACTAAAAATCAATTCCTAAGTCTTATTAGAGAATTATTTACAAAGAGGTATTAAACAAAGAAAATTCAAGTGTATTGTGAAGAAAAAACTTATTAAAAGGATTAAAACAATTAAGAAAAATTAACAAAAATCGTGACTATTATTTACACACTCTAAAGTACCTAAAACCATTTTTTATGTATTTTTATTTGAGTTAAAAAGAAATTATGAAGCAAAAGTCAAAAGAAAACACAATTAAAATAAAAATGAAATCTAAACAGGCAGGGGGTGTATTAGCAGCATTTTAAATGAACTAAAATCAATTACAAGTGAGACTGGGCCAGAAATGGGGTGTAAAGAGCATGGGTACTAGGCCCAGTTTTGATGCCATATGCTCAGCTTCTCCCTCAATTGCTTGCTAATCATTTGGTCCAACTTAGTGAACTTGGTTCCCCACCTAATCCTTTTCTCCCGGGATATGTGCTAATGCTAGTTGTGAATTTCATTCAGGGGCCCCAGGCCACACGATTGAATAATGTAGAGCATTGAAGTTCAAAGTTTAGGATCTCCTTGATAACAAGATTATTTCGTTCGCTCCTACTGGTCCTAATGTGCAGTATAATCCTATGCCTCCCCACTTAGGTGCAACGAATGCCATTGAATTGTGCAATGAATCAGTCTTGGTAAATGATGTTGATGAGATTAAGATGCCGCTTGCAACTGTCAGAGAACGTCTTGTGCAACAAGGGGTCTTGCGTGAACTCCATGACTTTTGTTTGCAATGTTCCTCTAATCCAGAAGAGTGTTCTAGATTAAGAGATGAAATTCAGAAGCTGGTGGACGGAGGTATTCTCAGAGTTGAAAGAGTTGTTTCTAATGAAGATGTGGCTACTTTAGAAATTCCTTACTATCCTGCGAATGTGTCGAGAGCTCAAGGTACCCCTTTGTTGATTCAAGCTCCAAGTACTCCTCGGGTTATTCATTCTCAGGCTCCCTCAACTTCATCTTCTGTTTCTTCCTCAGTTGGTAATTCTAAAGCATTTCCTTGGAGTTATAATGTTGTGTATATTCGAGGGAAGAAGAATGATTGTCCTCTAGTGGGTAGCTCGAATGTTACTAATATTACTGGGACCAGTGGCATCACTCGTAGTGGCAGAATCTTTGTTGCTCCACCTCCACTTCCTAAAGAGACCAGTAAAGAGGTTAATTCACATGCTAAGGGTGAGCAAGTCGTGGCTGATCCACCTGAACCTCGTACTGCACAAGACGTTGAACAACTTCTGAGAATTATTAAGAAAAGTTATTACAAAGTGATTGTTCAGCTTGACCATACTCAGGCTAAGATTTCTATTTTGCATCTTTTAGTGCACTCAGAAGCTCACCGTAACGCTTTGATGAAGATTCTGGCCTTTTCTCATGTCATTCAAGACATTATTATGCCTCAATTAGAAGGAGTTGTGACCAATATTGCCGCTAGAAATGGTTTGGCTTTTTGTGATGAAGAGCTTCCACCTGAGGGCAGAGCACATAACAAGGCATTACATATCTCTATAAGGTACTTAGATACAATGTTATCTCGAGTTTTGATTGATACAAGATCTTCCCTTAACGTGATGCTTAAGGCTACCTTGTTCAAGCTGAGTATGGATGGGGTTATGATGAGGCCTTGTACTATGAGTGTCCGAGCGTTTGATGGTTCTAGAAGATCCGTAGAGGGGGAAATTGATTTACCTTTCAAGATTGGTCCTCACACGTTCTATATTGCCTTCTATGTTATGGATATTCGTCCATCGTATACTTGTCTCTTGGGTCGTCCTTGGATCCATGCGGTAGGAGCTGTGACATCTACCAATCATCAATGTTTGAAATTCGTTATGAGCGATAAAATTATTGTGATCACTGGTGAGGAGGATCTGGTAATCAACAATCTGACAACATACCGTTATGTGGAGGTGGAAGGCCTTAGAAATTGTGTCACTTGACATATTTCCTGTGGTTGATGACATAAAGAAATCTGGGGCACCTCTATCATCTTTGAGTGACTCTAAGGCCTTTTTGGAAGCTGGGGTACCTCATGATGCTTGGGGCAAAGTGATTGACGTTCATGAGAAGCGAGATAAGTATGGTCTCGGATATCAACCCTCCTCCTCTACCCAGTTCCATTTGACTCCTGAAAGGAAGGTGGTCCCCCCGATCTCCAAAGTGTTTGTCAGTGCTGGTTCTAGCTCAAAAAGTCAGATTCTTGCTATGGGTGATGACGATGACAGTGAAGAACTCAACAACTGGACCGTGATGGACATCCCCAAAGTTGTTTTTTATGGAAATGTAATTTTTCTGTTTCAATAAGTCGTATGCTCTGCCCAAGTATTGACAACTTGTAGAAAAATGGGCCCCCATATGTTTGAATTTATGTTTAATAAAGAATAAAAATCGCAATTTCGCGTTCAATTACTGCTCCATTTCTTTCATTTTTACTTTTTACCTTTTAAAAAAATGGCAAAGTTTTCTTTTTCCATTTCCTCTTTATGTTGCATTCTAAAGCATGAATCATTCATCGTGCATATCCGACAAGGATTTCATCGAAAATGATAATGCTACCGTTCCACGTCTTGATATCCTTGAGAATCCGATTGACCATGCTGACGAAGATAGTGGGGAAGATTGTGAAGTCCCTGAGGAATTGGCAAGACTCTTAAGATAAGAAGAGAAGTCCATTCAGCCTCATCAAGAAGCCACAGAAATCATCAACCTCGGTACAGAGAAAGTAAAGAAAGAAGTCAAGATAGGTGGCGCGTTGCAAAGTGATGTAAAGAAGGGGTTGATTGAATTGCTTCGAGAGTATGTTGATATCTTCACCTGGTCGTACAAAGACATGCCTGGTTTATACACTGATTAGTTATGCACAGGTTGTCGCTCAAACCAAAATGTCCGCCCGTAAAGAAGAAACTACGAAGAGCTCGACCAGATATGGCTCTACAGATCAAGGAAGAGGTTGAAAAACAATTTAATGCAGGTTTCCTATCTGTGTGTGAATATCCTCTGTGGATCCCGAACATCGTGCCTGTTCCTAAGAAGGATGGAAAGGTGCGTATGTGTGTAGATTATCGAGATCTGAATAGGGAAAGCCCGAAGGATGACTTCCCTTTACCCCATATTGATGTGCTAGTCAATAATAACGCTCAGTATTCAGTGTTCTCATTCATGGATGGGTTTTTTGGCTATAATCAGATAACAATGGCTCCAGAAGACATGGCAAAGACGACTTTTACCACTCCTAGGGGGCACATATTGTTACAAGGTCATGCCTTTCGGTCTTAAGAATGCTGGTGCAACGTATCAACGTGCGATGGTGTTAGCTGAAGATTTCAATTAAAGAATTGTAATATTTTAGAGTATTCGATTACGATAAAGAGATAATTCTCATAGAGCTATTTAAGGAGTTTTTATCTTTGGAAGAAATGTTACTCGACCAAGAGTAGTGTTGGTAATATTTGACAATTATCCTTCGACGTAGGCGCTGGTATAGTCGAAATGCCAGAGCGGGAAGATTTGAAATTCAAATGGAACGGTTTTGTCCAGCGGACGCGTAGGAACATCTAAAGTAAAGTAAAACGTTCAAAGTGTTGAACATGGCCGACATCTATGTAATGACCGTTAGGGTCGAAGTAGTATAAATAGGAGTACTATTGTTTTGTTTGATATGTTTGAATCAATATACCGAAAATTCACAAAAATACTCGAAGTACCGGCGCGAGAGAAAAGAGTCTTTGCTAAAACAATGTATGTGTGAAGAACATCATATTTACGTTTCATGTTATTTGTTTAATGCAAAGTTATATTTAAAAGTTCTCTATTTATACATTTGCTTTGTTTCGTTTTGAAGTCATTTACTTATTGCAATTTACATTAGAAAGTTGTATATTTCAGCAAACTAGAAAGATTATTGAATATGAATCAAATCACTAAAACACTGGAAAGATTTACATTAGAAAGATTATTTCTGCGAGTAACCAGATTGTTTAGACACTTTGGAGGACTAGCAGTTGTTTGCCAGAAATCATTGGTAAACAAATTGGCACACCTAGTGGGACCGTGTCATAGTGTTATTTTCAAGTGTTTTTCATTTCATTTAATTTGTAGATTTAGTGTTTCCATTGCCTTATGCGTTGTATGAACCTTAGGAGTGGTAAAACTTCCGATAATAACCAATCAATACCTAAGAGGAAATATACTAAGAGACTGGCTAAAAACACTAACAGAGGGGGACAACAGGATCCTCCACAGGGAACGGGAAATAACAATGATAGTGCAACAAACACTATAGGTCCCAATGTACAATCACAGACCATGTCTGCGCCAACGCACTCAATGGCTGTACTGGTTCAATTCCCGTGTCTACAGGAACGATCCAAGGATATAATTCAACATATGTTGCTGCTACAAACACTCCATCATATGCACAAGTGAGTCCAATACCACAATTTGGTACTCAGGGGACACCCCCACCGAATCAAGGATTCGGACACCAGAGATGAAAATTCTGGTATGACAGACTCGGATGTCAATCACGATGTCAAGACATCTGATCTGTTATTAATGTAGCACAAGCATAATAGAAGGATACTCAAGTATCTTTGACACTTTAATTATAGCTGTCAATACCTGCCATATATTCTGTCGAACCTTCCTAACCCAAGGGTTTCTCAGAGACTATGCAGCGGAAAATAGTCATACTTCAACAGAATTCACACAATGCTTACTTTAAGTGTTAGTAGTAAGCATGACAACTACAGATTAATTGCTACTCAACCTTGCACAATGTGAACATACAATATAGGTCCATACTCCACTTCAAGGGACCATACAATATGAACATTCTTTGTTCAAACACTCTTCTACTTTTACCATAACCAGAATTTATCTTTTATGGATCTCATCCAGAAACAGACAGGATGCCTGCTCAGATACCAATTGAAATTTCTGGTATGACAGACTCAGATGTCAATCACGATGTTAAGACATCTGATCTGTTATTAATGTAGCACAAGTAGAATAGAAGGATCCCCATCATTTGATTACTCATAGAAAAGAATCAATGAGATCTGGGATCACACACGTTTAGTAGATATAACCAGATTATAAATTTTCATGGTTCTGTTCAGGAACAACTAACACTTCTGAACCTGATGTTATAAACAAAGTCATAACATTCATAACTGAACAAACAATGCAGAAGATAAATAACACAGTTAATTGTTAACCCAGTTCAGTCTAACTACCTACTCTGGGGGCTACCAAGCCAGGAAGAAGATTCCACTATCAGTAGTACTATTTTATATAAACAACCATGGTTTACAGATAAACAACCTCTAGTTTACCTTGTCACTACCCAATGCAATCTTTATCTCAGAACTCCATCCAAGACAAGAAAACCTCTGCTCACTCCCTGGTTATACCTAATTGTTACAAACCTGCAACCGCTATTTACACAATTAACAATGAACACATACTTGATCTTGCTTTACAGCTTCAATCAAGCTTACAATACTCAACTCTTACCTACAGGTTTCAATTGAGGACAATCACTTCTCTAACCTACAGGTTTCGAAAAGGACAAGGCAACCATACCACAACCTGGGTGGTCTCCCTATAGAAACCCTAATGACTACATCGTTAAAACCAGGTTTTCTATCTAAAACTAGGTTACAAAGTTTCCTATTTATAACCTGATCCCAAATTCGATTTGGGCTTACAAATTGCAGCATTTTTGCTGTTACAAATATGCAGAAAATATTCTGCTACAAATAAGGTCTTTCAATCATGAGTTTCCTAATTTATCTCCTAAATTAGAAACTGTTGAATCTTTAATCTTCTGATCTGATTCTTCCTGAATCTTCAATCTTCTGATCTGATTCTTCAATTATTCTTTTGACCTTTAAATATGCGCCACATAGGATTACATAATATTCACATAGAATATTCTGTATCTGTTAAATACAAACTAAATCTTCCTTCCAGTTCTGCAGGCGCAATGTCATGAGATGATATCATGACATTCCACCTAACATCTTGCTTATACCTGTTTTGTTCTTTATAAACTTGCAAGATTCACATTATGACCATTTGCTGTTATTATATGTTTTAGCCAAACATTAGACAATAATACAGGACAAATAGAGCATCAACAAGAGACAATGGAGAGACCCACCTTATGGGATGCCATATTCTTACATGGCGGGTTTAAGTAGTAGTATACCTGTTTATCTGGCACCAAATGTGTCAGCTTTTACCCCATTCCAAAGTTCTTGTTCTGGCGTGAATAATTTGGGACAAAATGTCCAAGGCCAAAATGTCATACCCACGTTAATAACGAATAATCAAGAAGCGTTCCGACAACAAATGGACGTTAGTAATCAAGATATGGTAGGTTTGTTGGCCAGAGAAATGAGGGCTACCTTTTCTCCTTTAATACAGAACATTAACAGAACTAACCATGATAACTCTGAGACATGTCAACAATTGTCAGCACAGATGGGTCGAATAGCAAACTTTTTAGGCGCTCCTGAGACTTCAGCGCGTCGAAGGACAACCCAAATAGTTACCCAGGTGGATGAATCAACCATAAATAAAGTTCGACCACCAAGACCACCCCCCTAAAAGGAAACTTTGAGGGCATAATAAGATATAGTTCAACAGGAAACCCCTGAAGAACAACCTGGGAGGGTAGTGCTGGTTGATAGAAACCAAAATGCTGACGAAGTGATTCACAGGATTAGGAAAAATAATCAGATGAAGCCAAATCTAACTGCTATGCTAGAGAGGATTATGGCACAAAATGGTCTAAATACCGAACTTCGAAGGCCAAATTATACATCCCCTTTATCTGATTATGTTTTACAAACTTAATTACCTAAGGTTCGCAAGGTCCCTAAGTTTACCAAGTTTTAAGGTGATACTAGTGAATCTACCACAGAGCACATAGCCAAGTATATGACAGAGGTTGGAGATTTGGCGAACAATGAAGATCTGAGGATGAAGTATTTCCCCAGTTCTCTAACCAAGAACGCTTTCACAAGGTTCATAACACTACCACCAAACTCCATAGACACTTGGTCTCAATTAGAAAGATTGTTCCATGAACAATTCTATATGGGTCAAACCAAGATAAGTCTCAAAGAATTGGCCAGTATTAAGAGTAAGTTTACTGAACCTATAGACGATTATCTGAACAGGTTCCGTTTGCTAAGAGCTAGATATTTCACAATGGTACCTGAACACGAATTATTCGAAATGGCCGCTGGAGGTCTAGATTACTCCATCAGGAAAAAATTGGACACTCAATATCTGCGAGATATGGCCCAATTGGCAGGTCGAAAGATTAAAGGCTGAGAAGGCTAGAGCAAATAAAAGTTATAAAAAGGAGAGGGTTACGTACGTCGAAGTAGACGAAGGAGAACCAGAAACCTTTGAGGATAAATATGGTTTTGAAGATTGCAAAGTGGATCTAGCTGAATTAAAAGAAGCAGGCCCATATACCTGCAAGATGATTACACCATCGAACGGAAAAATCCCGTCGAGGTTGAAAAGAATCATAAGATTCCTAAGAAAACATACACATTCGATGTAACTAAATGTGATGAAATATTTGACTTGCTTGTGAAAGATGGCCAAATGGTTTTGCCTCCTAATATTAAGATTCATCCGTTTGAGTAACGGAAGAAGAGAGGCTACTTTAAATACCACAATTTCTTGGGCCACAAAACCTCAGAGTGTTTCCTTTTCAGGGATCTATCCAGAATGCGATCAAGGTATAGCGTCTGAAGTTTGCACACAAAGAAAAAAATCAGATGAAGATAGACGCTAATCCCTTCAATATTGCTGACACAAATTACACTGAGCCTGCCGAGATCAACATGGTGGACATGGTCGAAGTTGGAGCAAGAGGGATCATAGGAGATGAAGAAGATGTCCAAGTTGGATAACCAGTTACTGATAACCTAAAAGGAGGATGTCACATCTGAAGCTTCAGTCAAACCAAAGACTACTGAAAGTCTTGTTTGAGAGACAACTATGGCTACTGAAGGCCTAAGGAAGAAGTTTGAAGAAATGTTAATTGCTCATGGCGCCAACTTAAACGTCAACATGGTTAATCTGGACCATTTAACCCCTGAAATGGAGGAAGTTGAAAGTTGTTTGAAGAAAGAAGGGGTGCAGTCCCATCACCCCAAACCTGACGAAACTCTGAAATAATACCTCTGGAGATGTCACAAACAAAGTTCTGAAATGCTGTTATGCCCTAGATACAGCATACAAGTGAATCCAAGGGTGGCTGCAAACTATGAAAGGTGGCAGCGTGCTAAGGCTAACAGAAACTGGAGGAAGGAAGGTGAATTGCTGGGGGTGTATCCCAAACCTAGGGAAAGCCTATTAGGTTTTCTTGTTCGTTGCTACAAAGACGAAACTGAATGTTTAATGTGTCCCAGATGTGGGGCGGTTTACCATCAAAGGTTGTCAGAATCCTTTGAAAGAATCCCTTCCAATCAAAATTGGGATGCCCGTAGGGGTAACCCATATCTCTACATTTTCGACAAAAGGGGAATCCCAAGAACACCGGATAGTCCACATCCAAAAGCAAGAAGAGTTACCTTCAAAGTACCATTAGAGGTCTCAGAGCATAAATGGGTTCAAGTGGGGCCAAAGAAAGATAAGTGGAGGAACTTCGACAATGGAGGAAGAACGTCTTGGGCTTACAGAAATAAATTTCAGGCATCAGAAAGGGAAGCCGTTAGACTAGGGAATTACAAGGGTAAGAACCCTATGTCAAGATCCTAGTGGAGAAGGCACCAGAGGCTGAAGAAAGCAGAAAAGGAGACAGCTTCGGATGAAGTGGGAGAATCCAACAACATAAAAACTTTCCCAAACACAACTCATTCAACCAAACCTCCCGTAGGGAGAAAATTATTCCCCGCTGGAGGCAAAATGGATTACAATAAAGCTGAAGAAGAACAAATGAGAGAAGATAATATACCTACTGATGACTTCGATTCTGATGGAGTCTCGTCTTTACACATGATCTCCTGCAATGAGGTCCCAGTGTTACCGCACGAATACAACCAGGACACCGAGATTGATGATGACGATGAGGTTGATATAGTAGAGATGGCAAAACATAAACCCGTGTGTTACTACATCCTTAGTAACGGTGCCATCGAAGAGCAAAATGCCTAGTTCGAGAGACCACATCAAGGATGCAGAATCATATCAAACCCCTCTATATAAGGGACAAAATAGAACAAGTGGGAGTGATTAAAGTTCTGGTGGATGGTGGAGCGACAGTGAATCTCATGCCTCAATTCATGCTGAAGAAGTTGGGAATGTTCGAGACAGATGTGAAACCTCATAACATGGTTTTGTCAAACTAAGAAGGAAAAATAGGACACACTCTGGGAGTTATTCAAGTGGATTTACTTGTGGGATCAATCACAAGGCCTACCATGTTCATGGTGGTTCCAGCGAAGGCCAATTACAATTTTCTCCTTGGAAGGGAATGGATCCACGGTGTTGGGGCAGTACCTTCGACCATGCATCAGAGGGTATCTATTTGGAGAATAGATGGCATAATGGAGAACATAGAGCCTGATCAAAGTTACTTCATGAGCGAAGTAAACCAGGTGGATAAAGCAAATTTCGACAGGAATCTGGGAAATATAAGTCCATGTAGCCCAGTTGAAGATGCTTATTCCCCAAACAAGAATGCTTTGTAGTTTCTGACTCTCCACCCAAATGGTTTTCAATTGGATCATGAAATTATGGGAGACGCTGAAGAAGAAGAATCAACAAGAATACGACCTTCGGGCTGGAACGAAGACGTTGATTATGTATGAATCTTCATTCTTCGAAAAGATTTCGGCCTATATGGATGTCAACAAAAGAATAACGGCTCTCGAAGCTGAAATTATTGACATGGCTGTTGGGGCCAAAAGCATTGTGTTGAATGATGCAGGACAGGGGGCAAACATAATACCAGAGTCTCCTGAAGAACAAGTACACAAAGATACGATAAACCAAAGTCTAGACGCTATCTATGACGACGAGCCTTTGGGATTTGATAAAGATCCATGATCATCAAGCACAAAGATGTTAGCCCAGGACCCATTAGAAGAGGTTGATCTCGGAGATGGAACCACTAAGAGAGTTACTTACATCAGTGCTAAAATGGACCCTAAGATGAAAAACAGGTTAGTCGAATTACTAAAGAAAAATAAAAATTGTTTTGCTTGGGACTATGATGAGATGCCTTGTTTGAAGAGAGATTTGGTCGAACTAAAACTGCCTTTTAAGGATGGCAAGAAGCCCATCAAGCAGACACCAAGAAGGTTCACTCTAGAGATTCTTTCGAAGATTAAAAAGGAGGTTGAAAGACTTCTTCGCTGCAACTTCATTCGGACCACCAAGTATGTTGAATGGATTGCAAATATAGTTCTAGTTATTAAGAAAAATGGTTCTTTAAGAGTGTGCATAGATTTTCGTGATCTGAATGCAGCAACTCCTAAAGATGAATACCCAATGCCCGTGGCAGAAATGCTCGTTAATTCGGCTGCAGGATATGAATATCTTAGCATGCTTGACAGTTATTCCGGGTATAATCAAATTTTCATTACAAAAGAGGATGTTTCCAAAACAGCCTTTCGTTGCCCAGGGGCAATAGGCACTTAGGAATGGATCGTTATGCCTTTTGGTCTTAAAAACACTGGGCAACATACCAACATGCAATGAACTATATTTTTCATGAATACATTGAAACCTTCATGCAGGTTTATATAGATGATATAGTAATAAAGTCTATATCAGACGAGGATCATCTGTCCCATCTAAGCCAATCGTTCGAAATAATGAGAAAACATGGCTTGAAGATGAATCCTCTTAAATGTGCAATTTGTGTGTAGGCTGGAGATTTTCTAGGCTTTGTGGTCCATAAAAAGGGGATAGAGATTAATCAGAATAAAACAAAGGCTATTATTGAGACCAAAGCACCATCAAATAAGAAAGAATTGCAATCTTTATTAGCGAAGATAAATTTCCTGAGGAGATTTATTTCAAATTTAAGTGGTCAAATTCAAGCCTTCTCTCCTCTTTTGCGTCTAAAGCATGGGAATTTCGAGTGGACGACTAGACACCAAAAGGCATTTGAAAAGATAAAGCAGTATCTGATGAATCCGCCTATCTTGTCACCACCAAGTTGAAAGAATCCTATGCGACTGTATACATCAGCTTCAGATGCTACTATAGGTAGTATGTTAGCACAAGAAGACGAAAATGGCCTTGAGGGGGGCATATATTACCTATGTAGGGTATTAAATGATGCAGAAACTAGATACACTTCGATAGAAAAGTTGTGCCTATGTTTGCATTTTTCATGTACTAAACTTAAATATTATATAAAGCCAAAAGATTTGTATGTATCTTCACATTTTGATGTTATCAAGTATGTCATACCCCAAAACTTGCCGACTATATTTCAAGATAGTTGGGCTCAGATAGTCTCCACAGGCTCATGCAATCTCTGACTGAAAGCATGATCACTCTCCTCCTAGGAATAGGTCCCCAACTAGGGTTTGGTTCCTTTTCAAGGAAACAAAATTTTTGACACCTCAAGTGGACTTCATGGCTTCCTATATGCTTCAAAAGATCCTCACACCTAGTTTCAAACTCTGATCCACATGTTTGCTCAGACAAAAGCTCAAATGTTCAGCAGTCGTCTGATTTGACCTAAAAGTCAACTATGGTTAATGTGCAGTAAAAACTCCTGATCTTTGGTCAACATCAACATTTTGAAGTTTTATTCATCATTTGATCAAGTTTTGATCAAGATTCATCAAGAAGATCTCCAAAGTTAACAAAACTCAAAAGTTTCTAATTAGGGTTTTGAACTAAAAGTCAACCCAACTTTGACTGGCCATAACTCTCTCATACTTTATCAGAAACTCCCCAACCAATTCTCATTCCCAAGGAAAATCAATTCTCTACAACTTTGATATTGGACTCAAGACCAAGAAATGCATCATTTGAGAGATATGGACCAAGACATTATAGGTCCTTCTAAAAGTCAACAAAGAGTCATCTTTTTGCAAAGAAGAGTACGTGAACATGGAAACTTCAATGAAGATGAAACCAAAAGGAGTATTTTGAGGACATCTTGACCTTTATAAAAAGGGTGCTTACACCTTCCCTTTTCATAATCTATCCCCCGAACCCGTTTTCTTGAGAAAGGGGGTATTTTTCTGTTCTTTTTACCCTTCCAAAACATTGGACAAAATAAAAGTCGGTGGCGACTCTTGCTTACCGCAACATTGCTTACTTAAAATTAAAGTCAGTTCTGCCACCGTATTACAGAACTGTCGACTTTGCTGGGGATGATTATAAAGGAGGGGTTACCTTAGAACCAACTCACTTTAATATTTATTTGTTTGCTTGCTTTATTTTTCAAGGTTATTTTGGGTATTGAATGGAAGATGAATCCTATACCCAGACTCGAGTACACCTTAAGATAGGAGCGACATAGTCATGGAGACCTCCCTTGTGCATGCTTGGGATTGGTCAATATGAGAGTTCGCGTTTGAGTTAGGCCTCCACTAGTTATTATTTACCTCTTTTGCATGATAGAGGTTTATGTATGTACCTTTGGGTGCGTCGGAGCTCAAGGACCTTTAGTCACCTTTAACCCATCTTGACTTTTAGGAACGTTGTGGGAGGACTATAACTCAAATAGGTTTCTTCTTAAAGTATCATTGCGTGGTATGCATGTACCATGTTTGAGGGTTTAAAGGGGCTGACAATTCTGAGTAACTGGTAGAACCCGTTGCTGATTTCATCTTTATCCTTAGAAGTACCTATTGGGGAAGGGTAGTTACCTGGTCAGACTTCATGCAAGCCTTTAAACCTAAGGATATTTGTGTGACTTGCTTGCATGTGCTACTAACCCTTCTATTTCCTTGCATGAATTGTTTGTAGGACTCATTCGTCCCTGCTATCTTACACTTTGCCTGATGCATTGCATTCGCATAACATCATGACATCATAACATAGAATGATTAACTTAACCATTCAAGGATCTTAGGAATTTAGGGCAAGAGGATTTATTTTCCTCTAGCCATATGTCTTCCGGTTTAAAGGAACCATACCTATCAAGGGGCAAGAGGATTTATTTTCCTCTAGCCATGTGCCTTCAAATTCATAGGTGTCCCGAATCAGAGGCGACGACCCACTAGATATGGTGAGCTCGATTCTCATAGAAGGACGTCAAAAAGTGAAAATTCTTCAGACAAAGATGTGATCAATGATTTTCTAATACTGCGAACTAAATTCCCTAAAGATCCTTGAAGTTTGCATCTTCATTCATAACATTGCATAGCAGGTTCCTTGCCACAGGCTTCTCACCTTCTTGCTGTTTATTTGAGTAGGAAAAGATGAGCACCGAAGAAAGTATAAAGAATCTCGAGGCACAAAATGCTCAATTCAAAGAGCTCATCCTGACTTTGTCCAAGGGGCAAGAAGAGCTGAAAACCATGCTGACTAAAAAGAAGAAGAAGGGAAAGAAGACTCTGGCGATAAGGTTCAGAGCTCTGATCTTGCAACCCAAAGAAGCTGAAGTCTCTAAAGACAATGATAGCGAGCAAGATGACAGTGTTAGTGTTGAGAATGATGCAAAGAGTAACCATGGTTCTGTCAAAACCTCCGAGAAAGGAGAGGATTATCATGAGGATGAATACGTTGATGAAAAATATAAACAATTGGAAGAACGCATGAAAGCTGTGGAAATCCAGAGGGTGCCTGGACTTAACATTGAGGATTTGGGGCTCGTCTCAGGAATTTCTATCCCTCCGAAATTCAAGACTCCGACTTTTGTTAAGTACGATGGTGTCTCGTGCCCTAAGCTGCATCTGAAATCTTATGTGAGGAAGATTCAGCCTCACACTGATGAAAGGAAGTTGTGGATTCATTTCTTTCAAGAGAGCTTGTCTGGAACACAACTTGAGTGGTACTATCAACTGGAAGGTGCCAACATTCGTACGTGGGAAGACCTGGCTATGGCTTTCTACAATCAATACATGTACAGTGCTGATCTCGCGCCAACCCGCATGCAACTACAAAGTATGTCTATGGGTTCTAACGAAAGCTTCAAGGAGTATGCTCAGAAGTGCATAGACCCGGCTGGCAGAGTCCAACCTCCTTTAGCTGACAGTGAGTTGGTTGACATGTTTATAAGTACACTGACTGGTCCTTTCTACAGCCATTTACTTGGAAGTTCCTCATCTGGTTTCACCGATCTCATACTGACTAGGGAACGTGTTGAAAGTGGTATCTGAAGCGGAAAAATTCAGGTGGCTACAACTTCTAATGTTACAAAGAAGCCATACAACTGGAAGAATGAATCCAACACTGTGGGAGCAGTCTTGGTCTCGGGTTAAGCGCTAACGCAACAATAACGCAATAATCAACGCAAGCAGAATGCACCCAAAAGACAATTCACCAAGATCAACATGACTTTGGCCGAAGTGTTACCACGGTTGCTGATGGAAGGGCTACTTGCATTGAAGGATCCTCCTCTGAAGCCTAATACTTCATCTCATCAATATAATCCCAATGCAAGATGTGCTTATCACTCCGACAGCATTGGACATGACACAAATGATTGTTGGCCATTGAAGAACAAAATCCAAGACATGATCGATGCTGGTGAAATTGAGTTTGATCCTCCCAAGACTCATGTGCCCAATCATCACAAGACTGCTTAACCTCTATAAGGAGGACTTTTAGATCATCAGCTTTTACTCGCATTCTCAAATTTTATTATGTATGTTTAAACATTTGGATTATGCTAGACATTATTTGTTTTAAAGTAATCATCATCAATGCATTGCATACGTTTGTCTTTAATTAGTTCTTCTCTTATTACTACAATAAAACTTTGTTTTACCTTGTTGTCCTTTATGATATTCAACTCTCGTTAAAACTGTGAGCCTTTTGAGGGAGGATGACGAAAATGATACCGCAACCTCACACAATATGCTTTTGAACGGACTATGCTGATGATGTACAGGCATTATTTCAATTCCTAAACAGTGGAGATATAAGGATGTTAATCCCTCGTCAACCCCTTTGAGCCTTATGCGTAGGAGTTTTCTTTCTCGTACAGATTAAAACCCTTAATCATAACCTGGGCAGGGTAGATTCACAATTTACTCAATTATGCCAGTTGTTATTTAACACAATCAGTGATGGTTCCCCGAAATCATTAAGTCAGGCAGTCAATGTCCATAAAAAAAATAAAGGAAAGACCACTAAGTCAAAACCTATGAAGGAGGCTTAGCGAAAAGAGAAACATCCCGCTGATTGAAACTCCGTAATAAACAATCAGGAAAAAGTTAGGGATAGCCAAAGTCAAAAAGAGGTCACCACAAATCCTCAACAAGAAATATTACAAGAAAATAACGATGACTGCCTTTGCAAAAAACTTATGGGTTTTTGAACCATCCCCGCTGCTAGTGTTACAATTTCAGACTCTTTTGGAGCTTCAATGTATAGTCAGTTGAGTATAAGATTGAAGAACATCACGAAGATTGGGATGGGTACAAATAAATTTGAGCTATTTTCCTTGTTTCTTAAAACCGTGAACCAAGCCACGTTACAACCTTTGAAAGTCCTAACTGAAGCATGGTTAGCTCGAAAGCATACTGTTACCAAAAGGTATCCTGACTCCTTAAGGTTTACCATAAGATCCAGAGTTGATATCATGTTTTTACAAATATCGCTTTCCTATATCTATTGTTTTACTAAAAATGTTTTAAAAACTTCAAGATAGATGTATGCATTGCATTTTTGATGAGTGTCATTGTAAAACAATTCTGCTACATAATTTCATATCTTTAACATCAGAAAGAATCTGCATGGGGTATTACTAATGACTAAAGTTATCCCAATAAGATTAAATTATAGATATGTCTCATACGCCTGACTCAGTCATTTAAACAGCTTGTATATACAAGAAGCATGACATATTATTACCCCATCTACCAAGGGCAATCTGGTCACAATTCATATAATCTTTCAAAGACGCCAAACTGTCGGAAAGGCTAGGCCATCACTGGAGGCATGTTGCGTTAGTCACAAATCTCAGCAAGAGCTATTCAGCTACCAGCATCAGACGATGTCAGCATCTATCTCACCTTCGAAGTTCTAATTCCAATCTCAAGCATCAAGCATACCACGTTACTGAATCTAGGGGAAGGTAGACTCCCAGGTTAAAAACTGTTTTCCAACGACAAGTACCTGAAGACAAGGGGCAACAAGAACATCTCTGGGAATCTTCCTCACAAAGTTATTTTCACAATAAATCCCCACAAAGTAATCCTCGAAAAGTCATCGTCAAATAATCTCTTCCCAACAGAGGCTCGGTTCCCCGATAGAGCTTATGTCTCTAATACCACTGGTTCTCCGACACAATCATATTCTCCAATAGAGTGTGTTCAAACTCATCATTCCCATTAGAATTTGACACTCACTGTCAAGCTCGATCAGATTCTACATCAGAAGATTATTCTTCTCTCTTGTCCCTAGGATATATCAGGATCAGATCATTCAAGCTACTCGCATCCCCAAGCGAAGATAAAAAATCCCCAGCTGGATATCCTCAAACGGAAGACAGGAATTCATGATCACCTTTTCAATATCTCCAGTAGTATACAGAGATTTACTGTCTCAAACTCGCGGTTACTACCTAGAGATACCAATATGCTTCGACTATATAGTCCATCTCTGCATCATTCATACATAACATGCATCATCCTCGTTTATTTCAATAACCTCATGTTATACCCCAAAATTTGCCCGCATCTTTTTCAGAGAGAAGGCAACAGACTTCTGTCTAAAAATTGGGAGTTTCATATAATCTTGGATATTATTTCATAAATATCTTGATTTTATGAATACTCAGTTTTTTAGAATATTTTTATATGGTATTTTGGTTCGCTGTTGAATTTATTCTTACACAAACGCCAAATACTGTTTATCACTTCATACGCTGTTTATTTGAGATTTATTTTCAGATAAATAATGTTGACGCAATTGGTACAGAATTAAATTTTACAGGCGCAGAGTCCGGGGATTCAGACTGTACTAGTAACAATTAAATTATTATTGGTTTTGTTTCCTACTAATTTTTGTACTATATTATGGTTTTCAAATCTTTTCCTTTCTTTTCAAATCTCTTTCTTTCAAATCAAATCCTAACTTTATTCCATACACTTTCTTTCAAATCCTACTACCACTCAAACTTTCCTTTTTTTGTACGGTATCACTTCATTCCCCAACGTCTCCATCCTTCTTTTCACTCTATATATACCCCTCATTTTTTCCATAAATTCTCACATCAAATTTCACTCATCTCCCAAATTTCTATCATACTATCTCATAATTATTTTCTCTTCTTCCCCGGCAAAAATGGCAAAGTGGGTGGATACGTTTTTTCTTGTTGTCATCACTGTTTTTGTGGTGATCATGTCCTTTTTCTGTCTGCATAGTTCTGAAAAATGCGGACCTGGGATGCTTGCACTCCCGTACATCTATATATTGTTGTTTATAGCATGGGTTTTTAATCGTCATACTTAAAGTTTGTCGTATCTTTCGCTTTCGAGATAATATTATGTGTGTTTATTGCTAGTTAAATATTAATTTTTCTGTGCATTAAATCCTTCTTAAGATTATTATCAGTAATTTCGTTCGCCTACAGTATATTTTATTTATTTATTATGTTTGTGTTTTTCTAACAACTCATGTAAATAATTTTCACCATTAACACAACAAAAACAAAAAGAAAAAATTAACTTTAACTGTTAAGTTTTCACTTTAACTGTTACGTTAATACCCAGACAGCCATTTAACAGTCAAACCCGCTGACAGCACGATTCTCCGTGTTTGTACCATCAGTCAAATCAATCTTTTGCATTTCAAAATTCCAAGATTTTTGTTCTAGAAGTCTTCTGATAATCACAAGATCAGTAGAGACTCAACATTGCACAAAAATCAGGTACGCCTAACTGTCTCCTACACAAACAGTCCCTAATTAGGGTTTTTGTTTTTTTTCAGGAGTACGAGTTTTTGGGACCTCAAATGGATTTCATGGATATCCATATGTCTCAAAGTACAACCAGACAAATTTTCAAACTTCGATTCGCTCGGACGCACAGTCTACAGCTCAAACAGTCAACAGACGACCAGTTTGACCGAAAAGTCAACAGACAGTCAAAAATGAATTTTTTTGTCAACATCCATATTTTGTCAAAAGATTCATCATTTGATCAATGGTTGATCATAATTCATCAAGAAAAGTTGAGAAATCGACAAAACTCCAAGTTTCAAAATTAGGGTTTTCTCCTAAAAAGTCAACTGAACTTTGACCGGCCATAACTCTCTCCTCGTTCATCCGAAAAATTCCAACCAAAGCTTATTTTGAAGGAAATTAAACTATATATCAAATGAAATTGGTCCCATGGTCATTGGATTTACCATTTGGAAAATATGAGCCAAGACATTACAGGTCATTTTCAAAGTCAACAAAAAGCAGTTTTTTGTCAAAGCCCATAACATCAAGATAACTTCTCCAAATGCAAAAAAGCTTCCAGAGTAGCTTGTATAGGACATCTTGAGGTTTCTAAAAAGTACAAGAACTCCTTCATATGATCAAAATTGAGGGAGTTATGCGTTGTTGAAGTTGGTCATTTTTTGGGAAAATGCATGAAACCAACATTGATCAAACTTGTTTTTTTTAAAAGGGCCCAATCATTTGTGATCCAAACATGTTCCTAAAGATGTTTAAGGCCTCCCACGACCAATCTTAGGCCCATGACATTTTTTATTTATTTTTTGATTTAATTTTACTTCCTTTAAAGTTAAGTTAAAAAGAAACTATCCAAGATAATGATCCAATGCTTTGTCTCTAGCATGAGTCACCAAGTTTGATTCAAATTCTGAAGCATAGAGGTACAAAAGACATATGGCAAGAGGGGTGAAGAAAATTGAAGCCATGGCACACTTTTTCAAAGTTGTATTAATAAAAGATTCAAAGTTTCAATACACTGAAGTATATGCTTGGTTGCTTAATTTCTCAACACTCAAATCCTTGCCTATAAATACATGAGCTTGCCAACATAAAGAGACACGAGATCATATCCCAGAAATACACACTAAAACTAAAAAATCACAAGAAACTTTAATTTTCGTGTTTGATTTTGCAGCTAGTTTCAAAGCAAACTACGTCCATAAATCATCTCCTGGGACCTTTTTAAGTAAGTTGGGATCAATAGCCAAGTTCAGAAGGACCTAAAACACGAGTTCCATCACTCTCCGGTTTGGTAATTTTCATTGAATTCAAACTCTTCATTTATGCATTGTTATCATGTCTAATGGTTATGGTTCAGTTTATAGTGATCATCAGGTCAGGTTTGAACCCTAGCATGAAAGCTCTAACGTCCAGAACATAGGTTGCCATTGCTAACCGTGTTTTCAAATTTTTCTTCGAACCTCCTGAACCAGGCCGTTTCAAGACAAACTAATATCACCAATGGATTCCCAGACCTCGATTTAGGGGGGCAGGGTCCTCCTTTGGTATTTATTTGACCTATTTTCGTAGTTGAGAATATGCCCTAGCCGGAGAAGAAGACCGGAAGTACTGTTCCGGTGGTCAACGAGTCCAAGGGTGGCTGACTAGCTTGCGTGGCGTCTTCCTTTCCTCTCATTGGCCGGTCAAAGTGTTGACAGCATGTGTGGCAAAATGAAAGAACGTGATTGGCTCTGGTTTAAAATCTGGGCCCCACTCACTTAAACTCAGAAAAATAAAATAAATTGAATCAGACTGGGCCTGCGTGTATTTGTTATTCACACCCCTGGTTTCTGGCCCATATGTATTTTTGAACTAAAATCAGTTCATCTCCAAACTGCTAAATACACCCCCCTGCGTATTTAATTAAAATAAACTAATATTTTGCATTTAATTTAAAATCAACCAATCACAAAACCCAAAAAAAATATTTTCTTTTTACCATTAATTTGATAAAATGACAATTCAATTTTTGACATAAAAAATATTTTATTTTTCTTTATAATTAAAATATTTTGTCCAATTAATTAGATAATACTTATATATTTATCTTTTAATTATTTCTAACCTATCAAAAAATCAAAAAAATATTTTCTCTTTATTAAATTAAGTTTATATATCATGAACTAATTTTGTACTTAATTAGAATATTTTTCTCATTAAGTTTAATTTATGTGTATAATTATTTGTATAATTATGTCTTAATTAACTTAATAATTTCAAAAAAAACATTTCAAAAATCACAAAAAAATTAATTTTATTTTAAAATTAATTAACAAACAATTTGAACATATTTTAGACTTAATTTTTTAGGTATAAATTTTATTTCTAATTCTTAACCTTTTAATTAAATTAATTATGCATTAATTTTAATTAAAATCAACCATCCAAAAATCCAAAAATATTTTCCCTTTATCTTATTGCAATTTAAATTCATAGATAAGTGTATAGGTTGTCAAATTCATGTAAATAGTGTAGTTTACATTTCTCGCACAATCGATGTAATAGCGTAGATTTACTTTCCGCATTTTACATTCTCGCAGTTTAAATTCCTGTACATATAAAATTGCGTGTATGTCAAGAATAATAACTGAAGCGCTAGATCACTAATCTCAAGACAAAACATATCTGAAAACAAAACACAGTCACACTTGCACCTCTTAGGGTAATCCCTCTGTTACTCTTTTCAAAACCAATCATATTATTTCTAATGCAAAAGTTCAAATTTTTCTTCTGTATCCAGTCAAAGAAAACTTTCTAAAGAAATGGGAAAAAACCTTATAAACTTAAGGTATACCTCCTAATTGCTTGCTCAATCAAAAACAACAAAAGTTCTCACATATCACTGTTTTTCCAAAACAAATTTTCAAAAGACTAAACTTTGTATATATCCAAACAAGGATCATTACGAAGTTAAAAATCTTTTTTTTTAAAACCATCAAAACATCTTTCGAAAGATAAATACTTTGTATACATCCGCACAAGGATCATTACAAAGTTAACTCTTTACAAAATATTTAAAACCACATACAAGCATTTCAAGCAAAACAAAGGATTCAAACAAATGAGCTAAGCAATTAAGAGCCCATGGATAACCATGGATACAAAGGGTGCTACCACCTTCCCTATGTATAACCTACCCCCGAACCCAAAATCTCTATCAGGTTTTTTTCTGTTTCTTTTATAAACCTTTCTTAATTGAATAAAATAAAAGTCGGTGGCGACTCTCTGATTTTCACAACTCAAAAATAAAAGAAGAGTCAGTTCGCATCCCACAAAAAACCGAGGCGACACCTCATCACACATGCATCATGACATTGCATAAAAACTAATCTCACCTTTCAGGTCGACCAATCGGCCAGGCAACCATCGTCAACAAAATTAAATACAGCCTAATGTATGGCTCTTTCAGATATGGTCTAATGAATGACTCGTTCTGACATCCTTCATTATATATGGTCTAATGTATGACTCATTCTAACATCCTTCATCAAACATGGTCTAATGTATGACTCGTTCTGACATCGTTCATCATATATGGTCTAATGTACGACTCGTTCTGACATCCTTCATCAGATATGGTCTAATGTATGGCTCGTTTTGATATTCTCCTTCAGATATGGTTTAATGAATAACTCGTTCTAATGTCCTACTTCCAGATGTGGTCTATTGTACGACTCGTTCTGGTATTCCTCTTCAGATATGGTCTAATGGATGACTCGTTCTGGAACTCTCTACCGGATATAGTCTAATGTATGGCTCATTCTGATATTCTCCTTCAGATAGAGTCTAATGAATAACTCACTCTCTCAAATGAAGTAAATTATATGGTTCACTCTTCAAATGAAGTCTAATGTACGACTCACTCTTTCGGATGTAGTCTAATGTACGGATCTTTCCGACACCTCCTTTAGATTCCAACAAACACATATCAATGCTTCAAGCCCGGATATAGTCTAATGTACGACTCATTCTGACTTTCATATTATTAATAGCTAGATGGCATCTTTAAGCCAATATCTGAAAAGTCCCTCCATCATCAAGGGCAAATTTCTCGATATTCTAGTGTTCAATCTCCTTCAACCTTCGGATTCCGACTGGCACCCGAGCCAATCTACATCCTCAGGTTTAAGAAAATTGAACAAGGGCAGTTGTCATACCCCAAAAACTTGCCCACTATATATCAAGATAGTTGGGCTCAGATAGTCTCCACAGGCTCATGCAATCTCTGACTGAAAGCATGATCACTCTCCTCCTAGGCAATAGGTCCCCAACTAGGGTTTGGTTCCTTTTCAAGGAAACAAGATTTCTGACACCTCAAGTGGACTTCATGGCTTCCTATATTCTTCAAAAGATCCTCACACCAAGTTTCAAACTCTGATCCACATGTTTGCTCAGACAAAAGCTCAAATGTTTAGCAGTCGTCTGATTTGACCTAAAAGTCAACTATGGTC
Organism: Vicia villosa; assembly: GCF_029867415.1. Lineage (NCBI taxonomy): Eukaryota > Viridiplantae > Streptophyta > Magnoliopsida > Fabales > Fabaceae > Vicia > Vicia villosa. Next base: position 71,553,978 of record NC_081183.1, read on the forward strand.
AATGTGCAGTAAAAACTCCTGATCATTGGTCAACATCAACATTTTGAAGTTATATTCATCATTTTATATAGTTTTGATCATGATTCATCAAGAAGAGCTCCAAAGTTGACAAAACTCAAAAGTTTCTAATTAGGGTTTTGAAATAAAAGTCATCCCAACTTTGACTGGCCATAACTCTCTCATACTTTATAAGAAACTCCCCAAACAATGCTCATTCTCAAAGAAATTCAATTCTCTACAACTTTGATGTTGGACTCAAGACCAAGAAATGCATCATTTGAGAGATATGGACCAAGACATTATAGGTCCTTCTAAATGTCAACAAAAAGTCATCTTTTTGCAAAGAAGAGTACATGAACATGGAAACTTCAATGAAGATGAAACCAAAAGGAGTATTTAGAGGACATCTTGACCTTTCTAAAAAGTCCAAGAACACTTAAAAATATGGAAAATTGAGCAAGATACCAATTGCACAAGTTGGACAATATTGAAGAGGTGCACAAAAGAAAATATTTGTCAAAACCAAATTTTTTCCTAATGGGCCTATAATTTTATGACCCAAACTTGTTCTTGACATTATCCATGGCCTCTATACTCCTTGCCACGCCTCCTTTATTTTTATCTTAATTATTTTTGAATTAAATAAGCCAAATTTCAATTTTGATTAAATAAAATATAAAAGTAATTGGCAAGATGATTTGGGCTTGATATTTACATGACTTGAGGTCCAAGACAACCCATAACAAGCAACCAAATTCTTGCAAGATGCATTAAGGCAAGAAATATCCAATTTTGGGAAGATTTGATCAAAATTTTTAATAAAATATTTCTCACATCAATGCAATATATTTTGCCAAGTTTTTTGACCTAATCTGGTGTCATATATATATACTGTACATGTTCAGACCACAAGGGGACGAAAACCCTAGCCTCCAAGAGTGTCCCAAACTTTCAAAAATCTCAAGAAACTTGAAGTTTTTGTATTCATAGTTGCAACCTATTTCAAGAGCAAGCAACCATCCAATCATCTTCCTGAGGTCCTGGCATAATTTAGGGAAGATCCAAACCCTTAGAACGAAGCTCTAACGCTTGGAATGCAAGTCACCATGGTTAGGGATGGAAGGTGGCGTCGTTCGTTACCATAGTTGCAAGAGTTTTTTGACGAAACTAACACCACCAATGAACTCACAACCCTCGATTTAGCGGGACTGGGTGTCCTTTGGTATTGCTCATGTCGTTTTGTGCAGGTTTCAAAATTGTAGGATGAACCATGGAAAATCTGTAGGAAATTCCAAAGCATACTCCGCATGTATTTCCGCAGGTACATAGGTAGGAGATGATGAATAGTAGCGTGGAAAGGTTGACTACGCGTGGATGGTTTTTATTCGTGGGTCAACACTCCGAACCTCTCTCTCCAGCTCTTATTCATCCATCCAGTGGCTCGTGGGGCCCAGTCAGATAGTTTCTTTTGACTTTTTCCAATCTCTTTTTGTTTTAATTTTTGTTTATTAATACCCAGTTTTTTAACAATTAACCAATGGAGTCCAGTTTGCCACGCAGGAAAACCAATAACTTAGAGGGAGTGGGATCGATTCCCAGCGTCTCACATTCCTTTTATTTCCTTGTTTTGTGAGTTTGTGTTTTCCTATGAATCCAGCGTAATCAACCGGAGAACGACTACGGTATGCCTTCGTTTGTGGGCCATTGGATATCTACCAGGACAGATCTGAAGTACCAGAACGCACACCTACCGTGAGCCAGCATGGGCGCGTCACACTGGATTATACGCCCTATATGTTCCTTTTCTTTTTGTATTACTTGTTTGGTGTTTGTTTTTTATTTTGTTTTGTTTAATTAATCACTAAACCAAATTAAGCAAGTAACTCACCATTAGAATTAGGATTTAAAATCAACCCTTTTTATTTTAATTCAATTAGGAGTAAGTTTTACTTGATTTAATCACTTAATTTTTTTTAGTTTTAACCCAAAATCATAAAAAACCACAAAAATAGTGAACTTTAGTTAATTTGATTTAATTTCTCAATATTAATTTTTTTTACTTTCTAGGATTTAATTAGATGTTTGTGATTTAACAATTAGGACTAATTTTTAAAGCTAATTAGATTAACTTAGATTTAATTTGATTTCATAATTATTTAGAATTAGGATAACAATTGTATATAATTAGATGTTTCACTTAATCTCATTAACCCTAATTTTCTAACTCTAATTCCTATCTCGATTATTTTTCTCCCTCTCAAACTCCTAGTGATTGTCGCATGCGTGTTTACTTACCGTTTTTATTATTGTTTAAATTTTAGAAAATGATGTATAGGTTGCTAAAGGGCATTTTTTGTAATAGTTTAGATTTACGTTTCCGTCTTTTAATTCCCGCACACTATAGACTACTTATATGTAATTGTTAGATGTATGTCTTAGAATTGAATGATAAATATAAGATAACGCAATTAATCAATAGATAACCATAACTCAAGATAGTATAAATAAAATTAACACACCGTTTTATTGCTCACACACTCACCCCTAGGGTATGCTACTCTTGGTTGCCTTCGAATATAAGGTCGTGTCCCTCAAAATATAGAGGTACCCATTAGCAAAGGTCCCTCAATATAAAATCGTCATCGTCACTAAGTCCCATGATGACCCTCGACTGTTGCCTACGGAAAAGTGACGATCGTCCCTTCGAAATTGCTAAAGGTACCTCTACCTGTTGCCTTCAACGACCTCCGATGACCCTTCAAATCAAACAAAACAAACATGAGCTAAGTAAATTAAGAGCCCGTAGACAACTACGGATGAAAAGGGTGCTCACACCTTCCCTTTTCATAATCTACCCCCCGATCCCATTTTCTTAAGAAAGGGTCTTTTTCTATTCTTTTTACCCTTCTAAGATATTGGAAAAAATAAAAGTCAGTGGCGACTCTTGCTTACCGCAACATTGCTTGCTTAAAAATAAAAGTCAGTTCACCGAGTTACAAAGTACATGTTATCTAAGCCAAAAATGCACAGTCGAATTGGAAAATGGGCTTTATCCCTAACTGAGTACTCTTTATGCTCTATGCCTTTAAAAGCTATGAAGGGGCAAGTAGTCTCAGATTTTATAGGTTAAAACCTGAAGAAATTCCAACAAAACTCAAGTATAGAATCAAAGCACCCTCATGCTCAAACAATGAGGCAGAATACGAAGCCTTAATAGCAGGACTTGAAGCCTTGTTGGAATTGGGGGCTGTCATACCCTAATTTTGACTCCCTGAGATATCACACCTCCAGACATTTCATCAAATCCAAGACAGGTACTCAGAGCAGTCACTTGTCCATCTGGTACTCAATCGAGGTTGCTCAAGGACAAGAGAGTTCAGGCAAAGGACCAATCTGTATAAGAATAATCTCTAATAAAATCACAAGAGTCAAATGATTCATTCATTCACCTATGATTGATTAGACACCAATCATCAAGATTCATCTAGACTCAGATCACAAAACTAGGGTTTTGAGCCCATCAAGGACTGAAATTAGGGACCACATTTGGGAAACCCTAGAAAGCTCCAGGACCTCATTCAAAGGTTTCAATAATCTTCAAATGATTCATATAAAAATATCCACTAGGCATTGTACTTCAATTCAAGATCTATAGTCATCAAATTCATTTGGTCGACAATTAGGGTTTTTGACCTAATTCACCTGGACAATTGACTTTTAATCAGGACATGGGTCCACAACTCAAAACATGGCTCAATAATTTATATTAACTCAATTTAATCCATTTATACCATTCATTTGAGGAGGAGAGCTTGATTCAACACAAAATTCCAAGATTTCACTTCATCTAGAAAAAGTCAATTGTACAAGATCACCTTTGACTTTTAGGATTTTGGGTCAAGCTATGACTTTTAAGGATCAATATCATCAATATATGATTATTGAAGTCTTTTGACCAAATAAAATCAAGAAAAATCATCAAAGATCAAAAAGTCAATAAAAAGTCAAACTAGTGCATTTTGACCTAGTTCATGGATCTCAAAATTTCACCAACATGAAAGTTGTAGATCTTACCAAATAAAACAACTTCTTACATTGCAACTTTTTTCAAGAGATCAATCATTTAATAGATTTGAGCTTTGGAAGTTATAGGTCATAAAAACTTAGAAAATTTTCTTAGTGTTTTTAATCTAGTTTTCTTCCAACTTCAGGCCCATTTTCCACAATTTCCCAAATGATTTTGAAGAAACTCCAAACTAATGAATTGAACTACATGTTAAGGGCTTTCCAAATTATGCTCAACCTTCTCCAAATTCATTTTGAGCTAGGAGTTATGATGATTCAAATTTGGGCTCCTGAAGTAACATTATAGGTCATGTATCATTTTGCAAGTTTGCAAATTTGTGCAAATGACTCCACTAATTGATGCTTCACGACCCATAACACATAAGTGAAGATGCCATGCATTCATTTTCATCATTGCATAAGGATTGAAGAATATTCCCAAAACAAGAATATGTGATTATGTAATGATTACATTTGAGAATTTATGGCAAATGGATGAATCACCAAAGGAATCTACTCACCAACCAATTGGAACACTCCTCTGCATCAAAAATGTTCCCCAAGATCAGATAAGATCAATTGATAGGGAGCTAGCTCGGTTTGGCCATCATTGCATTTTGGAGATTCTTTGAATTTCTTCATGGCCAAGAAACCAAAACTCCCTCACTAAGCAAGCTCACTCCTCCAATTCGTATTGAATCATTTGCCTACAAATACAAGTGCATACCTCAGTAATAAGCACACCAAAGAAACTCTAATTCTTGCTTTCTCCTTCTCTCCCTCATGCTTATGGTTTTCAAAAGTTCTTTGGCAAGAAGAATCCAATTCTTCAAACCAGACCTCTTCTTTTGAAAGTAAGCCTTCTAACATCTCAAGGAGGTTCATTAGAGGTGATCCAAGCACCTGGATCACTTCTGTAAGTGCAAGAACACCGTCTTCACTTTCACTTTGGAGCAAAGTTAGTTGGAGGCCCGTAGATCAATTCAGGGGATGTCAAACAAATTCAAGCATTCATACACGTTCCTAAGGGTGTAGTGAAGCTATCCAGATGGTCGCAGCTCATCTGTAGATGCAGAATCATCATCTTCAATTCCTACTTGAAGCTCAAGCAAGAGGGGTCGAGTAGATCATTTCAGAGGTTTTCAAAGCAATCCACGTGCTCAGATAGCATCAACAAGGTCCCAGGAAGCTTTTGCAATCATTCACTCAAATCCAGAAGCTCTCCATCATCATCACGACCTTCAGTTTCAGAGGTAAGTTTTTGAACTCCACCTCTTTAATTTACACACTCTTTGTGATAAAACTCAACACCATTTCATTCAGCATCATCAGAGGATTGAAAACCCTCTATCATCATCTATTTATCATACAATATAGCCATTTAATTTCATTTTCAATTTTTAGGGTTCTTCACGTCTTTTATATAATTCGTTAGTTATAGTTAATTATAGCTTGTGTTAGTTACATATTTGAAACCGGGAGATAATTTAGAACAAGTTTGATGTTTACATCTTTGCAAATGGTTGAGAATTGAGAGAGTTTAGAAATTCAAAAATGTTTGAGCTGGAGGTTGAAGACGAAGATGGTGATGGTGCCATTCTTTTGAATATCAAGGTTTAAGTTTAAAATATATTTAGTTGAATCCGTTTACTAAACGAATTCATCGTTTGCCCTAGTGGCCTCACATGCGCTCTTAGTACTCTCTTGCCCATAGGTCTGGGGTTCGAATCCCCCTCGCCCCAGACCTTTTGATTTTTTTTTCTTGGCAAAATACCCTTTTTGGTCCCTTATGTTAACCTCGGGGTTCATTTTGGTCCCTTAACTTCAAAAAGTGTCAAATTGGTCCCTTAACTCTTTAAAAGGTGTCATTTTAGTCCTTTTTGTCAAATTAGCGACGGAAAAAACTGAAAAATCGGTCGCTATTTCCGTCGCTAATATGACAAAAAGGACTAAAATGACACCTTTTGAGGAGTTAAGGGACCAATATGACACTTTTTGAAGTTAAGGGACCAAAATGAACTCTGAGGTTAACATAAGGGACCAAAAAGGGTATTTTGCCTTTTTTCTTTTAACCTTATACACTTGATACCCAATATTGGGGTCACTACTCTGTCACCAAGCGCGCGTTGGCCTAGTGGTGTTATTTTGAGTTGGTGACTTCAAGAGCGTGAGTTCAAGCCTTGGTGGAGACAAACCTAATTTTTTACCACTAATTTCCTTCATTTTCTTCACAACTCCACACAATTAATTCACCTATCAAATTAAATCATTTTGACTTGATTTTTCACACACTTCTCATTTAATATATATATATATATATATATATATATATATATATATATATATATATATATATATATATTATGAATATCCAAAAAAATCACAAAAATAATATTTATTTGATATACTTTTATTAGGTTTAAAATGACTTATTTTTAAGTTTCTTTTTAATACTTTAAATATAGTTTTTCATTTGATCTTCAAAAACCTAATCCCTTGTACATATTGTCATACCCCAAATTTGTCCTACCCTTTCTATTTTATCTGGCTTATATTTTTCATTTCCCATGCATATTTTCATTAGGGCATTAACACTACACACATCATTAAATCAATAAATTTAGCATCGGGATCAAGGGTGTTGAAGAGCTAGGATTTCACGGTAACTCTGAGATTTTCGTCTTCATTCAAGGCGTTCCTGTCATGTGTTCACCAAGGCAAGATATTTTTAGGGTTGAAGGAAAGTTAATATGGATTGAATTTAATGATTGAAGTGAAGAGTTTTAGCGCAAGATTGATTTAGTTTGATCACATGGATCCTTTGTTTGGAATTATCTAAGGAAAACTATCTAATGTCATGAACGCAAAGGGGTTCAAGCGTGCGAAGTTGGTTCATTCGGTTCTTGCAATTTGAAGTAACTAAGCATACAAGTCAAGGCTATTCAATACATACCAACCTCACGCTATCATTTTCAATATTCATTCAATCATGATCCATTCAAAATTCTAACATAAATCTAGAGTTTCTATTTAATTAAAACTCAAGAGACACAAAAAATATGCATCCATCACATTCCATCAAAGTCCACTTCTTATTACAAAATCCAAATACAGTTACATCCTTATGCCATTCAAAGTCCATACAACATAAATCCAAGCTATCCATTACAAAAAAAACTACATCACTTACAAACTCAAGCCCAAAGATTACATTCAATGTTACAAAAAAAAAGGATCTATTCATGTTCCAATCTTCGGGCCTCCTGCGTCTTTAGGTAGAACCATTTCCAAGAGGCAAGCTGAACCGAATTCCTACGCACACAAACCATGAAAAATCCTGTTTCCTAATACACTTCAAGTCACCTAAAACCTTGAAAACTTGACCCTGCAACAACACCTGTATAAGACAAGGCAACATCAGCATGCAGCATTCTGAAACATGCCATTCAGCACCATATTTTCACATACATACTACCCTAAACCATCCACAAGATATTCAAAACCAAACATAACCACACTCAGTTTCACATTAGCCCTCAACTATAAAAAACAGGATTTCCACCCTAACTATTTTACCCCTTCTAACAGTACTATTAGTTTGCTATATTGACAGTCCCTAACATTCAAAACTAAATCATAGCAGCCATTCAAACAAACCCATATAACACAAAAAATCACTTGTAACAACTTCTAACTACTTTTAACAAACCTAACCAACCTAACTGTAACTAGCAGTTGTAACCATCACCATAACAGAAAATCAAATAACCTCTAACTATCCTATAACAACCAAAACAGAAAGTAACAAACTTTCTAACTGTCATGTAACTAACTTCCTCTCCCTCTAAACCAACTCTCAATCTTCACCCTTCAATTCCTAACAAACTGCCCTCCAATCCAATGGCTCACATCCTCTCATGAACTCTATATAAATCAAACTCCCTCCACAATTCAAAATTTTCGTAGGCCATAACCTTCAATCACACTTCATCCACACTTCACAGAAATCACCATTGTTCACACATCATCCTTTATTCCACTCTCGCTCTCTAAGTCACACCATTTCTCTTTCCCTCTCTGAATCTTCCATTCTCCTCTCACTCTCTGCAATCTCTTGCCTCAATTCCCGCACCCTCTCACTAGAGCTCACCTTCCATTGTTGTTAGAGTTTCAACCTCTGAAACTCTAATCGACAGAGCTAAACCTCAGAATTCACATTCTTCTATATCTCTCAGACTCATACTCTCCATTCTCATTTCACCACAACAACTATGCTCTCAAGGCTCTCCACTAAACTCTCAGTCTTTGCGCAAGAACAATAACTCACGAAGTTTACAGAAAATCAAAAATCGCAGCAAGAGAAGAAGAAGAAGAACAAGTGAAGCGAGGGGAATAAACAGTAAAGGAATTCGAAGCCTTTACCTGTTCGGAGTTGCCTCTGGTATTTTCTTCTCCATTTGAGCGTATTCAGGAATCGTCGTCACCGGTGAGTTTCCTGATCATTCGTTCTTGCACATTATTTGCCCGATTCTTGATGTCAATGTATGGATTAGACCTTCATGTGTATTTACCCTAAGGTTTCGCGTCTTGATTCCTCTTATGCGCCGTCTAATTGCAATTTGAAATAGTTAGGGTTTCGAAACTTAGGCTCTCCGGTTTCGTCAAATGGTGTAGCTTTCTGCGAATTCACGGTTATATTTGAGTTTAGGGTTAAATTTTGGTAAAGAAAAGGTGGAGAAGGTCGCCGGATTTGTGGTGTGAGGTGGAGTTCGTGGCGGACATTCTCGCCGGAGTTCGTGTACGAGAGAGAACGAGAGGAAGATGGTTCATTCAAATGAAATCCCAAAGGTCACTAAGACCTAACTCTAAAACGCACCGTTTCTTCCTTTTTTTTTAATTTTTTATTTTTTTTTTTTTTCTTATAATTGAGTAGGAGATACTTTGGGGCCAAGATTGCTATTCCACACCCTTCTGGCCCGTTACACTCCAATTAAAATATGAAACAAGGATTCAATGGGCTAGCCACGAAATTGCTGAATCTACACCCATGAGCCCAACCACATTCCTTTTTATGTTGAATTAGATTGTAACAAAAGCCATAACCTTGGGCCCTGGCGCCATGACTATCCCCACCCCCTGAATCAGGCCCAGTTTCTACTTGTAACTAGTTTTAGTTCATCTTAAAATCAACATGCACCCCCTGCTTTTTTTTTAATTGCTAGAATTTAGGTTTTTCTATTTTTCTTTTAGTAGATAAAAACACTATTTTTTCCTATTATTTTCTTAGACTTTGACATAAATTTTTTGACACAAAAAATGTTCATAAAAAATATTAGTTTTAGGCTTATGGTTTTAATCTCTTTTTTGCTTGATTTAGAAGCTCATTTTTCCTTCATAAAAATGCCATAAAAGAATAGTAGTATTTTTAGTTTGAATTTTGCACTAACATTTGAATTGTTTCTTTATGTTTTTGTATCACTTCCATGCTATTTGGTGTATATTTGTTGTGTGATTTTGTTATTTGTTTTTGCCTATACTTTTGGCCTATTTTGTTAATATCTTTTTATGCTCCTCTTAGAATTTTATCACCATGTTAACATAAGGACTTAGACTTGTATAGACAACTTAGATTAGAATTTAGAATTAGTTCCCCTTTTCATTTCTTTTTCTTTTTTCAACTTTTAAAATACTTAATAAACAGAAGACGCGAATCACACTTTACTAATAGTGAGAGAGAAATGAGTGGGATTTATTCCCTAATCTGTTTCTTAATCGCTTAGTGGGAGAGAAATGAGTGGGATTCATTCCCTAATCTGTTTCTCGATCGCTATAAGAGATGAGTGGGATTTATTCCCTAATCTGTTTCTTAATCACTTAGTGGGAGAGAAATGAGTGGGATTCATTCCCTAATCGATTTCTCGAACACTATATAACGGAAGAGAGATGAGTGGGATTCATTCCCTAATCTGTTTCTCTACCGTTATACACTTTTATGTGATTCAACTCGCAAACAAATTCCCCTTAAAAAATACACAACCAAAAACACTTAAAACACCTAACAATGGTTCAAATTAAAACAAATTAGAGAAAGTGGTGAGTTGCCCGGTATTGGGAACTGTTCATCACCCATCTACCCTAAAAGATACAAACCAATCATTTCTTTTTCTTTTGCCTCGTTGGCATCGTAGGCGATCCCTTATGCAAAAGCGCGAACGTTAACTCCGCCCAACTAAAAAACACAGAAAATCTTGAGCCGAACTACGGCGCTCTGATTCCTGAAAAGGATACGTAGGCATCAAGTCGCGGGGCTTGAACGAGCACAATTGTAAATATTCCTTCTTTTCCCCGTATTTCTTTTGCATTCATTCACATATAGACATAGACATAGTACACACCCTTTAGATAGAAACAAACATAGGTGGATACCATCGAGTATGATGGGCGCGAGGGGTGCTAATACCTTCCCCTTGCGTAACCGACTCCCGCACCTAGATTCTCTGGTCGCAAGACCCTGTTCCTTCCTTTCCTAGGTTTTCTGATATTCCTTTCCCTTATGGGTTAAATATATTGGTGGCGACTCTGTTCATTTTTCGCGAGCGTGCGACAGCTGGCGACTCTGCTGGGGATGTTGATAGACCTGTGCTGGTCCATTCTTAGTGAGTCGATCCTAGCCTTTGTTTGTTTCGTTTTATTGGGTGTTTATTTATTTGTTTAGGTGTTTACATTTTGTATATATGTTTTCATATCATGTCTATTTCCTGTTTGCATATCATGTTTACTTTCCGCATGCATCTGGACTATATTATGGGTCCCCGTGGGGGCCACATATTTTCTCTCTGTTGCAGATTGGGTGGGATGATTCTATGAGGTAAAAGGCCCAATACCCAGGCCATGAGTGATACCTTAGGAACTAGGAATAGAGTGGTCATGACGGACATAAGACGTATGTCTGATTGATCCGATCATGTATCCACGGACAGAGTTTGGTTGAAAGAGGCAATATAGTATGATTACGCCTACTTTCAATCCTCTGTTGGCATTTTCGACCTACCCTGACATAGATTCACCTGTGAGTGGGGAGGGATATACATGACAGGTACCGTTGGTGACTATTCTGTTCTGTTGCTGACTACTGTTCCTATGGTTGTGTGGTACCTATGCCGGACCTTTGATCTCATGACATCTGACCTATATAAGTTATTCAGAGGATTGTACAGTGGTTACTAAGATTATATGGACCTTGATCCCATGATGTTGCATTGCATAACATCATTGCTTCATCCACTTCATTTGTAGGGGATCCTAAAGTCTGTTTCCAAAAAAAAATATAGAGAAAAAGAAAAGAAAATATATTCTATACAAAACAAAGCCTTGATTGCAAAAAAAAAAGGGAGAAAAGAAAATAAAAGTGTGAAAAGGCTTTAGGATCCCTTGGAAATTAGACATTGCATTAATATCATATTGCATTTCATAGTTCTTCCAGAAGCTTATTGGGGTCCCTTTCAATTCAGATATCTGCTTCATCAACGAAACTGACTTCCCTACATCTGTATCGTACAAGGAGCAATCAGAGAAGAATCATGGACCATCTTGAACAGAATCAGGCTGAACTTCGAAAGGACATGGATACTATGGGGGAGAGGATGAACCAACTCTTGGAGACTCTCCATGTTGTTATTTAGGGGCAAGGTGAGCTTCGAGAAAATGTTGTTAAACTTTCCACTACTGCTCCCACCACTCTTGCTAATAGGGGACCAAAACCTGTGCACGTGGAAATTCCTGTTGAGGATCCTCATAAGAAGGTTGTGGATGACCACCATGATGTTATTGACCATGAGAAAGATCTTACTGTTGGTCTTACTGAAAATGCCAAAATGTATCGTGCTCTTGAGGAGCGTCTCAAGGCCATCGAGGTTGCAAAGACTTCTAGTTTCAATACTGCTGCTTTGTGCCTAGTTCCTGGGATTGTCATTCCTCCGAAGTTTAAGGTGCTTGATTTTGACAAACACAAAGGTGTCACATGCCCAGAGACTCATCTTTGTTCTTATTGTCGTAAGATGGCTGCTCATGCTGACAACGAGCCGCTGCTTATGCACTTCTTTCAAGACAGTCTCAGTGGGGCTCCATTAGAATGGTATACGCAACTCGAGAGGACTCATATTCGTACTTGGGGAGAGCTTGTTGATGCTTTCTTGAAGCATTACCATTACAACACTGCTCTGGCTCCTAGTCGTGTCCAACTTCAGAATATGTCACAGAAACCTGAGGAATCTTTCCAAGAGTATGCCCGAAGGTGGTGTGAGCTTGCTGCTAGGGTCCAACCTCCTCTTCTGGATCGTGAATTAATTGATTTGTTCATGGGAACCTTGAATGGCCCTTATCTTCAACATATGATCGGCAACACTTCTTCTTCTTTCTCTGATATGGTTATTACTGGTGAACGGGTGGAGACTTGCGTCAAAGCTGGTACGATTCAGGGTACTTCTAGTTCTAGAAACACTGATAGCAATGGCAAGAAACCGTACTCAGGATTTGTTAAAGAGAAAGAGGGTGAGACTAGTAATGCTTCCATTGACAAAGGAGAAGCTCCTGCCCATCCTGTTGTTCAGCCTTCATATTATCCGATGCCTATTGCTATTCCTGGTCAATATGTTCCTCAAGCATATGTCGCTGCACCTCCACAACCATGGGTGGCTCATCAACAACCCTTTATACCTCAACAACAGTTTGCTCATCCTCAAAGGCCAAGAAGACCACCAAGAAAGATTGACCCGATTCCTATGACCTACAGTCAACTGCTCTCTCATTTATTCAAGGATTCCTTGGTCCAACTAAGGGAGTCTAAGCCCCCTCCAACACCGATTCCTCAGGGATATGACTTAAATGCCAAATGTGAGTACCATTCTGGGGCATCTGGACATTCAACTGAGGATTGTAATATTCTGAAACGCAAAGTCCAAGACCTCATTGACTCCAAAGCGATATCATTTGCTCCAGACGATCTTCACATAAATTGAAGTGTTCTTGTCCAAATGAATGCCCATATTTCATAAAGTATCTCCAAAAGCAATAAGCCCATATGGAGTCAAGTCTCCTCAACAATGGCAATCATCAATTCATTTCTGCATTTTCATTTGTATTACTCCTTGTTTGGTTGAAAGTTACTTCCATGATTGAACTCGTTGGTATGATAATGATAAAAGCACCACAAATCCTTGTGCAACTTCGTCGGAATCTTTTTCCAAATGGTGAATACATCTCCAACATCTATGCTTGGGGCTCCCGATTGAGGGATAAGCAAGACGTACTCTTATCTTGAGCATTGCATCACTCGCATTGCTCGAATCCTTAAAGTAAGACAAAAATTTACAACTCTTGGGTGACTTCGTTGGAGTTTTCTTTTGAAGTAATATGAAGTGTTTGGGAGGAACTGCAGAAAGTATTCAAGATCAGCAAGTCCAGATGGAGTCAAGCCTCCTCAACTATGGCAATCATCAATTCATTTCTGCATTTTCATTTGTAATTTTCCTTGTTTTGTTAAATGTTTCTTCCATGTATGACTTGTTTGTTTTTAATAAAAATAAAAATGCACTACATATGCTAGTTTCGAATCAATCCATTCGTGTTCACTCATATCTTTCTGTCAATCGATATCAAACTCTTGATTAAGCAAAAAAAACATCAAAAGGAGAATGATGAAAATAATAAAGACGCAAAATCTATAATTGTGTGCTTTTGAATAAAACCCCGCTGAGGATGTACAGGCATTGTTTCAAATCCCCAAACACTGGAGATATAAGGGAGATAGACCCTCGTTAACCCCTCTGAGACTTGAAGTAGGAGTTTCTTTTCTATTCAGAAAAAACCCTCACATTTAACCCAAGGACAGGGTAGCCTTCAATTAATCTGATCGAGCATTAAAAATTCATCAGGAGTGTGCATCCAAGAATACCACAATGGTAATTCATCAATTAAAGGATGAGGCAGTCACAATCACTTCCAACAGATTCAGAGATTCAGGATCACACGACTCGTTCGACAAAAAAAAGAAGAGCCCGCTAAGTCAACAACTTGAAAACAAGTGACTTAGGCAAAAATTAGGGCATCCCGTTGGACCCCAAAATAAAATTCAAAAGAATTTGTCCAGGCAAAAGTTAGGGAAACAAAAAAGAAAAAGCAAAGCAAAAGCGAAAAGCAAGGATTAAAAAATAAAAATCCTCATCGAAAGAACAAAGTCGTGTGATCAAACACCAAATTGAAAGGTAAATGGCTGTCGTGTCCAAGAACTTTAGTGATTCCTCAATCATCTCAAACTCCTCTTGAAGGATGAACGCTCGTATCAGGTTAATTTGAACTTAGGACTGGAGAACATCACGAAGAATGGGTGGGTTAGGTTAGACTTTGAGCCTTAAATCCTTTTTTCTAAAAACCGTGAACTAGGCCACGTTACAACCCTTAAAAGACCTAATTGAAGCAGGGTTTATTTCAAAAGCGTACTACATTCAAGTTGTGTAAAACTGACTCCCAGAAGTTGCTTACCATTTATGTTGATATCGATATGACAAATAATTCAAACACTGAATGTCACAACTTTGTTTCAATAAACTTTGATTTCGAAGCTAGCATAAGCATTGCATTAGGATTATCATCTTCAAAACAAATATATTTTACTTGTGAATAAACACTTGACATCAAGGATGATCAAACAATGAACAATTGCAGAAAAAGTTGATCGACTTCATGAGCCATTCACTTTAAAGGTTGATTACTCCTAGGGGCAAGTTATATGAAGACTCTATCAGCTGGGAAATCCATTCACTGTTGGTCAATATGGGGAAATCACGTCGAGGAATCTCTCTTGAGCTTAGGCAATCTGGGGCAGTTACGTCGAGATTCGACAAATATCTCCAAGGATCCTTTGGGGCAAAGTCCTTCGTAAGTAACGAAGTTTGGGGCATAATTTTCTGAGTTTTATTGTTCTCTCCCGACTATAGGAGTTTATTTCTCCTGGAAATTGGGTCTCTCCCCCAGCACAGGAATTTATTTTTCCTGGGAGCTGCTCCACTTCCCCAACCTGGTCTCCTTATCTGGATCTCTCATCCCCAACATGATGAATCGAGGGAATCTTTTCAAGCTCACAATCCCCAAGAAATTCAGGATGTAGGGAAAGTCAAACGAAGTCACTTCCTCCCCAAAAAAGCTACATTTCAACCCTCAACGCAGTTTCCAATGATCTTTGGTACTGTAGGGCTTCCAACACCAACTCATATTGGTATCTCAAGACAGCGAGCAATGGACCCCAATGATCCCGCTTCTTTATCACATCGATGCCTTTATTTGGCACTGCATATAACATTTGCATATAACATTGCATCCTCAAAAGCGTAGCATATCCATCAAAGCGGATCATTACGCCATATAAAAATTCAAACATGCATACGAAGCATAAGCCAGATAATCAGAATCAACACTCAATCAAGACAACGATACATCCCCACAAAAAATGTTATCCTTACAAACCCCAACTGATATCTGCTATCATATTACAAACCTTCTCAAGCCACGGTGCCAATACCTGGTATTCTCAATCCCCATTGATGTTTGTCTTTCTATGATTCCCAACCTCAGTGTTGACACCTATCATTTCTTTTTCCAACCTCGATGTTGATGTCTGTTATGTCATTCCCAACCTCAGTGTTAATGTTAACCCTTTTCTTCCCCAACCGCGGTGTCGATGCCTTTCCTTTCCCAACCTCCGTGTTGATGTTTACCATTTCTCGTCCCAACCTCAGTGTTGATGTCCTCCGACCTCAGTGTTGATGTTAATCCCTTCCTTTCCCGACCTCAGTGTTGATGTTAATTCTTTCCTTCCTCGACCGCAGTGTCGATGCCTTTCTTTTCCAGCCTCAGTGCTGATGCTAATCCTTTCCTTCTCCAACCTTAGTGTTGATGTTTCCCAACCTCAATGTTTATGTTTATCATCTCTCGCTCCAACCTCAGTGTTGATGTTTCCCAACCTCAGTATTGATGTTTATCATTTCTCGCTCCAACCTCAGTGTTGATGTTCTCCAACCTCACTGTTGATATGTATCGTTTCTCTTTCCAGCCTCAGTGTTGATGTGTATCGTTTCTCTTTCCAACCTTAGTGTTGATGTCTCCCGACCTCAGTGCCGACGCCTTTCCTTTTCCAACCTCGGTGTTGATGTCTGTTATTTCTTTCCCAGCCTCAGTGTTGATGTTAATCCTTTTCTTCCTCGACCTCAGTGTCGATGCCAATCATCATCCCGACTTCAGCGTTGATGTTAATCCTTTCCTTTTCCAACCTCAGTGTTGATGTTAACCCTTTCCTTCTCCAACCTCAGTGTTGATGTTTATCCTTTCTTTCAATTCTCATAGATCTTCTCCTGGTTTCGAGTCGGATTTGAGTCATAGATCGCACGAGATCTTATCCCCTCCGTCCTGAAGATTGCCCATAGATCTTCTCCTGGTTTCGAGTCGGTGTTGAGTCATAGATCGCTACGAGATCTTGTCTTTTCAGTCATTGTTTCATACAACCTCTCTCTTGGAAAACCTTGTATTGGCGTCGCTACCACGTTACAAGCTACCACCATTCAAATCCAATTACTCACTGTAAATTCTTCCACCAGAAAAACAAAAAATTTCTCTTCCCCAGCAGATATAAAAAATAATAAGGATAACATTTACACCATCTTCTCTTTAGGACAAATTTCTGGTACTTTGATATTTAATTTTCTTCTACCTCAAATGTTCGAAAGGCTAGCGCCAATCTCACCTTCAGGTTTAAGACGATTAAATAGGGGCAGCTGTCATACCCCAAATTTGTCCTACCCTTTCTATTCTATCTGGCTTATATTTTTCATTTCCCATGCATATTTTCATTAGGGCATTAACATAACACACATCATTAAATCAATAAATTTAGCATCGGGATCAAGGGTGTTGAAGAGCTAGGATTTCACTGTAACTGTGAGATTTTCGTCTTCATTCAAGGCGTTCCTGTCATGTGTTCACCAAGGCAAGATATTTTTAGGGTTGAAGGAAAGTTAATATGGATTGAATTTAATGATTGAAGTGAAGAGTTTTAGCGCAAGATTGATTTAGTTTGATCACATGGATCCTTTGTTTGGAATTATCTAAGGAAAACTATCTAATGTCATGAACGCAAAAGGGTTCAAGCGTGCGAAGTTGGTTCATTCGGTTCTTGCAATTTGAAGTAACTAAGCATACAAGTCAAGGCTATTCAATACATACCAACCTCACGCTATCATTTTCAATATTCATTCAATCACGATCCATTCAAAATTCTAACATAAATCTAGAGTTTCTATTTAATTAAAACTCAAGAGACACAAAAAATATGCATCCATCCAATTCAATCAAAGTCCTCTTCTTATTACAAAATCAAAATACAGTTACATCCTTATGCCATTCAATGTCCATACAACATAAATCCAAGCTATCCATTACAAAAAAATCTACATCACTTACAAATTCAAGCCCAAAGATTACATTCAATGTTACAAAAAAAAAGGATTTATTCATGTTCCAATCTTCGGGCCTCCTGCGTCTTTAGGTAGAACCATCACTAAGAGGCAAGCTGAACCGAGTTCCTACGCACACAAACCATGAAAAATCCTGTTGCCTAATACACTTCAAGTCCCCCAAAACCTTGAAAACTTGACCCTGCAACAACACCTGTATAAGACAAGGCAACATCAGCATGCAGTATTCTGAAACATGCCATTGAGCATCATATTTTCACATACATACTACCCTAAACCATCCACAAGATATTCAAAACCAAACATAACCACACTCAGTTTCACATTAGCCCTCAATTGTCAAAACTAGGATTTCCACCCTAACTATTTTACCCCTTCTAACAGTACTAATAGTTTACTATATTGACAGTCCCTAAAATTCAAAACTAAACCATAGCAGCCATTCAAACAAACCCACATAACAGAAAAAATCACTTGTAACAACATCTAACTATTTTTAACAAACCTAACCAACCTAACTGTAACTAGCAGTTGTAACCATCACCATAACAGAAAATCAAATAACCTATAACTATCCTATAACAACCAAAACAGAAAGTAACAAACTCTCTAACTGTCATGTAACTAACTTCCTCTCCCTCGAAACCAACTCCCAATCTTCACCCTTCAATTCCTAACAAACTCCCCTCCAATCCAGTGGCTCACATCCTCTCATGAACTCTATATAAATCAATCTCCCTCCACAATTCAAAATTTTCGGAGGCCATAACCTTCAATCACACTTCATCCGCACTTCACAGAAATCACCATTGTTCACACATCACCCTTCATTCCACTCTCGCTCTCTAATTCACACCATTTCTCTTTCCCTCTCTGAGTCTTCCATTCTCCTCTCACTCTCTGCAATCTCTTGCCTCAATTCCCGCACCCTCTCACTAGAGCTCACCTTCCATTGTTGTTAGAGTTTCAACCTCTGAAATTCTAATCAACAGAGCTAAACCTCAGAATTCACATTCTTCTATATCTCTCAGACTCATACACTCCATTCTCATTTCACCACAACAACTATGCTCTCAAGGCTCTCCACTAAACTCTCAGTCTTTGCGCAAGAACAATAACTCACGAAGTTTACAGAAAATCAAAAATTGCAGCAAGAGAAGAAGAAGAAGAAGAACAAGTGAAGCGAGGGGAATAAACAGGAAAGGAAGTCAAAGCCGTTACCTGTTCGGAGTTGCCTCTGGTATTTTCTTCTCCATTTGAGCGTCTTCAGGAATCGTCGTCACCGGTGAGTCTCCTGATCATTCGTTCTTGCACATTATTTGCCCGATTCTTGATGTCAATGTATGGATTAGACCTTCATGTGCATTTGCCCTAAGGTTTCGCGTCTTGATTCCTCTTATGCGCCGTCTAATTGCAATTTGAAATAGTTAGGGTTTCGGAACTTAGGCTCTCCGGTTTCGTCAAATGGTGTAGCTTTCTGCGAATTCACGGTTATATTTGAGTTTAGGGTTAAATTTTGGTAAAGAAAAGGTGGAGAAGGTCGCCGGAATTGTGGTGTGAGGTGGAGTTCGCGGCGGACATTCTCGCCGGAGTTCGTGTACGAGAGAGAACGAGAGGAAGATGGTTCATTCAAATGAAATCCCAAAGGTCACTAAGACCTAACTCTAAAACGCCCCGTTTCTTCCTTTTATTTAATTTTTAATTTTTGTTTTATTTTCTTATAATTGAGTAGGAGATACTTTGGGGCCAAGATTGCTATTCCACACCCCTCTGGCCCGTTACACTCCAATTAAAATATGAAACAAGGATTCAATGGGCCAGCCACGAAATTGCTGAATCTACACCTCTGAGCCCAACCACATTCCTTTTTGTGCTGAATTAGATTGTAACAAAAACCATAACCTTCGGCCCTGGCGCCATGACTATCCCCACCCCCTGAATCAGGCCCAGTTTCTACTTGTAACTAGTTTTAGTTCATCTTAAAATCAACATGCACTCCCTGCTTTTTTTTTAATTGCTAGAATTTAGGTTTTTCTATTTTTCTTTTAGTAGATAAAAACACTATTTTTTCCTATTATTTTCTTAGACTTTGACATAAATTTTTTGACATAAAAAATGTTCATTAAAAAATATTAGTTTTAGGCTTATGGTTTTAATCTCTTTTTTGCTTGATTTAGAAGCTCATTTTTAGTTTGAATTTTGCACTAACATTTGAATTGTTTCTTTATGTTTTTGTATCACTTCCATGCTATTTGGTGTATATTTGTTGTGTGATTTTGTTATTTGTTTTTGGCTATACTTTTGGCCTATTTTGTTAATATCTTTTAATGCTCCTCTTAGAATTTTATCACCATGTTAACATAAGGACTTAGACTTGTATAGACAACTTAGATTAGAATTTAGAATTAGTTCCCCGTTTCATTTCTTTTTCTTTTTTCAACTTTTAAAATACTTAATAAATAGAAGACGCGAATCACACTTTACTAATAGTGAGAGAGAAATGAGTGGGATTTATTCCCTAATCTGTTTCTTAATCGCTTAGTGGGAGAGAAATGAGTGGGATTCATTCCCTAATCTGTTTCTCGATCGCTATAAGAAATGAGTGGGATTTATTCCCTAATCTGTTTCTTAATCGCTTAGTGGGAGAGAAATGAGTGGGATTCATTCCCTAATCTGTTTCTCGAACACTATATAACGGAAGAGAGATGAGTGGGATTCATTCCCTAAACTGTTTCTCTACCGTTATACACTTTTATGTGATTCAACTCGCAAACAAATTCCCCGTAAAAAGTACACAACCAAAAACACTTAAAACACCTAACAATGGTTCAAATTAAAACAAATTAGAGAAAGTGGTGAGTGGCCCGGTATTGGGAACTGTTCATCACCCATCAACCCTAAAAGATACAAACCAATCGTTTCTTTTTTTTTGCCTCGTTGGCACCTAAGGGCACTTTTATTTCCGCTCGAACGCATCGTAGGCGATCCCTTATGTAAAAGTGCGAACGTTAACTCCGCCCAACTAAAAAACACAAAAACAAACAGAAAATCTTGAGCCGAACTACGACGCTCTGATTCCTGAAAAGGATACGTAGACGTCAAGTCGCGGGGCTTGAACGAGCACAATTGTAAATATTCCTTCTTTTCCCGTATTTCTTTTGCATTCATTCGCATATAGACATAGGCATAGTACACACCCTTTAGATAGAAACAAACATAGGTGGATACCATCGAGTACGATGGGCGCGAGGGGTGCTAATACCTTCCCCTTGCGTAACCGACTCCCGCACCAAGATTCTCTGGTCGCAAGACCCTGTTCCTTCCTTTCCTAGGTTTTCTGATATTCCTTTCCTTTATGGGATAAATATATTGGTGGCGACTCTGTTCATTTTTCGCGAGCGTGTGATACATATTTTTGTGATAAAACCCTATTCATTTAGGTCTTAATTAGATATAGGCTTTGCCTCTATCATAATTAAGTTGACTGTTGTCAATTTTCAAAACTGTGTTAAATCTCCGATTAAACAGACGATCAAGGTTTTCAGATCACAAAACCTTGTATCATTTCAAATCATTATCCAACTGTTTATCATAAACAGTTAATCATTTCATTGGGCCTCTATTAGAGTGTAAGACCCAACACATTTTTCTTTTCATAGTTTGTTTTCAAAACTGTATTTACAAAATCTTCTCATCAGTTTTCAAAACATTCTTCTGGTATTTGAAGGGCATTATTCCTGGTGAAACTCTTCAGATACCTATGTGACCTAATGTCCATCTTCACTTCTTCTGTTTTCAAAAACCTTTAACTGTTCATAATAAATATTCAACTGTTATCAATAAACAACCAAGCTATTGGTAAGGCTTTGTACATACATCTTCAAAGGCCTCCACTCCATCCAGGTTAGGCTTTATTGCTTTCAATTTATAAGCTTTCATTTAAATTACTCTCAAATATAAACTGTTTATATATTAGGATTACGTCTGAGTGCAAACCTTAGGACAGTTAAGCTATATATATATATATATATATATATATATATATATATATATATATATATATATATATATATATATATATATATATATATATATATATATATATATATATATATATATATTATAGGACTATGGCTTAGGATTGAGAATGTCTTCTCGGTGAAGGCTCTTTCCTAATTAGAGATCTTTAGTTCAAACCCTCAAGATGAATTATTCCCGGTGAAACATCTTGAAAAAGCCTTAGAACCCAAATTAGGACACATCCACCCAAGAGGAATTATTCCCGGTGAAACCTCTTACCCGTTTGCTTAGAGCCAAAATAAGTTCAAAACCACATAGCTTTCTCTTGTGTTGTAACAAGGACCCTCGATGACCCTCGATTAGCCTCCTCTTGGGCTTTGTACAAGGACCCACAGGCTTCTTAAAATCATTCCCAGCTTCCTCTTGAGCTTGTATACAAGGACCCATTAGGTTTCTTATAAACATAGGAACAAGACTTTATTTACCTTTTAGCCTACCCTGGTGAGTTTCTTCTATTCTTAAAACCAGACTTTAAACAAGCTAAGAACGTCTCAATCTCAGTATTGGGTACACCTTTTGGAATGAGAGACAAGGACAGTCTTTGTCACCCTTCAATAATTTCCTTAGAAGAGTCTAGGATCCATATCTGTTTATCCTCAGTCAGTGCCAGCCTTAATCTTGGGCTTTAAACAAGAAGTCTCAAATAGTTAATCATTCTGCCATCATTCAAAAACCCCTGGAAAGGGTCAGCCTCCATTAATTCCTTCATTTTAACAAAAACCCTTGGAAAGGGTTAGCCTCCAAAATCAGTCCTCTAAAGTCATAATTCCCTGGAAAGGGTTAGCTTCCAAAAATTCAGCTTTCAAAAGATAAATTCCCCAATGAGTCCCTCACCATCAAGTAGCCACAACCTTGGGCTTTGTACAAGGCAGATAAACCACATTTCCTGTGTCAAAAGATTCCTAACCTTTAGGATCTTTTCCCCATAGAGTCATCCATACTCATTTTCCTCAACAGTCAGCCACAACCTTGGGCTTCATACAAGGCAGAAAATAATAACTTCCCTAGCTAAAAGTCTGCCACAACCTTGGGCGTCATACAAGGCACAAAATAGAGTCTCCCTAGATAGAGTCAACCACAATTATGGGCTTTGTACAAAACACTAAATAAACCTTTCAATCATAAAACAAAATAAACACTCTCTAGCTAGAGTCAACCTCAATTCTGGGCTTTGTACAGAACACAAAATTCCTTAGTTTAAGTTAATTTCCAGTGGAGTCATCTCCCAGAGTCAATAAAATCAATCAAAAAGCCTCAAGCTTGGGCCTCATACAAGCCAGCTAAAGTCAAATCTTTCATACAGTAGATAGATATAACTTATCTCTATAAAGAGATATTTCTCCTATCTCACCACATTCAAACAATCAAACAAACATTACATTTTAATTTTAATCATTCTCCCATTTAGGATTTTGAAAGACCTGCTCTGGCCAGTTAACCCAGGCATGTGTAACTTTCCCTAATTTGGTTGAGAATCTTTCTTTCATTCAAGAGACCTTTGACTTGTATACTTGCACATACACAAGTAAGGCCCCTCTCTTAATGAATTGATTTTCAGCTTTTCTGTCACTTTTAATGTTTGTGGTGGAATAGTAGAAATACCTCTCTGTAAAGATGATTTCATGTCTCTTTACTGTAAACAGAGATTTAATTCAAGCTTCAACCTTGAGCTTCCAGCAAGGCACCAAAAAAAATTAATTTCCCTAATTAGTTCTCCGAACTACAAAAAGCTCTGATTTCCATTAGGGATATGTAGGCATGAGGTTCACAAGGAATCTCAGCGAGCTAATAAAAAACCAAAAATAGTCAGTCTGTCTGTCTTTTTTTTCATTCAATTCAGTTCCTTCTCCTAATACAAAGGAGAAACGTTCCCAATCAATTAGCAATAAACACAAGCACATAGACACAGAGAAGGTTCATGTAGAGTACTACGGATATGTAGGGTGCTTAAAACCTTCCCTATGTATAACCGACCTCCCGGACTCCAGAATTTCTAGTCTAGGTGAATCCCCACATTAGCAAACTCGTAGGGTTTATTTGATATCTTTTTCCCCTTCCTCTTTCGTAGGATAATTAAAAAGTTCGTGTGTTATCGCAGGAAAAATTGAAACAAAATTCCTCCCACCACGGGCGCTTCCCTCCTTCCAAATTCTGCGTGAAGGGTCCAGCGTGTCGTCCTCCCAAGTGAAACGGGGAGGTAAAAAAAACGACACCACAGAAAAATGGCGACTCTGTTGGGGAAAGTAATAACCTTGTTTTTTCATCGAAATTAATGGTTGACTTGTGCTGGTCCAGCCCCCGATGAGGAATTAGGGATGCCAAATTCCCCCTCAAACAAGAGAGGTACTGCCTAACCTCTGTGTCATTTCATGTGATTGTTGCATATATACTTATTTATTTTGTTTTTTCTATATCCGAAAAGGGCTTGATTCCCCCTTGTTGTGAGAAATCCTATACCCGGATTTGAGTGCAACATAAGATAGGATGGAGGATGTCTTATTGGTGAAGGCCCTTTAATATTGGTTCCCAAATCTAGTCTTGGGATTTTCCTGGCTGGTTGTGGTTAACTACGCCAATGCATTCCGAGACTGATTGGTACCAGGAGGACCTAGAAACCCATTAACCCCACTTAAAGCCCTTTTTAGGACGTAGAGTGGTGATTACGAAAGTAATTATCACGCAGATACTACACTCAGAGAAAACTCTCTTACAGATACCAATCAATGTATCTTTAAGATTGAGCAAAAGCTCTGAGAACCCTTAGAACCCGTTCTACAGGTACAAAAAAATCCTTATCCTTAGTTTCCCCAGGGGCGGGGTTTGCAATGTGACTCCATGACCACTATACCCTTCTACGCCATGTTTGTTTAAAAACTCTTATGTGCGCATTCATGCATTCATGCATCATAATAACTAAAAACCAAAGAGTCTTTTTCGAGACGTTTTTCAAGGAAACTAAATAACGGACGTTTTGAACTTCAGAGAAAGAGAGAAACGAAGAAAGGACTTAAGGATCTATACCATGGATTAAAAAAGAAAGAGAGCTAGGAAATACAACTTCAAAATTCCTAAGGTCGAGGAATTGGAAAAGCTCGGAAAACTGGTGGTCAACCCCCAGGCTTTCAAGGAGAAGTATGGAAAACTTCTGCCTCTTCTCAGCACCAACATTGTGGGTGGGATCCTTCCCACTTTGGTACAGTTTTACAATCCAACGTATCACTACTTCACCTTTCTAGATTATCAACTCATGCCTACGTTGGAGGAGTACTCTCGTCTGATTGGAATACCCGTGTACACGCAAGATCCGTACTCCGGTTTGGAAAAGAATCCTGACGATATTATCATTGCTGCAACTACTCCCTTAAACGTAGTAGACGTCAGAATTCATATGGTAAGTAAAGGAGGAATTCAAGGGTTGCCGTCCAAATTCCTGTTGGATCATGCTCGGTACTTCGTCAGCATCCAAGATATGAGTGCTTTTGAGGACATCTTGGGTTTGCTTATCTACAGATTGTTTTTGTTTCCTAACATTGACAACTTCGTCGACATCAACGCAATTAAGATCTTCTAAATTGGAAATCCAGTTCCAACCTTGCTTGCGGATGCTTATTACTCTGTGCATTCAAGAAACCTGCAGTGAGGAGGATTAATCCAATGTTGCGTACCGTTGTTATACGAATGGTTCGTCTCGCACCTGCCAAAGTCTAGCACTTTTTGGAACATGAAGGATGGCCTTTATTGGTCACAGAAAATCACGTCCCTCACTCATTCGGACATTGATTGGTGTAGTCATGACAACGAAGAAACCAAGATCATCTTCAGTTGTGGAAGTTATCCCAACGTACCCCTTATTGGAACTAAGGGAGGAATTAGTTATAATCCAGCTTTAGCCCGTCGTCAATACGGCTATCCCATGAAAAATATACCAAGTAGTATTCAATTGGAGGGTCTGTTCTTCATGAACATCGACGATCACGGTAACATGCTGAAGAAGGAAATTGTCCAAGCCTGGCGTCTTGTTCACAACAAGGGGAGAAGATTGTTAAGAAAACATCTTTGCATCTCCCTGGATCCTTACCTTCAATGGGTACGCGTCACGGCATTCAAGCTCAGGATGCCATATCAGCGTCAAGAACCTATTCCTCTAAGGGAACCAATTTTCCTTTTCTCCACCGATGTTGAGAAACTGCAAGCGGCCCTAACCAAAGTGTGTGAATAAAGGAATGCTTGGAGAAAGAAGTATCGAATCGTCAACACGGAAAATGTTGAGATTCAGAAAATCCTAAGAAGGAAGGATGAGTTACTAGAGGTACTCGATCGACAAGTGACACAAACGTCACTTTCTCATCATATCCCTCCTGATTCCTGGATCATCGATTAACTTACGTCAGAGAATGCTCAGCTCAAGAAACAGAAGAAAATGTTAGAATGTGAAGTCGATTCTTCGTCAAAGTTTTAGAGTCCTTTCTCTCTGTTTCTCTATATTTCCCTTTTCAAAGTGTGTAAAAAGTTTGATGTTTCGTAACGTAATTATGGTGTTTCCTTGAAAAATATTAACTTAATTGCACATCATGCATCGCTTTAGTCGTACGCACTGACACGAGATTTGTCGCAGATCTAATCGTCACTTTCCTTTCTCCAGAAAGAGAGGAGGAGAAGGAGGTGAAGCAAGACATTTAAGTTGTCTCATTCATACAACACTCGTTCAAGTCGCAAGAAAAGAATGGAAGACTTAGAACAAGCGAACGGAGAACTCAGAGAAGAAGTTATTACTCTCAAAGAGGCTGTTGAAAGGCTCAACAGTATGGTAGAAGCCCTGGTGGTTGCACAAAGTAGACCTCCACCAGAAAAACCACAACGGACTGTGGTTTCCGAGATTGTTTCTACTACTATTCCTCAGTATACCATGCCACCCAACCGACCTTGGGGCATGCCGTATAACTTCATTCCATACGGGTACATACCCCCAGTTTCTGAAGTTCCAAGAGTCAAAATGGATATGCATCCACCGGAGGGTTACAGACCTCTAGAAATGGGTTACGCACAACAAAATGCTGAAATTCTAACATCTGCCGGCATGGCTTCTCCACAGCCCATTATGCATACTTTTCCTCCACCGGGCGGACAAGTATATCATCACGCTCCCAATAAGGAATCTGGCGTGTATGAAAGATTGGACGAGTTCCAGGAACAGTTTCTGCAAATGCAGAAGGAACTCAAGACTCTCCGAGGACAAGATCTATTTGGAAAGAAAGTTGTAGACCTCTGTCTGGTTCCAAATGTTAAGATTCCTCACAAATTCAAAGTACCATATTTTGAGAAGTACAAAGGGAACACGTGCCCACAAATTCACCTCGTGATGTACGCTCGAAAGATGTCAACTCAGACTGATAATCAACAATTGCTCATCCATTATTTTCAAGACAGCCTGACTAGTGCTGCACTTAAATGGTACATGAACTTGGACAGTTCAGAGATTCGTACTTTTCGAGACCTCAGAGAGGCCTTTGTCAAACAGTATAAGTACAGTCTGGATATGGCTCCCGACAGAGATCAACTCCGGGCCATGACTCAAAAGGATAAAGAGATTTTCAAAGAATACGCTCAGAGACGGCGTGAAGTTCCTGCTCAAATTTGTCCCCCTCTTGAAGAGAAAGAAATGACAAAAATCTATCTCAAGACTTTGAGTCCATTTTCGCAAGTGCCCCCAGTGACTTTACCAAGATGGTAAACATGGGCGTACGTTTAGAAGAAGCAGTTAAAGAAGGACGCTTGAACAAAGAATCAGAATCTTCTATTGGTCCTAGGAAGTACGGAGGTTCTTTCCCAAAGAAAATGGATCAAGATGTCAGCAATGTCTTGCACAAAGCAAAGAAGAAGTTTCCACCTCAAGTTGCTACAATAACTCTGGTTGTTAACTCGGCGCCAGCTTATCAACCTCAAGTTTCTCAACAACCATTTCAGCAAAGGTCGCAGAAACCTCAGCAACAGGTTCGACCTCCAAATTACAACAATCGGGCACCAAGGTATTTCGCCTTTGACCCCGTACCAATG
Organism: Vicia villosa; assembly: GCF_029867415.1. Taxonomy (NCBI): domain Eukaryota; kingdom Viridiplantae; phylum Streptophyta; class Magnoliopsida; order Fabales; family Fabaceae; genus Vicia; species Vicia villosa. The sequence continues at coordinate 71,581,700 of NC_081183.1, forward strand.
CCGTATGCGGAATTGTTTCCAACGCTACTGGCAAAAGGACTCATTCAGACAAGGAGTCCTCCAAATCCTGCAAATGAGTCTTCACCTTGGTTCAAGGCCGACCAATTTTGTCCCTATCATCAGGGGGCACTAGGTCACAACATTGAGAATTGTCTCCCTTTCAAAATCGACGTTCAAAGATTAGTGAAGAGCGGAATGCTATCCTTCAAAGATACTAATCCTAACGTCCAAGCAAATCCTTTGCCGCAGCACAAAGAATCTTTAGTAAATCTGATAAATCAACACCCCAATGTCATTCAAATCTACGACATTTGTCAGATAGGGGAAAATCTCGTCAAAATGCACGCTAGACAAGCTGGGTACGGCCACGTACCACCTCACAACTACTTCACATGTGAAATTTGTCCAAAGAATAATCAAGGATGTGTTGTAGTTCAAGCTGCATTACAAGAACAAATGGACTTAGGATGGATTCAACACATCTGAGTCAAAACTGAATACGACGTCAACATGGTTCAAGGATGTCCAGGAGAATACAAGATCTACAAAGTTGAAGATCTCGAAGGATCGGTAGTCAGAGTCTATAAGACTTTGAATGGACTTGCCTACTTTGGAACGGATTTCCATCCTTACAGTAGATGCAGAATTTGTCGAAGAAATTCACGAGGATGTTTGCGCGTCCGCAACGACATTCTGCAACTGATGGATGATAATACCATTACAATTCTTGCCAACAGAGATGATGACAAAGTCTTTACTATATCTCCTCAGATTAATCAAGTTGAACCGATGCAAGTCAAGTATGACAGCAGGAAGACAACAATTGCTCCGTTAGTCATCTACTTACTAGGTCATGTGCCGTATGAGTCCAGCAAGGCTATACCATACAAGTACAACGCTACATTCATTGAAAATGGTAAGGAACTACCATTACCGTCTGTTGTCAACATTGCTGACGTTAGTCGAGTCACTCGAAGTGGACGAGTCTTCAACATAACGACAAAAAATGTGGAAAAGCCTTCAGAAGAAGCACCACATAAGCAAGACAATCATCTGACCAATGCTACTCAAGCGAAAGAAAATGATGAGGTCTTGAAATTAACCCAGAGGAGTGAATACAACATTGTAGACCAGCTGTTACATACTCCGTCTAGGATATTTGTCCTTTCCCTACTATTGAGTTCTGAAGCTCATAGGGAAGCTCTTTAGAAAGTTTTGGAACAAGCGTAGAACCTAGTGTTACCATGGGGCAATTCAACAACATCGTTGCCAACATCTCCTCAGGAACTAACCTGAGTTTTTGTGACGAAGATCTTCCTGAAGAAGGAGTGGACCATAATCTGCCACTCAACATCTCAGTTAGCTGCATGAATGATGTACTCATAGGAGTCTTAATAGACAATGGATCCTCTCTTAACGTCATACCCAAATCAACATTATCAAGATTATCCTTCAAGGATTTCACGCTAAGGGATAGTCACGTCATCGTCAAGGCGTTCGATGGTTCGAGAAAGTCAGTTTTTGGAGAAGTAGATCTTCCCATAACTTTTGGACCTCAGACTTTCAAGATTACTTTCCAAGTTATGGATATCTCGGCAGCATACAATTGCTTTCTAGGTCGCCCATGGATTCATGAGGCTGGGGCAATCACTTCAACATTTCATCAGAAACTGAAGTTCATAAGAAATGACAAATTGGTAACCGTATGTGGAGAACGAGCTCTGATCATCAGCAACCTGTCATCATTCTCCAACATAGAACTAAAAGAAGTCGCTGGAACTAAGTTCCAAGCACTTTCCTTGGATAAGGAAAAAGGAAAGGAGAAAGCAGCGTCTATTTCTTCCTACAAAGATGCAATCCAAGTTGTAAAGGATGGCACTACCAATGGTTGGGGGCACATTGAGATTCCTACCAACAACAAGAACAGAACAGGAGTTGGATTCTTTCCGACATCATCAAAGGCTATTCCTTTGATTGAGGTAGTTCTCCCAATTCAAGAAACTTTCTATAGTGGAGGTTTTCTTCAACCTGTTAAACAAATGGTCAATACCATCGGTATGGAAAACACCGATGAGAATTTTGAAGTGGAATGTATATCCTACCTTCTCGAAGCAGGATACATCTCCCAAATAGAGTCTGATTCACCTCGCTGTTATCCGACTAAAGGATCTTAAAGTAAGACTCAACCAAGCAGTGACGAAGTTGTCAACAGCTTCACCACTAGAAATCATGGTTCATCAAAATAAGTTCCTCCTATCCTCGAAGAAACCTGGGATACCTTAGGAGAACCAAGCGGAAAATTCGACTACATGGTGAAATACTCCGCTCCTGAAAGTTCAAATATCTCTCTTGAAGACATTGTTCCAACTGGATGGAACATTGACTATGAGTACCTTACTCAACCAAAAGAGATATACAAACCTTGCTATTCATCATCAGCATCTGGTGAAGTCATCATTGAGGATTATATCCCCAAGTTACCCACAGAGGCTACGGATTTAGAGTTCACATACCTAGTCAATGCCATCTTAGGAGAAGAGCAAGACCAAAATACAGAAGAGGATGATCTCGAAAGTGTCTCCGACAATGATTCTCTCCATTCAGAAGATTGGAAGTTTCCTCAAAAGAATGTCCGACATACTCCACTTGGAAATGGGTATGCTCACACCGCTTAGTCTGCTGAAGCGGAAGAAGATCGTCTGAGTGTTGCAAAGACAGTGGTTGGTAAATCAAGACCTACCACAGGCCAGCTTAAGCCTAAGGTGCTAGATTACCTAGTGCACAATGGGGTTCGCCACTATTGGACGGCTGTTGAAGTTTTGACTGTTGTTCGCACTCCTAAGTAGGAACTTTCACCGTTATTTTGTCCTCTCACCATAGCCCAGGGTGAAGAGATGTTTCATAGGGCTTTGCATTTTACTATTTCTTAGGAAAATGTCCCTCTTTGCTTCGCCCAAAGCAATAGAGTTTTGTTTTATAGGGTCTTTGTTTCAAGAAGTGACTGTCGATAAATAAAAATGTCATTTTGTTCCTTTGTTAGTTTTTCCCTTTTCTTTTTTCGGAAATTGGTAATCCTGAAAAACACCCTAAAAACATCAAAATATTCCATTAACGGCATACACCGAGTCTTCCCTCGTTGTCTAAATAAAAATTATCACACATATGCAGATTAATCATAAAACACCCCATTAAAACGTGCGATCGTATGACTTCTCCAAGCTTTGGGTTTCCTGTATTCGAGGCAGAGGAAAAAGAAGACGAAGAAATATCAAAGGAAATTTCAAGGTTACTTCAACAAAGGGAAGAGGCCATTCAGCCATACAATGAGCCTCTAAAGATCGTTAACCTTGGTTCTGATGGAAACAGAAAAGAGGTTAAGATTGGAGCTTCGCTCAGTTCAGAGATCAGAGAGAGTTTGATACAACTGCTCAAAGAACTCTCAAATATCTTCGCTTGGTCCTATCAGGATATGCCAGGGTTGGATACTAGTATAGTGGAGCATCACTTGCCCTTAAAACTAGAATCTCCTCCGGTAAAGCAAAAATTGAGAAGAACTCATCCGGAGAAGGCCATGAAAATCAAAGAGGAAGTTCAAAAGCAAATCAACGCTGGTTTCCTCATCACTTTAGAATACCCTCAGTGGTTAACTAACATTGTTCCCGTTCCTAAGAAAGACGGAAAAGTCTGCATGTGCGTCAACTGCAGAGATTAGAACAAAGCTAGCCTTAAGGATGATTTTCCTTTACCACATATTGACATGTTGGTTGACAGTACAGCAAAATCCAAAGTTTTCTCATTCATGGACGGATTTTCGGGATACAACCAAATCAAAATGGCACCTGAAGACATGGAGAAAACAACTTTCATCACCCCCCGGGGCACGTTCTGCTACCGCGTTATGCCTTTTGGACTAAAGAACGTAGGGACAACATATCAAAGAGCCATGACTACACTTTTCCACGACATGATGCATAAGGAAGTGGAAGTCTATGTGGATGACATGATTGCCAAATCAGAAAATGAGGAAGATCACATACAGAATCTGACAAAGTTATCTCAGTGCTTACGGAAGTTTCAACTTCGCCTGAATCTCAACAAGTGTACCTTTGGTGTCTACTCAGGAAAACTCCTTAGTTTCATCGTCATCAAACGAGCAATTGAAGTAGATCCAGAGAAAGTCAAGGCAATTCAAGAAATGCCTTCACCCAGAACTGAGAAACAAGTTAGAGGATTTCTTGGACGTCTGAATTACATCTCGAGATTCATATATCTCATGACTGCAACTTGTGCTCCAATTTTAAAACTTCTACGGAAAAATTAGAGTTGCGTCTGGACAGACGATTGTCAGAAAGCGTTCGACATCATTAAGGAATATCTGCTCGAACCACCCATTTTGTGTCCTCTAATGGAAGGAAGACCTTTGATAATGTACTTAACTGTCTTAGAAGATTCTATGGGATGTGTCCTTGGACAACAAGACGAGACAAAAAGAAAAGAGCATGCCATCTACTACCTGAGCAAGAAATTCACTGATTGTGAATCCTGCTACTCAATGCTCGAGAAAACCGGTTGTGCTTTAGCCTGGGTTGCCAAGCGTCTCCGCCAGTACATGATTCGATATACTACTTGTTTGATTTCCAAGATGGATCTAATCAAGTACATCATTGAGAAGCTTGCCTTAATTGGGAGAATTGCCTGTTGGCAAATGTTGTTATCAGAATACGACATTGAGTATCGCGCTCAGAAATCCGTGAAAGGAAGCATCCTAGCTGAGCACTTGGCTTACCATCCACTCAATGGTCATGAATCAATTAGTTTTGACTTTCCAAACGAGGACGTCATGTACCTCAAGATGAAAGATTGCGACGAGCCACTACCAGACGAAGGACCTGAGATAGGATCCTAGTGGGGCTTAATTTTTGACGGAGCCCTTAATGCTTATGGACGAGGAATTGGGGTAATCATTGTTACCCCTCGAGGTACCCATATTCCATTTACCGCCAAATTAACTTTCAAGTGCACAAACAATGAGGCCGAATATGAAGCTTGCATCATGGGTCTCAAAGAAGCCGTAGATATAAGAATCAAATACTTGGATGTATACGGAGATTCTGCTTTGGTTATCAATCAAATCAAAGGAGAATGGGAAACACGCCAACCTGGGCTAATCCCTTACAAAGACTACGCGAGAAGATTGTTACCGTTCTTCGACAGGGTAGATTTTCATCATATTCCTCGTGAAGAAAATAACTTGGCTGACGCATTATATAAAAACCATGCATAACATATATCTAGAATAATGCGATACATAGCTAAAAGGTGGTACTGAAATCATACAATACGCCTAAACGTCCATAAGTTCATTTATAAGGTACATCACTAGTAAACCAAAATACATAACCATAACGTAGCCAAAAACAGAACAAAATACAACAACGGAAAAAAATCATAAGACATCTATCACGCCCATCTCTAAACTTCCTTGCTTTTTCCCTTCTCTTGAGAAGAGGCACCTGCAAAAATAAAAGAAATGGGGTGAGATACTAATCTCAGTGGGTTTCCCTATCTCAGGGTCCACTCGGTCCTACAAGGCTGTACCAATGTTGTGAGAGGAAAGACTATTTCCTTCTGGTTCCGAAGCATCTCACTTCACCTTACTGGAAATCATTATTTCAACATACAATTGTTAAATAATATAGACTGTAAGAAACATGGATTGACATCGAATCACATCTCACGATTCGATTCCTTAAAGTCATGGAATTAACATCGAATTGCATCTCACAATTCAATTTCTCAATAATGAATTCAAAGAGGGGAAGGTATTGGTTCGCTTCCCCGGGAGTTCATCCCCAAAGAATACTCCTGAACTACAGAGCACCAATCAATCTCGAGCATCACACCCGAGAAAGACCTTCAATATATGGTCTGGGAGCATCCTTGAACATCACATCACAAAGAAAACCACATATAAGTAACAAGCATCGCACTGTTACTACCCTTATGTCCATTATATAACCATTGTTCATGATACAACATTGTTAGTTAACCTCCGTTAATCCTTCTTAATATGTACCCTAAAGTTTTCCTCACAAAGTTTTGCTTTTATTAATCAAGATATACACTTGGATTTTAGTAATATTTAGGTGCATTCTAAGGTTATGGAAGCTGCGGAAAATCGTAGCCCTTTCCGTTAGCTTTCCAACGCCTCCGACGGCGCCTAATTCCGAGTTACAGAACTCAAGTTATGCTATTTTCAAATCTGTTTTTTTTTTTAATGCAGTCTAAGGAAATCGATTTCCAATATGGGGAAATCGATTTCCTGCACACAGAATGCCCAGAAATACGATTTTTTTACTAGAAATCGATTTCCAATATGTGGGAATCGATTTCCTGCAACTCAGACTGAAAAATACTTAATTTCCTGCATAAAAACCACTCCTAATACATCTATATCCATCCTAAACTATCCCAAACATAAAATATTCATTCTTAACAGGAAATTTCAGGTAAGAACAACATAGAACATGAAATCAAGCAACATCATGAACAACATGGTTCAATATGCATGTTTATAAATCGATGATAAAGGGAAGTCATTCTCCATATTCACATACAGCACAAAATCAGCAAGTCCCACAATAACATACTATAAATTTCTATGAACCCTAACCCCCAGTTATACAAATCTAACTTCTACCCAAGAATCTATCTAGAAACACACCTGGAGATGAAATAGATGAATGATAGGGCTGAGATGATGATGGTATCAGTGGAAATGTTGCATTCAAGGAGCTGTTCTTCTCCTCCCTCTTCCCTCGCTCCCTCTCTTGTTCAGAATTTTTCTAAGTGGAAGGAAAAAAAAGAATTAGACTTAATAAATTGGTTTATGTTGTTCACAAGTAAAAGGACTATTCTGCCCTCTACTTAAACTTCCATAAACTAATTATGCTCAACTTCACTAATTATATTCTAACATTCCCTTCTAATTACTAATCATCATCATAATTATGCTTAACTATCAATATTGATATAATTAGTGGTGATTAGCAACCTAGGGATGTTACATTCTCCCCCCTTAGAATAAATTTGTCCTCGAATTTACAACTTACCAGAACAAGTGAGGGTACGAAGTTCGCATCTCAGATTCCAACTCCCAAGTAGCCTCATCTGGACTCGAATTTTCCCAATGAACCTTCACCATTGGTATTTCCTTGGTCCGTAACTTCTTACTCGAGTACTCTAAGATACGATTTGGATGGGGTTGAAAGGATAAATCTGCTTCTATTTCAACTGTACTGGGAAGGATAGGATGGAAAGAGTCGGGAACAAACTTCCTAAGTTGAGATACATGGAAAACATCATGGAGACCGGAAAGGGATGGCGGTAAGGCTAACCGATACGCCACATCTCCTATCTGTTCGATGATTTGGTAAGGTCCTACAAATCTCGGATTTAACTTCCTTGACTTAAACGGGGTTTTCAAGTTCAGTCGAGGGGTAACTTTGAGAAACACATGGTCACCCTCGTCAAACTCTAAAAGTCTCCTTCGAGCATCGGCATAACTCTTCTGCCGGTCCTGTGCCTTCTTCAACTTATCACAAATCATCCTCACTTTTTCAGTTGTCTTCTGAATAATCTCCGGCCCAAGAATACTTTTCTCACCAACATCTGACCAACAAAGAGGTGTCCTGCATCTTCTTCCATACAAGGCCTCATACAGTGCCATCCTGATACTTGCATGATGAGTGTTATTATAAGCGAATTCAATTAGAGGTAGGTGGTCCTTCCAATTTCTTTCTCCTTCCAACACGCAAGCTCTTAACATATTTTGCAAGATCTGAATCGTCCTTTCGATTAGGCCATCCGTCTGTGGGTGATCTGAAGTGCTCAAACGGACTTGTGTACCCATGGCATGTTGAAATGCTTTCCAAAATCTAGAAGTAAACTTTGGGTCTCTATCTGATATCACCGTGGAAGGAACACCATGCAAACACATGATTTCCTCAATAAATAACCGTGCGAGACAGATAGTCTTGTACGTGGTCTTAACTGCTGAGAAATGGGCTGATTTAGTTAAACGGTCCACAATCACCCAAATAAAGTCATAACCGTTGAACGTACGAGGTAACCCCACCACAAAGTTCATGGATATACTATCTCATTTCCAAACAGTGACTTCACGTGGTTGCAACAATCCTCCTGGTCGTTGGTGTTCTATTTTCACCTGCTGACATACCAAACACCGGGCCACAAACTCGTTGATGTCCTTCTTCATACCAGACCACCAATAAACTCTCCTTAAGTCTTGATACATCTTTGATGAGCCTGGATGAATGGTAAATTTACTCTTGTGAGCCTCTTCGAGTATGGTTCTTCGTAACTCTTCATCTTTAGGAACGCAAATTCGTTGATTAAAGAGAATTGTTTCGTCTGTAGCTTGGGAGTAACTGGGTCGTCCGAAACAAGATCGTAACTCTTCATCTACAAATTGAGAAATTCGGACTTTATCTCTCAATTCACTGGTAATGCTCAGATTACCAAAAACTATTCCTTCAGGAAGTTCAACAACTTGTAAGTTAAGATCTCGAAACTTCTCCAATAACTCAAATTCCAATACCATTAAATTAGCCACATGCACTTCCTTCCTGCTCAATGCATCTGCTACCTTATTTGCCTTTTTGGGATGGTACTTAAGCTCAAAATCAAAATCCTTCAAATACTCCATCCACCTTCTTTGTCTCATGTTCAATTCCTTTTGGTCGAAAAGATACCTCAAACTATTGTGATCACTGAACATTTGAAAGTGGACTCCATACAGGTAATGACCCCACACTTTAAGCGCAAACACGATAGCTGCCAATTGTTAGTCATGAGTAGGGTAGTTTTCTTCATGCGGTCTCAATTGTCGAGAAACGTAAGCTACTACTTGCCCATTCTGCATTAGAACTCCTCCGAGTCCTTTCTTCGATGCATCACAACAGACTTCATACGGGATATTGATATCCGGGATAACTAAAACTGGGGCCGTAGTCAAACGCTTCTTGAGCTCTATAAAACTCTCCTCGCATTTTTCGTCCCACACAAACTGAGTTTCCTTTCGAGTGAGTCGGGATAAAGGTAAGGCTATTTGAGAAAATCCCTTGATGAATCTCCGATAATATCCGGCTAGACCCAAGAAGCTTCTAACCTCTGAAACATTCTTAGGCCTCTCCCAGTTGACCAATGCTTCTACTTTTGATGGATCCATAGCCACTCCTCCTTGTGATATAACATGACCAAGGAATTTAACTTCCGTCATCCAAAATTCGCACTTGCTGAGTTTAGCAAAAAGTTGCTTCTCCTATAGAACTGATAGAACAATCTTTAAATGCTCAGAATGCTCTTGTGGTGTCCGGGAGTAGATAAGAATATCATCAATAAAGATCACAACAAACTGATCGAGATAAGGTTGAAAGATTCGGTTCATATAATCCATAAATACAGCCGGTGCATTCGTCACTCCGAATGGCATCACGAGAAATTCATAATGTCCATACCGAGTCCTAAATGCGGTTTTTGGGACATCGGAGTTCTTCACCCTAATCTGGTGGTAACCCGACCGCATGTCTATTTTTGAGAAGACACACGCTCCTCTTAATTGATCTAACAGATCATCAATTCGAGGAAGAGGGTACTTGTTCTTGATGGTCACTTTATTTAACTGGCGATAATCTCTACACAACCGCATCCCATCGTCCTTCTTCTTGACCAACAAAACTGGGGCTCTCTAAGGAGAAACACTGGGTTTGATAAAGTGTTTGGACAATAATTCCTCCAACTGACTCTTCAACTCTCTAAGTTCAACCGCTGACATTCGATAAGGAGAAACAGAGACTGGGGCTGTTCCCGGTATTAAGTCGATAGAGAATTCCACTTCCCTCTCCGGAGGTAAAGAAGTGACACCCTCTAGAAAAACTCCCAAAAATTCACAAACTACCGGAATTTGTGAGACAGATAATTTCTCGTTCGGATCCTCTCCTAGAAAAAGAATGAAACTTTTCTCTTGATCATATAAGCAGCTTACCATATGAATTGTACCTTCCAATAGTGTAGTCATTGAGTCTTCCGGGACATTTTCAACAGTTGGGACCATAATGGCCCTTTCCTTACAATTAATGAGCACTGAATTGGCAGAGAGCCAATCCATTCCCAAAACCACGTCCACCCTCTTAAGTGGTAGACAAATCAAATCGACTTGGAAGACTCGATCATCAACAGTTATAATACAGTCCTCACATTTCCGAGAAGTTTCTACACTTCCGTCGACGGCCGTGCCAACTACCATCGGTGAATCCAAGGGTATCGTTTCTAACCCGAGACGCTGGACACACTAAGGTGAAATAAAGGAGTGCGACGCTCCACAATCAATCAAAATAAGACAAGTCTGATTATTTAATAGACACGTACCAACAATTAGTTCATTGTTACTCTTCGCCTTATTTACATCAAGTGTATACACCCTTCCTGTATTCACTCCTTGACTGCTCCTACCTGGACAATTCCAAGCAAAATGCCCTTTCTTACCGCAATTAAAGCATGTTACACCTTCACTACCCTTGCATCCTCCAACATGGTTTCGCTTGCATTTGTTACAAAAAGGCGGGTGTGATGGACTAACATTCGGGTCCGGCTTACCTTTGGATGGTGTTCCTCTTGGCCTCAAGTGCTGATTTGGCTTTTTATAATTCTCTTGACTTGGTTTGGCTTGTTCTTTCTCTTGCTGAATCTTCTTTAGGCTCTGCTCCGCGATGTAACACTGCTCAAGCAATTCAGCATAAGTGTTATAACGTTGCTGTCCCACACAATAGGCTATCTCTCCACGGAGTCCGATCTTAAATTGGTTAATCTTCCATCGTTCATTCGGGGCGTAGAGAGCCTGACTAGAGTAAGTCGCCATATCTTCAAATTTTGCCGCAAATTCAGCAACCGTCATGGAGCCTTGGCGTAGCATTTGAAATTCTAGTTCCTTTTGAGCCCTCAAACTATCCGGAAGGTATTTTCCAATATGGCTACCTTAAAATGCTCCCAAGTCTTATTAATCCCCAATGTAGTCATCCTAGAGGAAGCATTTGTCCACCATCAAGCAGCTGGTCCCCGTAACACCTGAGCAGCAAAAACCACATTGTCTTCTTCTGAACACGGAGTCACTTCAAAAATCCTCTCAACACTAGTGAGCCAATCGTGAACCTTAAGAGGGTCTGAATCACCATGGAACTCGGGAGGGTTCATGCGGTAAAAGTCTCGGAAGCCCCTACTCCCATCATTTTATTGAGGAGGCGGATGGGTACCTTGCATCTGCTGCATCATTTGTGCCATAAATTCCTTTTGTTGTTGCTACATCTGCAGTTGGTGTTGTTGTTACATTTGCATCATCTGTGCCCATTGATTGTTACCAGTTTCGCCTTCCGGGTTTTCGTTCTGATTCTGGGCAGCATTAACTCATGGCCTTCCCCTTCTTCTTTGTTGTTCAGCCATAAGGTCTCCTGTCACATACATAGACATCGAGTTGATCAGGCTCAATACTAATTAATGCAACATGATTCTTATAACAACAACATAAATACCGACGCGAAATCCAAACTATTGATGTTTCACGGCTGGGTCGAGGATCGACCTGCTCTAATACCAACTATAAAAACCATGCATAACATATATCTTGAATAATGCAATACATAGACAAAAGGTGGTATTGAAATCATACAATACGCCCAAACGGCCATAAGTTCATGTATAAGGTACACCACTAGTAAACCAAAATACATAACCATAACGTAGCCAAAAAAAGAACAAAATACAACAACGGAAAAAAATCATAAAACATGTATCACGCCCATCTTTAAACTTCCTTGCTTTTTCCCTTCTCCTGAGAAGAGGCACCTGCAAAAATAATAGGAATGGGGTGAGATACTAATCTCAGTGGGTTTCCCTATCTCAGGGTCCACTCGGTCCTACAAGGTTGTACCAATGTTGTTAGCGGAAAGACTATTTCCTTCCAGTTCTGAAGCATCTCACTTCACCTTACTGGAAATCATTATTTCAACATACAATTGTTAAATAATATAGACTATAAGAAACATGGATTGATCTCACAATTCAATTTCAATAATGAATACAAAGAGGGGAAGGTATTGGTTCGCATCCCCGGGAGTTCATCCCCGAAGAATAATCCTGAACTACGGAGCACTAATCAATCTCGAGCATCACACCAGAGAAGGACCTTCAATTTATGGTCTAGGAGCATCCTTGAACATCGCATCACAAGGACACCCACATATAAGTAACAAGCATTGCACCGTTACTAACCTTATGCCCATTATATAACCATTGTTCATGACACAACATTGTTAGTTAACCTCCGTTAATCCTTCTTAATATGTACCCTAAAGTTTACCTCACCAAGTTTTGCTTTTATTAATCAAGATATACAGTTGGATTTTAGTAATATTTAGGTGCATTCTAATATTATGGAAGCTTAGGAAAATCGTAGCCCTTTCCGTTAGCTTTCCATTGCCTCCGACGACGCCTAATTCCGAGTTACGGAACTCAAGTTATGCTATTCTCAAATCTGTTTTTTTTCCAATGCAGTCTTAGGAAATAGATTTCCAACATGGGGGAATCGATTTCCTGCACGCAGAATGCCCAGAAATCCAATTTTTCACAAGAAATTGATTTCCAATATGTGGGAATCAATTTCCTGGAACACAGACTGAAAAATACTTAATTTCCTGCATAAAAACCAGTCCCAATACATCTATATCCATCCTAAACTATCCCAAACATAAAATATTTATTCTTAACAGGAAATTTCAGGTAAGAACAACATAGAACATGAAATAAAGCAACATCATGAACAACATGGTTCAATATGCATGTTCATAAATCAATGATAAAGGGAAGTCATTCTCCATATTCACATACAGCACAAAATTAGCAAGTCCCAAAAGAACATACTATAAATTTCTATGAACCCTAACCCCCAATTATACAAATCTAACTTCTACCCAAGAATCTATCTAGAAACCCACCTGGAGATGAAATAGATGAATGATAGGGCTGAGATGATGATGGTATCAGTGGAAATGTTGCATGCAAGGAGCTGTTCTTCTCCTCCCTCTTCCCTCTCTCCCTCTCTTGTTTAGAATTTCTCTAAGTGGAAGGAAAAAAAAGAATTAGACTTCATAAATTGGTTTATGTAGTTCACAAGTAAAAGGACTATTCTGCCCTCTACTTAAACTTCCATAAACTAATTATACTCAACTTCACTAATTATATTCTAACATTCCCTTCTAATTACTAATCATCATCATAATTATGCTTAACTATCAATATTGATATAATTAGTGGTGATTAGCAACCTAGGGATGTTACACATTAGCCACACTCTCTTCCATGATTAGGATAAATCATTGGAATGAAATTCCCCAGATCGATGTCATGCGCCTGGATTGGCCCGCTAACGTCTTCACAGAAGAAGAAATCATCTACGACAAACCGTGGTATCACGACATCAAAAACATTCTTCAAAGGCAAAAATACCCTCTTGGGACATCAAAGACAGATAGAAAAACTTTGAGAAAGTTAGCTAGCAGATTCTTTCTGAATGAAGATGTTCTGTACAAAAGAAATTTCGACATGGTCCTACTCAGATGCGTTGACAGAAACGGAGTAGAAACACTCATGAGAGAAATATATGAAGGTTCCTTTGGTACTCACACCAATGGACACACCATGACAAGAAAATACTGAGAGCAAGATATTGTTGGCTGACGATGGAGTCATATTGCTACCAGTATGCAAAGTGGTGTCACAAATGTCAGATCTACGCCATAGAATTCATGTGCCACCATCTCTTCTCAACATACTCTCTTCCCCCTGGCCTTTCTCCATGTGGGGAATCGACATGATCGGAATGATCGAGCCAAAAGCGTCCAACGGACATCGCTTCATCTTGGTAGCCATAGACTATTTCACCAAGTTGGTCGAAGCAGCTTCATACGCAAACGTCACAAGACAAGTTGTCGTCAGGTTTATCAAGAACCACATCATCGGTTGCTACGGCATTCCTAGCAAGATAATCACTGACAATGGGTCAAATTTGAATAACAAAATGATGAAGGAACTTTGTGAAGAATTCAAGATTGAACATCACAACTCATCTCCTTACAGACCAAAGATGAATGGGGTTGTAGAAGCAGCTAACAAAAACATCAAGAAAATCATTTAGAAAATGGTCATCACTTGCAAAGATTGGCATGAAATGCTCCCGTTTGCTCTTCATGGTTACCGTACATCTGTACGTACTTCAACTGGAGAAACCCCTTTCTCCCTTGTATATGGCATGGAGGCAGTCCTACCGATAGAGGTCGAGATCCCATCAATGAGAGTCTTGATGGAAACAAAATTAACAGAAGCCGAGTGATGTCAAAGCAGATTCGATGAGTTGAACTTAATCGAATAAAAGAGCATGACACCTTTATGCCACGGACAGCTATATCAACAAAGAATGAAGAAAGCTGTCAACTAAAAGGTTCGGCCTCGCAAAATTAAAGAAGGCGACCCTGTACTAAAAAACATTCAATCATTTCTCACAGATTCGAGAGGCAAATGGACTTCCAATTATGACGGCCCATACGTGTGTTGCACCCCAAAATTTTCCTATTTATTTATACCCAAGTGGCATTCATATCACATTCATACGCATACCTCATGTAGGTCATCCACTCAATACATTCATTCATTGTCATAGTCACATTTCAAGGAAATTGACAAAAAGGGGCTGAGGTTGAGGAAATTCTTGATGAAGAAGAAAATATGAGGTCTTATTGAAAAGGATCATTTTCATTGACATACTCCTAAAACCAGGGTTTCATTCTCTCCAAGTCAAAGATCCAGTTAAAAGATACAATCCTCAGGTCCATCAATGTTTTCAAATTAGGGTTTTGACCAAAGTCAACCTTGTTGACTTTTTGGTCAAAATTTAATTAGGAGATGATTTTTTAGTATGAAAATATGGTTGCCTCGAAGAAATATTCAGTGGATTTGTGTTGGTGGAAAACTAATTGAGAATTGGATCGGAAACTGATTAATCGAAAAAATTCCTCTGGAATCAGGAAATCAGGAAAAATTGGCTTTTTGGTCAAAGTCAAAGTCAGCTGTCAAATATTGACTTTTGGTGGAAAATCAGGAAAAGAAATAAATAAAATCAAGAGATAGCCAAAACTTTCCAAATGTGGAAAGTAGCTAAAATGTGAAAATGCCAAAAATGGAAAGGGAAATAACGTGAGAATTTTTGGATATATTGAGAATTGGTTGATCAGCCCACTTCAGATCCATTTTTCACAAACTTCGAGGCCCCAATTCAAGACAAGGTCAACACCAAATATGTTCATCTCATGGTCTTCAATAATGTTGTAGTTGGGAGTTTTTTCATATGAGGCATGGATCAAGAGATATAAAAGTTCAAAGTTGGAAGATTATCACTGAATCAGGTCAAGCTTCCAGGCAGTTTTTTTCGCTAGCGCAGGAAAATGATCAAGCAGATGGTGTGCCACTTTCAGAAGCCGTTATGGAGCATTACAAGAGTCCTACAAATGCAAACTTGGTATCAGTCTGTCATACCCCAAAATTTGCCCATATTATTTCTCCTATTCAAATTCAAATCAAGGTACAAAGCTCAATGACACCCTCTCCTAAACAAGACTCAAAGATTTAGGGTTTTGTTTGTTCTGAAGAAAAATCAATGGATCAAAAGATTATAGGTCCTTTTTGAAAGTCAACCAAAAGCAGTTTTTGTCAAAGCCAATATCATCAAGATAAATTCTTCAAATGGAAAAAAGCTTCCAAAGTGGATTGTAGAGGACATCTTGAGGTTTCTAAAAAGTCCTAGTGTAACTCCCCGAATTTAATTAATTATTTAATTAAATTGATCGATTTCATTGGAATTAGTTGAAGTCGGGGTTTATCGGTATTATTCTAAAGGCGTAATTTGGATTAATATGTTAATTTGATCAGTTAAGTTTATGGTCGGATTAATTAGTCGGAGAGATACAATTGCGAGTTAGTATTGTTAAAGTTATGGATCGATGGTAAATGTGGAATATTTTTGGAAATAATATTCGGTTACGTTGTGTGGTTAATTAATTATGTGTGTTATTTGGCTTAATTGAGTAATTAGAGGAATATTATGAATTGGGCCAAAGTGGAAGAAATATAACAATGAGATTGGATTGTGGGTTAAGCCCAATTAAGAAAAGAAGGATAGTAATAGAGTTAGGGTTTTAGAGACATAACTCTCATTTGGTGAAAGAAGAGAAAGAATAGAAAGAAGAGAAAGAAGAGAAAGAAGAGAGGAAGAGAAGAAAGTTATGGCATGAAGAGGAAGAGCTCCATTGAAGGAAGTGAAGATTTTGCTAAGGTAAGGGTGGGGTTCTTACCTTCTAAGGGTTGGCATGATGATGTATATGGTGGGTTAGATTGTATGTTATTCTCCATGGAAGTTGTGTGTAGAGATGTTATGGTTTATGAACAAATGTGTAAATTTATGATTTGAAATGTGTTTTAATTGATGTTTGATGATGTTATGATGTTAGAAGATCCATAATAGGTGTTATAATTGTGTTTATAACATGTATCCTATTGTTGTCCGTGATGTTTGGTGTTTTCCAACTTGATTGGGTTGAGTTTAGGGGTTTTGGGATGAGTTTCGTATGCTGTTTTCTGTGTTTTGGGGGTTTCTGAAATCGCCAGTTTGCGCCGCGAACCTCTGTTGGCGCCGCGAACTGCTTGGCAGAAAGTTAGAAATTTTTGAATTCGCTCAGTTCGCGCCGCGAACCCTGTTGGCGCCGCGAACCCTGTTTTGCAGAACTTTTTCTAAATTTTGAAATGATGTAACTTTTGATCCGTAACTCCGTTTTAGGCGCCGTTCGAAGCGTTGGAAAGCTAACGTAATGAACTATACCATGATGCAATAAAATGATCCATATGATATAGTTTCCTATTATGTTTATTTGGATTAAGTGATGAACTATGTTGTGTTAACAAATGAAGTATGCTCTTTGTGATGAATTGACATAATTGTGTTGTAGTATAACTTGACGTATGTTTTCTTATGATGATGCAATGTTATTGAGATGATGATAAGTACCTTCCTTATGATGAATGATATAATGAAGTATTTGATGATATGCATGATTAACAAAGATGATGTATGCTATATGCGATTAATTGTGCGTATTTGATATGTATGAGTCGACGAAGATTGTCATGCGATGACTTAACAATATATATGAGATTGAGTATAACGTATTATGATGATTACTTGAATTAAGGAATATGATGAATGTGTTGATGTTGTTGTGCAATATAATGAATTGTTATTGTTATAACATGATGAATTGTTGTTATTGTTGTAACATGTTGGTGTTTGTTGTTGTTGTGCAATATGTTGAATTGTTATTGTTGCTATGACATGATGAATTTGTCGTTGTTGTTGTAGACCCTATGGTCACTATTGATAAGTTGTATTATGTTGATAAGAATGAAGTTGAATAGATGTTGTATGTCGATATGATGTGATGATGTGATTGAGATGTGGTAAATTACTATGATACGGTTATTGCCATAGAACCTTGGCATTGAGTTGATGTTGTTTAGTTGATGTGGTTATGTTGTTTAAGTTGATTATGTCGTTCAAGTTGATTATGTCGTTTAAGTTGATTAAGTGGTTTAAGTTGTGTTTGTGGATGTGCATCATTTGAGTCGCATCCATTGCATTGTTTGAGACGGCCCTTGTGGCAAATGTTTGAGACGGCCCAATGGAAAACTGTTTGAGATGGGAGTTTTACTCCAATGGTACCACATGCATATGCATAAGTTTGAGTCACATTCAGTTACATTTGAATAGCATTTGAATTGTGTTTGGATTGTTGAGATGACGAGGTGTTTGTTGTGACGTGATAATGATATGTTTGTTGTGACGTATTTGATATCATACTTGTATATTTGAATATGTAATTAATGACATCGTTGCGGTGAAACGTGTTGTAAGATGTATGTGATGCAAAGTGGTGAAATTATGTATGATCTATATCTCCTATATTATTTATCATGCATTCCTTTATATTGTAAGATATCTCACCCATTTTCTGATATTTCCCCTACCATGGGAAATAGGCAGGTACTCAAGATTAGTCGTGGATGTCCGAGGTTATCTATGTGAAGTCTTTATGTTTCTTTATGGCTAGTCGAATTGGTGTCCGTTGCTCTGATACGTAGCACTCGGGGGGATTAGTTGTTATTATATGATTATTGTATTCCATGACGGCATTTGTGTTAAATTGAATTGAAAGGTGTTAATAAGTTTAAGTTGTAAATGGTGAATAAAGTTTTGTTCCGAATGCTATGTTTTTTTTAATAAATGAAATATAAGTATGTTTGTTTGGTTAAGTCGAATTATGACATCCCATCGTTTGATGAAGATTTTAAATGCACTCTGATTTTCGCTTATAATTGCGGGGTAGTTTTGGGGTGTTAGACCTAGAACTCCTCCATACCTTAAAAATTGAGGGAGATGTTCCTTGTCAAAGTTGGACAAATTTGGATGAAAAACGTGAAACAAAAGAGGTCCAAAATAAGTTTTCTTGCAAATGGGCCCAAGTTCTTAAGATCCAATATTCTTCCTTGTGGTATCCAAGGCCCCAAATTCAATTGCCATGATTTATTGATTAATATTGGATTTTTATTGAATTTTATTCATTAAAAATATAATTTAATCAAGTAAATTGAAGAAAATGTGAAAGGTTAAATGGAGCAATTTTTGAGTAAATAGGCCCAATTAGTGGGGTGTGAACATGAATATGACATAGCAAGAGATCTCCAAGCCCATTTGTGCATGATCTTGATTTTAGTTCTATTTTGTTTTTTTATTTTTATTTAATCTAAGTCAAAATAAATCCGAATAAATTAAAACAAATCAAATGAAACATGAAGTATGATGCACGTGAATCTTTTTTTTTAAGCTTGCTTGATACATGATTGAGCTAAAAATAGCAAGATTCAAATCTCTTCCAAATCAAATCTCCAATTATTCAATCTCAAGGATTCAATCAAGATTTCCTAACCTAAATAATTCTATTATAAATGCATAAGTATTCCAGACCTACGAGGGAGTTTTTTTGGGGACAAGGTTTGCAGCTCAAACAAAACCGTGATAAAAGCTTCAACAAATTAAAAAAACGGTTCTGGAGATTGAGAAAAGCCACACATAGTCTAAAGGATGGCTATTTAGATCATTAATTTACTCGCATTCGCAATTTCTTTCCTGTTTGTTTAAACATTCGTCTTATGTCAGACTCTATTTATTTTATCATAATCATTAATGCATTGCATATGTTTGTCTTGATTTATTTCTCTTCCTATTGATGTATTAAACTTTGTTTTTACTTGGTTTTCTTTATGATATTTAATTCTCGCTAAAGCTGTAAGCCTTTTGAGGGAGGATGACGAAAACGATACCGCAACCTCATACAATATGCTTTTGACCGGACTATGCGGACGATGTACAGGCATTGTTTCAATTCCTAAACAGTGGAGATATAAGGATGTTAATCCCTCGTCAACCCTTTCGAGCCTAAGAAGTAGACGTTTTCTTTCTCATACAGATTAAAACCTTTAATCATAACCTAGGGCAGGGTAGTTACTCAGTTACCTCAATTATACCAGGTGCTTTACACAAGTGATGGATTCTCGTAATTCTCAAGTCAGGCGGTCAATATCCATAAAAGAAAAAGAAAACTGTTAAGTCAAAACCTATGAAGGAGACTTATCAAAAATCAGAACATCCCGCTAACTGTAATCTCAAAATAAACAGTTCAGGCAAAAGTTAGGGATAATAAAGTCAAAAAAAAGAGGTTACTACAAATCCTCGACAAAAAGAAAAAAAATTACAAAAAGGATGACTGGGATGACTGCCTTTTCAAATAAACTTACAGTGCTTCAATCATCATCAAATGTCAACATTACGACTTCAAGACCTGCTAAAACTTAAATGCAAATTTAATTGACCATAAGATCGAAGAACATCACGAAGATTGGGATGGGTACAAATAAATTTTGAGCCTTTATCCTTTGTTTCTTAAACCGTGAACCAAGCCACGTTACAACCCTTGAAAGTCCTAACTGAAGCATGGTTAGTTCAAAAGCGTACTGTCACAAAAAGGGTATCCTGACTCCTTAAGGTTTACCAAAAATCCTAAGTAGATATCATGTTTTTACAAACATTTCTTTCTTACATCTTTTGTTTTACTAAAAACCATTTTTTAAACTTCAAGACAGACATATGCATTGCATTTTACGAATGTCATTATAAAACAATTTTGTCTACGTAATTTCAAATGTTTGACAGCAGGAAGAATCTGCATGGGGCATAATTACTGACTAAGAGTCCTCCCGACAAATAAATTTTTAGAGACATCTCATATGCATGACTCGATCAGCTAAAAGCTTGTTTATACAAGGGGCATGGCATACTATTATCCCATCTACTGGGGGGAAAGCTGGTCACGATTCATAGAATCTCTCAGAGGCACTGAACAACCAGAGAAGCTAGTCCATCACTGGGGGCATGTCACATCAGTCACAAATCTCAACAAATGCAATTTAGCTACTAGCATCAGACGATGTCAGTATCTGTCTCTCCTTTGAAGTTCTAATTCCAAACTCTAGTATCAAGCATATTAGGCCACTGATTCCAGGGGCAGGTATATGCACGCAAGCAAAAGACCATATGTGGTTAAAAGTGTTTTCCAACAGCAAGCACTCAAAGACATGGGTCAATAAAAAGATGAAATCTATGGGAATCTGTCCTACAGAGCAGTTTTCATAATATATCCCCCACAAAGTAATCCTCGAAAAGTCATCGAAAAAAAATATATTCCCAATATGGATTTAGTTCCACAACGGATTTTATACCTCTGATACTGCCGGTTCTCCCACACAATCTTCTTTTCTAGCATGGTTTATTCCAAATCGCTATTTCCATTTAATTTGAAGCTTAGAAATCTGGTATCTCTTGTCCCTAGGATACATCAGGATCATATCATTCAAGTCACTCTCATCTCCAAGCGAAGATTAAAAATCCCCAGCTGGATATCATCGAACGAAAGACAGGAATTCTCTTGTCATTATCTCCAACAGCATACAAGGATTTATTTTCTCAGTCAGCAGTTATCAATATGCTTCAACTTTATAGTCCATCCCTGCATCATTCATAAATGCATAACATACAGTACTATCGTTTATTTTGAGAATCTCAATACACGCATCATGACCTTGCATAAAACTAATCTTTCCTTTTCAGGATATTTCATAATCAAAAGAATATTTTCATCCAAGTGCGGTGTGTAACACCCCAATTCTACCCAAAGCATTTAGGCAAGAAAATATCAGAGTATTAAAATTTCATACAATACAATTAGGATGTTACACTAAGTAACCAAACAAACACCTAGAAAACAAACGGACATCAGCGATGCCAAAAGCATACACACCTGCCAATAAAATGATACATAACACACGGAAGATATGAACATAAATATATACGTATAGTTCTCACTCCCAAAGAGGAGTTTTCCAAAATAAAGCGTTTACTATACACATCAGCACATCATCACATATACATGTTCAAAGAGTCATATACAATTAAATAACAACAGAATCCCGACTCCCCGGTGTTACGTATCAGAGCGACCGACAAGACCAACTGGAGAACTACCTCTTCCAAAAGACTCCCAAAGCGGCTAATCTGCAGGACGCCACTCAAGCATCAAATCAGCAGAAGGGTGGGAATATAATTCATAATGAAAGCATGACAATTATAGTAATGCCAACAAGTATCATCAAGAATCATACAACAAGGTAATTCACTAAGTCAACCACAAACAATATATAAGTAATGCGACACATGAATGATAACATAAATTATACAGACAGACAATGATGAATGAGACTCGACTATGCATATGCATGTGGTACCAAATCCGGAGTAAAACTCCTCCTTGTCATTATGACAAATACACCTGCCGAGCATTATGTTGGGACTTTATTCCACTCAGGAAGCCCGCAGGCTGTCGTCGTCGAGCACGCAGCTCCCACTGATGACCTCTTGCAACTCAGGCTAATATACCGTTACCGAGCATTAAGCTCCTACTGGTAACCAATGCCCGCAGGCCATCTGTTAATAACATTCCGCCATTAACGTATTGAAATGTTATGTTGTGCAAATATACGACTCTATTACACGACAACAACATCATCAACAATATAACACGATCATACACTCACGTTACATCGTTTATATTCTATCCAAAAGGATACATCACCGATTAATAGCATCGTTATCAAATACATCACACCATAATTACCACACAGGCATTAACAAGCACACAGCACACATTCACCGTCAAAACATACTGGCCACATCGGCATAAATGATCGCATAATTGCATCACCTCAAATTAATATTGGCCATTGGCCCACAACTCCATCAATACATCATCAACAAGTTGTAATAACAACAATTCAACAATGATAATACATCATTCTCATAACAACAATTACTTGCCATAAGGCCACACATCATGTTAATAACAAACAACCAAACATTGTCACATATCAAGAATGAACATTCATTAATACATAACACATATGAACATGATCTCATGTTATCGACAACTAATCACATACCTCGTACCAATACGATAACATTCACACAACACATCATCATGATTTATCATGCACTAGTTCACAAAACCATTTATGAAAATCAACCAACCACTACTACATCCAACATCATTAACAATTACAACCAAGCACTATGATTATTTACCAATCATATCGCGCATATAAACAATTATGTGTTTTCATCAACAACACCTCATAACTAATTAATAACAAGCTAACCAAGCCTATACTATCATATAGAACATCCAACTAGCTTCCTAACACTTTGAACGGCGTACGACACAGAGCTACGGATCAAAAGTTACAAGGTTTCAAAGTTTGGAAAAACAGAAAATGCTGTTGTCCGCTTCAGCTCCGCTCAGCGGACCATCACAGAGATTTTTCTGCAAAAGAACCTCCGCTCAGCGGACCCACCTCCGCTCAGCGGACCTGCGTAAACCCAGAAAAAAACCAGAACGAACCAGAACGGTTCCAAACCCCTCATACTCACCAAAACCACTCCAAAACATATTTATAACACCAATACAACACATACAAACCATAGAAACAACCTAACATCAAACTTTTCATGGTTGATTCATCAATCTATCTCAAACCTAACTTTTTAGTCAAACTCAATCAAGCCATGGAAAAGGAAAACAAACATGATCAATCACCATAACACAACAAGGATATCATTTAATCATCATACAATCATTCTCAAACAAACTTAGATCTAACAAAGACCACACAAGAAAATTGTGGAAATTGGAACAAAAAGAACAAGAACAAGAACAAGACTATAAGAATCATACATCCAAGATAAATTAGATTCACCCCCTTACCTTGCTATTGTGACGATCGGCAATCGATTCGGTTGAGAATCCTCCACTTTCTCTTGTTTTTCCCCTTTGCTCTTCTTCTTCCTCTCTTCTCTTTCTTTCTCTTCTTTTTCTTTCCATCCCTTTCTCCTTTCTCACAATATTTCTTTTTTATAAAGAAAATATCTATCCCGCGGAAAAGACCAAAATGCCCCTACGCTCAAATATCGTTCAAACGCCCCAAAACGCGGAATATTACCTTACTAATATTTCTAGTACCAAAAATATGAAAACCTTCAATTAAATATTAGTCCGCCATCCCGAACTAATACCGACTGAAACGACTCCAAAAATGGTAAAATTCCAATAAACGTCACAAACGTCCAAATCAAGTATATACTTATTTTTCCGGGCGTTACAACTCTCCCCCCACTTAGAACATTTCCGTCCTCGGAAATATCCCAAACACAAACAAACCTGGATACGCTCTCGCCTCCGACTAACCAACTATCAAGCCACGAAAGCAACGACACAATCAGCGCCAAACAACGAACCACTCTAGCTAAAAGCAAAACAACCAAAACACAACAACGACAACGAGATGCGCAGCCCATACAATGCACTCATCGACTAACACCAAAACACAAGAAATAACCAAGACACAACCAACAAGAACAAGATGCAATGCCCATACAATGCACTTGTCAACCAAACCGCAACCATATTGTTACCGTCATCAAAGGCAACACACCTCTAATCCCCCATCCAAGGAATTAGCTACATGTACTCGAACCATCACCATGGAAACGAGACATCATCTTAGATAAGGACATAAAGCTCCACGACATATACAACTTCTGAACATCCTCAGCAAAACTAGAATACCAACAACCCGGTCGCACAACATCCAAACACATCCTTGTTTCACAACACAAGCCCTCATAGATCCTTAAGTGACCAAATAGTCCTCTCAGTCTGACCATCCGCTTGAGGACGAGACGCCAAACTCAACGCAACTTTGTACCCAAAGTACTTTGTGAACCTTCTCCAAATTTCAGAAATAAACCTCGGATCTCAATCTAAACAATACATTTCGAAACACCATGCAAACAAACAAACCAACAAACAATTTTATCAACATACCACTCGCCAGTACTCCCATCGGTTAATCCATTCTTATCGAAATAACGTGAGCAGACTTCGTCAATATATCCACAATAACCCAAATCACCTCACAATTACTCGACGTCCTCGGCAAACCAGAAACAAAATCCATAGAAATGCTACTCCACTTCTACTCAGGAATGGATAACAGTTACATGAAACCAGACGACTCCTGACAAGTCAAACACAAATAAACAAATCCCTTCATATCCTTCTTCATTACCTTGCCACAAAAATGACCTTCTCAAATCTTGATACCTCTTAGTAGCATCAGGATGAATACTCAAATCACTACGACGCACCACATCCAAAGTCCTCTTTTCAAATCCGAACATTAGGAATACAAACTTGATCATGACATCCCATGACATTGTTCTTATCAATCCGAAGATCACCATATTTATCTTTGACTAATAAATGTCATCTTATCAACCCATTCAAATCTGATTCCTGGCCTTTTTCTAATCTCATCAAGAATACCATAAGTAAGCTTTCACATAAAAGCTCAACACTTGAAGAAGTCGCTTTACGAACCAAACTCAAATCTCACAACTGTTTCAACAATCACAATACTCGAATCATCAACATAGACGTATGCAATGGTTTCTCATATTCAACTCGTTATGATCAAACGAATACTTCAAACTCTTGTAGTCACTTACACACACAAATCTTGATCCAAATAATTAGTGCCTTCAAGTTTCCCAAACAGAAATAACAACTGCCAACTCTAAATTTTGTGACAGATAAATCCTTTCAAAAATCTTAACTTGCATAAAAGCATAAACTACCACTTACCCCTTGAACATTCACTTCACTCGACCAAAAACTCACATAAGGAGACTTAGCAAACAACTTCTTCTTCCCAACACGGACAAAACAATTCTCAAATACTTAGCATGATCATCTTCACATTGATGATACCTATACCTCAAATCAAACTTGCAAAACAAACAAGCTCAAACCAACTTGATCCATCAAAATATCAATCCTCGAAAGTGGATACTTTTCCTTAATTGTAACTTTTCTCAATTGTCTAAAATCGACACAAAGCCTCATAGAACCTTCCTTCTTAACCAACAAAGCACGTGCACCCTACGGCAACATGCTCGAACGAACAAACCTCTTCTCAAGAAAATCCTTAAGTTGACTCCTCAACTCTTCCAACTCAGAAGTTGGCATCCGATACGGAACC
Source organism: Vicia villosa (assembly GCF_029867415.1). NCBI lineage: Eukaryota > Viridiplantae > Streptophyta > Magnoliopsida > Fabales > Fabaceae > Vicia > Vicia villosa. The sequence continues at coordinate 71,607,638 of NC_081183.1, forward strand.
CTCGACACCACAATAGTTCTAGGAACTAAATCCGTCAAAACAGAACTCCAAGACAAAATTCCTCTTTTCGACGATGAATCAATTAAACCTTCAAGAAACACTTATACAAATGCGCAACTATCCGCAATCCCAACAATTGCTATTCCTCAAGAACATCCAAAGTCGTCGACAACATAAACAACGTCGTACCACCTTGCACCAACTCATTCACATCCAATATTATCAAACTAGCCAGATAAGCCTATCACGTCCAATACGATTTCGTCTACTATCAACAAGAGATTAAGGGTGATCAAGTCCTCAATTTGTCAATAGGTAGCCGACAATCATAATAGATTATAAACTATCAGTACCAACATTAATAATATTCTTTTCCAACTTTTGCTCATAGCATAGAAGCACTATGATTCCATAATTCACAAATCTCTCAATATCATCTGAACCAGCCAACACCGACGTCTTGTAGCTACGTACCAAAACACTTCTAATAATATCTCAAAACAAAATACCTGAGATCCTATTCATCTCTTCATATTCCTAATTCTTACTCGAGTTTCAGAACATTTCTAACAACGTCAATAACTCCTACAACAAAGTCTACCATAATAATTTCCTTAATCATTGATCCAACAACGACACCTCACACAAGGCTACTCAAACAACAACTTCATAGTCCATCAGTAGCGTTAGAGCATCATAACTCTCTAAATTCCATTCTTTAGAATTAACCAACATCTACTCCGTGACACTCCAACTTGATTAACAACCAAAGTCTTAAGTCCAAGTCGCCTTCACTTCAGAAAACAACAAATTCCAACAACACTAGTACTGCTGCCCTCAGTAGCATACTAACATCTTGCAACTGAAACATATCCGAGAAGCATATGTTCTCCCCCACTTAGCTTCAAACCATTCCTGCATACAACTGACTAGAGGCACAACAAGTACTGACAGTGCTCCACACACTTATCACATACTGAGGAATTAAACAACATTAGACAACACTGGCCGGACAGACCGACCTTCTCTGATACCACTAATGTAACACCCCAATTCTACCCAAAGCATTTAGGCAAGAAAATATCAGAGTATTAAAATTTCATACAACACAATTAGGATGTTACACTAAGTAACCAAACAAACACCTAGAAAACAAACGGACATCAGCGATGCCAAAAGCATACACACCTGCCAATAAAATGATACATAACACACGGAAGATATGAACATAAATATATACGTATAGTTCTCACTCCCAAAGAGGAGTTTTCCAAAATAAAGCGTTTACTATACACATCAGCACATCATCACATATACATGTTCAAAGAGTCATATACAATTAAATAACAACAGAATCCCGACTCCCCGGTGTTACGTATCAGAGCGACCGACAAGACCAACTGGAGAACTACCTCTTCCAAAAGACTCCCAAAGCGGCTAATCTGCAGGACGCCACTCAAGCATCAAATCAGCAGAAGGGTGAGAATATAATTCATAATGAAAGCATGACAATTATAGTAATGCCAACAAGTATCATCAAGAATCATACAACAAGGTAATTCACTAAGTCAACCACAAACAATATATAAGTAATGTGACACATGAATGATAACATAAATTATACAGACAGACAATGATGAATGAGACTCGACTATGCATATGCATGTGGTACCAAATCCGGAGTAAAACTCCTCCTTGTCATTATGACAAATACACCTGCAGAGCATTATGCTGGGACTTTATTCCACTCAGGAAGCCCGCAGGCTGTCGTCATCGAGCACGCAGCTCCCACTGATGACCTCTTGCCACTCAGGTTAATATACCGTTACCGAGCATTAAGCTCCTACTGGTAACCAATGCCCGCAAGCCATCTGTTAACAACATTCCGCCATTAACGTATTGAAATGTTATGCTGTGCAAATATATGACTCTATTACACGACAACAACATCATCAACAATATAACACGATCATACACTCACGTTACATCGTTTATATTCTATCCAAAAGGATACATCACCGATTAATAACATCGTTATCAATTACATCACACCATAATTACCACACAGGCATTAACAAGCACACAGCACACATTCACCGTCAAAACATACTGGCCACATCGGCATAAATGATCGCATAATTGCATCACCTCAAATTAATATTGGCCATTGGCCCACAACTCCATCAATACATCATCAACAAGTTGTAATAACAACAATTCAACAATGATAATACATCATTCTCATAACAACAATTACTTGCCATAAGGCCACACATCATGTTAATAACAAGCAACCAAACATTGTCACATATCAAGAATGAACATTCATTAATACATAACACATATGAACATGATCTCATGTTATCGACAACTAATCACATACCTCGTACCAATACGATAACATTCACACAACACATCATCATGATTTATCATGCACTAGTTCACAAAACCATTTATGAAAATCAACCAACCACTACTACATCCTACATCATTAACAATTACAACCAAGCACTATGATTATTTACCAATCATATCGCGCATATAAATAATTATGTGTTTTCATCAACAACACCTCATAACCAATTAATAACAAGCTAACCAAGCCTATACTATCATATAGAACATCCAACTAGCTTCCTAACACTTCGAACGGCGTACGAAACGGAGCTACGGATCAAAAGTTACAAGGTTTCAAAGTTTGGAAAAACAGAAAATGCTGTTGTCCGCTTCAGCTCCGCTCAGCGGACCATCACAGAGATTTTTCTGCAAAAGAACCTCCGCTCAGCGGACCCACCTCCGCTCAGCGGACCTGCGTAAACCCAGAAAAAAACCAGAACGAACCAGAACGGTTCCAAACCCCTCATACTCACCAAAACCACTCCAAAACATATTTATAACACCAATACAACACATACAAACCATAGAAACAACCTAACATCAAACTTTTCATGGTTGATTCATCAATCTATCTCAAACCTAACTTTTTAGTCAAACTCAATCAAGCCATGGAAAAGGAAAACAAACATGATCAATCACCATAACACAAAAAGGATATCATTTAATCATCATACAATCATTCTCAAACAAACTTAGATCAAACAAAGACCACACAAGAAAATTGTGGAAATTGGAACAAAAAGAACAAGAACAAGAACAAGACTATAAGAATCATACATCCAAGATAAATTAGATTCACCCCCTTACCTTGCTATTGTGACGATCGGCAATCGATTCGGTTGAGAATCCTCCACTTTCTCTTGTTTTTCCCCTTTGATCTTCTTCTTCCTCTCTTCTCTTTCTTTCTCTTCTTTTTCTTTCCATCCCTTTCTCCTTTCTCACAATATTTCTTTCTTATAAAGAAAATATCTATCCTGCGGATAAGACCAAAATGCCCCTACGCTCAAATATCGTTCAAACGCCCCAAAACACGGAATATTACCTTACTAATATTTCTAGTACCAAAAATATGAAAACCTTCAATTAAATATTAGTCCGCCATCCCGAACTAATACCGACTGAAACGACTCTAAAAACGGTAAAATTCCAATAAACGTCACAAACGTCCAAATCAAGTATATACTTATTTTTCCGGGCGTTACACGGTGCAAATACAATCGTATCAACGATTCAATCTCAACACTCATTCAATACAAATACAATTCTGACACTTCATTCCGGGTCTTTCTTCAAAGATAATTCAGAAGCAATCAAAGAACTACTCATCCTTTATAGGAACCTTTCTAGGTAATCATTTCTAAGATGTATCACAACCTTTCTAGGTAGTCTTTTCTAAGACATCTATCATCCTTTCTAGGAACCTCTCTAGGTAATCTTTTCTAAGATGTTTCATCCCTTCTAGGAACCTTTCTAGGTAATCTTTTCTAAGATGATTCATATCCTTTCTAGGAGCCTTTCTAGGTAGTCTTGTTTAAGACGTATTATATCCTTTCTAGGAGCCTTTCTAGGTAGTCTTGTTTAAGACGTATCATACCCCTTCTAGGAACCTTTCTAGGTTAGTCTTGTTTAATACATATCTCATCCTATTTAGGTAATCTTCCTTTAAATATTTATCCAACATTTTCTAAGACATCTACTGCCCTTTCAAGGAGCCTCTCAGTTAATCTTCTACAAGACAGTTCTTCCCGAACATTGGTTAAAGCCTAAACTCCTTTGCACCAGCCAAGGATCTACCCTATTCAAGAACCTCTTCAGGTAGTCTTATGTAAGACATTACTTCATTTTATTGAATATCCTTCAAATACAATCAATGCATATGATCCAGTCTGAAAAACATCTGCTTTAGACGAACAACTTTTCAAATATCTGATGGCATCTTTAAGCCCGTCTCACACATCTTTTCTAACACTTGGACGGCATCTTTAAGCCCGTCTCCGGCAAAAGTCCCTGCTTCAGCTAGGGAAAATTCCTGGGTATTCTAGTGTTCAATCCTTTTCTACCTTCAGATACCGACTGGCATACAAACCACTCTACATCTTCAGGTTCAAGAAAATTGAACAGGGGCAGCTGTCATACCCCAAAATTTTCCCATACTATTTCTCCTATTCAAATTCAAATCAAGGTACAAAGCTCAAAGACACCCTCTCCTAAACAAGACTCAAAGATTTAGGGTTTTGGTTGTTCTGAAGAAAAATCAATGGATCAAAAGATTATAGGTCCTTTTTGAAAGTCAACCAAAAGCAGTTTTTGTCAAAGCCAATATCATCAAGATAAATTCTTCAAATGGAAAAAAGCTTCCAAAGTGGCTTGTAGAAGATATCTTGAGGTTTCTAAAAAGTCCTAGAACTCCTCCATACCTTAAAAATTGAGGGAGATGTTCCTTGTCAAAGTTGGACAAATTTGGATGAAAAATGTGAAACAAAAGAGGTCCAAAATGAGTTTTCTTGCAAATGGGCCCAAGTTCTTAAGATCCAATATTCATCCTTGTGGTATCCAAGGCCCCAAATTCAATTGCCATGATTTATTGATTAATATTGGATTTTTATTGAATTTTATTCATTAAAAATATAATTTAATCAAGTAAATTGAAGAAAATTTGAAATGTTAAATGGAGCAATTTTTGAGTAAATAGGCCCAATTAGTGGGGTGTGAACATGAATATGACATAGCAAGAGATCTCCAAGCCCATTTGTGCATGATCTTGATTTTAGTTCTATTTTGTTTTTTTATTTTTATTTAATCTAAGTCAAAATAAATCAGAATAAATTAAAACAAATCTAATGAAACATGAAGTATGATGCACGTGAATCTTTTTTTTTTAAGCTTGTTTGATACATGATTGAGCTAAAAACATCAAGATTCAAATATCTTCCAAATCAACTCTCCAATTATTCAATCTCAAGGATTCAATCAAGATTTCCTAACCTAAATAATCCTATTATAAATGCATAAGTATTCCAGACCTACGAGGGAGTTTTTTTGGGGACAAGGTTTGCAGCTCAAACAAAACCGTGATAAAAGCTTCAACAAATTAAAAAAATGGTTCTGGAGATTGAGAAAAGTGTAGAGGGTTTTGAAGGTTCAGAGATGATCATTGAAGGTCCGGGAGGCTCTTCCAATCACCTTCGACGCGTGGGGAATCCGAATCCGTGTTCACGTTCTTACGGTTTGTTAATATATTTATGGATTCAATTTCACGATTTCATGCATTATAAATTGAATTTGGTTGCATATTTGTGTTTAGATTGATGTTTATGGTATTGCTGGAGGGTTAACTCGATTTTGATGCTTGCTTGAAAGAATCACCGTGGATAGGGTTTCAAGTTTTTGATTTGGGGTTGCACAATTAGAGAGCCAATTAACCAAAATTAACAATGTTTTCTCGCTTAGGGGTTAGTTCTTGATTGATCTGGGCTATTAGTTGTTATTTTTTGGCAAGGATTCGCAGGTTGATTGAAGCTGGGTTGTAGCCATGGGGAGAAAATGTAGCGTTCTTGCGAAGAAGAAGACACTGGCTGGCGCGTTCAGCTCTTTTTTTTTTATTTTGAATTGTTTTGTTTTTTCCTATATTATTTGTCTCAGGTGTTCCCTAAACAACGAGTGAAAGATGGTTCAGTGGTAAGCTGAAGGAGTTTAAAGGTCATGGTATGTAAAGGGGCGCGGGTTCAAGTCAGCCATGCTGCATTATTTTTATGAAATAACCTTCTTATTAATTAGATACGCATGGCCTAAAGGGAGATATGATGCACCCTCATTCCAGGCCATCCGATTCTCATCTCTTTCAATCCAACGCGTGTGAACCCGCGTCCTCACCATAGTCCTTCACAGGCAGCCCACACTCAATCACAGCTAAGTGGTTTACAATTTTTTTTATTTTATTTATATTCTCTTGTTCCCTTTTTTATTTTATTAATAAAATTTCCTTTTAATTCACATACTTTTAATCTTTTTACAAAAAAAAAAAACATTTATCTTAATATAAATATATTTGTTTAATTATTGATAATATTTTTTATTAAATGTTTAATAAAATTGTTTATTTGTTTAATTAATCATTAAATTTTTATTAATTGATTAAAAATATTTTAATGCTAGATATTTAATCGATTTTTTTTCACCGATTTAATTAATTAGGTTGATAAACCAATAATTAATTAAATTGAATTTATTTATTCTATTAATCACGGTTAACTTGCGTCCGAATCAGGGTTTGCGAGAATTAGCCATACACTGAAAAATATTTTTGTGTATTTTTTTTAGGGTTAGCAGCAGGGTTTCTTCCGACTACGTGCCACGCCTTTTACGAAGCTAAGTCCCGATTCAACTTTCTTTATTATTTATTTTTCCTTTTCTCTTTATATTTAATACAATATGATTTTTGCCTCTTAATTTTCTAATTATGCATTTTGCCTTGCTAATTTAAAAGAACTTTCATACACTCACTTCCTATTATTTTCCTGTTAATTCTCAGATGTTCAGAGTCAATTCTCGAGGCTATCTCCGACTACAAATCATATCAGATCAAATAAAAACCTAAGTCCTATTTCATATTTTATTTTTAATTTTCTTTTGCCATTTTTATCAGATTAGGGTTAGTTTTAACCGTTAATGAATTGATAATGCACTCACCCCATTATTTTCTGTTAATTCTCAAATGATCAGAGTCAATCAAGGGTTCGAGGAAGATCAAGCCTCAAGATCAAGATAAAACTAATTGTTGATTCCTCTTATTCTTCCGCCTTTTAATTTCCCCCATCCCCGCAGGTGTTTGTTGTAATAGCGTAGGACATTTAAACTGCTTTACTTTTCTGCTGTGGTTAGTAATCTTAGGGAGTGCAAGCCTTGAATTAACATAGCTCACTAATTACAAGATAAATAACTAAATTGAATCACGTGATTGTCGCACCCACACACCTTTAGGGTAATCCCTCTCGTTGCCTTGTTGCCTTATTTATCTGTTGCCTGTTGCCTCTAAGTATACTAAATAGTCAAGTCCTTCGATTCCGAGGATACCTAAAGCAATGTTGCCTGTTGCCTTTGAAGTTATTGAAACTCCCTCGAGGTTGCCTTATAAAGGATAATTGTCCCAATTGCTAAGGTATCCTCGCATGATGCCTTAAATGACTATTATATCCTTCCCTAAGACTACCTGCCCTCTTTATGGCAAGGGACAGTCTTGTGGCGAACGATAATTTCTCGATGACCCTTCAAACATCCAATTGAAAGACTTTCTGCCCTCTTATGGTATGGATAGACTCTTTCGCCCTGAAAAGCTAAAAGAACAAATTTCTAAACTTAGGGTAGTTGCTATTAATTGCTTACTTTTTTTTCGAATTCAAATTCAAAATATTTTCCCACTTCTTTTCAAAGAAAATTTTCAAAAAGACTACGCTTATTAACAAGCTAAAGTTCTTATTCAAATTTCTATTCACACCCTACTTTTCAAACAAATCAAACATTTTGAAAACAAAGTGAGCGAAGCAATTAAGAGCCCATGGATAACCATGGATGCAAAGGGTGCTTTACACATTCCCTTTGTATAACTTACCCCCCGAACTCCAAATCTTTTTAAAAAGGTCTTTTCCTGTTCTTTTAGCCTTTCCTAATTGGATAAAATAAAAGTCGGGGGCGACTCTTGCTTACCGCGACATTTCTTTAAAAGTCAGTTCACCATATTACAGAACTGGCGACTCTGCTGGGGACGCTTTCAAATAAAAGAGGGGTTACCTTAAAGTTTAGGATCACTTTAATTGTTTGCTTGGTTTGCTTTATTTTTAAAGGCTGTTTTGGGTATTCTGCTGTGTGAAAGATCCTACACCCAGATCTAGTGTACCTTAGGTATGTGGCAAGAGACCAAGGAGACTGTACGACATGTATCGTTATGGTTGAACTGGTGGCCACCGTCAGTGCGACGCTTTGGTTTGTCCTGATGTCCCTTGAATATGATCGAGGAGACATTTGGCTACCGCGTGGTATCATAAGCACTAATTCGCCCTTAGAACCCTAGTTGAACTTGACTTTGGCCTATAGGAAGTAGCGAGATAGCTGGCTTTGGATTCCTGACTGAAGCCGGTTGATACTCGATGCTACACTCATTGAGATTGGACTCTAGGGATGCTTTTGGCTGGCCGATCGAGTGCCATGTTGAGACAATGTCCGCGAGAAAGATCATGGATATGAGCACCATAGAACTCGGTTACTATTCTAGGACAGGTTGAACCAACTTAACTTCAGTGGGGAGGGTACTTACCTACGAACTTCACGCAAGCCTTTAAACCTAAGGACACTTGTGTGACTTGTCTGTGCTTGCTACTAACCCTTTGGTTTTCTTGCAGGTTTTTCTTGTAGGACTTGTTTGTCCTTATTACCCTATGTTTTGCTTGATGCATTGCATTCGCATAACATGACATCATGACATCATAAGCATAACATGATTTAACTAACCCTTTCAAGGATCTTAGGAATTTAGGGCGCATAATTTCAGGTGCTCTTATCAAGGACTGAACTCTTATCAAGGGGCAAGAGGATTTACTTTCCTCTCGCCACATACCTTCCAATTCAGAGACGCTGTACCTATCAAGGGGCAAGAGGATTTATTTTCCTCTAGCCATGTACCTTCAAATTCAAAAGATCCTGAATCAGAGGCTATGACCCACTGGATATGGTGAGCTTGATTCCCATAGAAGAACATCCAAAAATCAGAGTTCTTCAAACGAAGAAGCGACCAAATCATTTTTTGACATTGCTAACTAAATTTCCAGAGATCCTTGAAAATATTGCATCTGCATTCATAACATTGCATCATAGGTTTCCACAACAGGTTTCTCACCTCCTCGCTATTTATTTCAGCATCATGAATCTCGAGCAATCAGTCAAAGACCTTCAAGCTCAGAATGCCCAGTTTCAAAATATGACCCTGAACTTGTCCAAGGGGCAAGATGAACTGAAAGCACTCCTTACCAAGAATAAGAAGAAGAAAGGCAAGAAGATTCTAAGGAAAAGGCTTAGACCGATCTTACAACTCAGGGATGCCGAAGCCTCTGAAGACAGTGACGAAGATGAGCAAGATGATGATATTAGTATCAAGACTGAGGAAAAAAGTAACCATGATGCTACCAAGACTTTTGAAGAAGAAGAAGATTATTACCATGAGAACGAACATCCTGGTGACAAATACAAGTTGTTGGAAGAACGTATGAAAGCTATGGAAATTCAGAAGGTACCCGGTCTAGATTTTGAGGAGCTAGGACTCATCTCTGGAGTTGTTATCCCTCCGAAATTCAAGATTCCAACTATCGCAAAAATACGATGGAGTCTCTTGTCCTAAATTGCACTTGAGGTCTTATGTAAGGAAGATTCAACCTCATATCGCCGATAAGAAGCTATGGATCCACTTTTTCCAAGAGAGCCTATTTGGAATTCAACACGAATGGTACTATCAACTGGAGGATGCTAACATCCATACATGGGAAGACTTGGCTGTTGCTTTCTACACGCAATACCAATACAATGCTGATCTTGCGCCAACTCGTACAAAATTACAAAGCATGTCCATGGGACCTAATGAAAACTTCAAAGAATATGCTCAGAAGTGGAGAGACTTGGTTGGCAGAGTCCAACCTCCCATGGCTGACCGAGAGTTAGTTGACATGTTCATGAATACACTAACTGGTCCTTTCTACAGCCATTTACTTGGTAGCTTCTCGTCTGGTTTCACCGACCTCATACTGACTGGAGAACATGTTGAAAGTGGTATCCGAAGCGGAAAAATTCAGGCGGCTACTTCTTCTGGTACTGCAAAAAAGCCATACAATGGAAAGAATGAATCCAACACTGTTGGGGCAGTCCTGGTCTCTAGTCAGGCTCCAACACAACAACAATAGAAAGATCAACGTAAACAACAAGGTGGCCAACGTACTTGGAAATCAAAACCCAAGAGGTCATTTACCCCACTACACATGTCATTGGCTCAAGCTTTGCAAAAATTGCTCGATCGAAGTCTGATAACTCTACTACCTCCATACTCAACTCCTGCTAGTCCAGCCCCTAGGTACAAGCATCATGCGAGATGTGGTTACCATTCAATTAGTCCTGGTCACGATACAGAAGATTGTGGGCCATTTAAACATAAAATTCAAGACTTGATTGAAGAAGGGATCGTTGAATTTGGCCAACCAGAAAAGCCACACATATTCTAAAGGATAGCTATTTAGATCATTAATTTACTCGCATTCGCAATTTCTTTCCTGTTTGTTTAAACATTCGTCTTATGTCAGACTCTATTTATTTTATTATAATCATTAATGCATTGCATATGTTTGTCTTGATTTATTTCTCTTCCTATTGTTGTATTAAACTTTGTTTTTACTTGGTTTTCTTTGTTATATTTAATTCTCGCTAAAGCTGTAAGCCTTTTGAGGGAGGATGACGAAAACGAAACCGCAACCTCATACAGTATTCTTTTGAACGGACTATGCTGACGATGTACAGGCATTGTTTCAATTCCTAAACAGTGGAGATATAAGGATGTTAATCCCTCGTCAACCCCTTCGAGCCGAAGAAGTAGAAGTTTTCTTTCTCATACAGATTAAAACCTTTAATCATAACGTGGGGCAGGGTAGTTACTCAGTTACCTCAATTATACCAGGTGCTTTACACAAGTGATGGATTCCCGTAATTCTCAAGTCAGGCAGTCAATATCCATAAAAGAAAAAGAAAACTGTTAAGTCAAAACCTATGAAGGAGACTTATCAAAAATCGGAACATCCCGCTAACTGTAATCTCAAAATAAACAGTTCAGGCAAAAGTTAGGGATAATAAAGTCAAAAAAAAAGAGGTTACTACAAATCCTCGACAAAAAGAAAAAAAATTACAAAAAGGATGACTGCCTTTTCAAATAAACTTGCAGTGCTTCAATCATCATCAAATGTCAACATTACGACTTCAAGACCTGCTAAAACTTAAATGCAAAGTTAACTGACCATAAGATCGAAGAACATCACGAAGATTGGGATGGGTACAAATAAACTTTGAGCCTTTATCCTTTGTTTCATAAACAGTGAACCAAGCCACGTTACAACCCTTGAAAGTCCTAACTGAAGCATGGTTAGTTCAAAAGCGTACTGTCACAAAAAGGGTATCCTGACTCCTTAAGGTTTACCAAAAATCCTGAGTAGATATCATGTTTTTAGAAACATTTCTTTCTTACATCTTTTGTTTTACTAAAAACCATTTTTTAAACTTCAAGACAGACATATGCATTGCATTTTATGAATGTCATTATAAAACAATTTTGTCTACGTAATTTCAAATGTTTGACAGCAGGAAGAATCTGCATGGGGCATAATTACTGACTAAGAGTCCTCCCGACAGATAAATTTTTAGAGACATCTCATATGCATGACTCGATCAGCTAAAAGGTTGTTTATACAAGGGGCATGGCATACTATTATCCCATCTACTGGGGGGAAAGCTGGTCACGATTCATAGAATCTCTCAGAGGCACTGAACAACCAGAGAAGCTAGTCCATCACTGGGGCATGTCACATCAGTCACAAATCTCAACAAATGCAATTTAGCTACTAGCATCAAACGATGTCAGTATCTGTCTCTCCTTTGAAGTTCTAATTCCAAACTCAAGTATCAAGCATATAAGGCCACTGATTCCAGGGGCAGGTATATGCCCGCAAGCAAAAGACCATATGTGGTTAAAAGTGTTTTCCAACAGCAAGCACTCAGACATGGGTCAATAAAAAGATGAAATCTCTGGGAATCTGCCCCATAGAGCAGTTTTCATAATATATCCCCCACAAAGTAATCCTCGAAAAGTCATCAACAAACAATATATTCCCAATAGGGATTTGGTTCCCCAACGGAGTTTTTACCTCTGATACTGTCGGTTCTACGACACAATCTTCTACTCTAGCATGGTTTAATCCAAATCGCTATTACCATTTAATTTGAAGCTTAGAAATCTGGTATCTCTTGTCCCTAGGATACATCAGGATCATATCATTCAAGTCACTCTCATCTCCAAGCGAAGATTAAAAATCCCCAACTGGATATCATCGAACGAAAGACAGGAATTCTCTTGTCATTATCTCCAACAGCATACAAGGATTTATTTTCTCAGTCAGCAGTAATCAATATGCTTCAACTATATAGTCCATCCCTGCATCATTCATAAATGCATAACATACAGTACTATCGTTTATTTCGAGAATCTCAATACATGCATCATGACCTTGCATAAAACTAATCTTTCCTTTTCAAGACATTTCATAATCAAAAGAATATTTTCATCCAAGTGCGGTGCAAATACAATCGTATCAACGATTCAATCTCACCACTCATTCAAGACAAATACAATTCTGACACTTCATTCCGGATCTTTCTTCAAAGATAATTCAGAAACAATCAAAGAACTACTCATCCATTCTAGGAACCTTTCTAGGTAATCTTTTCTAAGATGTATCACAACCTTTCTATGTAGTGTTTTCTAAGACATCTATCATCCTTTCTATGAATCTCTCTAGGTAATCTTTTCTAAGATGTTTCATCCCTTCTAGGAACCTTTCTAGGTAATCTTTTCTAAGATGATTCATATCCTTTCTAGGAGCCTTTCTAGGTAGTCTTGTTTAAGACGTATTATATCCTTTCTAGGAGCCTTTCTAGGTAGTCTTGTTTAAGACGTATCATACCCCTTCTAGGAACCTTTCTAGGTTAGTCTTGTTTAAGACATATCTCAACCTCTTTAGGTAATCTTCCTTTAAATATTTATCCAACATTTTCTAAGACATCTACTGCCCTTTCAAGGAGCCTCTCAGTTAATCTTCTACAAGACAGTTCTTCCCGAGCATTGGTTAAAGCCTAAACTCCTTTGGATCAGCCAAGGATCTACCCTATTCAAGAACCTCTTCAGGTAGTCTTTTGTAAGACATTACTTCATTTTATTGAATCTCCTTCAAATACAATCAATGCATATGATCCAGTCTGAAAAACATCTGCTTTAGACGAACAACTTTTCAAATATCTGATGGCATCTTAAAGCCCGTCCCACACATCTTTTCTAACACTTGGACGGCATCTTTAAGCCCGTCTCCGGCAAAAGTCCCTGCTTCAGCTAGGGCTAATTCCTGGGTATTCTAGTGTTCAATCCTCTTCTACCTTCAGATACCGACTGGCATACAAACCACTCTACATCTTCAGGTTCAAGAAAATTGAACAGGGGCAGCTGTCATACCCAAAAATTTGCCCATACTATTTCTCCTATTCAAATTCAAATCAAGGTACAAAGCTCAAAGACACCCTCTCCTAAACAAGACTCAAAGATTTAGGGTTTTGTTTGTTCTGAAGAAAAATCAATGGATCAAAAGACTATAGGTCCTTTTTGAAAGTCAACCAAAAGCAGTTTTTGTCAAAGCCAATATCATCAAGATAAACTCTTCAAATGGAAAAAAGCTTCCAAAGTGGCTTGTAGAAGACATCTTAAGGTTTCTAAAAAGTCCTAGAACTCCTCCATACTTTAAAAATTGAGGGAGATGTTCCTTGTCAAAGTTGGACAAATGTGGATGAAAAATGTGAAACAAAAGAGGTCCAAAATGAGTTTTCTTGCAAATGGGCTCAAGTTCTTAAGATCCAATATTCATCCTTGTGGTATCCAAGGCCCCAAATTCAATTGCCATGATTTATTGATTAATATTGGATTTTTATTGAATTTTATTCATTAAACATATAATTTAATCAAGTAAATTGAAGAAAATGTGAAAGGTTAAATGGGGCAATTTTTTAGTAAATAGGCCCAATTAGTGGGGTGTGAACATGAATATGACATAGAAAGAGATCTCCAAGCCTATTTGTGCATGATCTTGATTTTAGTTCTATTTTGTTTTTTTATTTTATTTAATCTAAGTCAAAATAAATCAAAATAAATTAAAACAAATCAAATGAAACATGAAGTATGATGCACGTGAATCTTTTTTTTTAAGCTTGCTTGATACATGATTGAGCTAAAAACTGCAAGATTCAAATCTCTTCCAAATCAAATCTCCAATTATTCAATCTCAAGGATTCAATCAAGATTTCCTAACCTAAATAATTCTATTATAAATGCAAAAGTATTCCAGACCTACGAGGGATTTTTTTGGGGACAAGGTTTGCAGCTCAAACAAAACCGTGATAAAAGCTTCAACAAATTAAAAAAACGGTTCTGGAGATTGAGAAAAGTGCAGAGGGTTTTGAAGGTTCAGAGATGATCATTGAAGGTCCGGGAGGCTCTTCCAATCACCTTCGACGCGTGGGGAATCCGAATTCGTGTTCACGTTCTTACAGTTTGTTTATATATTTATGGATTCAACTTCACGATTTCATGCATTATAAATTGAATTTGGTTGCATATTTGTGTTTAAATTGATGTTTATGGTCTTGCTGGAGGGTTAATTCGATTTTGATGCTTGCTTGAAAGAATCACCATGGATAGGGTTTCAAGTTTTTGATTTGGGGTTGCACAATTAGAGAGCCAATTAACCAAAATTAACAATGTTTTCTCGCTTAGGGGTTAGTTCTTGATTGATCTGGGCTATTAGTTGTTATTTTTTGGCAAGGATTCGCAGGTTGATTGAAGCTGGGTTGTAGCCATGGGGAGAAACCGTAGCGTTCTTGCGAAGAAAAGACACTGGCTGGCGCGTTCAGCTATTTTTTTTATTTTGAATTGTTTTGTTTTTTTCCTATATTATTTGTCTCAGGTGTTCCCTAAACAACGAATGAAAGATGGTTCAGTGGTAAGCTGAAGGAGTTTAAGGCTATGTTTGGGAGTTTGGAAGGAAGGGGAGGGGAGGGTTTTA
The DNA here is from genome assembly GCF_029867415.1 of Vicia villosa. Lineage (NCBI taxonomy): Eukaryota > Viridiplantae > Streptophyta > Magnoliopsida > Fabales > Fabaceae > Vicia > Vicia villosa. The sequence continues at coordinate 71,622,937 of NC_081183.1, forward strand.
AAAAATAAGAAGAATTGGGTGAAAAGAATAAAAGGATTTTGAGTAGGAGGGTTTTGGAGGGTTTGGTTTTATTCATAACACCAAAAACCCCATAAAATGGGGAACTCAAAAATTGTATTGAAAATTAGAAATTTTGTAATGATTATGACTCTTTTATCATTCTAAACAAAATCATTTTTTCAAAAAATGTCAAATATTTCTCTATATTTTTTTAAAAATTCATTTTCGGAAGCCTTCCCCTCCCCTCCCCTCCAAACTCCCAAACATAGCCTAAATGTCATGGTATGCAAAGGGGCGCGGGTTCAAGTCAGCCATGCTGCATTATTTTTATGAAATAACCTGCTTATTAATTCCATACGCATGGCCTAAAGGGAGATATGATGCACCCTCATTCCAGGCCATCCGATTCTCATCTCTTTCAATCCAACGCGTGTGAACCCGCGTCCTCACCATAGTCCTTCACAGGCAGCCCACACCCAATCACAGCTAAGTGGTTTACACCTTTTTTATTTTATTTATATTCTCTTGTTCCCTTTTTTATTTTATTAATAAAATTTCCTTTTAATTCACATACTTTTAATCCTTTTACAAAAAAAAACATTTATCTTAAAATAAATATATTTGTTTAATTATTGATAATATTTTTTAATTAAATGTTTAATAAAATTGTTTATTTGTATAATTAATCATTAAATTTCTATTAATTGATTAAAAATATTAATGCTAGATATTTAATCGAATTTTTTTTACCGATTTAATTAATTAGGTTGATAAACCAATAATTAATTAAATTGAATTTATTTATTCTATTAATCACGGTTAACTTGTGTCCGAATTAGGGTTTGCGAGAATTAGCCATACGCTGAAAAATATTTCTGTGTATTTTTTTTTAGGGTTAGCAGCAGGGTTTCTTCCGACTACGTGCCACGCCTTTTACGAAGCTAAGTCCCGATTCAACTTTCTTTATTATTAATTTTTCCTTTTTTCTTTATAGTTAGTACAATATGATTTTTGCCTCTTAATTTTCTAATTATGCATTTTGCCTTGCTAATTTAAAAGAACTTTCATACACTCACTTCCTATTATTTTCCTGTTAATTCTCAGATGTTCAGAGTCAATGCTCGAGGCTATCTCCGACTACGAATCATATCAGATCAAATAAAAACCTAAGTCCTATTTCATATTTTATTTTTAATTTTCTTTTGCCATTTTTATCAGATTAGGGTTAGTTTTAACCGTCAATGAATTGATAATGGACTCACCCCATTATTTTCTGTTAATTCTCAGATGATCAGAGTCAATCAAGGGTTCGAGGAAGATCAAGGCTCAAGATCAAGATAAAAATAATTGTTGATTCCTCTTATTCTTCCGCCTTTTAATTTCCCCCATCCCCGCAGGTGTTTATTGTAATAGCGTAGGACATTTAAACTGCTTTACTTTTCTGCTGTGGTTAGTAATCTTAGGGAGTGCAAGCCTTGAATTAACATAGCTCGCTAATTACAAGATAAATAACTAAATTGAATCACGTAATTGTCGCACCCACACACCTTTAGGGTAATCCCTCTCGTTGCCTTGTTGCCTTATTTATCTGTTGCCTGTTGCCTCTAAGTATACTAAATAGTCAGGTCCTTCGATTCCGAGGATACCTAAAGCAATGTTGCATGTTGCCTTCGAAGTTATTGAAACTCCCTCGAGGTTGCCTTATAAAGGATAATTGTCCTAATTGCTAAGGTATCCTCGCATGATGCCTTAAATGACTATTATATCCTTCCCTAAGACTACCTGCCCTCTTTATGGCAAGGGACAGTCTTGTGGCAAACGATAATTTCTCGATGACCCTTCAAACATCCAATTGAAAGACTTCCTGCCCTCTTATGGTATGGATAGACCCTTTCGCCCTGAAAAGCTAAAATAACAAATTTCTAAACTTAGGGTAGTTGCTATTAATTGCTTGCTTTTTTTTCGAATTCAAATTCAAAATCTTTTCCCACTTCTTTTCAAAGAAAATTTTCAAAAAGACTACGCTTATTTACAAGCTAAAGTTCTTATTCAAATTTCTATTCACACCCTACTTTTCAAACAAATCAAACATTTGGAAAACAAAGTGAGCTAAGCAATTAAGAGCCCATGGATAACCATGGATGCAAAGGGTGCTTTACACCTTCCCTTTGTATAACTTACCCCCCGAACTCAAAATCTTTTTAAAAAAGGTCTTTTCCTGTTCTTTTAGCCTTTCCTAATTGGATAAAATAAAAGTCGGTGGCGACTCTTGCTTACCGCGACATTTCTTTAAAAGTAAGTTCACCGTATTACACAGTCGCTTCCTCTCCGTGTCTGTAGCAACCTGCCCTAAAAATTAAAATTATTAGAGTCGCCACCTATTCTACCAGGGCGAATAGGAAACCCTACGAAGTTATAGCGATCGGGGTAAGATACTATATTCAGGTCAAGGGAAGGTGTTAGGCACCCTAAACCCTTTCCTAAGGCTTGCATTATAAAGTCAAGGTTCATGGCAAAAAATAAAGAAAAGTGACTGTCATACCCCAAATTTGTCCTGCCCTTATTTATCTGGCTTGCAACTCATACACATACATTCATTCAGGTCATATCATTGCATGCATCTGTATCATTGGTCCTTGGTCAGAAGGAGAAACTTGAAGCCTAATGTGGGGTGTCATCATCTTGCCCAAGATCCTTTGAAATCAGGGTTCTCATCTAGTTCATGGCATTAGTGAGGAGGTACAAGTTCAAGAGACATTTGATTGCCCAAATCATCATAATCAGGGTTTCTTTGACCAAAGTCAACCAGCTGACTTTCTGGTCAACATTTAATCAGGAATGGATTCTGTGAGTGAGAAGCTTTCATACTGGCCATGTGGATGTGTTCATTTGACTGGATTTGACTGGAGAAGATTTAATCAAGAATTTCATCAATAATCAGGAAAATCAAAATAGTTGACTTTTGGGTCAAAATCAGAAGAATTATCCAAATATTGATTTTTGGTGGAGAATCAGTCAAGAAAAGTCAAAGAATGGATAAAATAAGGAGTTTGACAAAAAGTTACCAAAAATAGTAAAAATGACAAAAGTGGAAAGTTTTGACACTTAGAAAATTTCCGAAGGCTTTAAATCTTGATGAGCAGTCCACTTCATCCCTGATTTACACGTGGCAAAAGACATTTTTTGGAGAAATTCCCAACATCAAAGTTGTTCCTCTCATGGAGGAGAACAACTTTGTAGTTGGACATTTCTTCATTTGAAGCTTGTATGAAGAGATAAAATGATTTGAAGTTGCTGAAAAGTCATTTGAGCCAAGTCACAATTCAGGTCATGGACCAGGTCATGACCTGGCATTTCATCAAACATGTGGCATGCCAAGTTTCAAGGTGATTTTAGAGGTATACAAGTGTGCTATGAATACAAACTTGGTATGCATCTCTTCTCCTCCATGCCCTCTATGCAATGAAACAAGAATTGAGTAAATTGGGTGGATATTGAATCAATTGTGGATGTTCAAAGTCATGCCCTCACCCTGACCAAGTCAAGCATCTGGCCAAGGCAAAAATCCAGGTCATGCGCAGGCATATCATCAAACACATGGTGTGCCAACTTCAAGTCCATTTTTCTTCCTCCACAAGTCTCTATTTTGAACAAGCTTGACCTTAAAATATTCTTTGCCATGCCCTCTATCCAACGAGATCAAGATCATTAATTTTGGACACATATTGATCTAGTTAGAGACATCCAAAGTCATGCTCCTGGGAAAGTGCATATTAGCAAAGGCATCAGGCATAAAATTCCATGTCACGCGCGCAGGTAGTGTGCAGTGGTATGTCATCACTTTGCAAGCAACTTTTGAACGGGCTACAAGTGTGTTCCTTCAAATTTCTCAACATCAATCTTCTTCTATTATGTATCCTCTTTACATTGGTCTAGAGTTGGAAATAAGGGGTAGCTCACGGAAGAAGATATAAGCTCACAAAGTCATCATCATGATCATGTTGAACCAAGGGAAGGTTGAGCTTTATTTGCAACATACACCAAGTCATTACTTACCACAGAAGCCCATGCATATACTGCACACGTGAAAGGAAATAGAGTGAGATACTACAAATAGCCTAAACTTGCTCATTAAGTCTGAAGAAAGTCCCACTTCTCTCATTCACCAAAGAGGAAGTTCATACACTCCCTATATAAAGCTGTCACACTCACTTGCACTCACACGACTCATTTTCTATTCACGATTCCCTCACTCCATACTCTCTTCTCCCTTCCTCTTACTCTCATTCATTCTCTCCACATTCTCCTTCTCCCTCATTCTCTTTCTCCATTCCTTCCACCACCAACCGCCACCATAACCAACTTCGGCCACCCTAACTGATCACAGTAACCAACTCTGGCCACGTTAACAAACTCCACTGATCCAACTCTGAGCCACAACAGCCATCTCTATCGCTTCCGCATCATCCTTCATCTCCATTGATCATCATCATCATTTTCACTGGCGCTTGGAAGGAACGTGGTGCCAACTTCAAGAGGAGGTGATCGCTACAACTTGTAGATCGATTCTCTCCCTTCATTCAAAGATCATCAACTCAGGTATGCATTTTGATCCTCCTCTGCACGATAAATCATATAGTGAATGCTGGATGTGGATGTGTATATGCTTGTGTTTGTGTGTGCACAGTCTTGAAGTTATTTGAGTTTTTGATTCTGATTTCGCTTTACATGAAAGATATGTCACCTGGACGTTATTTCATATATTTGAATTGAAGACTCGATTCTGAGTAGTTTGAGATGCTTAGGTTTAGTTTTGGTAAGGTTTGTGCAAGTTAGGGTTTATGAGATTGATTCGGTTTGAGATTTTAAGGGAGTGTTGGCAATTTTGGACACCGGATGTGGAGTCTACGTGAAATTCCGAGTCAGATGGTGGTGGTCTTACTCGTTTCAGGATGATGTGGAATTTCGCCGGTGGTAGTGTAAACGGAGAAGACCACCGAAACCGGCATCTCCGTCGCCTGGTTCAAGTCAAGTGCTTCTCTCCGTCCGCATACGTGGCAAGACGGGATTGGATCTTTTTCCAAGCTTTTGGCTCTTTTGTCACATTCATATCATTAGTGGATGACGTTCTTACTTCTGATTGGCCAAGGCTTTGTTTTGTCTTTTGTGACTTAAATTGATCTGCACCAGTTGATATCATGTTTACATGGTTTATTTTGTCACGTTTTAATGCACACTAATGAATACATGCTGCTAACATAATAATAAAAATGTAATAAAAGTAGGATAGTGCAAGGCTGGGCCATGCGCCCTTGGGCCTCCCTCCATTTTCTGAATCATACTCCCTATTTGCTAATGTACACGCGCCAGACTACTATTCCCACACCCTCATTTTAAGCCCAGTTTTCGGCTTTAACTAGTTTTAGTTCATTTTAAAATTACTGTTGCACCCCCTTAGCTGTTAACAAAATAAATAAAAATAGTTTTCTTTTATTCTTTTTGCTTGTTAATTCTTTTTTTTAAAATAAAAGGGATGAAAATTGTTTTTTCACTCAATTAGACTTTTTAGAATTTTATTTTCTTTTAATTGAATTTTAATTGATTGTTTTCTTTGACTTGTGATTGGTTGATTAACCATAAATAAATAGTTTTCTTTGTTAATTCAAAAATAGTTTCTAACATGAATAAAATGCAATTATTTGTATATATTTTTTCATGAATAGTTTAGATTTTAATTCTTTTATTTTTGTGAATATTTTCTTATATTGTGAAATACCAAATAACTTCTTCCTCATTTCTATTAGAAGTAATCAACAATTAGGCTTAGAGATTAGGCTAGTCCCCCACCTTTTCATCCCTTTTCTTTTACAACACTAAAACATCTAAAAATATTCAAAATAAAATCCCTTTAAAAAATACAAAGAAAACACTTAAAAAACATTATTAAAAAAGTGAAAATCATTAAAAAGGGAATGGAAGCGTGAATCTCCCTTGCTTTAGGGAATCATTCGAGTGCTTGGATCTCCCTTGCTTTAGGGAACCATTCGGGCGTAAGTTCCCAAATTCAAGAAGTCCTCTATAAGCCACTTTGGGACATATTTTACATTTGGAGATATTATCTTGATAATATGCCCTTTGACAAAAAACTGTCTTTGGTTGACTTTTTAAAAGGACCTATAATCTTTTGTGCTATATCTTCCAAATGAAGCATTTCTAGCCTTGGCTTGTGAGAGACAAAGTTTTAGAGAATCCTATTTCCTTCAAAATAGGCTTTGAGTGAGGAATATCTGATGTTCCATGTGAAAGTTATGGCCAGTCAAAGTTGAGTTAACTTTCTCCTATAAAAACCCTAATTTGAAACTTTTTGCATTTGTTCATTTCTGAGTTTTTATTGATGAATCATGATCAATCTTTGATCCAATGATGGATATATTCTTCCATACTTGATGTTGACCAAGAGACAGGAGCTTTGATTGTACTTTGACCATGGTTGACTTTTAGGCCAAACCAGTTGAATGTGAATCATTTGAGCTATTGAATGAGTAATCTTTGAAATTGGGCTTTGACTTTTAACATGGAGGTGTCTTGAAACATAATGGACCATGGAGAACTTCATTGAAGACCTTATTTTGTTACTTTCCTTAGGGAGGTACTAAACCCTAGCTTTAGGAGATTCTTGCTTAGGAGAATGTCTTAATGAGACTCTTGGGCTTTGAATCATTGTGAATGAAATGTGGAAGGAAAATTTTGGGGTATGACAGTTGCCCCTATTTAATTACCTTTGATTGAATGGCGTGAGGATGTGCAGTTCTCACGTCTTTGGATTGAAGAGTTATTAAATAATGGAAGACCCCTTGAATTTGCCTTGTACCTGGTAGTGAAGAAAGGAATGCCTTGCTAACGCCTGAGACTTACATAGCAAGGACTCGTAGTTTGCTGCGTAGAAAGTAGTTACCTTGCTATGGTGCTAGCAAGGGTTTGCAGTTCGTAGGTAACCCACTTACTATAGTCCTAGTAAGTCGTCGCGGTTGGTATACCCACTCCCTATCGTAGTTTGAGTAAGCTTATCGTAGATGGTAGGGCAACTTACTATAGTTCTAGTAAGTCGTCGCGGTCGTCCGTACTTGCTCACTATCGTAGTTTCAGCAAGTTTATCGTAGATGGTGTGGCCCACTTACTATAGCTCTAGTAAGTCGTCGCGGTTAGCCATACCTACTTGCTATCATAGTTGGAGTAAGTTTATCGTAGATGGTGTGGCCCACTTACCATAGCTATGGTAAGTCGTCGCGGTCGGTCGTACCTACTTACTATCGTAGCTAGAGTGAGTTTATCGTAGATGGTATGACCCACTTACTATAGTTCTAGTAAGTCGTCGCAGTTAGTCATACCTACTCACTATCGTAGTTGGAGTAAGCTTATCGTAGATGGTGTGGCCCACTTACTATTGTGCTAGTAAGTCGTCGCAGTTAGCCGTACCTGCTTACTATCGTAGTTGGCGTAAGCTTATCGTAGATGGTGTGGCTCACTTACTATTATGCTAGTAAGTCGTCGCAGTTAGCCATACCTGCTTACTATCGTAGTTTTGATTAGTCCCAAAAGGATTACCTGCCATAACCCTAACAAGCTCACCTGAACCATTGGGATCCATTTGCCCCGGTGCGTACAAGTTTACCTGCATAGAAGATTGTTTGGCAAACGTGTATTCTTATGATTTTGTTGATTGCATAATGAGGCGTATGTATGTTTGCGTGTGAAAGTTGCATGTACGAATGTTTGTGTGCAAATGTTGCGTGTATGAATGCTGGTGTGTAAATGAATATGTATGTGTGATGACTTCAATGTTTTATCTCTTTGTCGCCCATTGGATTTGTTTAACCCTTTCAAGCTGTTTGCAAATCCTGGTTTGGATTGTTATGGGATGATCTACTTGGTAAGAGAGATCGTGGTGGATCAGAATGATTGCAGCGTGAGGCGTATACTGCCTACCAGAGATGTCATGGTTTTATTCCCATTACTTTTGTTTTGCCAATTTGTAAGTTTCTCATTTTGAGTCCAATGCTAAAGTTTATGAGAATAATTTATCCTTTGCACATGGTATTGAGATGACGAGAAAGCGTGGTATGAATGAAAAAGGAAAACTTTTATTGATATTGCCTTAAATCGGCGAATGTACAAAATGCGAAAAAAGGAAATGACAAATAGAAATGATATTAATACTGCTGTCGCTCTTTGCTATCAAGGGCCCTAGTAATCTTCTGACTTCAGAAATTGACGATTGCACGACTCCTTATCCTTTGTGAATTGTCTTGGATTCATGGCTTAGGATCTTGCCTTTGCTAAGCATAATACTTCTTGACTGCATCTGAATTGATTAGATGTGGTAGCTCGTCCCCATCCATGGTGGTGAGGACGAGTGCTCCTCCTGAGAACACCGTTTTTATGACATACGGACCTTCGTAGTTGGGCGTCCACTTTCCGCGAGCGTCAAGTCGAGGTAGTAAGATTTTCTTGATAGAGTTGCCCGTGACACAAAGCTGCCAGTCGCTTTTCTTCAACGAGATTAAGCTGATCAAAACGAGTTTTTACCCATTCCGATTCTTCTAACTTCGTGTCAGCCAGGACTCTTAGTGACGGAATCTCTACTTCGATAGGGAGAACTGCTTCCATACCATAAACTAAAGAGAAAGGTGTTGCTCCTATGGATGTGCGTACCGAGGTTCTGTAACCGTGTAGGGCGAAGGGAAGCATTTCGTGCCAATCCTTGTATGTTTTCACCATCTTTTGTATTATCTTTTTGATTTTCTTATTCGCAGCTTTGACAGCACCATTCATCTTAGGCCTGTATGGTGAAGAATTGTGGTGTTCGATTTTGAACTCCTCGCACAGCTCCCCTCATCATGTTGTTGTTTAAGTTCGACCCATTGTTAGTGATGATCCTATTTGGGACCCCGTACCGGCATATGATGTTATGCTTGATGAACCGGGTGACCACTTGTCTTGTCACGTTGTTGTAGGAAGTGGCTTCCACCCATTTGGTGAAATAATCTATGGCAACCAATATGAATCGGTGTCCATTAGAGGCTTTTGGTTCGATCATCCCTATCATGTCAATCCCCCACATTGAAAATGGCCACGGTGAACTCAGTACATTCAACGGATTTGGCGGTACGTGTACTTTGTCGGCGTATATTTCGCATTTGTGACATGTTCTCGCGTATTGGAAGTAATCAGCCTCCATTGTTAGCCAGTAGTACCCTGCTCGTAATATTTTTCTCGCCATTGAATGTCCATTTGCATGAGTTCCGAAGGTCCCTTCGTGTACTTCTCTGATAATCTCCTTGGCCTCGTTTTTATCTACACACCTTAGTAACACCGAGTCGTAATTCCGCTTGAACAGGATGTTTCCACTTAGGAAGAACTTGGATGCCAACCTCCTTAGTGTCTTTTTGTCAATTGTAGAGGCGTTCTCTGGGTATTCTTGTTTTTCCAGGTACTCTTGATATCATGATACCAGGGTTTGTCATCAGGTTGCTCCTCGATTATTAGACAATAAGCAGGCTCATCAAAGTGTCTAACCGTTATCTGTGGTTCGTGGTTTGACCAATTACTTTGAACATAGAGGAGAGTGTTGCTAATGCATCTGCCATTTGATTCTCTTCCCTCGGGATATGAGTGAAAGTGATTGTCTTGAATTCGTCCATTAAATCCAGTATGAGGTCTCTATACGAAATAAGCTTTGCATCTCGAGTATCCCATTCTTTAGTGACTTGGTGGATCACTAGTGCTGAATCCCCATACACCTCGAGTAGTTTGATCCTTAGATCGATTGCCGCTTCTAACCCCAATATGCATGCTTCGTATTCTGCAATGTTGTTGGTGCAGTCGAAACATAGTCTTGCAGTGAAGGGTATGTGCCTATTGTCAGGAGATGTCAAGACTGCCCCTATACCATGCCCTAGTGCATTTGAGGCCTCATCGAACATAAGCGTCCATATTGCCCCTGGCTCGGGTGCTTCGTCGGGTCCTGGTATTTCGTAGTCTCTTACCAACATAATGTCCTCGTCAAGAAAGTCGAACTTCATAGACTGGTATTCTTCGATGGGTTGGTGAGCTAGATGTTCTGCCACTACACTCCCTTTTATTACTTTTTGAGTGACGTACTGTATGTCGTATTCTGACAGTAACATTTGCCATCTAGCGATTCTTCCCGTGAAAGCCTGTTTTTCGAACACGTATTTCAAAGGATCCATCCTCGATATTAACCACGTGGAATGGTTCAGCATATATTGGCGTAGACGTTTGGAGGCCCATGCTAGGACACAACATGTCTTTTCCAATGGTGAATACCGGGATTCGCAATTCGTGAATTTCATGCTAAGATAGTAAATAGCGTGCTTTTTTCTGCCTGTTTCATCTTGTTGTCCCAACACACATCCCATAGATCTTTCGAGGACGGTGAGATACATGATCAGCTGCTTTCCCGGGACGGGAGGTACGAGTATTGGTGGTTCTTGTAAGTAGCTCTTTATGGTTTCTAAGGCTACCTGACAATCGTCATTCCACTTGATCGGCTGATCTTTTCTTAGTAGTTTGAATATGGGCTCGCACGTGGCTGTAAGATGTGAGATGAACCTTGAGATGTAGTTCAAACGACCCAAGAATCCACGAACCTCTTTTTCTGTCCTTGGAACGGGCATTTCTTGCATAGCTTTGACTTTATCGGGATCTACCTCTATGCCTCGTTGGCTCATGATGAATACCAACAGCTTTCCTGACCTTACACCAAATGTGCACTTGTTTTGGTTCAACCTCAGCTTGAACTTCTTTAAGCGTTTGAATAACTTTTGTAAGTTCGTAATGTGTTCCTCTTCACTACAGGACTTAGCGATCATGTCATCCACATAAACTTCAACTTCCTTGTGGATCATGTCATGGAACAGTGTGACCATGGCTCGTTGATATGTTGCCCCAGCATTTCGTAATCCAAAAGGCATTACCTTGTAACAGAAGGTGCCCCAAGATGTCATGAAGGTGGTTTTCTCCATGTCTTCGGGAGCCATTTTGATTTGATTATACCCAGAGAACCCATCCATGAAGGAGAAAACCGAACCTTGTGCCGTATTGTCCACCAGTATATCTATGTAGGGTAGTGGAAAGTCGTCTTTCGGACTTGCTCTGTTTAGATCCCTGTAATCCACGCACATGCGTACCTTCCCGTCCTTCTTAGGAACTGTCACTATGTTGGCAATCCATGGTGGTTAGTTAACCACGGCATAAAATCCTGCGTCGAATTGTTTGAGTACCTCTTCTCGGATTTTGTTATCCATATCAGGTCGAACTCTTCTGCGCTTTTGTCTGACGGGTGCACAACCTTCTTTGAGTGGTAACCTGTGCACGAAGATATCTGTATCCAACCCTGGAATGTCACGATATGACCAAGCAAATATCTCTGCATAGTCGTGGAGAAGTTTGACAAGCGTTGCTTTTACGTCCTCATTCATCGTTGCCCCAATCTTGATTTCCTTAGGTTCTTTGTTTGTACCCAAGTTTATGATTTCAATGGCTCCTCGAGTAGGGAGCATGCTTTTGGATTCCTTATCCATTAACCTCGACAGTTCCTCCAGAAGTTCGTCGTCTTCCTCATCCTCTTCTTCGGACTGATTAGAGAGAGCCTCGAGTTTATATTGAGTTTTAGCAGTATTATTATCGGTAGTGTTTGGAAGTGATCTGCACATGTTTATGTTTTTCTTTTAGTATGCAGATATGGTTGTGCTTTTTTCTTATGCAAGAAAGTTATTTTTCATTTTAAAAGAGTAAATGCAAGAAAGAACAATGTTTTCAATACCAAATGCAAATGACAATTTTATTAATAAACTTGAACTTTTGAAAACAAATGGGGCCCTTACAAACCAACTCCATGCTTCGGGCAAGGCATGAGCGAGATTGTTTTTTCTTTATTGAAGGGAAATAAAACACACAACAAAAGCAAATTACTTCGAAATAGAAACTATCTCCGGTATCTCCAGGCTTGTCCAATTCTAGAGCTGCTCTCCTAGTCTGATCATTCGGATGAAGTTGGACGTTCCCCCCTTAGGATCCATGCTAGATATCACAGCCACGTGTTCATATCCGCCCATCACGAAAGTCTGCATAATCGGGGGGAATTGTTGTTCCTCCTTCGCAGCGCTTGTGATCTTTGTCGGTTGATATCCTAGCCCCATGCGATCTTTCTTCTCTCGGATTTCTGGTACTTTGCCCCAGCCTTCTGCACTCAAGTCTTGCAGGTCTCTCCAGGATGTTACCGCCCTTCGTATCTTCTCTACAGGTAATGTGATAGAAGTTGCAATTTCTAGCGCTTGGAATGCAGTTTCTAATGCCCCTTCTCCAGCCTCGATGTATTTGTATGAATCCAGGTTACTAACAAATATATCATCTTCCCCATTGACGGTTACTATAGAGTTTCCGTCCACGAATTTTATTTTCTGATGAAGGATGGAAGTGACTGCCCCAGCGGCGTGAATCCAGGGACGTCCTAATAAGCAAGTATAAGCTGGTTCAATCTCCATCACTTGGAAATTGATGCAGAAGGTATGAGGACCGACTACAACAGGGAGGTCTACTTCTCCGAGCACTGGACTTTGCGATCCATCGAAGGCTTTAACCACCAAACGACTTGGTCTAACTACTAGACCTTCCAAATCTATTTTATCAAGGGTAGCTTTTGGCATCACGTTTAGTGACGAACTTGTATCGATCAGAACCCTAGATAGATGAGCTTTCCCACATTGTATCGAGATGTGCAAGGCTTTGTTGTGCTCCTTTCCTTGTGGAGGTAGCTCATGATCACTGAACCCTAGACATGCCCCAGCAGTGAGATTAGCCACCATTCCATCGAACTGATTTACGGTGATGTCTTTAGTCACATGGGCAGCATTCAGGATCTTCATCAAGGCGTCTCGATGCTTCTCAGAGTGTACCAATAGTGAGAGGAGCGATATTTTAGATGGTGTATGTTGTAACTGGTCCACCACTCTATAATCACTCTTCTTGATTAACGCCAAGAACTCCTCAGCATCATTATTGGTGACTTCCTTGTCTTTAGGATGCCCTCTTCAGTTAAGATTGTAGTAGTTTGATTACTTGCTTGCGCCAAGTTTTCCTTAGGTTGTGTAGTCTTGAATATGTGACCGCTACGGGTCATGCCCCTAGGCCCAACAATGTTTGTCACGGCAGTGTTAGTTCCAGAACTGTATTCCCAAGGGACTACTTTCATTTTTTCCACAGGGTATGGAGTTCTGATCGGGATGATCCTTGTGTGCCCTTGTGTGGGTATCAGCATTGGTGCCTTAGAATAGGGGATAATTAATGGCTTCCTTGCCCCTTGACTGGGTATCATTAGTGGCTCGTTCCTATCTAGCATAGCCACATACTCTCCTCAGGATGTTCTTTCAACTGAATTACTCCTTGGTTCACGAGTCGCTGCAAGGTGTCCTTAAAAGCTTCGTTGTGTTCTAGGATGAACCCCTTTGCGAGTATATACCTCTTAAGGGCATCTATGGGGGAGCTCCGTTGTTGAACTAACTCTTGCTCAATAACGAACTCGATTGTATTGACTGTGCAATCATGATGAGGCATGGGATTCGTCTTCACATTAGGTTTGTCAAAGGCGATTTCCCCTGACTCTATCAAGTTCTGAACCTTATGTCTGAAAGCCCAGCATTTTTCCAATGTGTGACCGGGAGAATTAGCATGATATTCGCACCTTTCGTTAGGGTTGAATCTGGGCGAAGCCTTTCCGGGAAGAGGAGGTGGCATTGGTTTGAGCTCCACTAATGATTCGATCATCAAATATTTTAGTATCTCGCTTCTAGAAGTGGGTAAAGGATCAAATCTCCTTTGAGGACCTTGGAATCTGTTTTGTTGAGGTGGAAACGACATAGGAGGTCTAGATTCTTGATGCACTACTCCATTGGTCTCCCCTTCCTTCTTCTTAGCGAAGGTTGAGGTGGGCCTCTTTGAGTGATAAGAATTAGATGATGCTCCTTGTATCTTCCCATTCTTTATCCTATTCTCGATCCTTTCTCCGATGACAACTAGATCTGAGAATCCTGAGGATACACTTCCAATCATTTTATCGTAGTATGGTCCTTGCAAAGTACTCATAAACATGTCTACCAACTCCTTTTCCAACAGAGGAGGTTGGACTCGGGATGCCATCTCTCGCCACCTTTGGGCATTGTCATACCCCAAAATTTGCCCATACTATTTCTCTTATACAAATTCAAATCAATACAAAAAGCTCCTAGACACATTCTTCTACATAAGGCTCTAAAACTAGGGTTTGGCTTATTCAAAGGAAAATCAGTGGATCAATGGCTCCAAGGCATCTCATATGGCTCGGTATATCTCACATCATCTCCATGACAAGTATCAAGTCTCATCTCAAAAGATTGGTCACTCAATTGTTCAGAAAGTCAACAGTCGACTAAGTTAACCTAGAAGTCAACTGTGGTCAAAGTAAAGTCAAAACTCTTGATTTTTTGTCAAGATCCTCATATTTAAGTATCATTCACCATTTGATCAAGAATTGATCATGGTTCATCAAGGGAAGATCAAAAATCAACAAATCAAAAGGTTTCCAAATTAGGGTTTTTATAGGAAAAGTCAACTGAACTTTGACCAGCCATAACTCTCACATGGAACATCCAAAATTTTCCATCCAAAGCTCATTTAGAAGGAAATTTGATTCTCAACAAATTTGTCTCTCACATGCCAAGTCTAGAAATGCTTCATTTGAGAGATATGGACTAAAACATTATAGTCCCTTTCAAAAGTCAACAAAAAGACATTTTTTTTAAAAGGACGCACAAGGAGCATGGAAAATCATTTTGATGTGAGACCAAAGAAAATGGTTATAGGACTCTTTAAGGTTTCTAGAAAGTCCTAGAACTCTTCCATACCTCAAAAAATTGAGGGAGATATGCTTTGTCAAAGTTGACTAATTTTGAAAAAAATGTGAAGCAAATAAGTTTCAAAATGGACTTTCTTGCAAATGGGCCATAAGTTTTGGGCTATCCACGTGAGTTTTATATCATTTAAGGCCAAAAGATCATTTGATAATTATTTTGTGATTTTTATTGTATTTATCTTGGATTTATTTATTTAAATTCAATATAAATCAAATAAAATCAAAAATAAAATAAAATAAAATCAAATCAAATATACCATTAATCTATTCAGGTCCAAATAATCACCACAAAGGCAAAGGAAACGTGAGCATATGTTATGAAGGGATTTGGTCCATATTTAGAAAGAAAAATATGATTTTTCACTCAAGTTTCTTTCTCTCCAATTATCAAGTATCCAAGCCCACAAATTAGACCTAATAGGCTCATATATATTCTTAACAACATCACAAGGGTTGGGAGGATAAAAAAAAAAGGGGAAAGGAGCAGCTAGGGTTCTATGAAAGAAAAATTTCAAAGGAGTTGCAATTTGGATACATAGATTGAATCGAGTTTCAAGCCTAACCAGCGATCCTATCCAACTTGTGACAGTCCTAGGAGTTCGTTCTCGTCTTCGTTGAAGCCCAGAACGCGTGGAGAAGCTTCATACGAAATCACGGTTTGTGTGTAAACTTTCAAAAATTCAAACTCATTACTCATGCAATATAAATTAATCTCATGTGTGCGTTCATCTTCCTGACGATATTTAGGATAGTTTTGAGTAATTGTTTCTGAGTTTGAGCGCAGGATTCGGTTAATGCCATTGTTAGGGCACGCCGTTTTGGAAGCTTCGAAACCGGTGATACAGCGACTTTCAGTCCAAAATAATGATTCCAATGGACTCAGAGGCCTTGAATTAGGGGGATAAGGTCCTCCTCATATTTTTATTTGACGTGTTTTGCGATTTGAGAGTTGACAGGTTTAGCTACCAAAATAAATTGCAGAACTTGCAGCAAAAGTGCTGCTAAACCGTAGCAAATCCTAGGCTGCACGGTGAAGAAGATGAAAATGTTCTCTTGGTCCCACCCGTGACACGCGCACGGCCTTCATTCGCCGGTCGACAAAGCTTCTGTCTCTCTCTCCTTCTGATTGGTCGCAGTGTGTACTGTGGGGGCCAGTCTGACTCTCGGTTTGAATATTGACCATTTGGGAGTACATTTTAATGTTTTTTTATTTGTTGTATTGTATATTTATCAGCAAGTTTAAGCAGGAGAAGTGGCCAATCTAGTCACTAGTGACTATTGGGATAGGGGTTCGAACCCCATGTGAGACGTTTGGTATTTTTTCAATTGTATGTCCCAGTTTGCTCATAGATCCGGTGCGCCTCCCATACAAAGACTCACGATATACCCCCTCCATCTACCATCAGATGCGCACCTAGGTTGATCCAACGTACCAGAACGCAGCGCTCCATGGTGGACCTCCACGACTCAGCCACACAGGATCCAACGCCCCAGGTTTTATCTTTCTTTGTTGTTTGTGTTTTTTTTATTATTTTTTTGTTTTGTTTGTTTAATCCTTTTTTTTTTAAACTATCAATTAATCAAGAATTAATAATTCAATTTAGGTTAATGATTTAACTTAAATTTTTATTATTATTTAATTTAGGTTTTTAAAATCAATAATTTAAAATAGGGTTTTATTTTTACTAATTAGGATTAAAAATAATATAACTTTAATTTAGGTTTTCTTTTAGGTTAATAATTTTAGGTTTAATTAATTAATTAATTTTTAGATAATAATTTAGTTTTAGACTAATTTATTTTATGCCTTAAACTCTAATTTTATCATGATCACTAATCACACCTATTTGGTAGGTGTTATTCATTAACGTATTTTTAGCCTTACGAACTCTTTAGGTCACAATAAGTTTTCTTAAACCTTTAGGGTTTGTAAACTTTTTAGGGTTTATAGATCGTTCATGCACTAACGCTTCTTTTCTTCATGTCAATTCTTTTCAGGGTTAATCGAAAATCTTCCGACTACGCGCCAGGGCATCCAAAGGCTAAGTTCTGATCCCTTTATTGTTATTTAAATTATTTTTACCTTCTATTTTAATTTTTGCCTTATGGCTTGAATTATGACTGGCTTTAACTGTCAATGAATTACTCATACACTTACCGCTATCATTTTTCGTTTAATTCTCAGATGATCTGGGTTAATCAAAGGTCAAGGCTGAAGACGTGCAATTTAAATTTATGTTTTATTTTAATTCCCCATCCCCGCAGGTGTTTATTGTAATAGCCTAGGCTTTAATTTCTGCCTTTAATTTCCGCTCATTTTAAACTGCGTGGTTAGTAATCTTAGGGAGTGCAAGCCTTTAACAGAAGTAGATAACTAATTACAAGATAAATATCTGAATTAACCACCTGATTGTGCCACACACGCACCTTTAGGGTAATCCCTCTGGTTGCCTTGTTGTCTTACACTGTTGCCTTGTTGCTTATTGTTGCCTGTTGCCTCTAAACGTATTAATAGTCAAAGTCCCTCGATTCCGAGGATACCTAAAGCAAATGTTACCCTTAGTTCATTCATCATAACTTTTGTCCCTTGATGTTGCCTCGGTAAATGATGATTTGTCCCCATTGCTAAGGTATCCTCGCAGGATGCCTAAAAAGATTAATGACTATTTTATCCTTCCCTCAGACTACCTGCCCTCTTTATGGCAAGGGACAGTCTTATGGCGAACGATAACTCGATGACCCTTAAAACATCCAATTGAAAGACTTCCTGCCCCATTATGGTATGGATAGACCCTTTCGCCTAGAAAAGCTAAAAGAAATTTTTTTCAAACTTAGGGTAAGTAGCTTTTAATTGCTTGCTCGATTCAAATTCAAATCAAAAATACTTTACCCACTCATTTTTCAAATACTTTCAAAACAAGGCTACGCTTCAAACTTTTCAAACAAACAAAGTGAGCTAAGCAATTAAGAGCCCATGGATAACCATGGATGCAAAGGGTGCCTTACACCTTCCCTTTGTATAACTTACCCCCCAAACTCAAAATCTTTTTTAAAGGTCTTTTCCTGTTCTTTTAGCCTTTCCTAAAATTGGATAAAAATAAAAGTCGATGGCGACTCTTGATTACCGCGACATTTCGAAAAAGTCAGTTCACCGTATTACAGGCATACTCCTTGAACGATTCCTCCTTTTTCTGTAACAGATTTTACAATTGCATCCGATTAGGGGCCATATCCAGGTTATACTTGTATTGCTTTAGGAATTTGTTAGCAAGGTCGTTCCAGCTCCGGATGTTTGCCTTCTCTAATTGCATATACCAGTCGACAGATGCCCCACTTAGACTGTCTTGGAACAAATGCATCATCAGCTTTTGATCGTGGGCATGAGCAGCCATTTTCATGACGTATATGCGTAGATGACTTCTTGGGCATGTAAGTCCTTTGTACTTTTCAAAGTTAGGTACCTTGAACTTATGGGGAATAGTCAAGTCTGGTACCAAGCTCATCTCATAAGTATCCACATCAAAGACGTCGTACCCTTCTTCTGCTTTTAGCCTCTCTTCTAGCGCTTTGATCTGTCCGCTATTCTTAGAATTCTCTTCGGAATCAAGGCGAGTCTGCCTATATTGAGGCACTTGATTAGTATCATCCACGTCCCCATATTGCAAATCCACATAGTCCTCGTCCTTAGGCGGATTGTTAGCAGGGATGCGAACAATGCGAGGTTTTCCCTCTTTCTGAGTTGTGGGAATGAATCCTTCATGGGAAGCTTCTCCCCCTTCATGGGTTCTGATAACTCTCTTAGAGGAGTGGGCATTTGACTTGTGAGGGTCTAAGCCTCAAAAAAATCCTAACAGCGGGTCGCCATCGTCTGGTATTTCTTCATACTGACCTTGAACTTCCTTAGCCTTTTCTTGTTTGTCCATGAGGTATTTCATGAAACTTAGCATCTGAGTCATTCCTCCCTTAATTTCCTCCAAAGTACCCTTCAGTTGGGTTACTTCTTCACGAAGGGCGGCTTGATTCTGCTCTAGCTGTTCCATTGCTTTATTTTTCAGAGACCGGGTTTGATATGGCGGTGCAGTTGTTTGGTTGTATTCTCCAATGGTGTGACTGGAGATAAAGATAGTTTTTTTTCTTAATGTTTTGAAAATAAATATGGCATGCATGCTATGAATGTTATGCTTATGCTATGTTCATGTCTTATCCACATTATTACATTTTTTTATATACACTATATATATATATATATATATATATATATATATATATATATATATATATATATATATATATATATATATATATATATATATATATATATATATATATATATATATATATTAAAAAAAAAAATCCTTTGGTGAATATTATAGGAACAATGAGTAATGCGGAAATTAACACACTTTATTAATTTAGAAAAAGAAATACCACTTCATTGTTGGTTTACAAATAGAAACTGAAAATTAAAATACTTAAAATAATGCAACAAGGAAACAGAATAAAATCTAAGAACGCCTTTGGATATCCGCTTTGAACTTGTCCACCATATCTCTACAAAGCTCCATGAACTCTTTTACCGCTTCGGGAAGGATGATGGGAGAAGATTCTGCTTTTTCCAAACTCTTTGGAATGTCTTGGATCAAATCATTACACAAGAAGACTAACTTATCATAATTATCGCGACATTTTTCATAGTCTTCAAGCATCTTAGGAACCATGCTCACATGTTCACTTGCCGTAGAAATAATTGTAAATTGTCTCCTCCAATAATCTCTTTCATCCATTGTTTCCTCATATATTTGTCTTTTCCTTTTGAATACTTGTCTAAGTGAGGCCATAGCTATAAGTGCTCTATTGTGCTCATTGGTGCGCTGTAAAAGTGCCTCTACCGTGGTCAATCTTCTTGTGCTCTTTTCTTGTCCGAATTGGCGAGCTTCTTGAAGATCAAACACGAGATTCCTTATTTCCACCTCTTGATCTTTAGTTCTATCAGTTAATTCAAAGACTACAACTTCTAGATTTTTCTCGGATTTTGCTTTGTCATGGGAAGCTTTTTCATAACGCCTTCTCCACCTTGCAATTTCCACACTCGCTTGTTCCAACCGTTCATTATGTGCTTCTAAATTATCATTAGCACTTAGGACTCCTCCGGTTGCACGCTTTCTTTTACTCCTTTGTCTATCATTCTCTTCCTTCATTGCTTGAAGTTCTTGGTTCTTCTCTTTAAGGTCAAAGCGTAGTTGGCTCCTTTTCTTTTTGCTTTCGTGACGCCTCTAGGGCAGCCCTGATCCCTTCTATCTCTTCGATGGATAGAGGAACAGGATTAGGAGAATCAGGCTTGTATGTGGGATCCACAACAAAAGGAAGCAAAATTTTTCCAACTCTTTCTTGAACCTATTTAGTGTAAGGCTCTCTAGCAATCACATTCTTTGGCCCAAAATCCTTTGCTTGAACATGTTTACAAGCTTGAATTATCTTCTTCAACGTTCTTGGGTGACCTTTTCCGTTGTCATGCAAATGTAATTCTTCCACTTGTTGTTTGGAAGGCTGACAATCCATAAAATGACCCAATTGGCGCAATGCTAACACGGGGTTAAAATAAATACAACCTAAAGTCCCCATTAAAGGCACATTGTTGAATTATCCACATTTGTAAATAATCTTTTCAGAATTTAATTTCATTGCATACCATAAGATAGAATCTGCTTTGAGAGCCCTCAATTTTTGAGACCAATCATACCTAGTCAAATCTTTAATCAAACAACTAGCCTTGTAAAGATGAGAAGTCAACCAAGAGTATAATAAGTGAACACAACAAAATAGCATCCCTCTTTTCTTTTCACACCGAGTATGGATAGCATAGTAAATATTAGCAAGGATGGTAGGAGTTGGATCCTTCTTAAAAATCCTAAAAGAAGTGAAAGCATGAATTGCAGCGGGATCAACATAATCAACATTTTTAGGCAATAAGACAACACCAAAAATTAAAAAAGCCAGAAAATGTCCACAAGTGTCCCATTGTTTCCTTTGAGCATAACTTAAAGCTTCAGTTTCTAAATAAGATCTTTTGATCCCATGTACATCACCATCAGTCTTATATTTAGATTTCAAATCCATAGCGGATACTCCCAAAGCTTTTGACAAATCTGAAAAGTCCACTTCTTTACCAACCCCTGTGTAAAATTCCCTTTTAGTCCTTGAAAATCCTAACATAGCATCCATCTCCTCCAAAGTTGGAGCCAACTGAAAATCCTGAAAAGTGAAACATCTAAGCGGAGGATCATAGAATTGAACCAAAGCGGTGATAGCTTCCTCTTGCACTTTTACCCTTAGCAAACCCAAGATATTTCCATAGCGGATCACAAACCTATCCAAAGCACTTGATGGTAATTTTTCTTTGATTATTTTCAATTTCTTGATGTCTGGAGTAGAAACGGCAAAGTGGATAATAGGCTTCTTAGTACTCATCCTTCCTACATATTCACCAATAGAATATATTTTTATATATATATATTTTTTTATATTTTTTTCTGTGGATAAGACATGATAAAAATGCATATGAAGAATGATGCATGCAAACACAAAAAATATAATAGTAACAAGAAAAACAAAAATAACAAAAATGATAATACAAATTAAATCACATAATCACATAAATCCTAGGTTCATAGGTTCGACGTAACGGCTCTAGGGAGCCAACCCTTTTCCATGGGAATGTTCTAGAAGGTCTCATGGGGTCGTTCGTAGCCTCCGAGACTTTTTGTCTCATTGGATTTTAGAACAACTCATTTTATCCACGAGGTTCGAATTTTTTGGGTAGGTTCTCAGAGAGATCAGTTAAATACCCAGTCCTTCCTTCAACAAAGTCAAGCCTCGTTTTGGAAATTTCTGAATATTCAACCCACTCCGAGTGGAGTTATCAATAAGACTCGTAGGCGATTCAAGTCCCCTCTAGTCTCAAGGATAACTCCCACACTTAGGTTTTAACACAACATAATATACCCAGCAGTGCATATAATATAACAGTTATGCAATTAAATACAAATATATAAACATAAACAAATAAGATATCTTCAGGATAAAATTAATAAATAAACAAATTAAATAAAAATAAATAAAAAATAAAAACATAAACCCTAAAAATGGGGAATTAGCCAAACCCTAAAAATTTGCCAAACCTAAACACTGCCAAAACCTATAGGAGCATAGTATTCACCATTAAGTGTGTCCCTAGCAGTGTCACCAGCTGTAGCAACCTGCCCTAAAAATTAAAATTATTAGAGTCGCCACCTATTCTACCAGGGCGAATAGGAAACCCTACGAAGTTATCGAGATCGTGGTAAGATACTATATTCAGGTCGAGGGAAGGTGTTTGGCACCCTAAACCCTTTCCTAAGGCTTGCATTATAAAGTCAAGGTTTGTGGCAAAAAATAAAGAAAAGTGACAGATAGTTAATAGGGTTAAAGGCTAATTATATTGAACATGATTAGAGTTTGGAGGAGGGGGACTCGCCTTGTTGCCAAGTGCCTACGTATCTCCTTAGGGAGAATCAGAGTCAACGTAGTTCGGGATAAGGGTTGTACGCCATTTTAATTTGATCTGATATGGTTTGAAGGCTATTTGAGTTGCCTTATCGTAGTTATGATAAATCGTAGTTTTGAAAAGGTTTTGGAAAGTGTTTTAAGGTTGGGCGTACAACCCTGATTTTTAATTTGTACTATTAACGGCAATGATCAATAGATTTGATCACCATAGTTAAAAGGTTAGTAGTGTATTATTACCAATTTTAATTGATGGATTCAATTATCACTAATAATAAATAAAGGTATTTTTTAGAATTTTTTATTGTTTAATTTGTATCATTATCCCTCATAATCGATCGATTCGATTATAAATAATAATGAATTTTATGGACAAAATAGGCTAATCATCGCAACCAATAAAAATGGTTGAAACTCTTTAACCAAATATAACTTTTTATTTTAATCAAATAAATATTTAAGAAAATCGATTATTACTCATCGCGATTAATGGATTTAATCGGAACGAATAATAAATTAAAGTTTAATATTTATAATATATATACTAATTTATTTAGGAAAATAATTTATTATTATATAATTAAACATGAAAAGTAATTAAGAAAATATTTAAATGATAATAATAATTAAAATTAATAGGTTATTAGAGGTTTTGATTCAGTGTAGTTGTCACTAGGGTACATTGTATAGGGACCAAATTCTAGGCATTGGATCTAGGTTGGTGGTGATTTAAAGGCGAGATCAGAAGGGTGCATGGTAGGGCGTACAGGCAAGGGCGTATAGAATCATACAGAGAAATTCAGAAAAATATATATGAAGGGCCAGGGATCGAATCCTGGACCCTTGGGTAACCAATAGCCACACACGCCAACTCAGCCAGAAAGGCTGTGTGTCATAAAAACATATCCAATTAAACATATAAAAAAACCTACGCAACCCCAAGAGAACGCGCGCAAAAATTCAAACGGGCGAATCAAATGAGGATAACTCATCGTCTTCCCCAAACACCCTGTAAAATACCTGTGTTTTTAGCTGCGATTTTGCTACGAACTTGTTCGTAGCCTTTGTACTTGGATAATAACGAATAGAGCATAGATACACATAAATATTTCGCACCACCCTTATTCCCTTCGTCTAAACCATACGAACTCAACCATGCATTTGTTTCAACCTAATTTTAACTCTAACAAGGAACCCCCAAATTGAATTCAAAAACCCTAGTTCGTTCAACAATGGTGACTCATATCAAACGTGTCCAAAAATTCAATTAACGATTCACAAATGTTCACAGCATCAATAACAATCAGAATATACGATTAAAAAACTATGAGGATGCATGAAACAGTCCAATCGATCCAAGTTTTAAAGTCACATACCTCGGCCAATTGGAGATTGTTCTGGGGGTGTTGAAGTCGTGCAATGATCCAGATAGATTCAGAGTGATCCCACGAACGTGTAGCAATGCTCAAATCCTTTTGAAACACTCCCAATCTCTAAAACCGAGTTTGAGTTTTCTTGAAGAAATTTTGTTCTTGAATATATGCTTCTGACCAGAATGTCCAACCCTTATTCGTATGCCTTATGTTCTCTACTTATAACGAGTGAATTAGGTTTACAAAATAGTCCAAATATCTCTTGCATCCAATCTTGAAGTTTTTGAGAAAATTTGATTTTATTCACTTTTTATTTTGATCCAATCTTGCACCAATATTTCCCAATCATTTATGCACGAAAATTATATTGTAATGTGGTGTAAATGCTGATTGATATTGGTTATTATGTGGCCTTTTACAAATATTTGATTTCCTTTGATTTATATAATTTTAAATCATCATTTAAATGAAATAAAAATTGTATAAAATCAAATAAAAGGCTAAAATTCGTGGCACATGGTTTGGATAACATAGGTAACTTGTGAACCAAGGTCAAGTCTTAAAAAGATAGGCCCATTTGCAAAAAATTCCAATTTGAACCTCTTTTATTTCACATTTTACCTCCAAAATTACCCAACTTTGACAAGGCATATCTCTCTCAATTTTTAAGATATGAAGGAGTTCTAGGACTTTTTGGAAACCTCAAGAAGTCTTCTATAAGCCACTTTCGGACATATTTTTCATATGGAGATATTATCTGGATGATATGCCCTTTCACAAAAAACCGTCTTTGGTTCACTTTTGAAAATGACCTATAATCTTTTGTGTTATATCTTCCAAATGAAGCATTTCTGGCCTTGGCTTGTGAGAGACAAAGTTGTAGAGAATTCAATTTCCTTCAAAATAGGCTTTGAGTGAGGAATTTATGATGTTCCATGTAAAAGTTATGGCCAGTAAAAGTTGAGTTGACTTTCTCCTAGAAAAACCCCAATTTGAACCTTTTTGCATTTGTTCATTTCTGAGTTTCTATTGATGAATCATGATCAACCTTTGATCCAATGATGGATATATTCTTCCATACTTGATGTTGACCAAAAGTCAGGAGCTTTGATTGTACTTTGACCATGGTTGACTTTTAGGCCAAACTAGTTGATTGTGGATCATCTGAGCTATTGAATGAGTAATCTTTGAAATTGGGCTTTGACTTTTGACATGGAGGTGTCTAGAAACATAATGGACCATGGAGAACTTCATTGAAGACCTTATTTTGTTACTTTCCTCAGGGAGGTACCAAACCCTAGCTTTAGAAGATTCTTGCTTAGGAGAATGTCTCGATGAGAATCTTGAGCTTTGAATCATTGTGAATGAAACGTGAAAGGAAAATTTTGGGGTATGACAGTTTCCACTATCCAACAAGACAAAGATCATGGAATTTGGTTAAGTATTGAACAAATTAGAGAAGCCCCGAGTCATGCCCTGACCAAGTTGCAATTTGACGAGGACCTGGCCATGGACTTAAAGCGCGCGCGCAACATTTCTACAAACAGGTGGTGGGCACTTTTCAAATCCAATTTTAAGGAGCTAAAAGCATCTGTTATGTTCCATTCCAATTGCAATGGCTTCTCCTCCATGTCCTCTATATATTGATCGAATAACCACAACATTTGGTTGAACGTGAAGAAAGATATAGAACGTTAAAGTCATGCTCTCGCTAGTACGCGTTCCGTCAAGGATATCAGGTCAGGCCCCGGTCTGCATGCACGAGCATGAGGTCACGGCGTACCAACAAGTTGGTGATCATTTTACATACACCTACAATAACTATCTCAATAGTTTTCCAACATCAAACTTCTTCTATTATATGCCCTCTTCACATTTACCTTGAGCACGAAATAAATGGTGACTCATAGAAAGAAACATGAGCACACAAAGTTGGCTTCATATGTGTTTGTACAGAAAAATGACGAGCCAATAAACCTTGCATCTGAGCATGTGTGAGATCCAAACATCATCATATTTCTTCATTAAGCCATGCACGGTTCTGAATTTAAAAAAGCGTGTATAAGAAGTACCGCATGTGCTTATCCTTGTCCATTAAGTTTAAATAGAAACTACTCTACATGCAACTCCACCATACAACAATATACTAGCTCGCCATATAAATAGAAGAAAACTCATCATTTTCGTTTTACACGCTCTACAATTTTTTTCTCAGTTTCACAACCCTCTCTCATCATTCTGCTCTCTCTCATCACTCTCCCATTTTCTCTTCTCCCTTCTCTTTCACCTCCCTAACCACCACCTAACCAACTCTTTGAACCACCACCAACTGCCATAACAGAACCCGACAACTAACTCCGACCACCACCAATCTCAATAAAAAAACCTCTACCAACCTTCAATCACTACCAAAAAGCTCTCATCACTCTCTCATCTTGAACAACAATCTCACTGCAAGCTTCATCTCCTCTCCATATTACTAGGTCATCATCCTCATCCGTTCATCATCATCTTGTATGGTTTCATCACCACGTAGCAAGTAAAGTTCTGAGCTCAAGATCTCCACGAGATTTCTGAGTTTATTTCTCAAAAATCGGTTGAAGTTGTTGATATTAGCAAGCACTCATCACTGCCATCTCCTTCAAGAAAGCATAGAGTTCTCTGCAATTTTCGATTCAATAACGTGATCAAGTAAGTTACTGAAACTTCTCAGCATGTGTAGAATTGTATGACTAGGTTCATGTGCATCTGGCGCGCTCCTCACACCAAGGAGGTTGGAGAATTAGGCTCGCATGTTTTCGGTGTTGTATGTTGCATCTTGTATGTGAATCTAGCCTTGTGATTTTATGGTTAATACTTGGATTTCCATGGACTTAAAGCTTGTTCTTGAATTCAACACGAGCATCTGAGTGTTTTGTTACCGTTTTTGTATGCATTAGTGGATCTATTAAATGTTAGGGTTTACAAGTTTGTGCTCGGTTTACACGATAGAGATAGAACTAGAGAAAACTAATGCTAGATCCGTGATCTACACGAAAAACCGAGTGGAAAGGTGTTTCCTTTTTGAATTTCTGGACGAATCAGTGCAACTCCTCCGTAGAGTAGGCCGGAGAAGACGATCGGAGAAGGAATCTCCGGCGTCTGTGTTTTTCTTCTTCCCAACTCCGTTTGCATAGGTGGCAGCCCGTGATTTGTCCGATTTCCATTTTATTTCACTTTTGTTTTTATCCATATGATTGGGAAATTAGGTGTTAGCGCGTGATTGTCCTTTCTGATTTAAGTTGAAGCTTGACGTATTGATGCCATGTTACATACAGGTCATGTTTTAATAACAATAAGTATATACTAATACCAAATGAAATAAATGTTGAAACAAATGAAATAAAAAATGAGTTTGTAGTGAAGATTGGGCCACCCTCCATCTCACATTTGGCTTGATACCTTCGCTTTCCAAACCCCCCATATAATAGGCCCACGCACTTTGTAACTAGGAATTAGTTCATATCTCAATTGCTTTTTCACCCCCTGCTTGTTAGAATTCTGTTTTACTTAAAATTGTTTACTTTCCCATTTCTGTTTAATAAATCCTTTTCCTTTAAATTTGGAATAAAAAGTAAATAAAAATGTGTTTTAGATATAATTTGATGTTTAGATAATTTTAGTATTTTTTATAGATTTTTAGAAATTGTTTCACTATTTTTAACAAATATTTTCCTCACATGTGTTCATTTTCTTTTTATGTGTGCTATGTTTTACAAATTAATTTGGCTAAATGCGTTAGGAATAGAATTTAATTGTCATTCTTTTTGTGGAGTCAGTAGACTCATATGCCATAATGTGTGTAAAAATTAAAAGTCCAATTCCATGTTTTGGTTAGGTTTTCATTAGGTTTTCTATACCCAATTTATGTGTGTTTCTAATAGATGATTGTGTTGTTTTTCTCATAATATGGAATGCATTTTATGAAATTGACTTAAATTATTTTTTTACATATAATTAGAGATGTATAGAGGTCCTAAGACCTGGAATTGGAATTTTTAAAACATTTCTTCTTATTTTACTTGAATTTTCCTTTCCATGTGTAAATACTTGCTATTTTGTTAACGATTGTGTCGTGACTTTTGCATTTGAATTGTAATCTTTGTGTGAACCTTTGGGTATGATTCCATGATTGTTTGGACACCTCTTAGAGGTTGTTTGCTACTGATTGTTATCTTGTGTTCACAATATTCTAACTTCATCCATGATTTGAACTTTGTTTGGGTTAGTTTAACATAGTTTTGTTCGTTTCTTTTGCTAAATACTCATGTATGCTTTCTTATCCCGTCTTGTTGGAGTTGTAACTCCATTCCACGTCGTCTCTCATTTTCCATGTTCCCTTAGACTCTTCCTTCTTTGTTAAGAGGAATTGAGGTTGGTTAGGATTGTTATCCTCGACCTTAGGGTCATTCTTATTTGTTAGCATTAGGTTAGAAATGTATGTTCCCCTCTTGCATAAAGACAAATCAATGAAAACACAGTAAAACATTAATAAATAGTGGAAATAATAAAAAGGAATGGAAACTCTCGTCCCTCTTGGTTAAGGGGATCACTTGAGTGGAAATTCCTAAACTTAAAAAACACAAACCCAGAGTTGATTGAGTCTTCCTTGTTTAAGGTTCACTCGAGATGCTCGACATACTTTTGTTTTGCTTTTCAGAGCATGTTACTTCCGCTCCAATCCCAGCGTAAGTCTCCAAAGGTCGAGCGGCGGAGTGTGATGTAACTGTTCACTAAAAACACCAACAAATCCTAAAAAACATAGAAAATCTTGAGCAGAACTACGGCGCTCTGATTCTTCTTAAGAGGATACGTAGGCATAGAGGCAACTCTAGCGAGCACAATAATTATTAAAAAAACTTTATTTTAAGCATGCATTGAATTAGTGATAGATGCACCCTTTAGATAGAAACAAACATAGGTGGATACCATCGAGTACGATGGGCGTGAGGGGTGCTAGCACCTTCCCCTTGCGTAATCGACTCCCGTACCTTGTTCTCTGGTCGAAAGATCTTGTTCTTGTTCGAGTTAGGTTTCCTGGTATTCCTTTCCCGCGATGGGATAAATATATTAGTGGCGACTCTGATACATTTTTCGCGGTAGCGACAACGTGGTCAAGAGAGCTTTCTCGGGAGGAGCCTTAATACTCACGACTATGGATGAAGAAGAATTCACCCATCCTGTGAACGTCGACGCAGTCAAGAAATACTTCGCCTAAATAATTAAAAGAACAACTCGCTAAGTTGAAAACTTGCAAAGAGCGACTTAGGCAAAAAAGAGCGTCTCGGTGAATTGAAAACCCGAAAGGGCGATTCAGGCAAAAGTTAGAGACATAAAAAATAAAATCTATCCCGGTAGACTTAAAACCCGAAAGGGGTAGTCTACGCAAAAGTTAGGGATATATGGCAAGTAACTGCGTTCAGGACAAACTTGATCATTCAGAAAATCCATAGCGGAGTATTCATCATTAGTAGGTCATCTTCTACGAAGCACGAATACAGCGTAACTCGGAGTGGAAGGGGAAGATAACGGTCGTCACGTTTCATCGTAGCCCTTTTCCCAAAATAATTACCAATTTCTGACTTTGTAAATACTCCATGGAATCAAGCCTTTGGCTGATTACTATTCCATAAATAATAATTCGAGCCTTGTGCCTTTTCTTTACAATCGTGTCTTGTTCAGTTTCTTAAAATGCATTTTTTTAAAGTCTGATAGTCATTGTTCTTGAAACAAACGTTTTCAAAAATAAAATGAATTTACTTACAAAATAAAGGTGAAATTTCTTTTTGAGGTTTACCAACAATAGGAAGAATGCAAACAGTTGCTCCGAGAACGGTTGAGACTCTGAGAGCAAAATTTTCCCACGAGGTCGCTTTGCGAACATCTCCCGATGACAGATCTTCACTTCAAACCATTTCACTTCACTTCAAACAGTGGACAACCAGTAACCAGGTATCCCAAACAGAGTGCAAACTGCAAGAAGAAGACATCTTCTGATCAACAAAAATTCAAGTCATAGGATTTCATAACATTCATACATACTTTACGCATCATATCATATGTCTGCATTATCAATATTGCCGATTTAGACTTTGACCATAGTCCCCGCCCGAGTCACTTGGACCCCAATTCAAGTTTCCCCGAAAGGTCGACAAAAGGCAGCCTTCCTCAGGAAGATGGTCTATTTAATTTTTGGAATTCCCCAGCAAGTCAGCAAGCGGTAATCTCCCTCAAAGAGATAGTTTATTCACTACCATTGTTGTTCCCGAGCAAAGTCGACAGACGGTAGTCTTCCTCATGAAGATAATTTGTTCACTTTTGGGATTCCCCAACGAAGATTCTCTGACAGATCGATATTTGGTAATCTTCTCGGGAAGATAGTTTATCCGCTTTCAAATTTCCCCACAAGAGTCAACAAATGGCAATCTTCTTCAAGAAGATAGTTTGTTTCACTGTTTTCTCCAGCAATTGACAAATGGCAGTTTTTCCTCCTGGAAAACAGTTTGTTAACTCCCTAGCGGAGTCAATGAATGGCAGTCCTCGTCAAGAAGATAGTTCAGATTCCCGGGCAGAATTGACAAATGGCAGTTTTTCCTCCTGGAAAACAGTTTGTTAACTCCCCAGCGGAGTCAATGAATGGCAGTCTTTGTCAAGAAGATAGTTTAGATTTTCCAGCAGTCGACGAATGGTAGTCTTCCTCCGGAAGATAGTTTGTCCTCATGGATTTGACAAATGGTAGTCTTCCTCCGGAAGATAGTTTGTCCTCATGGATTTGACAAATGGTAGTCTTCCTATGGAAGATAGTTTGTCCTCATGGATTTGGCAAGTGGTAGTCTTCCTTCGGAAGATAGTTTGTCCACTTTTGGAATCGACAGATGGTAGTCTTCCTCCAGAAGACAGTTTGTTCACTTCCAAGACTTCCTCAGCATAAGTCGATGAATGGTAGTTTTCTTCCCGAAAACAGTTCGTCCACTTTCAAGCAAAGTCATTAGCTCCTCAAAAGGATGCATGATCATATGGTATTCCTTCGAAGATGTCAAGTTGAAGGAAAAGATGATGAAGTTTCTTAGTTTCCATCAAATGGTATCTCTCCAACAAGTACTTGTGAGAAGTTTGATGAGGAAACAAACCCTTGGAGATTTTCTCTTTATCTGAGATATCATCCAAAAAATGATGAAGTTTCTTAGTTGCCATCAAATGGTATCTCTCCAACAAGTACTGGTGAGAAGTTTGATGAGGAAACAAACCCTTGGAGATTTTCTCTTTATCTGAGATATCGTCCAAAAAATGATGAAGTTTATTAGTTGCCATCAAATGGTATCTCTCCAACAAGTACTGGTGAGAAGTTTGATAAGGAAACAAACCCTTGGAGCTTTTCTCTTTATCTGAGATATCGTCCAAAAAATGATGAACTTTCTTAGTTTCCATCAAATGGTATCTCTCCAACAAGTACTGGTGAGAAGTTTGATGAGGAAACAAACCCTTGGAGATTTTCTCTTTATCTAAGATATCGTCCAAAATCACAACTGAGACCAGTTTCGCGATTTAGACATCCGAAACGAGGGGAGGTTTTTACCTTTTTCTAAGTAGTAAACACTTAGTTAAAGAAGATGGATCGCGCATTTTGCATTGCCGACCATTCACCAGAATCCGCATAACACATCTCTACCGGAGTTTGTCTCCCTATCCCCCGCCGAGTGCGACTACGGGATCAAGTCTTGCACGAGGATTTTATTATCGCTGCAACATCTCATGGACGCCCAAAAGTCGGGCATTCTTTGATATTTAAGTTTCTTTCACGCAGGAGAGATCAAGATGTCAATCTTTCTCCCTCCGGATGAAAGAAACTTAAATAGGGGCATCTGTCATACCCTAATTTTGACCCCCTGAATATCACACCTCCAGGCATTTCATCAAATCCAAGACAGGTACTCAGAGCAGTCACTTGTCCATTTGGTACTAAATCGAGGGTGCTCAAGGACAAGAGAGTTCAGGCAAAGGACTAATCAATATAAGAATAATCTCTAATACAATTACAAGACTCAAATGATTCATTCATTCACCTATGATTGATTAGCCACCAATCATCAAAATTCATATAGACTCAGATCACAAAACTAGGGTTTTGAGCCCATCAAGGACTGAAATCAGGGACCACATTTGGGAAACCCTAAAAAGCTCCAGGACATCATTCAAAGGTTTCAATCATCTTCAAATGATTCATATAACGATATCCACTAAGCATTGTACTTCAATTCAAGATCTACAGTCATCAAACTCATTTGGTTGACAATTAGGGTTTTTTGACCTAATTCACTTGGACAGTTGACTTTTAATCAGGACATGGGTCCATAACTCAAAACATGGCTCAAGAACTTATATTACCTCAATTTAATCCAGTTATACCATTCATTTGAGGAGGAGAGCTTGATTCAACACAAAAGTCCAAGATTTCACTTCATCTAGAAAAAGTCAACTATACAAGATCACCTTTGACTTTTACGATTTTGAGTCAAGCTATGACTTTTAAGGATCAATATCATCAATGTATTATTATTGAAGTCTTTGGACCAAAGAAAATCAAGAAAAATCATCAAAGATCAAAAAGTCAACAAAAAGTCAAACTAGTGCATTTTGACCTAGTTCATGGATCTCAAAATTTCACCAACACAACTCAAAAAACTTCCAACATGAAAGTTGTAGATCTCACCAAATAAAACAACTTCTTACATTGCAACTCTTTTCAAGAGATCAATAATTTAAGAGATTTGAGCTTTGGAAGTTATAGGTCATAAAAACTTAGAAAATTTTATAAGTGTTTTTAACCTAGTTTTCTTCCAACTTCAGGCCCATTTTTCACAAATTTCCCAAATGATTTTAAAGAAACTCCAAACTAATGAATTGAAGTACATTTTAAGGGATTTTCAAATTATGCTCAACCTTCTCCAAATTCATTTTGAGCTAGGAGTTATGATGATTCAAAGTTGGTCTCATGAAGTAAAATTATAGGTCATGTATCATTTTGAAATTTTGCAAATTTGTGCAAATGACTCCACTAATTGATGCTACACGACCCATAACACATAAGTGAAGATGCCATGCATTCATTTTCATCATTGCATAAGGATTGAAGAATATTCCCAAAACAAGAACATGTGATTATGTAATGATTACATTTGAGAATATATGGCAAATGGATGAATCACCAAAGGAATCTTCTCACCAACCAATTGGAACACTCCTCTGAATCAGAAATGTTCCCTAAGATCAGATAAGATCAATGGATAGGGAGCTAGCTCGGTTTGGCCATCATTGCATTTTGGAGATTCTTTGAATTTCTTCATGGCCAAGAAACCAAAACTCCCTCACTAAGCAAGCTCCTTCCTCCAATTCGTACTGAATCATTTGCCTAAAAATACAAGTGCATACCTCAGTAATAATCACACCAAATAAACTCTAATTCTTGCTTTCTCCTTCTCTCCCTCATGCTTATGGTTTTCAAAAGTTCTTTGGCAAGAAGAACCGAATTCTTCAAACCAGAGCCATTCTTTTGAAAGCAAGCCTTCTAACATCTCAAGGAGGTTCATTAGAGGTGATCCAAGCACTTGGATCACTTCTATAAGTGCAAGAACACCATCTTCACTTTCACTTTGGAGCAAAGTCAGTTGGAGGCCTGTAGATGAATTCAGGGGGTATCAAACAAATTCAAGCATTCATACACGTTCCTAAGGGTGTAGTGAAGCTATCCAGATGGTCACAGCTCATCTGTAGGTGCAGAATCATCATCTTCAATTCCTACTTGAAGCTCAAGCAAGAGGGGTTGAGTAGATCATTTCAGAGGTTTTCAAAGCAATACAAGTGCCCAGATAGCATCAACAAGGTCCTAGGAAGCTTTTGCAATCATTCACTCAAAGCCAGAAGCTCTCCATCATCGTCACGACCTTCAGTTTCAGAGGTAAGTTTTTGAACTCCACCTCTTTAATTTACACACTCTTTGTGATAAAAATCAACACCATTTCATTCAGCATCATCAGAGGATTGAAAACCCTCTATCATCATCTATATATCTTACAGTATAGCCATTTAATTTCATTTTCAATTTTTAGGGTTCTTCACGTCTTTTATATAATTCTTTAGTTATAGTTAATTATAGCTTGTGTTAGTTACATATTTGAAACTGTGAGAGAATTTAGAACAAGTTTGATGTTTACATCTTTGCAAATGGTTGAGAATTGAGAGTGTTCAGAAATTCAAAAATGTTTGAGCTGGAGGTTGAAGACGAAGATGGTGATGGCGCCATTCTTTTGAATATCAGGGTTTAATTCTAAAATATATTTAGTTGAATCTGTTTACTAAACGAATTCATCGTTTGCCCTAGTGGCCTCACATGCGCTCTTAGCACTCTTTTGCCCATAGGTTTGGGGTTCGAATCCCCCTCGCCCCAGACCTTTTGATTTTATTTTTTTTCTTTTTACCTTATACACTTGATACCCAATATATTGCCTTGGGGTCACTACTCTGTCACCAAGCGCGCGTTGGCCCAATGGTGTTATTTTGAGTTGGTGAATTTAATAGCGTGAGTTCAAGCCTTGGTGGAGACAAACCTATTTTTTTACCACTAATTTCCTTCATTTTCTTCACAACTCCACACAATTAATTCACCTATCAAATTAAATCATTTTCACTTGATTTTTCACACACTTCTCATTTAATATATATATTTTGTGAATATCCAAAAAAATCACAAAAATAATATTTATTTGATATTCTTTTATTAGTTTTAAATGACTTATTTTTAAGTTTCTTTTTAATACTTTAAGCATAGTTTTTCATTTGATCTTCAAAAACCTAATCCCTTGTACATATTTTTGTGATAAAACCCTATTCATTTAGGGATTAATTAGATATAGGCTTTGCCTCTATCATAATTAAGTTGACTATTGTCAATTTTCAAAACTGTTTTAAATCTCCGATTAAACAGACGATAAAGGTTTTCAGACAACAAAACCTTGTATCATTTCAAATCACTATCCAACTATTTATCATAAACAGTTAATCATTTCTTTCGGCTTCTATTAGAGTATAAGACCCAACACCTTTTTCTTTTCATAGTTTGTTTTCAAAACTGTATTTACAAAATCTTCTCATCTATTTTGAAAACATTCTTCTGGTATTTGAAGGGCATTATTCCCGGTGAAACTCTTCAGATACCTATGTAACCTAATGTCCATCTTCACTTCTTCTGTTTTCAAAAACCTTTAATTGTTCATAATAAATATTCAACTGTTATCAATAAACAACCAAGCTACTGGTAAGGCTTTGTACATACATCTTCAAAGGCCTCCACTCCGTCCATGTTAGGCTTTATAGCTTTCAATTTATAAGCTTTCATTTAAATTACAGTCAAATATAAATTGTTTATATATTAGGACTACGTCTGAGTGTAAACCTTAGGACAGTTAAGCTATAGATATATATATTATAGGACTATGGCCTAGGATTGAGAATGTCTTCCCGGTGGAGGCTCTTTCCTAATTAGAGATCTTTAGTTCAAACCCTCAAGATGAATTATTCCCGGGGAAACTGAAGGATAAAAAAACACTTAGAAAGAGGGGGTTTGATTAAGTGTAACTTTAAAAACTCTTAAGATAAAAACAATTGCCCAATGATTTTTATCCTAGTTCGTTGTTAACGAAACTACTCCAGTCCACCCCCTTAGAGTGATTTACCTCAACTGAGGATTTAATCCACTAATCACACTTGATTACAATGGTTATCCACTTAGATACCCTCTAAGTCTTCTAGAGTATTCTGATCACAACCTGATCACTCTAGGAACACAATGCTTAGATACCCTCTAAGACTCTAGAGAATCCGATCACAACTTGATCTCCTCTAGTTCTTTACAAATGAATGTAAACAAATTCTTACAAGAGTATTACAATGCTTCTTAAAAGCTATAATCACAACTGTGATATTTCTCTTAAAGTTTAAGCTTAATCTCACTAAGATATTACAACAGTAATGAAGTGAGGTTGAAGATGAAGTTTGAGAGCTTTTGAATTTGACAGCGTTTCTGTATGTTTTTTGCAAAGTGTTATATTCAGCTTCTCATCAGAACTTCTATTTATAGGCATTTGAGAAGATGACCATTGGGAGCATTTAATGCGTTGCGTGATTCGTAGAGCATTGCATTTAATGTTTCACTCTTTTGTCAACTACCTCGAGCCTTGCTTTTCCTGCTTTAACTGACGTTGCCTTTAATAGCTTCTAACATTCCTTTTGTCAGTCAGCGTAGCCTGCTATCTTGTACTTGCTTCTGATCTGATCTTTGTAGATACAACGTTTGAATATATCAGAGTCAAACAGCTTGGTGCAGAGCATCTTCTTGTCTTCTGACCTTGAAGTGCTTCTAGCGTGATACCATGAGAACTTCAGTGCTTCTGCTTCTAATCTCAAGTTCTTCTGATGCTTCAATAGACCATGTTCTGATTCTGCTTGAACATCTTCTGATGTCTTGCGAGAGCATGTTCTGATGTTGCATACTTGAACCTTCTGAGTCAGTGCTTCTTACGCTGATTATGTGCATACTCTTTTTATATTTCCTGAAATGGAAATTGCATAGGATTAGAGTACCACATAGTCTCAAACAAAATTCATATACTTGTTATCATCAAAACTAAGAATATTGATCAGAACAAATCTTGTTCTAACAATCTCCCCCTTTTTGATGATGACAAAAACATATATAAATGATATGAATTTGCAATCAGAATATCAGACGGCTAAAGACAATTACATAGTTATAGCATACACATATAAACATAGTGTGTGAATATGTCTCTCCCTGAGATTAACAATCTACCCCTGAGATGAATAATCTCCCCCTGAAATAAATACTGGAAGAAACTTATAACTAAAGGACTTCCCTGAGTATTTTCCATTTCAGTTGAGACGTTCACATATGCTTAGAATTTCAGAACATTCAGAGCTTCTGCTTCTTGCTCCCATAGGACAACTTCAGAGCTTTGAATTTCTTCTTGAATCATTGCATGCTAGATTGTATCAGAACATTTGTTGAATGTACCAGAGCATCATCAGAGCATCTCTACATCCTGTAATGTTTCAGAACAAACTAAATGACAAAAGTCAGAGCATGAATGAATCAGAACATAAGATATGTATCAGAGCATATAGTACGTATCAGAATCACATAAAATGCATCAGAACATATAAGGAATAAGAATGTGTTAGAGCATATTCTGCCACGATAATATCATAACATTCTTCCTTCTTGCTTCTGATCTTGAAGCTTCACAACGCTAAGCTTGCTTCAGATTCCATGATCATGTTTCCATATAGAATTGCTTTTCCCATGTCTTTGCTTCTAATGTTGAGCTTTTTCAGAGTGTCTTCAATCCTTCAAAAATCTCAAGTATAGAACTTGCAAATTCTGTTAGAAATGTAGAGACTTAATCCCAGCAACTGATAATATAAATCAAATCATTTATCATATTTTCTCTCCCTTTTTGTCATAACATCAAAAAGCATAAAAGATTCAGATGAAAAATAAACAATATGAGAGAAGAAGATAATATTCATTAATTTCATCAGAAGAATTATCAGAAGATACAAAAGGAGATGCAGAGAAAACAGATGCAAGAACAAAAAGACAACTAAGACCAAAAGACTACGACTAGCCTAGTTTGGAAACTATCTTGGCCAGAAGGTCATGAATCCCAGCATTGCTTTCATTTTGTGTCTTCATGAAGGCTCTGAACTCTTCATGTGCTACATCATGCTTAAACAGGCGAGAAGCAAGAACCTCTTGATTATTTTAAAGAGCCTTGATAGCGGTCACCAGAACGGAGGGTTCAGCAGAAGAAGATGCACAACTATCATTCGGAGGGATAGCATTACCAGCAGCAGCATCCAAAGTGAGAACATCATCTTGATTTTCCTGAACAGGACTTTTCTCAGAAGGATGATTCTCAGCATCTTCCATCTCAACATCAGAATCTGATTCAGAAGCATCTTCAGCATATTCTGGATCAGGGATCACAGAGTCTTCATTCTCCAGAGCTTGAAGAATCTCATCCAGATTCTTTAGAGGAATGGGAGCAGCAACTTCTGAAGGGTAGAAAACTTCAGGAATGACCATATCTGGTGCTTCCTCGGAAAGATTCACCCTTAGCCAGTTGAATAACCATTGAAAATCTCCAGCCAGAACCGGATATTAAGGCTTCCATACAACCATTGTTAGACATGGTTCATCTTCCAACTCATCAACGAACTTCTTCTCCTCAAGAGATCTCCAATTTTTGATTGAATGATAATACTTGCCATCATCAAAATCCAAGCAGTAACTAGAAGATCCAGATGCTTCAACAACACATCTCCTCTGGATGTTCAGTGCATCATTCTGAAATTCCTTTCTGAAGCGATTCCATAAGCCTCGAGTAGCAATATGATCCAGCTTGGAATCATAAGCAGCTCTCAGAACTTCCATCCTCTTGCTAAACTTTATATTGAACAAGGAAAGATCAATAGGAATGGTAGGTTCAGGAGGGTTAAAGGTGAAGCAATAGTCAGGGTAAAGAAGATAATAAGGGTTGGATTCTTTGGATGGTAAATAATGGATTAAAGAATGTGGAGACTACAGAAAAAAAGGTCTCCAGCCACGCCCAGGAAACCGAGGCTATATGCAAAATAACCGTGGCGTAATGCTGAGGCCACGGTTTGGCCACGGAAATCCAACTGTGGAGTATGCGGCCGTGGCCTAAAGTAAAGTCCACGGTTTTTTGGTATAGGCCACGCCTTTTTTACAACCGTGGCTTTTTTAGGCCACGGTTTAGGTAGCTTGATTAAGGCCGCGGTTTATATTTGCCATGATTACAAAACTGTGGCAATATGGTAAAGCCAAGCTTTCAATTTAACGTTTAGATTACAGTTTTGGTTCAAGATGTAGCTTTTTTATAAAATTAACAATAATATTATTGATGATTAGAATCTAATTAATTACAAGCAAATTAACATTAACGTCAAAAGTAAGTTTTTTTTTGTAGTGCCACTAATAAGTTGGATACTAAGTTTTGTTGTCATCCCAAATTCAAAACAACCATGGGATTCAAAACAAGAGCTAAATTAAACACAAGTTTCTTTCAAAGAGTCATCTCAAAATAACAACAAAAGTTCTAAGAACTAGCTAGCTATATAATATAAAACACAACTTAATTTTCTTCTTGATCATCTCCTTGTTCTTCTTCCACATCTTCAGGACACACTTGTGGTATATATATTTAACAGCATGACATAAATATGTGTTCTTTTCAGTATCTTGAACTTCCTTATGGCAATGCTTTTCTCTCTCTATTCTCTTCTAACAAAATACCAACATCAGAAAATACCAACAAGACTATTGTTAACAATGTGACGATTTTCGATCAAGTAAATTCGACCGATGAACTTGCCATTGAGAATGCTAATGCAATAACTAGTTTTGTATTGGAACCAGAATGGCCACAAAACAAATCTCAAGGATTTCATGATTCTGCAACAAATGTGAGGGCCAAATATAACAACTGCAGCTTTATCAAATAATGATAACATGTTACTATCCCAAAAAGACAATGTAATTAGTTCTATAAAGAAAGAGAGATTTAGGCCATCACCACCAGAAGCAAAAGTTCTGGTGAGCCCAAATATACAAAGCAAAAGTTCTTCTATCTGCAATGTGCCTAAGGAGAAACAAGAATTTCATACACCTATTTCAGAAAATGAAGCTAACTGAACAAACTTAAAGTTTAGCTAGAATTTCATTCTAACAAACATGTCATTTGGAAGTACAATAGTTTTATTAAAAGTTTGAAATTAATACCTTGATGAAGCATAGAAATGATCCAATTAAAGATCTAAAAACCCAATAACTTGATGGCGGAGGATTCAAGGATTCACATCTGATGAAGAAACAACAGCTCCTAAACTATTGCTGCACATAAAATCTTGAAATCTCCAGCCTGTATACCCCAAGACAGGTTTTCAATTCACTTCAAGAATCATCTTTCAATTCACTTGAAAGTAAAACAATAATATATACTATAAAACAACTTTCGAACACACAAACAAAAACAGATAATGAAACTTATAATTATTCCTAAAAAAAAACTTACATGGTTAGATGGGTCCTCTCGCTCTATGAAATGTTCCATCTGTCAAAATCAAAACAACCAAAAATAATATCAGAAAACAATAATTTATTTAGTCCAAA
Source organism: Vicia villosa (assembly GCF_029867415.1). Lineage (NCBI taxonomy): Eukaryota > Viridiplantae > Streptophyta > Magnoliopsida > Fabales > Fabaceae > Vicia > Vicia villosa. Next base: position 71,663,126 of record NC_081183.1, read on the forward strand.
TCAAAACAACAAATAACAATATCCAAAAACTATCATTTATTTAGGATCAACCATGTTTTATAAATACAATTCTAGCATTAGATTATGCGATCATGAAAGTATCATAAATGTACTTCTAGTGTGAAGACAAAACCAAATACAAAGCTACTAATAGTTTTACACCATGACTAATGAGTTCAAAGGTATAGTATATGGTTGCGGTTCAGTCTCAAACAGCCAGTGGAAACAGCCAGTGGGTAAAGCCTTCCCTAAATTGATTCTTTTCAAAGATCTCTTCATGGCCAAAGTGGGTTTATAACCTGCAATCACAAGGAAATCGTTACATAATCTATCCAATCCATACAGTTGCATAATATACTCAGTTCAAAAGTAACAAGAGCAGCTAAAATTCATGCTTCAGTGAGCCAAGTACAATTTCAAAACCAATGATGCACCACACAAATCCACGCAGATTCGGAATGGCCCAAAAGCATAACATTTATCATCAAAACCAAACTTACATTTCAACTAATATAACGGTGAAAAAATACTAGAATATATAAGCTTCACATAGATCATTCATATGCTCAAACAAGAATATATGAGCCTTACATAGATCATCCAAATGAACAAATTGATCTTGCTTTATAATTGAATAATGAGCCTCATTTCCTGCCAATTCATATACAAAAATTAGGATATTTCTCACCGTGAAAATACATAAATTTCGTTATATGTTTGTAAGTTTATAAAATTATTATGTTCATATAATGTAATGTACCTGTAATAGAAGAAAGGGCAGTGATTAAGCTAGGTGGCATTGATGGACTAAGAAAGGGGCCAACAACAAGAGGTGGAGTAATTGTGATGAAATTCATGTTTTTTTCCTTAGCAAATTTCCATGCTTCTTGTTCAGCAAGTGTCTTAGAAACAAAATACATCTAAATAAACAAAAAAAAATAGAATCAAGATTAAATCATTGTTAATTGAAAGTGATTATGATATAACCTAAATATAAAAATCTTAAAGCTAAAATAGTGAAAGAAAATGTATTGAAGTAAATAAATATCTATGTACTGAAGAAAATCTTAAACCTAAATATACAGAAAATTACTCTCTTAGTGAACCGGATGTGAACATTTATGTATAAACTATTTTTACCATTTTCATAACGTATTCAAAAGAGCTTATTTTCACAAGCTATTCATCAACATACCAAATCAGAAACTGCATCATCAAGAGAATGTACATAATCATGCAGCCCATCACTTCCACAATGGCCAAAAAGTTAAGTGAATACACATCACATTAGTAAAAACAAAATCAGATTCGACTTAATAAGAAAAGTGATTGAGTCAAAAGTCAGAAGTCAAAATCATCCCGCTGCACGTATCTTCCTGATCACACCCGTCTTGATGAAGATGTGAGTCAGAAGTCTTCCATAGGGAATGAAAAGGACTCCACCTTGGAGTTAGTCCATGATCTTTTCCTTAAGATAGTTGAAAATAGCATGAGGCGTGTTGATTTTCTCCATGTGAAGAAGAGGGTATAAGAACCTGAGATCTTCAAGCATTATTCTATATTGATCTTCCATCCTTGGACGGAAGTTGAAGACAAGAACTAGATGCCAGATCCTGTCTATAAAGGCAGTGAATGCCCTGTTGGGGTTGTTAAATACCACCATCTGGATGTCAGAAACAAGCATGCTGTCATGTTCAGCAATGCGAACTCCATGGGCTTCACACTTAATCACTTTTGAAATTAGTTTCACAGTTATGGTGATAGGGAAACCAAAGATGTTGGAGTGGATAGTTTCTCAACCTTCTCGATCTCTGTGAACGGTTGTATTTCTCCAAAAGTTGGTAAGAACAGATGGATTGATAGGTCCATCCAAGATTGTGAGATAATATTCTAGTTGGTGTTTTTCCGAACATGCGAGGAAGATCAACCCCGTATTCTTCAAAATCAGTGGGAGAAAGGATTATTTCCTTAATAATATGGGGAATGATTTCTTTGTTGAAAGAATACATGTTGAGGAAAATGAAAAGTTGTTTTTGCTTAAGAGAGTGAAGTTGTCGTTGGTTTGGAATGACAAAAATAAGAGAGATTGAGGGGTTTATATAAGAGAAACCCACATTGGGGTTGGTTACGCAATAGTAGTGGTAGTGGACCATGTGTTAGATCCCTAGAGGGGAGTTGTATGGTCCACCGTGTTTGTACCTTGGAAGTTGAAACTAAATCATCACACAACCGACACACTTGAGGATTGAATAGACGTTTAGGAAAATGTGTCATGATTAATTGACGGTTACTTGCTTGGGGAACCCAAAAGTCTAATCGAAATTCAGTTACGATAGGGAATACCTAACGTTATGATTGTTCATAATATAGAGGTAATTATTGCAATTAAGAGCAATGATTAAATGGAGATATTCAGAATTGCCAAAATTATAAGTCTTGTCTTAAACTGAATTACAAACAAAAGTAATTGAAAGACTGAAAACACTAAAAGGGAACAGAGGCCTTCATTCGTTGATATTTGATCTTTGCCAAACCCATTTTGTATGGGCAGCTACTTGGGTCTCCTTTAGTTGAGCAACCTCTGTGTCCATAGAAGTGGCTTTTTCAACGTGTTCGACGCATTGTTTAGCCAACTTGTCTGCCTCTGTACTATCCAAACCTTGAATAGCGGCCTGTTCTAATTTTGCTTTGGAAATTTTCCGCTTCAACTCTTTGATTTGAGTTTCCCAGACTTTGATGGAAGAAGCATAATTGTTGAAGTTAGTTTGTGCGAATTGCTTGGCAACAAGCAATTTCTCAAAAGCTTCGTAGGCAATGAGTGCTTTGTCAAATTCATAAGATTTGGCGCGTTCGATTGAGCTTATAAGTGTAGCAGCGTCTATTTCTCTGTTTTGTTCTGCCTGGACTTGTTCAATTAGATTTTGGATATCAATAAGGGTTTAACCTACATCAGTGGGGCAAGCGGTAATGTTGATCTTGCCTATCAGTTTTTTAATATTCGAACCAGCACCTGTTTCTGTCCTTAATTTCTCAAGGAGGTCAACTTCGAAAGCGGACTCTTTCACTTGCTTCAAAAGATCATCATAAGATTCTTCAGATGGACTAGTTCCAGAAGGAGTCGAAGCCCCAGACATGCTTTTATCAAAAGAAGTTTCCCTCTGAGCCATCATCAGTGTCACGTACTTGAGAGGTTCTTTATGCTTCAGAGTAGTCATCTCCTCTTCAGTGAGAGGCAAATTTGGGTGTTGGGCAGCAGCAGTTCGAACAGGATTGGGTTGTGAAGTGTTTGCAGCGGCAGTCTCAACAAGGGGAGCTTTGTACTTTTCAGGCGCCGTTTCTTCCCCAATCATGCTTTCGTTGTGGTCGAAAGTTGGTTCAGCGTCCCCAGTAGAGAGATTATCATCATAATCTCTGGGAAATTCGGTATGAAGAGAAAGGTTGTTAGGAGTCTCTTCAGAGTCTTCACCTCCTAAATTGGCCTCTTTAGCATGTGCCAAATCTTTTTCCAGGTCTTCGATAGGAGAAGAAATCTCTTGCTCTTGTTGAGCGTCAATCTGTTCAAGCAACGGTGCTCTAGTCGAAGATCCTTTTTTTTTGGCAACATTTCTTTGGGGTAGAGATTGGTTTCCTTCATCTGAGGGATCACCTTGGTTGGTAGCTATAGGAGTCATGGTTTTTTCCTAAAAAGAAGAGTTTTAGTATAGAGAAGAAATTCATCCTTTCGTCAAACGAAGAATAGTGAGAAATGCATACCAGCTGAGTGTCAGGTCTAGAAGCATTGCTCACAATGTTCTCTAAAACCAAGTTGCCATAAGGTTGAGGTTGAGTTTCTCTGGGAGGAGGAGGAACGGTTTTGAGTTTGACATTAGCAAGGTTCGTATCTTGGTAAGAAGAGATAGTTGCCTTGTGTTTCTTTTGTTTCTTCTCTTTTGGTTTGGGAGAAGCAATCTCCTCATGTTCTTCGACAGCGGCAGCATCACCACTGGATTTTTTCCTTTTGTTTGGTCTCAAAGGAGGTTTGCCATTACCTTGAAAAAGAAAAAGACAAAGGTTGTTAGAAATGGGAAAGAAAAAAAAGATTGTATCATTAAATACCTTTGATTTTTTCATTGTTTTGTGAGCAACCTCGACAACTGGAACGCCTTGACTCGAAGAAGTGGTCATGCCCGAAGCAGTTTTAGCCGCGGGTTTATCCTTTCTTGGCGTTTTCCTTTTGATGGCTGAAAAGAAAATAATATGGTCGAAACATGCTATATGATAAAGATTAGTAGGTTGAAAGGGTGTAAAGCCGAGAAATCCAAACATTCCACACCTTAACCCATTGGAGAGGTAATCCTCACGGCATCTAAGTCTAAGTGAAGGAAGCCTTTGAAACTGTCTAAGGTATGTTTGGTTGCAACTACTCTTTTAGCAGGTTTTTGTCGATCATTCGTCAACTCTTTAAAGAGATCCCCACATACAAACCAATCTGGGTAAGGGGGAAAGAATGATAAAGCAAAATCTGCACTAGGTAAACTTGGAAATTGCGGTGGTTCAAACTCAAAAGCCAAGTCATATCTAAACTCGGGTTTCACGACTTGGAGAGTCTTTCTTTTGGAAATTTTTTTTTCAAACTTTTCTTTGAGAATAGAGGCTGCATCACAAACCGTTCGAAGAATCTGGGTAGGATTATAGATAGTTTCAAAGTACTTTTGGAATGCTTGGATTTCTTCGCAATGTGTGATTTTACCTTTATAAGATTGGTCCTGCAAAGATGAAAAAGCTTTTGTTAGATTAGCTTCAATTTCATCCCTAGCTTATAGGGATTTTACTTCGTCTAATATCGTCCTTAGATAGGTTGTGTTCCGCATAGAGAACCTTCCCACGAGGGACAACTTCATTGGTACACGTCGAACGGCCTCTCGATGGCCATGAGACTTGGTGACTGTCTTGAACGGTCATCAGCTGCTACTCTTTGCGTACTCCCTAATCTAAGGGATTCCCATTGGCACGTCATAACATCTAGCTTGCAGGGATCTCACTAGGGTCTAATGTCGTCCCTAAATCCGCATAGGCTATCCTTAGGATTATATATGTCGCACGCCTGCGTTGCATGTAAGGAGTCATCATATACGCAAAAAAAAAGAGGGAGTCTTTTGCATATGCATGCATTTGCATTTTCATGCATTGATACATTTACATTTGCATCTTCACCCGCATCCATACTTACCATGCTAGCCGGTTTCCCGAAACTCACATAGAAATCGAAAAGGATCACAAACTATGGAGAAAGAAGAATAAAAGATCTTGGTCTTGCTAATAAAAAAAGGATGTCTTCCGCCATGCCAGCCACATGTTCAGATCTTGTCGTAACAGGATTGGAAATACAACATAGGTTATCATCGAGCAAGGATTAGTTCAACAACGAAGTTCCCTCATAGATACACTCAAGGGGTATCTAGTCATAAAGGGGTTCATCTACGAACATATCAAACTTACAAAGACGCTCTACGATAACTTGGGGGCAAGGGTTAGTCCAACTGGGGCAATATCCGGAACAAAGATGCATAACTACGATGGAGGGAAGGCGACATATGCTAAATCCCTACCAAGGGGAAAAAGGGTCTTAAGTCTTCTTCATTAATCTACGAACTCCGAAGATTGCGAATGGTGTAATACTATCCTTAGAAAAAGCAAAAGAGGTTCAGTCAAAGGAAACTCATGACGTTCCGATACGACGAATACCCCTCGCTAACAATTTATTCCCGATAGGTTTGACGTGGCCAAAGAAAGTTCGAGATTACCCTTTACTTCTACAAGTCCACGAACTAAGGAGTAAAACAAGGTCAACGGATTCACAAAGGAGATTGTCCCTAGGATCAATAGGTTTTACCATTTCAAGTTGTACCTTCTATGATCACAAAGTGTTATTGGATGTAAAACGTTGTACCTTTCAAATAATAATTCAATAAAATAATCATGCATGTTTTGAAATCAATTCTTTCGCTCTGCTCTTGCATTACTACGACCTTCCATTTCAAATTATCACTCCCAATCATTAACAAACTTGAGGGAGAATAACGAATACAAATAACTAAGTCCAGCTAAATATATGCTTTCAAGGTAAGACCGAGCCGACGATGTACAGGCATTGTTTCAATTCCTAAACAGTGGAGATATAAGGATGTTAATCCCTCGTTACCCCCCTCGAGCCAGGAGTTGGAATTTGTTTCTACCTTTTCAAATAAACCTTGATTTTAACCGGGGCAGAGTAGATTTCGATTAATTCAATGGTGCATTTTGGTTGTCAAGAAAATCAGTCAATCCAAGCAAGGATTTGTCATACCCCAATTTTTGCCCCATACATTTCATTCCACTAGATCATTTGCATATCATTCATTCACTCACTAAGGCATGAGTTCAAATAATCGACAATTGTACAAAATCGAGGTTTCTGCATGGTTCAAACTGGGTATGTCGATTGAGCGTGATTCAAGTGTTATTTCTAGGGGAAAGAAATTAGGGTTTTCTATTTCATCAATATGTTGATCCAATTTATCGATTCAAGAGTCATTTTTGGTCATGATTATTGGTTTAGGGTGAAGTTGTGTTTCTTGGAGTTTGAGAATTCATGATTAAGCACCAATTTCACATAAGAGCGGCGAACGTTTGATTCAAAGGTTCGGGAATTAAAGATTGTACGCTTTTGACAATATTATAAGTTAACTTATAAGATAATTTCTTTAAGTTATAAAGAATACTTGTCATCTAAATACAAAGTCCATGAATCTAAACATGAGGGCAAGTTCATTCAAAATCCCAAGGTTACATTCCATTTAATTTCAAATGGCATTGCATCTTACAAAGAAAAAAGAAAGATCACATTTTAATTCCATTTTGAACATTTCAACAACAATTGGTATTCAAATGCAATTACTTCTCACAAAAGGGTAGAATCTTCATTTCAAAATTTCATTTGAAAAATTACAAGGAAGTCATTTGAAAAGTTACAAATAAGTGTACAAAAGTTGTTACATAAAATCAGTCCTAAACCTAAACTTTAAAAAAGGGCCCTAAGTTGTTGCTGCTAAGCCCACTGTGGCTGCTGAAATTATGTCCAAAACCTTCTGTCCAAAACCAGCCAAAGACCTGCTGCCTGCTGTGTGCACCAAGCCAAAAGTTACTTGAAATTGGTCAAAACCAAAACCTGCAATAGAAAGAGCAAGAAACAGATACCATATTAGAAAAGCTTGCAGCAAGATAACAAAGTTTGCATCAAAATGTAAGAAAAAGGGAAGCAGTAGCAACACAGAAGAAAGCATTGTTCAGAACTACCTAAATTTTAATCTTTGTTTAAACCTTTATTCCGTCCAATTCTTGGAGTCTGACCACTATAAATACTGATAAACCCTAGAAAACTGAAGAAAGAATCGGCAGCCACCCTTTGTCACAGAAAAACCCTAAACTCATCACTTAAAGCTCAGCAAAAGATACAAGGAAATACTTAGAGTATTCACATTGAAACTCTGAGATATTTGAGCACAGCCCCTGCACACAAGCTAAGCTACTTGGTCCCAGTTCAGATTCAATAAGAAAGCTCTTGACAGAAAGATATAGAGAAAGCTACTGGATGCTTAATAATATCTAAAGTTTTCTATCACTCCTATTCTCAGATTAAGGTATTTGTTCAAACCTTTGTATAAACTCTGAAATGTTGAGAATGTTTTGTATCTAAGTGATCCATTATGTGATTCTGTCTGTGTATTTTGAATCCATTTGATGCCATGCTTCAAACTCAAGTAAATCATCGAAGAAAAGCCCTAATGGAAAAGCCTTTTGCTGAAATTCCATGGTGCTGAGATGATATTGCAATGCTGAATAATTGTTGTTGTCTTTTTGAGCCACTGGTGTTATGTTATTTACCTCTGTTTATTTTGTTTCTCTGCTCTCTCTGCAATAACCATACACATCACACAATAAAAATTCTAGAATCCAAACTAGTAACATAAGATCTTGAGAACACAACCCTGACAAAATCTATGCTCAATAAAAAATGATAATGATGAAATAAAGGTAGAAATCGAGCTCACCGTGAGAACTGGGCCTTTGTTCCACTTCTTTTATCAATAAATACCCAAACGAGTAATAGGAAACCCCCTGTTATTACTGTACCCTTCGTTAGGTTTGAAGCTCTTTGAATTTCAGAGTTGCGTCGCGTTGATGTTTCAAATTTGTTGGGGTTTCAAACTCTGAATTCGTGCTCAGAGAGGAGATCAGATTAGGGGTTAGGGTTTTGTTTGTGTGTGGATTTCATTTTCTGTTTATTCTGAACCAAGTTTTGTGAGAAAACGAGAGAGTTTGGGGACGATAACGTTGAGGGAGGTGAGGTTCATGTTTGCTTTTGTTGATCCGCAAAGAGAGATAATCGCGAGATGAGAGAGCTGAGAGAGATTGAGGGCTCTTTCACCATTTTTGTTCTTCAGATAAGAGTGAGGATCGATTGATTCCATGAGAGAGATTAGGCCGAGCTTGATTTGTTTTATTGTTCCATGTTGAATTTTCATAGAGGAACAGAGAATCATGTGAGAGAGGAAGATTTCTTTTTTTATTTTTTTTGCGTTTGAGAACTAACCGAAGAGGAAGACAAGGGTTGGTCCAACCCGGTTTGGCATGGGGAAGAGTTTCAGGTCATGAATAACCCGGTCCAGCCCATTAGCCTATTTTTTTTCTGCAATCTTTGTTTATGGGCTTTCACTAATCCCATTCTGGCCCAACCGACTTTCTTTTGACACCCCATTTTACTGTTTGCTCTTAATAATTTTTAATCTAATTGCTTGATTGTTTGGTTTATTTTAATTGTTGATAAAAAATATAAAAAATATGTTTTCCAATTTTAGATCTTATTAAAAAAATACAACAAAAAAATGTTTTAATTAGAATTTTTTTTTTCTCTTTTATTATTTAAAAATGCCAAAATATTAGAATAGTCTCAATCCAAAAGTTAATAAACCTTGGTCCAACGCCAAGTCGTTCCAATTAATTTCTCGATCCAATGTCGAGTCTCTTTTTTTACAAAATCTTTTTAAACCATACCGAAAGATCGAGTGACAACAAGTGTACACCTCTTGAATACCTCGATTCTTTTGGGTTAAAACATTTTTCTTAAAACCTTTCTCAATCAAATCAAAGTGATCAAGTGACAAGAAGTGAACACCTCTTGAATACCTTTGATCCTTTGGACCAAACTTTAAAAATTCTTTCTTAATCAAATCGAAGTGATCGAGTGACAAGAAGAGCACACCTCTTGAATACCTTTGATCCTTTGAATCAAACTTAAAAAGTTCTTTCTTAATTAAATCAAAGTGATCAAGTGACAAGAAGTGCACACCTCTTGAATACCTTGATCCCTTATGTCAAAATACGTTAATTAACTTGGATAACAAGTGATAATTGGAAGCACATACTTTTGAATATCTTGGGTGAAAAACGCGCTAGGTACACACCTATGCTCAAAATGTTTACTAAACATCCTTCATAAAATTAACCAACAAACTCGTAGTTTTTTATTCGAACTACGGTTGCTCTGACTTTCCCATTGCACGAGGGAATACGTAGGCACAAGATACAAACGTCTTGGCGAGCACAATAATAAAAAAATAAAAATCCTTTTTTTCTCTTTTATCGATTAATAAACTAAAGAACGCAAACATCACGCAAACACTCATTCATAAAACTAACTAAATGGGTCCCATCGAGTACGATGGAGGTGAGGGGTGCTAATACCTTCCCCTTGCTTAACCGACTCCCGAACCCTAATTTGGTTGCGATGACCATCTTATCCATTTGTTTTTATTCATGGGTTTTATTCGACATTTTCCCTTTCCTCTTTGGAATAAATAAAGATTGGTGGCGACTCTGTTCTTTTTCGAGTGTGTATACACCTCGAGTATTTTTTAGCGCTACAGAATTGGCGACTCTGCTGGGGACTTATGAAAAATTCTTAAGAGAGTCAACCCTAGTTTAGTTTGTTTTATGTTTAAATGTTTGCCTTTGTTTGTTTACTCTTGTGTTCTTTATGTTTATTCTTATGTTCTTTATGCTTATTCTTGTGCTCATGTGTTATTTATGTTTACTCTTGTATTATTTATGTTTCTTTACTCTTGCTTTACTGCTTTTTATTTATCTTTGTATATACTCAATTGTGGGTATGGGAATGATACTTGAGTGAAGCTCTCCACCCGAGCTTTTGAAAAACAAGAGAAAAAACATAAGTTAGGAGGTGGTTGTGTAGTGCTAGTCCCCAGGGTGAACACCTTGAATGGCTAATACGAAAACCCCACTTGGAGGAGGCCCATTCATGAGATTTGTCATAAGACGGTTCGCCCGTCGCATGGCGAAAATCTGATTTGGCCGTTAACTCCAAGGACCTTTAGAACCCGTTTCATCTATAGAGGTTATGTATTGATCCCCAAGGTGCACTCCTTGTATGATTGGTACAATAACCTCGCCTAGAGGATGCATATTCATGAATTTGTCATAAGATGGCTCGCCTGTCGCATGGCGATATTCTGACTATGCTTGGATGCCTCTGGGAACCACTCTATCAAAAACCTTTAGAACTAACCCTGTGAGGGGAATTGTTGGGTAGGTGTCAATCTGGCCATCTTATAACCTTGAACCTATCATATGAGAATTGTTACTTGTGAGTTGTGCCTAAGCATAGCATTGCATTACATTTTTTGCATGCGTCAACGTGCATCTCATCAGAGACTCATTTCATCTCCCTTGTTTGAGAAATCAAATTTATTACCCGACACACGCTCAGAAATTGAAGCATATGTCAAGAGATTAGGGAACTTCATCAAAGTCATAAATTATTGAGAAAGAAGTTAGTCTGCTGAAAAGTTAGATGAGCTTGGCCAAGGAAATCCTGCAGGCTTTATTAAAGAAGGAGGGTTACCCTACACCGATCACTACAACAGCAATAGATACTCACGTATCTCTTTGTGATCATACTCCAGTCCAAGGGAAATATTATCCAGTGAGTACTCAAGTACCAATGTGTGGCCTATCTCCCAAGGATCTTTCTTAACTTTTATTCTTAAAGTTTCCTGATCAACAATCTACGCCTGTCCCTCGACAAGGTCAAAAATGCCAGCTGCAAGATAAGAATTAGAACAAATTCTCAAGGAATCTGTAGAAAGAGGATCTCACATTGATCCAATTCCAATGACATATGCTTAGTTGTGGCCTTATCTGATTGAGAGGAAAGCGGTAGCTCCCATGCCTGCTCAACCTGCAAAGTTTCCATTTTCCAAAAAGTACAATCCAAATTCCAAGTGTGACTTTCACTATGGGATATCATCGAAGATTGCAATGTTCTTAAGGAGAAGGTTCGAGATCTGATTGACAAAAAGATACTCTCTTTCAAGGATATCAGTCCTAATATGGTCATCAATCCTATGCCATGATCAGTGTGATGACTTCCTGAATCGTCTCCTCAAAGCCAATCAAAGAAGATCATTGAGCCACTTTTATCATTTGCATTTGTAGTTTCTTCCTTGATTGCTAAGTGTTTATTTGCTTTTAAAAAAACATTGTTAATCTTAATGGTAATATTAATGAAATGAATGCAAGTTTTGAGTAAATCCATTCGTTTCACTCTGTTTTTTTTTCTTTCTTACAAAAAAAAACAAAAAAAAAATCTTTGTTTCTCCCATTTCCTTTTCTTTATCGTACTTTTGTTTAAGCAAGTATTGGAGGGAGAATGATGAAAACGAAATACCCAATTGAAATAGTATGCTTTTAAATAAAACTTTGTTGATGATGTACAGGCATTGTTTCAAATCCCCAAACACTGGAGTTATAAGGAAGATAATCCCTCGTTAACCCCTTTGAGCCTAGGAGTTGGAGTTTATTTCTACAAGAAATTAAAAACCTTAATCTTAAACCTGGGGCCGGGTAGGCATTCAGTTACAATTACTAACTCATTTGATTTCCAAGAGAATCATTCATTTATGAAGGAACCATCCCAAAAGAGGTTCAACTGTGTCCTCTCTTCTTACACAATGTCGAAGAAGTAGTGAAAATCCAAGGCTTGCGACGATTATGCTCTCTTGAACCATAACGTGGCAGTCACAATCTATAAATTCTCAAATCAAATGGAAAAACGTCACACAAGTTATTCCAAAAAAAAAGAAGAAAAAAATAGAAAGGCCCGCTAAGTCAAAACCTAAAAAGGAGACTTGGGCAAAAATCAGGGCATCCCGCTGGATTGAAAGATCATAAAAGATAATTGTCAAAAGAAAAGCAATAACACGATTGTGTGGCTTCCAAATAAGAATAGGTGACTGTCGCCTCAAAGGAAATTGGTTCTCAAACCAGCATTTGCAAATCCTCTTGGAAGTTGAATTTATGTGTCAAATAACTGAACATAGGACTGGAGAATATCACGAAGAATGGGGTGGGTCAAAATCAAAATTTTGAGCCTATATCTTTTGTTTCGTAAACTGTGAACCTGACCACATTACAACCCTAAAAAGACCTAATTGAAGCAAGGTTTCTTTTGAAAGCATACTACTGCAAGGTTGTGTTAACCTGACTCCTAATTTGTTTGCTAATCATTTGTGTTGACATCATGATGTCACGTTTTCTTTCACAAATAGAATTTCAAAAAAATTTCCTCATAAGGATTCACCTTTTGTTATACCTTTATCATCCAATAAATGATTTGTTTTCGAAATTTCCATATACGTTGCATTAAAATTACCATTTTGAATAAACTGTTTTATTTGCAAGTCAGCACTTAGCATTAAAGGAATTGCATATGTGTGAAATTAGGTATTTGCAAGTGATTCAATCAGGGGCACATTCTTCCCAAGCATAGTCAACTTGGGGCAAGTTATTTCAAGATACAGTTGATTTGGGGCAGTTACCTCGAGACAAAGTCTCTCAAAGGCTCACATTGGAGCATGTTACCTTACTGAAATAGTGAAGCCAATTACTTAAAGGGCTCATCATTTAGGGGCAATCTCCTTCCAAGTGCCAGGCATAGGGGCATAAGATCTCAAGTCCTCATTTACAACAGTGCATAAGATTCTTTAGTGATTTGTGAATCATGATCGGTTTGCTTAATGGTGGTTCTCCTCCGGCCGGTTTATTTGCTGCAGTATTTAGAGTGTTTGAAACCTTAATAATTTTGGGGGGTTATCCATGTGATCTTTGATTTCTCTAATAAAGTAAGCAGATTATGTTTTCTCCTAAGTGGTGATCCTAATTCCCTAAGCAATTCTAAAGTTTCTCCAACAATTGATATTTGCAGTTTCGCTTTGGGTTATCTCAGTAAGCATGGTTCCGCCGCTAGTAAGATTCTCTGACAAGTGTGGTTTCCCTCTAGGGTTTATTTCCCATCAAATTTTTCTCATCTCCAGCATAAATTTATTTCTTCTAGAAGATGTTATAAAAGAAAGGCTCTATGTAGAAGTCTCCATCCAATTGAGATTAGTTGAGTATCCCATTGTACTATAATGTTTTGAAGATCTCCTGTTTATCTGTTGTGTTCGTTTTGTCAGCATATGCATGGCATTCATACATTCATACTTACACCATTCATGCACATTTGCATTTCCTAATGATCCTAAATCCATTTTGGTTGTGTTTATCTACAAGTAGTGTACTCCCTCTCTCCAATAGTGTGTCAGCCCTAAGCAGAAAAGTGTGTATCCTTTCTAAATTCCCCACTGAGTTTATCCCTCGTGGGAGTGTTTTGTTTTATCTCTCCTTTCCATTTTGGATAAGATAAATCCATAGATGAGCTTATTCCTCACTAGGAAGAGTCTTGATTGACCGTTTCTCTCCAAGTTACCCCTGGGTTGAGTTTTGTCTCCTACAACTTGGATCAAGAGTGTATCACTTGGATCAAGAGTATATCTATTTTTCACTTTTGATAACATTATTCCTACAGCTTCAGTAAACGTTGGTGTATCTTTTGTTTCCCTACCTTCAGTAAAAGTTGGTAGTCCACCTTTAGTAAACGTCGGTGATTCTCTTGTTTCTCTACCTTCAATAAAAGTTGGTAGTTCACCTTCAATAAACGTCGGTGATTCTCTTGTTTCTCTACCTTCAGTAAAAGTTGGTAGTTCACCTCCAGTAAACTTCGGTGATTCTTTTATTTCTCTACCTTCAGTAAAAGTTGGTAGTTCACCTTCAGTAAACGTCGGTGATTCTTTTGTTTCCCTACCTTCAGTAAAAGTAGGTAGTTCGCCTTCAGTAAACGTCGGTGTATCCTTGTTATCCTACCTTCAGTAAAAGTTGGTAGTTCACCTTCAGTAAACGTCGGTGATTCTTTTGTTTCTCTACCTTCAGTAAAAGTTGGTAGTTCACCTTCAGTAAACGTCGGTGATTCTTTTGTTCCCCTACCTTCAGTAAAAGTTGGTAGTTCACCTTCAGTAAACGTCGGTGTATCTTTTTGTTTCTCTACCTTCAGTAAAAGTTGGTATTTCACCTTCAGTAAACGTCGGTGTATCTCTTGTTTCTCTACTTTCACTAAAAGTCGGTAGTTCTCCTTCAGTAAACGTTGGTGTATCTCTTATTTCTCTACCTTCAGTAAAAGTCGGTAGTTCACCTTCAGTAAACGTCGGTGTATATTTCATTTTTCTACCTACAGTAAAAGTCGGTAGTTCACCTTCAGTAAACGTTGGTGTATCTCTTGTTTCTCTATCTTCAGTAAAAGTTGGTAGTTCACCTTCAGTAAACGTCGGTGTATTATTTTGTTTCTCTACCTTTATTAAAAGTTGGTAGTTCACCTTCAGTAAACGTCGGTGATTATTTTGTTTCCCTACCTTCAGTAAAAGTCGGTAGTTAACCTTCAGTAAACGTCGGTGATTCTTTTGTTTCTCTAGCTTCAGTAAAAGTCGGTAGTTCACCTTCAGTAAACGTCGGTGATTCTTTTGTTTCTCTACCTTCAGTAAAAGTCAGTAGTTCACCTTTAGTAAACGTTGGTGTATCTTTTGTTTCCCTACCTTCAGTAAAAGTTGGTAGTTCACCTTCAGTAAAAGTCGGTGCATCCTCTTGTTTCTCTACCTTCAGTAAAAGTTGGTAGTTCACCTTCAGTAAACGTCGGTGATTCTTTTGTTTCTCTACCTTCATTAAAAGTCGGTAGTTCACCTTCAGTAAACGTTGGTGTATCTTTTGTTTCTATACCTTCAGTAAAAGTTGGTAGTTCACCTTCAATAAACGTCGGTGTATCTTTTGTTTCTCTACCTTCAGTAAAAGTTGGTAGTTCACCTTCAGTAAAAGTCGGTGCATCCTTTGTTTCTCTATCACCAGTAAAAATTGGTAGCTCACCTTCAGTAAACGTTGGTGTATCCTTTGTTTCTCTGCCAGTGAGGTATTTTCCCCTGTAGATTTGTAACCTCTTCTCTATTGGAGTTGGATTCCATTCCCTAGTGGACTTGGATATCCCTTTGTTGCAATCCCTTCCCCAGTTGGGTCGCTTTGTCGATTTTCCCTTGTGGAGTTCATTTGTCTTTTACTTTGTTTCTCTAGTGGTAGTTTGTCTCTTGTGACACCTTGTACCATTAATTTCCCTCATATGCATTCATACATATCATATCATATGCATATTTGCAGTTCTTAGGGCCAAAAATTGTGTATTTTTGTATTTAAGTCCCTTCAATCACGTCGAGACAAAGATTTCAATCTTCATACCTCTAGATTGAAGACACTTAAATAGGGGCATCTGTCATACCCCAATTTTTGCCCCATACATTTCATTCCACTAGATCATTTGCATATCATTCATTCACTCACTAAGGCATGAGTTCAAATAATCGACAATTGTACAAAATTGAGGTTTTTGCATGGTTCAAACTGGGTATGTCGATTGAGCGTGATTCAAGTGTTATTTCTAGGGGAAAGAAATTAGGGTTTTCTATTTCATCAATATGTTGATCCAATTTATCGATTCAAGAGTCATTTTTGGTCATGATTATTGGTTTAGGGTAAAGTTATGTTTCTTTGAGTTTAAGAATTTAAGCACCAATTTCACATAAGAGCGGCGAACGTTTGATTCAAAGGTTCGGGAAATAAAGATTGTACGCTTTTGACAATATTATAAGTTAACTTATAAGATAATTTCCTTAAGTTATAAAGAATACTTGTCATCTAAATACAAAGTCCATGAATCTAAACATGAGGGCAAGTTCATTCAAAATCCCAAGGTTACATTCCATTCAATTTCAAATGGCATTGCATCTTACAAAGAAAAAAGAAAGATCACATTTTAATTCCATTTTGAACATTTCAACAACAATTGGTATTCAAATGCCATTACTTCTCACAAAAGGGTAGAATCTTCATTTCAAAATTTCATTTGAAAAATTACAAGGAAGTCATTTGAAAAGTTACAAATAAGTGTACAAGTTGTTACATAAAATCAGCCCTAAACCTAAACTTTAAAAAAGGGCCCTAAGTTGTTGCTGCTAAGCCCACTGTGGCTGCTGAAACTATGTCCAAAACCTTCTGTCCAAAACCAGCCAAAGACCTGCTGCCTGCTGTGTGCACCAAGCCAAAAGTTACTTGAAATTGGTCAAAACCAAAACCTGCAATAGAAAGAGCAAGAAACAGATACCATATTAGAAAAGCTTGCAGCAAGATAACAAAGTTTGCATCAAAATGTAAGGAAAAGGGAAGCAGTAGCAACACAGAAGAAAGCATTGTTCAGAACTACCTAAATTTTAATCTTTGTTTAAACCTTTATTCCGTCCAATTCTTGGAGTCTGACCACTATAAATACTGATAAACCCTAGAAAACTGAAGAAAGAATCGGCAGCCACCCTTTGTCACAGAAAAAACCCTAAACTCATCACTTAAAGCTCAGCAAAAGATACAAAGAAATACTCAGAGTTTTCACATTGAAACTCTGAGATATTTGAGCACAGCCCCTGCACACAAGCTAAGCTACTTGGTCCCAGTTCAGATTCAATAAGAAAGCTCTTGACAGAAAGATATAGAGAAAGCTACTGGATGCTTAATAATATCTAAAGTTTTCTATCACTCCTATTCTCAGATTAAGGTATTTGTTCAAACCTTTGTATAAACTCTGAAATGTTGAGAATGTTTTGTATCTAAGTGATCCATTATGTGATTCTGTCTGTGTATTTTGAATCCATTTGATGCCATGCTTCAAACTCAAGTAAATCATCGATGAAAAGCCCTAATGGAAAAGCCTTTTGCTGAAATTCCATGGTGCTGAGATGATATTGCAATGCTGAATAATTGTTGTTGTCTTTTTGCGCCACTGGTGTTATGTTATTTGCCTCTGTTTATTTTGTTTCTCTGCTCTCTCTGCAATAACCATACACATCACACAATAAAAAGTCTAGAATCCAAACTAGTAACATAAGATCTTGAGAACACAACCCTGACAAAATCTATGCTCAATAAAAAATGATAATGATTAAATAAAGGTAGAAATCGAGCTCACTGTGAGAACTGGGCCTTTGTTCCACTTCTTTTATCAATAAATACCCAAACGAGTAATAGGAATCCCCCTGTTATTACTGTACCCTTCGTTAGGTTTGAAGCTCTTTGAATTTCAGAGTTGCGTCACATTGATGTTTCAAATTTGTTGGGGGTTTCAAACTCCGAATTCGTGCTCAGAGAGGAGATCAGATTAGGGGTTAGGGTTTTGTTTGTGTGTGGATTTCATTTTCTGTTTATTCTGAACCAAGTTTTGTGAGAAAACGAGAGAGTTTGGGGACGATAACGTTGAGGGAGGTGAGGTTCATGTTTGCTTTTGTTGATCCGCCGAGAGAGATAATCGCGAGATGAGAGAGCTGAGAGAGATTGAGTGCTCTTTCACCATTTTTGTTCTTCAGAGAAGAGAGAGGATCAATTGATTCCATGAGAGAGATTAGGCCGAGCTTGATTTGTTTTATTGTTCCATGTTGAATTTTCATAGAGGAACAGAGAATCGTGTGAGAGAGGAAGATTTTTTTTTTTTTTTTGCGTTTGAGCACTAACCGAAGAGGAAGACAAGGGTTGGTCCAACCCGGTTTGGCATGGGGAAGAGTTTCAGGTCATGAATAACCCGGTCCAGCCCATTAGCCTATTTTTTTTCTGCAATCTTTGTTTATGGGCTTTCACTCATCCCATTCTGGCCCAACCGACTTTCTTTTGACACCCCATTTTACTGTTTGCTCTTAATAATTTTTAATCTAATTGCTTGATTGTTTGGTTTATTTTAATTTTTGATAAAAAATATAAAAAATATGTTTTCCAATTTTAGATCTTATTAAAAAAATACAAAAAAAAATGTTTTAATTAGAATTTTTTTTTTCTCTTTTATTATTTAGAAATGCCAAAATATTAGAATAATCTCAATCCAAAAGTTAATAAACCTTTGTCCAACGCCAAGTCGTTCCAATTAATTTCTCGATCCAATGTCGAGTCTCTTTTATTACAAAATCTTTTTAAACCATACCGAAAGATCGAGTGACAAGAAGTGTACACCTCTTGAATACCTCGACATTTTACTTGAATTATGCTACCACAAGATCCCATGTAGTTAAGCGCTGCGTGCATACCATACACCCTCGTTGCCAGCCGCATGATCTCTTACAGTCCCAATCTAACATACACAGAAGCTGCACCTCTACCATACACCTTCCAAGGCTGCCACATAGGATAAAAGCCAGGTTTATCTATATTTTTATTTATTCTATTACTTAATATCAATTAATTGTATTTAATTTAATTTATTTATTTAGGATTAGGTTATAAAATTAGGATTAGTTAAAAATTAGGGTTAGTATTTTTCCCGATTATCTCGATTAGTCGATTTAATTTATTTTTAATGTAACTTTAATTTTAAATCCAAAAGCCATAGGAGATTATTATCAATACATTAGGGTTTGCCCCAATCCCATTGGCCATTTGGCCAAAATATTAGGTTCAATTTATTATTCGTTTCGACCGAATTAATCGGTCGCGATGGTTAATAGTAGATCATTCAATTAATTAAAACAAAAATGAAATATATTTTGCTAAAAGGTTGTAACTATCTTATTGGTTATGATGATTAACATTTCTTTGTCAATTCCTTATTATTTATAATCGAATCTATCGATTACGAGGGATAACGATAAAAATTAAATAATCAATTCTATAAAACATATTTATTTGTTATTAGTGATAATCGAATCAATCGATTAGAATTGGTAACAACCCTTTCAATCCGTTAACTATAGTGATCAAACCTATCGGTCATCACAACTAACGGTAGCATATTAAACCAGGGTTGTACGCCCAAATCCTAAAACACTTCCCAAAATCTTTTCAAACTACGAATTATCACAACTACGTTAGGCCACTCAAAAAGCCTTCGAAACCATATTAAATCAAATTCTAATTCTAAGGGCATACAACCCTTGCCCGAACTACGTTGACTTTGATTCTCCCTAAGGAGATACGTAGGCATTTCGATAACCAAGGAGAGTCCCCTTCCCTCTAAATCTCATTTTTTTCCCGATTTGTTTCCCTTAATTGTTAATCCTTGAAAGCATGAACCTTGCCTTAATAATTTTAGCCATAAAACTGTTACCTTAGATTCAAAGTCATAGGAAAGGGTTGAGGGTGCCTAACACCTTCCCTCGACCTGATTATAATATTCTTACCCCGATCTCTAAACTGTGTAGGGTTTCCTATTCGCCCTTCAGAATAGGTGGCGACTCTAAATTTTTAATTTTTAGGGCAAGTTGCTACACAATCCACTGCAGGATTCTATCAAGTATGTTTAGTAAACCTATGGTAGCTGTCCAAGGGAACAAATTGCTTTGAACGATATGGTTAGCATGAGGGCGCCTCAACATGTTGTTCAGTGCAACATTGTAGTCAAACTGAGTCAATATGTTGGTGTCAGTTACCGTGACAACATTCTCAATTAACGAAAACAAGCCAACATGCCTCCAAGTGTTGTCGGTAATGGCGTACGTGGTTGTACCCATATGAAAGTTGAACGAACTACCTTGGAATGGTCCTTCCATCCCATTATAGAAAATCCGAACTAAATCCTCATTGTAATCATGACTCAGTTCAAGAAAAGCACCTAGTTTTTGAACTTCAAGCAAATCGATTACATGTTGAAGATGAAGTCTTCGCAAGGTTCCCGTGAATAACATGAATTGCTTGATGACCTTTCTTTTGCTGAAGTGGGCTGAGTAGGATTCAAAAAGAGCATCAGGAATAAGAGATAGGGCATCCTCTATTTCAGGTTGTGGTTGAGAAGAGGAGTCCCCTCTGCTTGCTCTCTTTCTTGAGGATTTGTGGGAAGACATTGATGAGTGAGAAGGAGGAGATGGATGGTGTTAGGGTTTTCTGTGAGCAGGTCGACGGTGCAAGGAGAAGAAGAGAATAATTTGCCTTGACCCCCCTTTTTAAATGTAACCTAATTTTGAAATTCTGCGAATGATGCGTCGACCTATGCAGGTGATGCGTCGACGCATTAGCCTCAGATTTTTGAAAAATTTCTTTAAGTAGGTCGACTCACAAAAAGAGTAGGTCGACCTATGCTTTGCAAATTTCAAAATTTGGTTAGATGCAATGAATGTATGTATGTCACAACCAAATTATGCATAAAACAAACGCACTTATGAACAAATTTCAAATTTACCATAGTGATATATTGGCATGACGTGAATCTCAGGTTGAAACGATATTACCTTTACGCATGGGAGATGGAGAAACATGCCCTCACATATCTTTGAATAAACACTTCAATACATTTGTGAGAACATAGATAATAATAATAAATAAAGCATATGCAACTACTCATAGTTGCAACCTATCCGATATATCAAGGACGCCAAGTTCCCTACGAATGTGAAAGAAGGGCTCGGTAGCTAGTGGTTTTGTAAAGATGTCGGCAAGTTTATTTTTGCTATCAACGTGCTCAAACACTACACCACCCTTCTCAACATGATCTTTAAGGAAATGGTGTCGAATTTCTATGTGTTTAGCGCGAGAGTGCAAGACCGGATTTTTGGTTAGATTTATAGCACTTGTGTTATCACAAAAGATAGGAATATGATCAAGCTTGACATTGAAGTCAAGTAATTGTTGCTTGAGCCTCAGAATTTGAGCACAACAATTACCGGCCGCCACATATTCCGCCTCGGTGGTTGACAAAGCAACGGACACTTGTTTCTTGCTATGCCAACTAACCAAGGAATTTGAAAAGAAGTGACATGTTCCACTAGTGCCTTTCCTATCCAATTTGCCCCGGGAAAAGTCGGAATCAGAATATCCAACCAAAAAGCAATCACTACCTTTGGAGAACCATAAGCCATGCTTAGTTGTACCGACAAGATACCTAAGTATGCGCTTAACGGCTTTTAAGTGAGACTCCTTAGGACATGATTGGTATCTTGCACACATACAGACACTAAACATAATATCGGGACAAGAAGCAGTAAGGTAAAGTAGGGAACCGATCATACCTCTATACCTTTTTACATCAACCGGCTTACATGTTCATCCCGATCAAGATTTACCGCGATAGGCATAGGAGTGTCAATGGCCTTGGACTTTGCCATGTCAAAACGTTTGATGAGCTCTTGACAATACTTAGTTTGTCTCACAAACGTGCCTTCTTTTAGTTGCTTTATTTGGAGTCCAAGGGAGTATTTTAGTTCACCCATCATGCTCATCTCAAATTCTCCCTACATACGCTTAGAAAACTCCTTTACAAGAGTCATATTAGTAGACCCAAAGATAATATCATCAACATACACTCGAACTAATATGGAATGATTTTCATGTCTCTTAATGAAAAGGGTGGTATCAACTTTCCCTCTTGAGAAACCTTGATTAATCAAAAAATTACTAAGCCGCTCGTACCAAGCTCTAGGAGCTTGTTTTAGACCATACAAGGCACGCTTAAGTTTGTAAACATAATCAGGATAATCAACGTTTTAAAATCCGGGAGGTTGAGATACATAGACCTCTTCATTAATGAACCCATTTAGATACGCACTCTTAACATCCATTTGATAAATCTTAAAGTTTTGCAAACATGCGAATGCAATTAACAAGCGTATTGCCTAAAGTCGGGCGACCGGAGCATAGGTCTCCTCATAGTCGATCCCTTCCTCTTGGCTATACCCTTGAGCAACAAGACGGGCCTTTTTGCGAGTGATGATACCTTTTTCGTCTAGTTTGTTCCTAAACACCCATTTAGTGCCAATTACTCGATGGTCTCGCGGAGGAGGGACAGGGTCCCAGACCTCATTTCTCTTAAATTGGTTTAGCTCTTCTTGCGTGGCTAAATACCAATGCTCATCGACTAATGCATATTTGGAGTTTTTAGGCTTAATTTGATAGACAAAAGAATAATAAAAACAAAAGTTACTTATCTTTGATAGAATGTTCTCCATAGGATGGTCCTTAGAGGATTTCCATGCAAGGGGAAGATCACTCTTCTCACTTGGTTGGTCTTCCACTTTCTCCTTAGGTGTTTGATCCACTTCCTCTTCATTATTCTCGGCTAAGAGGGATTCTTTATCTTTCTCAAGCTTGGCATCCGGATCTTTAAGTAAACTCTTAGTTGAGATACCTGCACCATTAAAAGAACACTACCTTTTCCGACAACTTTCGGACGAGACTCATCAAAAGAGACATGTACGGACTCTTCAACAATATGTAACCTTTTGTTGTAAACTCTATAAGCTTTACTAGATTGAGAGTATCCTAGAAAGATACCCTCATCCGCTTTTGCATCAAACTTACCAAGATTCTCCTTCCCATTATTTAGAACGAAGCACTTACATCCAAATACATGAAGGTGGGAAATGTTTGGTTTTCTTCCTTTCAAGAGTTCATACAGTGTTTTGTTTAGAATAGGTCGTATCAAGATCCTTTTTAAAACATAACAAGCCGTATTTATGGCATCGGCCCAAAAGTGTTTTGGAAGCCCATGTTCATTAATCATAGTTCTCCCAAGTTCTTCCAACACACGATTTTTACGTTCCACAACTCCATTTTGTTGGGGAGTTCGTGGTGCGGAGAAATTATGATTAATGCCATGATTCCCACAAAACTCTTCAAAAAGATGATTTTTAAACTCACCCCCATGATCACTTCGGATGGATACTATGTTAGTATTCAATTTATTTTGAAATAACTTGGCAAATTTCTCAAACGCGGAGAAGGTGTCGCTTTTGCTTGCTAAGAAAATCGTCCAACAATACCTAGAGAAATCATCAACTATGATAAACCCATAATAGTTTCCACCTAGACTTTTTATTCTAGATGGTTCAAAGAGGTCCATATGAAGCAGTTCTAGAGGTCTCGTAGTTGAAACAATGTTTTTAGATTTAAAAGAGATCCTCGTTTGCTTCCCCATTTGGCACGCATCATATAAGTGATCTTTGGAAAACTTTATCTCAGGTAGGCCAGATACTAGATCTTTTGAGACGATTTTATTGAGCAAATCAAAGTTGACATGAGCTAAACGTCTATGCCAAAGCCATGAGTCTACACTCATAGTTGCTAGACATCTGGCCTCAATCAAGGATACTTCATTTAGGTCAAGCATGTATACATTATTTACCCTCAGGCCTTTGAACACATCATCTTTCTTTTCATCACTTCTAATTATGCAACTTTCTTTAGAAAATGATACCGAGTATCCTTTGTCGCATAATTGACTGATGCTAATAAGATTGTGTTTTAGGCCCTCAACTAGAAGGACGTCATAGATAGTAGTAGAAGAGGGATTACCTACACTACCTTTACCGAGTATTGCTCCCTTGTTGTTATCACCATAGGTCACAAATCCTTTCTTCTTAGCCACAAAGTCATAGAATAAAGATAAGTCACCCGTCATATGTCTTGAGCATCCGCTATCTAGATACCATATTCTCTCGGATGGCTCAAGACATTCCACCTACAAATTTAAACAAGGGAAATAGGTACCCAATTTTCATTGGGTCCTTGTGTGTGAGTGAAACAAAGGTTTCTCTTGGGAGTCCATTTGAAAATGCCTTTGGGAACCAAAAATCTCCTAAAGCGACATTTTTTAATTGTATGCCCCCTTTTGCAACAATATTGACATCTTGAGTTTGAATGGTCATCACATTTGCTAGATTGATCTTTTATCACATAAGTGTATCGTTGATACGGATTTATCATACTATTTTTGAAATGTGATCGATCAATAGCATATGTGATTTTTGGTTGTGAAGCCTTGTCTAATTTGGCTTTGATAGTTTTAACTTCTTTTTGCCGAATGTGACAAGTTTCACATCCTCCCCATCTAAACCAAGGACTCTCGTCAACAAAGCTTGTGTCTTTGACAACTTTGATCATAGATTCCTTGAGAGTTTCTAATTCTTTTTCAGAATCGGAAGCTTTCTTCTCAAGGTATTTGAAAATTCTTTTATTTGAAGCTAAGCGTTGAAATTCTTCCTTAGCTTCATGATGCAAAGTATCAAAGGCATGCTTTAATTCAAAATAAGACATATCATCAACATTATTGTATTTGTCATGACTTACAATTTTTTTCTTCTTTTGATGTGCCATGAGACATAGGTTGACGGTTTCCTCTACATCGCTTGAGCTTTCTTTACTAGATGAGTCACTATCACTTTCCCAAGCGATATAAGCTCTTCTTCCTTTTGTTTGCTTCTTTTGAGGTTTTCTTTTTGTCTTATCTTTCTTAAGCGAGGGACAATCCGGCTTGTAGTGACCCGGTTTACCATAATTGTAACAGACCCTTTAGGTTTAGTCTTCTTATACTCATCTTGCTTGTTAGGCTTTGATTGACGTCTATAGTCAACTAGATTGTTGTCCGAGTGCTTAATTTCATTCTTTCGAAGATATTTATTGTATCTTCTTACGAATAATCCCATATCTTCATCCGGACTATCAACTTCGTCACTATATTCACTATCACACGTATCTTTGGTGGATGACTTAGAACTTGAAGCCTTTAGAGCAATAGACTTCTTACTTTAACTTCTCTTTCTTTTCTTTCTTTTCGTGTTTGTTTAGATTCATGAGATCTTGCTCATGTTCTTCAAGCTTTCCAAATAGAGCCGTGAGATCCAATGTAGAGAGATCGTTGGCTTCTTTGATTGCCGTGACCTTAGGTTGCCATTCCCTACTAAGACATCTCAAAACTTTGTTAGTAGCTACGGCATTGGGAGTAATATGTCCCAAAGTGTGTAAACGATTGATAATGTGAGAAAATCTCTTTTGCATTTCCGCAATGGTTTCACCTTGCTTCATATGAAAGAGATCAAACTCTTGCGTTAAGGTATTGATTCTAGCTATCTTAACATCATTAGTTCCTTCATGGGCGACTTGTAATGCATCCCACATTGCCTTTGCCGTTTGGCAATGCGATACACGAAAGTACTCATCAACCCCTAAGGAAGCAGTAATCATGTTTCTAGCTTTCCAATTATACCTGTAATTCTTTTCATCTTTTTCATCCCATTGTGCTTGAGGTTTAGGTCTGGTGATGCCTGCATCGTTGGTTATGGTGATAGCCATAGGACCATTGACGATGACATCCCATATTTTTCTATCAACGGAGTTGATATGAATGCACATACAGTCTTTCCAATTACTATAGTTTTCTCCGGTGAAAACAGGCGCTTTATTATACGCCCCTTTTTGACCGCTCTCCTTTTTCTAAAAAGTTATATCAAGCACTAGAATGAACCGGAGCTCGTGATACCACTTGTTAGACGATAGGAATGGTCTAGAGGGGGGTGAATAGACCACCTTTTTCCGACTTAAGAAAATTTTAGCTTTTGAAACGTGACTTTCCTGAATCACTTAACCGTCTAAGAGCGATTGCGTTATCGGGGACCGCATATATGCACTAAACCGAACGGATGAAAAATGGCGAATAATGAATTACGTTTTAACGAATTTATCAATTACTTCAATTGCACACTTGATAGTATATTACTCACAATGAACGTTTACACTAAAATTTGAACAAAAATTGATTGAGTAATTTTATCGAACACTTGGTGATCGATATTTACCAAACCTTGGTTTTTGCTCAACAATTGAAATATAACGAAACAAATAGAAACAAGATAGAAGTAAGAACGATAAAGAACACGAGATTTCTTAAGGCAGTTCCTCTATCGTCCTCGCAGGAGTACGTCTGCCCCTAATTTCAAATGAAATTAGGAAAGTTTTGTTTGATTGCAAAATGTTTAACAAGGATAGAATTTACCAATCACCAACTACACACATTCAGTAAAATTGAATACAATTCGATCCTCCCCTTGATTCAAGTTGAATCAAGTCAATGTCAATGATCTTCACCAATCAAGACCGCGATCGTTCCTTTCTCAATCCTCCGGTTGTAGCAAATTTGTTGAGCGAATCTTCAATCCCTCAATCCCTTATGCACGGCTGAATTGATTACCAAAGCGAATCGATCGTCAAAAACCTTCGTACCAAATCCTTGATGAAGAAGGAAAAACCCTAAGGTTTTATACAAGAAACACCCTCAACAATCTTCACTCGAACAACATAAATGTCTACCGTTGAATCTCGAACAAGATAAATGTCTACCGTCGAACCTTATCAACACATGTTCCTTGCTCCGATCGAAAAAGATGATTATGTGTGATTTTCGATCATTAAGCGAAAGGTTGAAGATGAGAAGAAGCTTGAGTATATCTTTCACGTTTCTTGTTAAAATGCTTGAGAATGATCAATTGGATATTTATACCACACACATTGCATGGGCCAATTAGAACACATCAAAAAACTAGTTTGAGAAACGATAGGTCGACCTGCTCCTCTGAATAGGTCGACCTGTTGAGAGTTTTGCACCTGAAAATGAGTTAAGTGTGACACTTGCGTCGACCTGAAGGGTTGGCATGCGCATTACCGTGAGTTCCTCAAAATACCATGCGTCGACCTAAGCCATCAATGCATCGACGCATATTGTTCTTGCACTTGATTCACCCTAAATTTGATGCGTCGACCTGAAGGGTCGGCGTGCGCATACCCGAGATTGCTCCAAAGTCCCAAGCGTCGACCGGAAGAGGTAATGCGTCGACGCATTCAGCCCTTATATGAAATCTTTCATAAAATGCTTGCAGTAGGTCGACCTATAGTGTTTATGAATCGACCTATTGATGTCTTGTAGCCAAAAATGCTTTCCTTTGTTGCATTCACTTGACTTCTACGATTCCACTCTAATTGTAGTTAATTCACAATGTTTTGAAATCATGAAAACTACACCATTGCCCTCACAATATTTGCCTATAAATACAAGTGCCCTCCTCAGTATTAGACACACCAAAGCAACTCCAGTTCTTGTTTTCTGCTTCTCCCTCTCATACTTAGGTTTTTCAAAGGTTATATGGCAAGAAGACTCGGATTCTTCAAACCATAGCTCTTCCTTTGAAACTAAGTATTCAAACATCTCAAAGGGGTTCATTAGAAGTGATCCAAGTACTTGGAACACTTCTGTAAGTGCAAGAACACCATCTTCACTTTCAATTTGGAGCAAAGTCAGTTGGAGGTCTGTAGAACAATTTAGAAGGTATCAAGCAAGTCCAAGCATTCAGACACATTCCTTAGGGTGTAGTGAAGCTATCCAGATGGTCGCAGCTCATCTGTAAGTGCAGAGTCACTATCTTCCATTTCTACTTGAAGCTCAAGCAGAGGGGTCGAGTAGGTTAATTCAGAGGTATTCAAAGCAATCCAAGTGCCCATGTAGCATCAACAAGATCCCAAGAAGCTTTTGCAATCATTCATTCATAGTCAGAAGCTCTCCACCATCACCACGACCTTCAATTTCAGAGGTAAGTTTTAGAACTTCACCTCTTTAATTCGTGTACTTTTTGTGTTAAAACTCAATACCATTTCATTCAGCATCATCAGAGGATTAAAAACCCTCTATCATCATCCATTTATCCTTCAATATAGTCATTTAATTTCATTTTCAAATTTTATGGTTCACGTATTTTAGATAATTCAGTAGCTATAGAAAATTATAGTTTATGATAGTTACATATTTTAAATTGTGAGAGAATTTACAGCAAGTTTGATCTTTACATCATCTGATTTGGTTGAGA
Source organism: Vicia villosa (assembly GCF_029867415.1). Classification (NCBI taxonomy): domain Eukaryota; kingdom Viridiplantae; phylum Streptophyta; class Magnoliopsida; order Fabales; family Fabaceae; genus Vicia; species Vicia villosa. The sequence continues at coordinate 71,691,220 of NC_081183.1, forward strand.
AACGAGTGAGACGGAAATTCAAATCCATGGAAGCTTGAGGTTGAAGATGAAGATGGTGTTCGCGCGCCATTTTCAAATATTTAGAGGCCAGTCAAAAATATATTTATTGCAAGGTGTATTCTAAACGAATACATCGTTTAGCTCACTTGGTCACATGCGCTTCCACTCTCTCTTGCCACAAGGTCTGGGGTTCGATCCCCCCTCAGACCTTTTGCTATTTTTTTTCCATTTTATCATGCCTGTTTCACATATAATCAAATGAACTCCTTCCTTTGACAAGCCACGCGCGTGGCTCTGTTGGCTTTTTTTATGGTGGTGACTGCAAGGGCGTGAGTTTAAGCCTTGGGGGAGACAAAACCAATTCTTTTACCACTTTTCCTATTTAATTTTCTTCACAACTTTAACCAATTAATTCACCTATCAAATTAAATCATTTTTATCTGATTTTTTCACATATTTCTCATTTAATATATCTATTTTGAGAATATCCAAAAAATCACAAAAAAAATATATTATTTTAATATATTTTAATTAGGTTAAAAACCATATGCTTTAATACTTTAAAACATGCTTTCTCTTTTAATTTTCAAAAACCTAATCATTTTGTAAATAATTTTGTGATAAAACCCTAATCATTTAGGTCTTAATTAGGTATAGACTTTGTCTTTACCCTAATTAAGTTGACTTTTGTCAATTTTCAAACTGTTTTCAAGCCTTTGATTAAACAGACGATCAGGGTTTTCAGACAACAAAACCTTGCATCTTTCAAATTTATCAACTGTTTTTCATAAACAGTAATCAAATCCTTTTGGGCCTCTAATAGAGTGTAAGACCCAACACTTTTTTCTTTTCATAGTTTGTTTTTCAAAACTGTATTTCTTTACAAAATCTTCTCATCTGTTTTCAAAACATTCTTCTGGTATTTGAAGGGCATTATTCCCGGTGAAACTCTTCAGATACCTATATGACCTAGTGTCTATCTTCACTTCTTCTGTTTTCAAAATAAAAACATTTCAAAACTGTTTTCAATAAACATTCAACTGTTTTCAATCAAACTCTCAAACTATTTATCAAACAACTTAAACTTCAAATCAATTGCACTTGGGCCTTTCTTTGATTCTAAGACCCAGTCCCTTGTACATACATCTTTCAAAGGCCTCCACTCCATCCAGGTTAGGCTTTATAGCTTTCAATTTACACCTTTCATTTAAATTCCTGTCAAATATAAACTGTATATATATATTGTTTAGAACTCCGTCTGTGTACAACCTTAGGACAAATAAACTGTAAATATTATAGGACTATGGCCTAGGATTGAGAATGTCTTCCCGGTGAAGGCTCTTTCCTAATTATAATTCCTTAGTTCAAACCTCAAGATGAATTATTCCCGGTGAAACATCTTGAAAAAAGCCTTAGAACAAAAATAGGACACATCCCCTCAAGAGGAATTATTCCCGGTGAAACCTCTTACCCATTTGCTTAGAGCCAAACTAAGTTCAAAACCACATAGCTTTCTCTTGTGCTATAACAAGGACCCTCGATTAGCCTCCTCTTGGGCTTACAATACAAGGACTCACAGGCTTCTTAAAAGCATCTTCCCAGCTTTCTCTTGAGCTTGTATACAAGGACCCATCAGGTTTCTTATAAATATAGGAACAGGTCTTTAGTCACCTTTTAGCCTACCCTAGTGAGATTCTTCTACTCTTTAAACCAGACTTCAATAAGCCAAGAATGTCTCAATCTTAGTATTGAGTTCACCTTTTGAAATGAGAGACATGGATAATCTCTGTCACCCTTTCTTTTCAAATCGCCAATAAATCTTCTCCTTAGTAGAGTCTAGGTTCTCCATCTGAAATATCCTCAGAGTCAACCTTAATCTTGGGCTTTAAACAAGAAGTCTAAATCAATCGTTTCATCCTTTCATCCTTTCATATCAATGGAGTGCTACCCAAGCAATCATTTCAATCAAAACCCCTGAAAAGGGTCAGCCTCGAAAACAATTCCTTCATTTAATAAAATCACTCCTTCATAATCCAAAATCCCTGGAAAGGGTTAGCTTCCATCATCTTTTAGTCAAACCTTCAAAACTCCCTAGTTGAGTCTACCCTAGGTCAGTCTCAATCAATAAAACCAATTGCCCGGTAGAGTCTACCATAGGTCAATTAAACAAATTCCCCAGTTAGAGTCAACCTTCAAACCTGGGTCTTTCATTCATCAATTCCTGCTTAATAAAAAGCATATTCCCCAGAAGGGTCAACCTTTAGTCTTTAAACAACAGAGTAATCCTCAGTAGAGTCAAAAGTCCCCTTTGAGTCAAAAGATCCCACACTGGTAGATCTTTTCCCCCATTAAGAGTCAAAAACCCTACTCATAGGTATTCCCCTAATCCAGAGTCAGCCATGTAAGTATCAGATATGCCTAAGAGGGGGGGTGAATTAGGTACTTTATAACTTTTTCGGTTTTATGGTGTAAAGTGATTATTTTTCTGGTTTATGGTAATGTTACTAAGAGATGTAAAGTGCAGAAAAATAAATGACGCAAGGATATATCCTGGTTCCCCTCACAAACCGAGAGTACTCCAGTCCCCTTACGCAGTAAGAGATTTCAATATAGTTGGTATCTTGTACAAGCCTAACCAAACACCAAGAACAATCCTCTTGGACCAAGAACAATCCTCTTGGATTTTTCACTAAGACCACTTATGAGAACAATCCTCTCAAAGTGTCTAACTTGTTTCCAACAATCCTGGATAACAAGAATACAACAAGTATTTGATTTTGTATAAGAGTTTGAATAGTAGAACAATGTATCAATCACTTGATTGATCTTCTCTTTCACATAAAACAATTCACAAGGATAAGTTAGTGCTCAATGTATATGAATGTATGAGAATATTTTTCTAAAAAGATATGTAGCAATGCAGAAAATTTCTCAATGAAATTTGAACAAAATGGAACACTTTGTTTGAAAATATTTGAGAGATAAAGGTTGTGAATATTATGAAAGAGGTAAAGAATAAAATCTGAAAAGTATAGAATATATAGGTGACTTTACACCTTTTAGAATGGTTGCATATTAATGAAACAATGCAATGATTAAAGACTTGAAAGACAAATTCGTTTGGATTCAAAACAGCCTGAAAAAGTGCCACTGGTTCAGATGTAACCGGTTACCTAAAGCATGTAACCGGTTACATGATTACGTTATGCCCAGAAAATTCAAATTCACGACCATGTAACCGGTTACCTAAATGATGTAACCGGTTACATCATGTTGAAAAACATTAATAACAAATGTGAAACGCTACTGCCAGCAATGTAACCGGTTACATGTTTTTGGTAACCGGTTACATCATACTAAAGATGTTTAAAAACATATTTTAAAAGGGCTAAGACTTTATGGTATGCATTTGTATGAATCTTTGATAATGCATTTGTATGAAAGTATATATTTTGAGCACTAAACGATATCAATGTAAAAAAGTTTTAGTTTTGTACCAACATTTTAAGATCACTCAAACCAAGTCTTTAATCTTCATGAAATTTGTAAGTCTTGATGTTCTATCCATTTATCTTTGCTCATCCTTTTTGAAATATGTTGTCTTCGTCAAAACTAAGTCTTTAAGTAATTATGGAGAAGCTTGAAAATACATTCTCCCCCTTTTTGATGATGACAACCAATGTGTTTTGACAACCAATGTGTATTTGAACTTTGTATATTTTTTGTCATTTGTACAAGCTCCCCCTATTTTGATAGCTCCCCCTATCTTGATAGCTCTTGATAGCCTTCTTTTATATAGGGCTGCATAATTTTATGAATACAAACAATATACAACAAATACAATATGTCTCTTCTCCCCCTTTGGAATTATCAAAAAGGATGGGGAAAAAGATCAAAGTGAAGAGATAATTATATAGAGAACACAAAGAAAACACACAACTATTTGATATAGAAAAGAGATAATTATATAGAAAAACACACAGCTTATAAAGCAAGACAAGGTCATACATAGGAAGCAAGAGTACTATATTGTTTTTGAACATAAAAACTTAAAGATAGATATACGACATAAAACATAATACGAAACATAATATAAGACACAAAGAAATTTTCCTAAGCTTGATCTTCATCCATTTCTTCTTCATTGTCTTCCTCATTTTCTCCTTGGTTTTGGTTTTGGTTGGCAAGAGCGGCAAGGAATTCGGAACGGAGATTGTCAAAGCGAGTGTTGAGGTTGAGGTTGATGCGTTCTTCCATACTACGCATAGAATGGTAAAGAAACTCATTTGTGTAACCACCTTCCGGAATAGGATTTGGATTTGGAACCATGTTAGGAGGAGGAGGAGGAGGTTGCTCAATGTGCTTATAGATTCCATCAATATCCTTAAAAATTCTCATTTTCTTGTTTGCGGCCTTGACACTTATTTCACAAGCTCTAGTGGTCATCTCAACAAAAGGTTCTCGATTCAATGGAACCTCACAATATTCCAAAATGCGGGAAATAAGATGAGCATACGGAAGACTACCTCGAAGATTTCGTTGATGAAGCATGTAATGCATAACCACATACGCCCAATTAACTTTGATGCGGTTTTTAATTGCAAAGATGAGCTGCATATCAATATCACTAATTTGGGAATGGTTAGAGTGTTTTGGGAGCAGAATATAGGCAATCAAGTAGTGTAGCATACGGTCACTAACGGAAAGTGTAGCGGAATAAAGATGAACACGGTCCGAGGACGCGTTCCGACTTGCTAGTTCCTGCTCAGAGACACGACTAATGGTGAAATAGTAAGCATACTTTTCATAATTTTCAAACCCTGCTTCATCACATACAACATTATGTCGAATACGGACACCTTCGGTGGGTAAGCCTAGACAATTTCCAAATTCCTCTAAGCTTAAAACAATGTCAGTTTTCTTAACAATAGCAGTTAAAGTGCAGTCCCTAGAGATTGAAAGTTTAGCATAAAAGTCCTTGGCTAGGTCAGGATACACAACAGCAGAGGTTTCAATAAAGTCCTTAATGCCTTGAAACCTTAGTAAAGGATGAAAATGGAAGCTATTGGAAGGAAAGGATTCAAGGTTACCGTATTTTACAGAGGTGAGAGCTCTATTCCGGAATGGAAATTGGATCCTCCTTTGCATCAAAGTGGGTTGAGGAGCTTCTTCATCCGAATTGATTGGAGGGTTTGAAGTACCTTCTCCCATTTTTGCTTTGCCTTTGGAGTCTCTTTTTGAAGGTGCCATTGATGGAGCTTGGAGGAGTTAGGGTTTTGGAAGGAGGGAGAGATGTTTCACGTTTTGTGTTGAAGAGGTGTGAAAAAGTGATTATAATTGGCTTATTTGGTAAAGGAGTAAATAAAAGTGATTATATAGTAGATAAATATAAGTGGGTAATTTAAGAGTGATGTGGGTATTTGGTGAAATGTGAGTGGGTATTAAAGATATGTTGAATATTTGACCAATGAAGAGGAGATGAATGTAAGACCAAGCAATAAATGTATTTAAACTAAAATTAAAAAAGCAATTAATAAAATACATGAATTCTGCAGAACAAGGAAAACAAAAACGCAGTGATGTAACCGGTTACCTACTTCATGTAACCGGTTACATGATGTCAAACATGAATAAAAATAAAAAGAAAAGAAAGTTTCAGTAATGTAACCGGTTACCTATTTCATGTAACCGGTTACATGATGCAAAAATGTGTAAACAGAAACGAGAAGGAGTAAACATTCAGTAATGTAACCGGTTACTTACCTGAGGTAACCGGTTACATGAGCAAAAAGGCTAAAAAATTCTAATTTTGAAATTAGTTTAACACATGTAACACATATTTAAATCATGTAATATTTTCACATAATGTATTTGTGAAACTTTTTAAAAGTAGAGAGAGTTGGTAGCATGCACCTTTAATGATGATCTTGATTTTAAAAATTTTCAAATGTCATTTTCGTCTAAAATGCCTAGATCCCTTTGAATCTTGAAGAACGATTCTTTTGCAAGTGGTTTCGTAAAGATGTCTGCTAATTGATTATGAGTATCAACAAACGTGACTTCAACATCTCCTTTAAGCACATGATCGCGAAGAAAATGATGTCGAATGTCTATGTGTTTGGTTCTTGAATGCATGACCGGATTCTTTGTAATATTGATAGCACTTGTATTGTCGCATCGAAGAGGAATGCATTCGAGATCAAGTCCGTAGTCACGAAGTTGTTGCTTAAGCCAAAGAATTTGTGCACAACAACTACCCGCTGCTATGTATTCTGCTTCGGCCGTGCTAAGAGCAACACATGCTTGCTTTTTACAAGCCCATGATACTAATGCATTTCCAAGAATGTGACAAGTGCCACTTGTGCTTTTACGATCAGTTTTACAACCTGCATAATCTGCGTCAGAATAACCAATTAAATCGCAGACACTACCTTTAGGATACCATAAGCCAATGTTGGTCGTTCCTTTGAGATACTTCATGATCCTTTTAACCGCCATAAGATGTGATTCCTTTGGATTTGCTTGAAAGCGAGCACAAAGACAAACACTAAACATTATGTCAGGACGGCTTGCCGTCAAATATAATAAAGAACCAATCATACCTCGATACTTGGTAATATCAATTGGAGTACCGGATTCATCTTGATCAACATATGTACCGGATCCCATTGGAGTATTCATTGCTTTACAATTGTCCATATCAAACTTCTTCAATAGTTCTTTACAATATTTGGATTGATTGATAAAGATTCCATCTTTGAGTTGCTTAATTTGTAGTCCAAGAAAGTAGTTCATCTTTCCCATCATAGACATCTCGAATTCTCCTTGCATCATCAATGAGAATTCCTCACACATTTCTTTGTTAGTTGATCCAAAAATGATATCATCAACATAGACTTGAACCAATAAAGTGTTACTCTTGATTTTCTTAATGAACAAAGTTTTATCAACCTTACCCTTTTCGAAACCCTTTTCACACAAAAAATTGCTAAGTCTATCATACCATGCTCTTGGTGCTTGCTTTAAGCCATAAAGAGCCTTTCTCAACTTAAAGACATGTGTAGGATTCTTGAAGTCTTCAAATCCCGGGGGTTGTTTGACATAGACTTCTTTATTGATGTAGCCATTCAAGAATGCGCTCTTGACGTCCATTTGATAAAGCTGAAAATTTAATGAACATGCATAAGCAAGTAAAAGACGAATAGCTTCTAACCTTGCAACCGGAGCAAATGTTTCTTCAAAGTCGATTCCTTCTTCTTGATTGTAACCTTGGGCCACCAATCTTGCTTTGTTTCGAACAATTATACCATTCTCATCAAGTTTGTTCTTAAACACCCATCGAGTACCTATGATATGTTTATTACTTGGTCTAGGAACAAGTTCCCAAACTTGATTTCTCTCGAATTGATTTAATTCTTCTTGCATTGCATTTATCCATTGATCGTCTCCTAAGGCTTCATCAACTTTGGAAGGTTCAATTTGAGAAACAAAAGCCATGTGTAAGCAAGCATCTTTGAGATTTAATCTTGTTGCAACTCCTTGACTAATATCACCAATAACTTTATCAATAGGATGATCTCTATGAGTTCTCCATTCTTTTGGTAGATTATTGGTGTTTGATTCTTGTTGTACACTTTCTTGTTGAACACTTTCTTGTTGTACTTCCGGTGCCTTCACAATTGTATCATTTGAAAGTTCTTCCGGTGCCTTCACAATTGTATCATTTGAAGGTTCTTCTGGGGGTAAATCTAAAGGATCATCATCATCACAAACAACTATTTCCTCTTTGGAAGTGTTAGTCTCATCAAAAGATACATGCATAGATTCTTCAATAGTTAAAGTTCTTTTATTATAAATTCTATATGCTTTACTAGAAAGAGAATAACCAAGAAATATACCTTCGTCGGATTTCTCATCAAACTTACCAAGATTGTCTTTGTCATTGTTTAGAACAAAGCACTTGCATCCAAAAATGTGAAAGTGAGCAATGTTTGGCTTTCTTCCTTTGAAGAGTTCATATGGAGTCTTCTTTAAGATAGGTCTAATGATTACTCGATTTCCAACATAACATGCCGTACTAACCGCATCCGCCCAAAAATATTTAGGAAGATTTGCATCACTAAGCATTGTTCTTGCAAGTTCCACTAGAAACCTATTTTTCCTTTCGACTACTCCATTTTGTTGTGGAGTTCTTGGTGCTGAAAAATTATGAGAGATACCATGTTCTTCACAAAATTCTTCAAACGATGCATTTTGAAACTCTCCACCATGATCACTTCTTATGGATACAATCTTTAGTGATTTTTCATTTTGGATTTGTTTTGCATACTTCTTAAAGGCTCTAAAAGCATCACTTTTCTGCACAAGAAACAAAGTCCAAGAATATCTAGAATAATCATCAACAATAACTAAAGCGTATACATTACCTCCGAAGCTTCTTGTCCTTGATGGACCAAATAGATCCATATGCAACAATTGAAGTGGTCTTGTTGTAGTCACCACATTCTTTGGTTTGAAAGATGATTTGGTTTGCTTTCCCTTTTGACATGCATCACATAATTTATCTTTGACAAACTTTATCTTAGGTAGGCCAATAACAAGATCATGTTTGGTTAATTTATTTAAATGATCCATATGAATATGGGCTGCTCTCTTATGCCATAACCATGATTCATTATTGTTTACCAAAAGACATTTTACTTTCAAAGATAAATCATTTAAAGAAATCATAAAAATGTTATTTAATTCTTGTACCTTTGAGTTTTACCTCATTGGTGACTTCATCGATGATCAAGCATTCTTCCTTAGTGAATTTGATCTTGAAGCCTTTGTCACAAAGTTGGCTAATGCTTAGAAGATTATGCTTTAGTCCTTCAACATAAAGGACATCTTCAATGGATGTGAAAGGTGGTGCACCAACTTTGCCTTTGCCAAGAATTCTTCCCTTATTGTTGTCTCCATAAGTGACAAAACCCTTGGCCTTTAACCTTAGATCTGAAAATTGGTTTAAGTCACCCGTCATATGCTTTGAACAACCACTATCTAGATACCATAGGTTTGAAGTGGTCTTCAAGCATACCTACAAAACAAATTAAGTTTTGTTAGGTACCCAAATGGCTTTGGGTCCATCATAGTTAGTTCCTTTCTTCACCCATACATAATGTCCACTAGGAACACTAAAGTTCCTTACATAACAAGCATTGGGTGTGTGACCAATAATACCACAATAAAAACAAGTAGGTTCAAAGTTACTTCTATATCTATGAGGATAAGATTTCTTCTTAATAAGGTTCTTCCTTTTAGGATAATGTTGCATTACTTTAGGCTTGATCACTTTCTCTTGAATTGGTTGGTTACTAGCTTTGACAAAGATAGTTTTGTTGGATGTTGGTTTATCAAATTTAGAGAAACCAAGTCCGCTCTTATCATTGGAGTATCTTTGTGTGCTAAGAACATTTTCCAATCCAATTTGCCCTTTTTCATATCTTTCTAAAACACGTTTTAATTGGACAATTTGGAAGGAAAGTGATTCACAATTCTTGCATGCAACATTATCTTCTTGAACACTAATCATTTTTTCTTTGTCATCTTTATGTTCTTCTTCAATTATCTTAACCTTCTCTTCTAAAGATGATATTATCTTCTTTTGAGATGAGATAGTTTTATAGAGAATTTTACACTCATTTAACAATTCATTTATTGCATCTTGTGCACCATTATTAAAAAGAGAATCATCGTAACTAACCTCGCCTTCTTCATCATCGGAGTGGTGTGATGCCATCAATGCTAGATTTGCACTTTCGTCACTATCGGAGTCCGATGAAGAACTTACTTCATTATCTTCCCATGCTATGTAGGCCCTTTTCTTTTTGAATTCCTTCTTGCCTTTGAATCCATTCTTCTTAGAAAGTTTTGGACACTCCGGCTTTATGTGTCCTTGTTTCCCACATTCATAGCATGTTACTTCTTGTGATGAAGTGGATGCTTCTTTATCCTTATGCTTTGAGAATTTCTTCCTTTTGACAAAGTTAGCATTATCAATATTATTTTTATTACCAAAAAATTTGCCTAACCTTTTTACAAGAAGCAAGAAGTTTTCATCTTCATCCGATGCATCTTTCATTTTGCTTTCTTTTGAATCTACTTTTAATGCAATGCCTTTGGATTTCTTCTCTAAGTTCTCATGCTTTTCCAATCTTCCAAGTTCTGTCTCATATTCTTGAAGTTTTCCAAATAGTGTTGCGGAAGTAAGTTTTGATAAATTCTTCTTTTCGGATATCGCCGTCACTTTTGGTTGCCACTCCCTTGTCAAAGATCTGAGCACTTTAAGATTAAATTCTTCGGTAGTAAGAGTCTTACCAAGTGCCTTCAAGTGATTTGTCAAATGTACGAATCGTTTTTGCAAATCGAGAATAGTTTCTCCAGGCTTCATTCTAAACAGTTCGCACTCTTGGCTTAAAGTATTCAATCTTGATCTTTTAACTTCAGCGGTACCTTCATGAGTTTCTACAAGAGTATCCCAAATTTCCTTTGATGTTGTACATGTTGATACTCGGAAGAATTCATCCATACTAAGAGCACCATGAAGAAGACTGATCGCCTTTTTGTCAGCAAGAACCCTTTTTCTATCATTATCATCCCATGACGCTTTAGGTTTCTCCGATCCAACACCATTAACGACCATTGTAGGAACATGAGGACCTTGTAGGACAGCCTCCCAAACTTCTTCTCCTTGTGCTTCTAGATGAGCCTTCATTTGGATTTTCCAAAAGTCAAAATATTCACCACAAAACAATGGAGGCTTGTTGTTAGAACCACCATCTTTGAAAACCGGTCTTTGATTTGCGGAAGCCATTCTGGATCTTTAGGAACAAGTTACCTATAACTTGCTCTGATGCCAATTGTAAGTATCAGATATGCCTAAGAGGGGGGGTGAATTAGGTACTTTATAACTTTTTCGGTTTTATGGTGTAAAGTGATTATTTTTCTGGTTTATGGTAATGTTACTAAGAGATGTAAAGTGCAGAAAAATAAATGACACAAGGATATATCCTGGTTCCCCTCACAAACCGAGAGTACTCCAGTCCCCTTACGCAGTAAGAGATTTCAATATAGTTGGTATCTTGTACAAGCCTAACCAAATACCAAGAACAATCCTCTTGGACCAAGAACAATCCTCTTGGATTTTTCACTAAGACCACTTATGAGAACAATCCTCTCAAAGTGTCTAACTTGTTTCCAACAATCCTGGATAACAAGAATACAACAAGTATTTGATTTTGTATAAGAGTTTGAATAGTAGAACAATGTATCAATCACTTGATTGATCTTCTCTTTCACATAAAACAATTCACAAGGATAAGTTAGTGCTCAATGTATATGAATGTATGAGAATATTTTTCTGAAAAGATATGTAGCAATGCAGAAAATTTCTCAATGAAATTTGAACAAAATGGAACACTTTGTTTGAAAATATTTGAGAGATAAAGGTTGTGAATATTATGAAAGAGGTAAAGAATAAAATCTGAAAAGTATAGAATATATAGGTGACTTTACACCTTTTAGAATGGTTGCATATTAATGAAACAATGCAATGATTAAAGACTTGAAAGACAAATTCGTTTGGATTCAAAACAGCCTGAAAAAGTGCCACTGGTTCAGATGTAACCGGTTACCTAAAGCATGTAACCGGTTACATGATTACGTTATGCCCAGAAAATTCAAATTCACGACCATGTAACCGGTTACCTAAATGATGTAACCGGTTACATCATGTTGAAAAACATTAATAACAAATGTGAAACGCTACTGCCAGCAATGTAACCGGTTACATATTTTGGTAACCGGTTACATCATACTAAAGATGTTTAAAAACATATTTTAAAAGGGCTAAGACTTTATGGTATGCATTTGTATGAATCTTTGATAATGCATTTGTATGAAAGTATATATTTTGAGCACTAAACGATATCAATGTAAAAAAGTTTTAGTTTTGTACCAACATTTTAAGATCAATCAAACCAAGTCTTTAATCTTCATGAAATTTGTAAGTCTTGATGTTCTATCCATTTATCTTTGCTCATCCTTTTTGAAATATGTTGTCTTCATCAAAACTAAGTCTTTAAGTAATTATGGAGAAGCTTGAAAATACAAGCCACAACCTTGAGTTTTGTACAAGGCAGATAATAGACTCTCCATAGTAAGTCTTTCCCTCACTAAGTCAGCCACAACCTTGGGCTTTGTACAAGGCAGATAAACATCCTCTTCTATGTAAAAAGATTCATATCCTTTGAGTCTTTTCCCTAGAAAGTTAGCCACAATCTTGGGCTTTGTACAAGGCACAAAATAGAGTCATCCATAGGTAGAGTGAGCCACAATTCTGAGCTTTGTACAAAACACTAAAATAAACCTTTCAATCAAAACAAAATAAACACTCTTCAACTAGAGTCAGCCTCAATTTTGGGCTTCGTACAGAACACAAAATTCCTTTAGTCAAAAGTCAATATCCAGTGGAGTCATCTCTTAGAGTCAATAAAAAAGCCTCAAGCTTGGGCCTCATACAAGCCAACTAAAATCAAATCTTTCATATAGTAGATAGACATAACTTATCTCTATAGAGAGATATTTCTCCTATCTCGCCATATTCAAACAAACAAACAAACAAACAAACATTTCAATTTCAAACATTCTCCTATTTAGGACTCTGAAAGGCATGCTCTGGCATATCCCCAGACTTGTACAACTTTCCCTAATTTGGTCGAGAATCTTTCTCTCATTCAAGAGACACGCAACTGGCATACTTGCACACAACCAAGTAAGGTCCCTCTCTTAATGAAACAAACTCATATTTTCTGTCACTTTAAATGTTTCTGGTGGAATAGTAGAAATACCTCTCTATAAAGACGACTTCATGTCTCTTTCCTGTAAACAGAGATTTAATTCAAGCTTCAACCTTGAGCTTCAAACAAGGCACCCAAAAACAATTAATTTCCCTAATTAGTTCCCCGAACTACAAAAAGCTATGACTTCCATTAGGGATATGTAGGCATGAGATTCACAAGGAATCTCAGCGAGCTAATCAAAAACCAAAAACAGTCTGTCTTTCAAATCAATTTAATTCTCTCTCCTAACACAAAGGAGAAACTTTCCCAATAAATTAGCTAACACAAACACATAGACACAGAGAAGGTTCCCGTAGAGTACTACGGATATGTAGGGTGCTTAAAACCTTCTCTGTGTATAACCGACCTCCCGGACTCCAGAATTTCTAGTATAGGTGAATCCCCACACTTAGCAAACTCCTAGGGTTTATTTGAGATATTTTTCCCTTTCCTCCTCGTAGGATAATTAAAAAGTTCGTGTGCTATCTTAGGAAGAACTAAAATAAAATTCATCCCACAAGGGGGCTTCTCTCCTTCCAAATTTCGCGTGAAGGGTTTAGCGTGCCGTCCTCCCAAGTAAAACGGGGAGGTAAAAAAAATGACACCACAGAGGCCTAATTCCTCTCTTATATCAATGGACTTAGGGCGTCGATAGGATGAGAATCTAAATCCATAATATTAAGTGATTAAAATTATGGATGGAAGGAGCTTTTGAATGTGGTTCCATCTTTTACTTCTTTTTATTTTGATCAATGAAAGTCTTTGATACCTTGAGAATTTTTATGAATTCTTTGTAAAGACGAGATCGTTACCTATTTTCTTTTCGTGCGGTATTGCTTTCGGAGAGTGATCTATATATCACTTCTCTCGCATGCATTAGCACATAAACTGTTGAGCGATCTCGTTGTAGGGTGATTTCTACATAAATCACTTGGCGATCTGCTGAACATAGCGCAACATTTCGTGTTCCGAATAAAAAGATCAAATATGGAAGAGAATTGTATGCGGTTGATTTAAGACTTATGGAAGTTTATCGTGTAGTCGCTATGATTTTATCAAGCTTCTGATAAACTTTCATTGAATTTAAATCCGAGAACATCCTTCACTCACCATCGATCTTCATTACTAACTTTGATGATATACTTGACAAGTTTCAAGATGGTCATCTTTAACAACTAACATTTAACTTTAATTTCCGCACTTTATTATATTATCCTTTATATTTCTTGCTTTATGCTTTATTTTATCATTTCATCATGTTTATGTTTCCGCTATTTTCTCTTTGTCCATTTGGACGTTTCGTTTATATTCCGCCATTTTCTCTTTGTCTATTTGGACGTTTATATTCCGCTATTTTCTCTTTGTCCATTTGGACCATGCTCTATTTTGTGCTGAAACATTGATAATCAACTAAAAATCTAAAAAACACATAAGGCTCTCTATAGATTATTGGTTACTATCCCGAGCATTTTGGAGACTTGGACTTTTAGACTTAGTACCTCTGGACCCTGTTATTCTGTTGTTATTTTGTCTTTCTGGTGTCATACCCCAAAATATGCCCTCATATATTTGCAAATGTTATTTTATTTCGAATAATTGACATAGCACATTTGGTAAGGATTTGAGGTTAAAAGGTACAAGAGCGAGAGGTCCCGGGCTCGAATCCCACTTCTAACATTTTCTCTTTTACTTGCTTTTTAATTTTAGTTCTAACTTTATTTCCATTTATTCAAAAATAACAAAAATTGCATTTTTTTATCATTTTAATTTTAATTTTCGTACTAATTAAATAGACATTTTTTAAAGTAGTCAATTTTTACTTTTATGTATTTTTTAGTCAAAAAATTACCAAAAATTATAAAATATAAAAAAAAGTATTTTTTCATCATTTAATTATTATTTTCGTATTTGTTTACTAGGCATTTTTAAAATATTATTTTTTTCATTAAAATCTTTATTTTTTGTAATTTTAGTCCAAAAATCATTAAAAAAAAAGATTTGCAACGATTTTGTTCATATTTTTTATTATTGCATAATTGTATAGTTTAGGAAAGAATCAACATAATTAGTTAAATATTTCAGAAATCAAAATCAAATTATATTTGATTTAGAGTTATGATTTATTAATTAATTAATTGGTTCTTTTAATATTTTTACTAACCTAAATTTTATGTATAAATAGCACTACGTTCTACACTTTGAAGAGACCAACAACTTTCTAGCCCTCATTCTAACAATTATCAACAATTCTCATTCTCATTCTCTCCCAACCAACTATTTTCTAAAATTTTCTCCATCAACAATTTTCTAAAGATCAAAGATTTTCACAAACCCTGTCACAAACTTTTTCAACTTTTTTTTATATCTTTTCAAAAGCTTTCAATATCTCTTATTTTGGCCAATGATGACACTTGAGGCATTCCTTTTTTTCAAAAGATTTTACTATATTTAAGAAGACTTCGGTTTGTGGTTTTTGGCCAATGATAATACTTGAGGCCACCTTTTATCAAAATTACTATGTTTTTTGACCTCCTCTTTATTTTTTGAAACACTTTCTTTCAACCTTTTTTAAAAAACCTCTTTCAAATACTTTGTCTAGAATTACAATATTTTTGACCAATGATGATACCTGAGACCTATTTTTTAAAAACCATTGTTTTGGTCATTGTTGCTACAGTTTAGTTTAAATGTATGTTTTTACAATCATAATTTTTTTTAAACCCTTGGGGATTTTTGCCCTTTAGCCCTGATGTAACTTTCTGAACCATTCTTTATTTCTTAGTGAAATTGTAGATTATATGAGGCCAAACCCTTTTCATAATATTTTTTTATTTTTTTTATTATTATAATTATTATCATTACTAAACTTTTTTTTATTATAATAATAATTATTAGTAATATTTTTGTTAATTGCTTTTATTATTATTATTATATTATTGTTATTATTACTATTATACTATTATTATTTTTATTATATTATTATTATTCTTATTCTTATTATTATCCTGTTTTTGCAGGTATTTCCTTTGGCTAAAGAGGAGCGCTGCAGGAATATGAGTTTACCATTATTATTTAAATTTTCACTAAAACCTTAATCTTTTTTTTTTCTCAAACCATAAAATTCATGTTATTTTCATAAATCACTCAAAAATCTTTTTTTATAAAATTAGTTTGTTTTTTTAATTTAAATTAATAATTTAGAGTAATATCTATTTTTAGGTTTAAATAATTAATTTTTTAAATTTAGGTTAATTCAACAATAACATTTTTAGACTTAGGTTAATTTAATCAAATTAGGATTTTTAGGCTAATTTATTTTTAGGTTTTCTAACCTTGATTTTATTTTTTGGCTAACTATTTTTCATCATGACTATTAATCACTGTTTTCCCTAACCCTTTTAATTTTCGATCTGTTACCTTTTATAATTGTTGAGATTTTTTATGCGTGAATTCTTTCCTCACCCCATACTCTGTAAATGTCGAATGCCTTCTGTTAAAAATTTTGCCCCTTTTAATTTAGCCTTTTTACTTTTGCCTTTTTATTTTATTATCTGCCTTTATTTGAATTATTTAATTTTCTGTCTTTTAAATATTAGAAAATATGTATAGGTTGCAATAAGTTTTCTTGTAATAGTTGTAGATTTTATTTCCTGCCTTTATTTTTCTGCCCTACAGGTGTTTATTGTAATAGCGTAGGAACTTTTATTTCTGCCTTTATTTTAATTGCGTGGTTAGTAATCTTAGAGAGTGCAAGCCTTGTTAAAATGAATTAGCCCACTTATCTACAAGATAAATATATGAATTTAACCACATGATTATGCCACACACACACCTTTAGGGTAACCCTTCTTATGCTGCCTGTGCTTTTTAATTACGATTCTAAAATAGTCAAGTCCCTCGATTCCGAGGATACCTAAAGCAAATGCTGCCTTAATTCATTGAAATCATCATAAGATTTTGTCCCTCGATGCCGCCTCGGAAATAAGATGATTGTCCCATTGCTAAGGTATCCTCGCCTGTTGCCTAAATGACTATTCTATCCTTCCCTAAAGACTACCTGCCCTCTTTATGGTAGGGACAGTCTTATGGCGAACGATAATTTCGATGACCCTTTTTAAATCCAATGAATGGACTACATGCCCTCCTTATGGTATAGATAGCCCTTTCCCATTAAAGTCTAAAAGAAAAAAAATTCTAAACTTAAAAATTGCTTTTTAATTGCTTGCTCTTTTTCAAATTCATATTCAAAATTTAAAATCTTTTCTCACTTCTTTTCAAAGAATCTTTTCAAAAAGACTACGCTTATTTACAAGCTAAAGTTCTTATTCAAATTCTTTTTACTATTCACACACTACACTTCAAACATTTTGAAAATAAAGCGAGCTAAGCAATTAAGAGCCCATGGATAACCATGGATACAAAGGGTGCTTACACCTTCTCTTTGTATAACTTACCCCCTGAACTCAAAGTCTTTTAAAAAGGTTTTTTTCTGTTCTTTTAGCCTTTCCAATTGGATAAAATAAAAGTCGGTGGCGACTCTTGCTATCCGCACATTTCTAAATAGTCAGTTCTCCCACCGTGTTACATCTGACATTGGATTGTTGTTTGTTTGTGTGTGTAGGTATTTCCTCGAAAGCCCTTGATGGTTAATTCCAAGGCGTCGTGATAAGGATTTTACCCAAAAACAGCTGCTACTCTGCCCGATTTTCGTCAGAATTTTAATGTGCTTAATGCAAAGTGGTGCTAAAGATAATAAGTTTATCTAGATCCCCAAGTGGTAATGTGTTGATAGTCCAAAGGTTGGGAAATCTACCTTGACTCTTAATGTTAAGTGTTGGCTTCTTTTTTGTTAGATCTTTATCTCCTTAGCTTTTATTTTATGCACTCGAATAGCCTCTTCATCTCCTCCCCTTCTTAGATTTTCAAAATCTTCTCCCTTTTTCAAAAACCTTCTTATTTTTGTAAAACTTTTTAAAACCTTTTTTCTTTAAAAAATATCTTTTACCCTTAGTGGCTTTTCTTCAAAAGTTTAGACACGATTAATTGCTGTAGTGAGTTGCGATACCCCACGATTTTGAAATTGATTGATATAATGAGATCTTTTCCACGTGAGAGAGCTAGTGGCATACTCGTTGATTTTATTCAAGTTGGAGCCCTTATTTCATTTGTGATGAAAAGAACTCATTTGTTCTCATGCTCAAGATCAATAGCTGAGTATTTCTCTCTGACGATGATAAAGTTTTATTCCTTTTAAAAAAACCTTATTCACTTTTAAGTGGAACTACATTAGCTTTGACTTCTCCATTGCACCGAGGAGGTATGTAGGCACAAGGCTTAATGTCTTGTCGAGCTTATTTTAAAAATTCAAACAAACTATTCATTTGCACACACAACACAGATTTTCAAAAAGGTTCCTGTGGAGCACCACAGATATGAGGGGTGCTTAAAACCTTCCTCTTGTAATCAACACCCGTACCTAAGATCTTTTTCTTGTTTTAAAAACAAACTTTGGGTTTTATTTCGTTCTTTTCCCTTTTCCTTTGGAAACAATAAAGCGCGGTGGCGACTTTCACTAAAATAATGAGTCAAGTCAATCCAATGGCTTTGATTTCAGATTTTCCTCGCTACACTATCATTAAACTAGAAAGACGGTCTTTTTTTGGAAAGGTGAACGAAGATGCAAATAAACATCTTCAGAGGTTTTTGACTATGAGTACCACTCTGAAGATAGATGGGCATAGTGAGGAAGCAAAGAGGTTATGTATGTTCCCTTTCACTTTAACTGATGAGGCTGAAGAATACTTCCATTCCCTACTTGCAGGGAGTATTACTACTTGGGAAGAGATGGAGAAGGCTTTTCTGAATGAATACTTTCCTGCATCAGTATCATTGAGAAAAAGATATGAAATTCCTAATTTCAAGCCGAAAGAGGGTGAGTCTCTAGGGGATACTTATAAAAGATTCAAAAGACTCCTAGTGGCTTGTCCTACTCACAATATGGATGATACTGAGCAGATGTAGATGTTCATTAATGGTCTCAGACTCAAGACAAGGCAAATTCTAGATTCAGCTGTCGGTGGCTCATCTAACTTTGTAACAACCACTAATATGAAAAAGATCATTGAAGCAATTGCCGTAAACGAGCATTTGGAACTATATGACAGGGTTACAAGAAAACCAAAATGAGTGATTGATTTGAAGTAGGAATCTAACAAGCAAGTGAAAATTTAAGAGACATTTGCTGTAGAGGTGGAAAAGAGGTTAAAGGCGGTGAACATAGGTACTCAGAAAGTGGCTAAAGTCCAACAGACACCAAGCGAAATGAAATTCCGGTAAGACAGAACTTAGATGTCATATATGGATGTCGTGACATCTGATCTGACATTATAAAACAGACAAGGTAGGCAAAATAAAACAGTGCAGAAAATAAAGAACATAACAGAATTGTTCACCAAGTTCTGTTCAATCAACCTACTCTAGGGCATACCAAGCCAGGGATGAAGTCCACTATTAGCAGTATCAATTCAGAGCTAAACTCCCAATTTACAACTACTTACTTAATCACTACCCAATGATCCATCTACCTAGGTTCTCCCTAGATATGGAATATCTCCATTCCACTCCCAATCATAACAATGATGTCTAGCAGTCTACAACTCAGCCACTGCATCGACGGCCTAATCACCAACAATCTAAATATACATAATGGAGTCGTTCCAAGAACACAATATTCACTCATTGCTTCATAGCTTCTGAGTGAATACAATAAACCTCTTACCTACAGGCTTCGAGGCACAAATCAGTGACCTTCCCACAAACCGGGAGGTTCACTTACACGGCTAACCCTAATGGTTACATCTTTCTAAATTTCGGCTAGATTGATAACCTAGGTTATAAAGCTTCCTATTTATAACCTATTCTCAACTGGACTTGGGCTTACAATCACATCATTATTTGCTGTTACAACTCACAGGAAACTTTATGTTAAAAACAAGGTCTTCAATCATAAGTTTCCTAATTTGTCTCCATAATTAGAAACTGCATAATCTTCAATATTCTGACTTGATTCTCTTAACCTTTAACCTTGCGCCACTTAGGATTGCATAATATTCCATAGAATATTCTGCATCTGTTGAGTACTTACTGGATCTTTATATTCCAGCTCAATAGGCGCGTGACAGTTAAATATAACATCAACTACTGTCAAATATTGATGTCATGACATCCAACATGACATCCAACGGAAAACCTGTATTAGCTTAAACACATATGCTGAATGTATAACACAATATCAACCAGATATGTTTTACCAAAACATGCAGCCAACTTAAAAACATCTACAATCTCCCCCTTTGGCAAATTTTTGGCTAAAACATTTTTGTCGCCATATCTGGGAAACACAAAAGCAGGAAACGACTAGCAAACTACCAGATATGCAGAAATTCTAATACACATCACATCACCAGGCCTGCTGAATAAGTTGCTGAACAAGTTCCACAAACTACACTATTACATAACATGCTTGTTCTGAAAACAACAAAAACATAATCTGGGGTGAGAATCACTTCTCCCCCTGCTTGGCCATAAATGTTGCCAAAGGAACTGACATCTCCCCCTTAAAAGTTGCTCTTCATGACATGACCACTTCTCCTTCTGTCATGCACACCAATAAAACACCATTTGATAATCTTCAAATACCACTGCACCACCAGCTAGATCAGTCACACACATTTGGAGACCTACATCCTTATCCCATTACAAGATATAATCTTCTATAGATATCTCAGAACTTATACCACAAGCTCCAAGAGATGAATAGAAAACATCTCCTTTTTGTCTTCAACTTATTACTCTTCTGCCCAAAAGTAATCTGTCTAAGACTATCCTCAAGAATAATCAGCTGCACATGTTGATAATCTTGATTCTTTGAAATCACTTCTGAGATAAACCAAATGCCACTGTTTGATTACCTCCTTCTCGAATCCTCGTATGAAAAAGTCAAATGCCACTTTTTGACTTCTCCATGTTTATCAGATTTCTCTCAAAGACATTTTGACCCTTCAAGTGAAACTTGAACTTCAAGCTACATGTTATATAGAAACAAGCTTAGATTTTCTAAGACAAGAACATGTAACATATTCTCTACCCAGCAATTCCAAAGAACTTTATTGAGAGCGATCTTTTTGAAGTATCCAATCTTCAACTCTATAGATCTTCTTATCTTAAGTTGATGTGCCACTTCACCAACTAAGATTCTGATGTTGAACCAAATGTCAAAGCATTGTGTTTTAACATCTAGCTGTTGAATTCAGTTCA
Organism: Vicia villosa; assembly: GCF_029867415.1. NCBI lineage: Eukaryota > Viridiplantae > Streptophyta > Magnoliopsida > Fabales > Fabaceae > Vicia > Vicia villosa. The sequence continues at coordinate 71,712,417 of NC_081183.1, forward strand.
TTCTTCTGCCACTTGAAAGAACTTCCTCCCTTCACTGAACCAGAGTTTAATGCTCTCGTAGACTTGATTGTGAAACCAAGTTTGAGTAAGCAACCTCCATCATGCAGTTATGCAGTTAAATCATCCAAGCTCACACTTTGATGAATCCCTGCGTCTTTTCCAACGACATCAGACACTCCAATGCATGAGTCATCAGAAGGAATAGTTAGAGACTAACCCTCTAGTTGTACCAAGGATGCCACTTCCTTGAGCAAAGTTGTTTCCATGATGTCAGGACTACTGCCACTTGTTCTTGACTCCACAGTGTGCATTAGCCAATGCACTTCCTTACCTAGATCATAATCTGATCCAAGTAACCACCATTAAGATTATGATGTCTTCTTCTTCTTGTACACTCTGAACATGTTTCTTGCCAGGAAACCTTTTTTAGAGAACATATGCTTCTGCTGCCACCAAAGAGATATATCTTAAAACAAATGCACTATCCTTACTATACAGGGTCTTGAAGAAGAGATTTTCCAACATCTTTAAGAGCATTATTTGTCTTGAACTCCAAGGATAATCAATTAAATACTTGTGCTTGGCATAAATAGAAATTGATCTTAAATCCTTTCCCAATTAGATTCACCTTGAGAGAGATGAATCTTTACTTACACATGTGTCATACAACAACCAGAACCCATGTGACACAGGTCAACATCAACTAAACACTAGGATTATCCATTTACAAACATAGAGAACCAGACCCCTATTTTTGATAATTCAGAACACAAGACAGTCAGTGTTCATGACTTTAGAATGATGGACTATCCATAGAGACAATAGACCTCTATAGAATTACTTAGAACACAAGAAATAAAATGTGTTCATGACTCGAAACAAGACTCTAAAAATGAAAAGAATATCTTAGAAAAACAACTGCAAAGAATGACCTCAGACTTAACAATGTCTGAACATTACCCTTAAACCCTATGATTGTCACAATTTGACAACCATAACCTAGACTCTATGCTTTTCTCATATTCAAAAGAGGAACATGAGGGACTCAAACAAGACTCAAACAAAACGAAAAGACTCTATAAACCTGAGCAATTTAAACAACATACATGGACTTTAACTAAAGTCTCAATCAAGAGATGTTATTTGAATAAGAACTGCATCAGGTGGATATGTGCATAGGTTGGAACATGCACTTTGTCAAAACAAGTGATACACACCATCAACAAATATTTCTAGATGATAATCCAAAGAATGATCCTTGCTGGTTTTCAAGGATAAACCATGTCTTGAGTTATGTTCTGACATCTTGAATGGCATTGTTATTCTAGCTTAAAGATTAGTCTTTGAGAGACTCTCCATTAGATTATAAGCAGGATAACATTGTCTTTACTGACCTTCTCCTCTCTTACTCCCCCTGAGTTATACAAATTTAGGACATCTTTGATGTTCGTCCTTGAAGCATCCTCTATTTGGAATTTTTCACAGTTTCCAAATTTAGAATCTTCAGTTTGCTTGCTCCATAAGATTCAGATTGCCACACTCTGCAACTTGAAGTAGAAGAAACTATAAGTGTATAACCAAAAATCAATCTTCAGCAGATAAGTTTGAACCTTATCTCTCTGGTGTCTTCAACAGTAGTGATGATGTATTTTCCTGTAGATCTTTTTCTTCATCAAGACATTCAACAATAACAGTATGCTTCACCAGATACCATTGCCTCACTTCCTAAACTTAAGAAGATAATAGTGAACATTAACAATTAGTTCATACTAGTCCATGAATTCTTCATACAAATACTCAGCTCCCGACAGAGTATAAGAATCTTGCATTCAGGCTACACATCTAATAAGTACTAAGTCTCCCGTCAAAGAACCTATCAGTTAGTCAGTTAGAATTGACTACCCACACTAGATCATTATGACTGATTACCTCTTCACATTTATATATTTTCTCTTAGCAAACATAATACGAAGAAACTGAAGATCTTGAGATGATGTTGTAACATCTGTCGTGACATCATCCTTCATGGTTCTTGGTTAACATCTTTGACATCTAATTCATAGCACTTGGGGTGGAAACAGAAGAGTGCAATTATCTGCAACATCCAGACATATCAAGGATTATAATAGCCAACATCTCAATAATCTTTTCTTCAGACTTTCGTTCTGATTTTGAGATGGTGGACGCCATAGTCTGTACCTATAGAGGAGATTCCCTCAGTTAGGTTTCTGGAACAGACTTAGCTATGACATAACACTGAATTTAGTCAGATTCTTCTGAGCCATCTGACTTCCTTGATTTCAAACAACACTACCCTTTCTGGATAACTCCAAGGGCATTAAACATTCTTGACCATATTTCACTGTGGTTGAAACACAGTATTCAGCTCCAACAACTGCTCTATGTTAATATTGAAAATACACATATATGGTTCCTTTGATCAGAAGAAGATACCAGATATAAGCTCATCTTGATTTAAACATAAAGGATAAAAAAGAATACCTTCACGAGTCTTCTTTAGCACAGAGCTTTTACTTCTAACCTCCCATACATTAAGATTTGGAGTAGAAGTACATGTTGATCGTGTCCTGATCAACTTATAATCAGATGTCTCCTCTTCCAGACAGGGAGTAGGTTCCAAACCAATGTTCTCACACAACATTAGCTTAGCACCAGAACATTTGTTCTTCAACTGATAGCTGCATACCAGTACTACATTAGTTCCATCTCCTTGGAACACATCATCCTTGAAACTCTTCAAGGTTTACATATGCAGATAGATATGGGAATCATTGATCAAGTGATGCCCATCAACTATAATAAACTATGCCTTTATGAGTGGACTTGAGAGAGAACTCAAATATCTTTGACACTGTTACTATAGCTGTAAAGTTCTGCCATGTATTTTGTTGAATATACATAACCCTAGACTCCTTCTAATGCAAGTTAGTTGTATCAGAGACTATGCAGCGGAAAACAATCATATTTCAACAAAACTTACACAATTCTTACTCCATGAATCTATGGTAAGCATGACATCCAAAGATTGAATGTAATTCAACCCAACACACTGCTTGCTTCTACACCAAGCAACAGACTTAACCAAGTTTCCTGACCATAAGGAGCTTTGGGCACAAAGGTAACCTTATCAATGTCTTCACTCCCGCATGAACATTTTGACAATACTCCTCTTCTATGCTGAATATAGGCTGAACAATGCCCTCCAAAGTCTTCACTCCCGCATGAATTCTTTGAATTTTTGTTGTTCTAGCTTCTTCCTCTCCTTTGGCCGGGTTGGTCTAGTCGTACACAAATAGGACCATCCTCCACTTCAAGGGACCATACAATATGAACACTCCTTATTCAAACAATCTTCTACCTTGTACATAACCAGAAAGTATCTCCCATGGATCTCATCCAGAAATAGACAGGATGCCTACTCTGATACCAATTGAAATTCCGGTATGACAGAACTCAGATGTCATATATGGATGTCGTGACATCTGATTTGACATTATAAAATAGACAAGGTAGGCAAAACAAAACAATGCAGAACTCCCAGCCAGGGATGAAGTCCACTACTAGCAGTATCAATTCAGAGCTAAACTCCCAGTTTACAACTCCTCACTAAATTACTACCCAATGACCCCTCTACCTAGGTTCTCCCTAGATATGGAATATCTCCATTCCACTCCCAATCATAGCAATAATGTCTAGCAGTCAACAACTCACCCACTGCATCGACGGCCTAATCACCAACAATCTAAATATACATATGTCGCGGGGAAAAATCGTATCTTTTTCGGGATGAGACACCTGATGCCTTCTTTGGGCTCGAGTGCTCAAAAAAATGATTTTTCTTTTGTTTCGACCAAACTTTTTATTGTTTCCAAAGTAGGAAAAGGAAAAAAGCTGCAATAACCTTAAAAGTGGGGGGAGAGATCTTTGGGTAAGAGGGTTGGTTATACAAAGGGAAGGTATTAGCACCCAACGTATCAATAGTACTCTATAGGTTTCTTTGTTATGTTCATTTCATTCTACGCTATTGGGGTTCTGTTGTGAGATAGGTGGGAAACTAAGGTGTTTGTTTGATTATGCTCGCAAAGATCATCGCGATCCTCTGCATACATATCCCTTAGAGGGAATCAGAGCATCTGTAGCTCGGGGTCTACGGGTACTAAGGTTTGAATGGTTTGAGGGAGAAGTTTTGCTCGCCAAGGATATGACCTTGTGCCTACGTATTCTCAAAGGGGTGTTGAGAAAGTCAGAGCAATCGTAGTTCCCACTTATGCTAGTGGAAGCAAAGGAAAAGAGACAAATGTCATCTCAATGTTTGATGTATCTAATCTATATCATCACATACATCAGTTTGATTTTTGTTTGAAATCTTTTCATTATAAGCCCTGGGCTGTGCCACTTATGGCGCTTAGAATGATAAAGATGTTTTTTAGCCAGCCTTGTGGCAAAAACTTTAAATGAAGTCAACCTTGTGACAAAAAGTTTTGATTAATCAGCCAGCCTTGTGGCAAAAGTTTGAATGAAGTCAGCCTTGTGACAAAAACTTTGATTAATCAGCCAGTATGGTGGCAAAAAGGTTTGATTGATTAGCCAGCCTTGTGGCAAAAAGAGTTATTTGATTGAGTGATTGTTTGTGATGATATAGAAGAGATACTCCTATCATAGAGATGATAAATGTCTAATCTCCTAGGGTATTTGATTTGGATATTAGGGATGCTTATAAGAAGCCCGTGGGTCCTTGTACGAAGCCCAAGAGGAGGCTATCCGAGGGTCCTTGCATTGTAAGCCCGAGAGGAGGCTATGGGAGGGACAATCGAGGGTCCTTGCATTGTAAGCCAAAGAGGAGGCTATGGGAGGGACAAGTCGTTTGTATGAAGCCCAAGAGGGGGCGTGGTATAGTTGGTTTGAGCTCTTAGAGTGATTTCACCGGGAAACCATACTCTATGTCCTAACCTAAACTAGGGAGATTCTTTGCACGAAGCCCAATAGGAGGCTATGGGGAACCTAGTGTTGTACTAAGTTGAACAAGTATATATAACACAATCACAGATATGAACAAGTACGAACAAATATGAACAAGTACATGAACAAATATGAACAGTTATATGTGATAAGATGTGTGTATATAATGGAGTTTATGAAGGAAATATACCTGTAAGCATGATCCATTTGTATACACGGGGCTCGGGACTTATACTAGGGGAGAGGCCCATTGAGTTTATTCAAAAGCTATGTAAACAAATATTTACAAAAGGCTTGGGACTTATACCTATGTGGAGGCCCATGGTATTTTTGGGAAGATTTAAAGAAAACCTTCATTTTTGATTAGTTATTCAAAATTAAAAATCAAATTGATCGAGGTATGTACAAAAAGGTGTACAATGAAATACCTAATTTCATGTACGGGAATGGGACTTATACCTATGTGGAGGCCCATGTTTTATTTTATAAAACATGGTTGATTGTTTTGTTAAAAACGCGAGGTTTCATCGTTTTGAAAACAGTTCGAAAGTTTTGTTTTGAAAAACGTTTTCTGTTTAAAGAAAAATTGTACAAAGAAAAAGGAAAGGGACTTACACTCTCTAATATTCGAGAGGCCCAAATTGATTGAAGAAAAACCCTAATTTTGATCTTGTTATTTGAGGGTTTAAATCAATTCGATCGAAGAATAAAAGATAGGTATATATACAATGAAAAATCTAAATTTATACAAAGGAATGGGGCTTATACCATAAGGGATGCCCATGTTGTTTTTGAAAATCAATTGATCAATCCAAAAAGATTTAATCAAGAGTTTTTTAAAAAGAAAACTAAAAAGAAATGCTTTTGAAAATGATTTGTTTTTAAAAACAACGATCGTTTGTTTTAAAATGGTTTGAAATTTTGAAAGAAATCAACTTAATTAAAATAAACACAAAGATTATACTTAATTAATACCTAAATGATTAGGGTTTGATCACAAAATATTTACAAGTGATTAGTCAAATGAAAAACAATTTTTAAAGTATTTAAAAACACTTAAAAACATGTCATTTTAAACCTATTTAAAAATGTATTAAATAAATATTTTTTTGGAATTTTTTTGGATGTTCATAAAATATGTATATTAAATAAAGAGTGTGCAAAAAATGAAGTGAAATGATGAATTTTGATTGGTTAAATCAATTGGTGAAGTTGTGTAAAAAATTAAAGAAAACAAGTGATAAAAAATTGGTTTTGTCTCCACTACGGCTTGAACCCACGCCCTCTCTCTCACACACCAAAACACTTGCCAACTGAGCTGCGCGCGCAGCTTGTAATACACACGCTTCCAATTAATTATATTTAAAATGTATCATTTGAATTTTCTGAATCAAAAATGGCGCCAAGAACACACCTTCAACTGAAATTTGATAATCTCTAAAGTTGTGTTGTTTTGATCAAGTAAAGGGTCTATCTCACTCGGTTTTTTACGAGGAACATGATGGTGCCCTCATAATTCATTTATTCTTGCTCTAAGGTGATCAATTTTGTGATGAACACGAAGAACCCTAATTCTGAATTTAAACATGAAATCGTGTATGATTGATGAATTGTGAAATTGATTGAGGGCTATTGATCAGTGATAGTGCAGAAACAAGATGGCAACTCAATTTTTCATTTATGATGCATGTATGTATGAGTTTGAAGTTCATGAGGCTTACCTTCAAAAACGGCAAAACTGGAGATCGAATTCTTCAATAGAGGTGTTACAGATGCTTTGCAATGATCTGGATAGCTTCAATGATGATTATGGAACATGTCTGGATGCTTGGAGTGAACTGAATTCATCTGAGCATAGCCATGGGACCCGATCTGCAGTTGCTTGGAGTGAGGATCGAATTTGATGATGGAGGTGTTTCAGATCATGAATGATGGTTGGGATAGTTCACATATGGTATATGGAATGTGTTTGGATGATTAGCTTGGACAGAATTGGCCTGGAATTGATTTTGGCATGGTAAGGCTAGTGTTATGCATATTTGGAGGTTGAAGAGTGATTCTGAGATTTGAGATGTTTTGGGGTGTGTGAATGGATCAAGCACATCCCATATGATGTTTATGAGTTGTGGGAAGCATTATTTTGGCCAGAACTTCAAGGGTTTGAAGGTTGAAGTTTCTACCCCTTTGAAACTCATGAAACTTGCAACTTAGGAAAGAAGAGAGAAAACCTATGATTGTGAGGTTTTGGTGTGATTTGAAGAGTGATTTGACCCTCTATTTATAGGCCAAGGATTCTGAATGCAGAGCTTTGCAAGTTGATCAAAGAATGGTGATTTGGCATTTGGAGATAAAATGGAATCTTTACATTAAATGCAAATGGTTAAAAGTGACTTAACCATGGTTAATCTTCCAAGCTTCTTATCCTCTTCCATTCTGATCTTCAAATCAGAAAATATCTCTAAATTATTTCATTGATGCATCATTACTTGCATTATAGGTCATATAGTATTGAAACTTAGTGAAAATGGTTTGGAATTTCAAGTGAAAATGATCACTAAATGCATAATTCAAAGCCATAGCTATGCTCCATATTTTTTCATGCTCTTGGACATTTTGGAAAGCTCATGTTACACACTTCAAAACCCTAGTTGAAAGTTTCTTCAAGACCTTTAAGGAAATGGGTGAAAAAGATCCATGAACTTTGAAGAAAATGAGGTTTTAAGTGAAATTTTCAAAAGATACCAACTTTGAAGCTCCATATCTCTTAAATGGTTAATCTTTTGGAAAATCATTTTATCTGACAAAGTTGTTTATTGGATCAAAATCTACAAATTTAATGTTGGAAGTTTTTTCAGCTTGTAGGTGAAATTTTGAGTTATTCCCTTCCAAAGTTTTGGAAAAAACCATTGAAAAACACTTAGAAATTTTTCTAAGTATAAAAGTCAAACTTTTGACTTTTTGATTCTTGATTGATTTTCTTGATTTTTCTTGATCAAATGACTTCATATATCATATATTGATGATTCAAAACTTCAAAAGTCATGGTTGACCAAAATTCCCCAAAAGTCAATGGTGATCTTGTGCAGTTGACTTTTTCAGACGAATCGCGTTTTTGGAGATTTCAAATGAACCAGGCTATCCTCACCAAATGAGTGGTATGAATGGATCACATTGAGTTATTGGAGGAACTTGAGAAAAAGTTTAAGTTGTGGCATCATGTTCTGATTAAAAAGTCAGTTGTTCAAATGAATTAGGTCAAAAACCCTAATTGTCGACCTGATGAGATTGATGACTGTGGATCTTGAATTGAGATGTAATTTCCATTGGATGTTGTCATAGGGATTATTTGAAGATGATTGAAACCTTTGAGTGATCCCCTGGGGCTTTTTAGGGTTTCCCAAATGTGATCCCTGATTTTAGTCCCTGAGAGTTCAAAACCCTAATCTGATGATTTGTAATTTCACTGTTGATCAATCCTTGTGTAGGAGATGTCCTGAGCCAATGGATTAGGTCAAAATGATGCACTTGGGGTCTTGAGGTCATGTCCCAAGTCATTAGGTAAAATCCTGAGCAAAAGTCAGGAGTATGCTATCTTCAGTCAAAACCCTAATCTGATTGATTCAGAGCCTTTGAGCTTGTTGAAATGGATTTTTGAGGACCAAATGTTGATTGTTGATAAAGATAGTTCCTTTGAGATGAAGGGAGAACAAAACCCTGATTGATTGTTACTTGAACTGATGAGTGATTTGTTGATTAAACCCTGCTGAGCACAAGTAGCAAACACAAGCTATGCAGTTTGTTAGAGATGCAAATGATGCATATGCAATGATATGAGGTGGTATCTTAGGTCAAAAATTGGGGTATGACAGATGCCCCTATTTAAGTTTCTTCAACCTGAGATACGAAGATTGAAAATCTTCGTTTTGATAGGGTGGAAGAGACTTAAATATCAGAAACGCGAATTTTGGACCTAAGATACCAAAATTGCGAATGATGCAAGGATATCTTTACCGAGGGATATCAAAACTGACTCCACTAGGGACAAGAGATCGGGAAGGATGTCTCAATCTGTTTTAGGAAGAGAATCCGTTTTTTTCTTTTCGGGAAAGCAAGTGTATGCTCCACCGGGGAATAATAGGTTTGTAAGAAAAACTTACCTATCGACATTACCGACTATCAGCACAGGGATAGACTTGTTAATAATGCGAAGGTAAAAGGTATGAAACTATATTACCGACTACCAGCATGGTGATAGACTTGACATGGTAAAAAAAGTTTCAAAGGTTCGGTTAATATTACCGACTATCAGCATGGTGATAGACATGTTAAATAATATAACTAGAACAAAAAGGTTACCGACTACCAGCCTCGTGATAGTGGTTCTGAAGACATGATCAATTATCAGCCGAGTGATAAAATGATCCTGGAAACTTTGTTAGGGAAATTACCGGCTATTCAGCCTTGTGAACAGTAATAAGGCCCTGATTGTCAAATGGTCTTCATGATTGATTTCCTTGAGAGGAAAAATCTTTTGAAAGAAACATAAATTGCTCAGATGATGAGGCTATTGTTTATGGTTCAACTTTTCTCGACTCTATTTGAGGAATCGGAATTTGAATCTCTGGTAAAGACAAGGTTCTATCCATGAATGATTTGGAAAGAAACAGTCAAACAAGACTTTGTACCCGTGAGGAATGAACTCAACGGGGATTTTCTCCTTTGTTTTGAGAGGAGAAACTGAAGAAACCTTCTTCCACGAGGAATGATCTCAGTGGGGAACTAGAGAAAGAAGATGTTCTTTTTGCTTATGGGTGACAATCTATTTGGAGAGATGACGCGCCCATACCTGTTTCTTTTTTCTTTTTCTCTTTTTCTTTTTTTTCTCTTTTTTTTTGGGATAGATATATCCTAAACAAGTGCTTTCGAAGCAAACATTGAAAAATGCAAGAATGCATAAATGATGCAAATATGTATGAATGATGAATGTCATGAATGTTGCATGCATGCTAACAATACTGACAGACAATGAAGTATGTACTGGAGAAGGACCGACGTCGCAATTCAACCAGATACTTGGCAAATGTTCTTCAACACGGTGTAGATAAACACGAGTGATGAATGGTGCTGCATGTTTTAAACTTCTCTGGGGAAGACAAGCATCTTTTCTTCTTCACTGGAGATGAAAGAACTTCTTCATTGGGGATAAAAGAACTTCTTCACTGGGGATAAAAGAACTTTTCCTATCATAATCTTTGATTCATCCTATGGAGATAGCTGTTGATGTTTCTTCTGTTGTTCACAAATCAAAGGAAAATTTCGCTTTTATTTTGAAAAAGAAAAGTAAATTCATTTAAAACTTTTTTTCCTTTTTTCTTTCAAAAGTGAATAACACAATTAAAGCGTCATTTTGCAAGCTAAAAGAAATTAGAGATTGCAAACAAATGGGCACAAGGCTCAAATTTATTTAATAGGATGGTAATCAGCTAAAGGCGTGATTCCACGGAGTATTTACAAAAGTTGGAAATGGTAATTATGCGGAAAAGGCTACATTGAAAGCAATAACCACTATTCTCCCTAACAACTTTGAGTTCCAACTGTGCTTGTCGCTTCAGATTGGCGATGATTTGATTGAAGATCCTTTGATGAAAAAGACTCCTCAGGTGACGAAGTATGGACTGATGCAGTTACTTTGTCATTATTCCTTAATTTTTGCCTAGATTGCCCTTTCAGGTTTTCAATCTACCAGGATGAATTTTTTCTGTTTATTGTCTCTAATTTTTGCCTGGACCGCCCTTTCGGGTTTTCAGTCCACCGAGACGCTCATTTTTGCCTAAGTCGCCCTTTGCGGGTTTTCGACTTACCGAGCTGTTCTTTTGTTCTATTTTAGACAAAGTATTTCTTGACTGCATCAGCATTCACAGGATGTGGGAGTTCATCACCATCCATGGTTGCAAGAGTCATGGCGCCGCCAGAAAATGTTCTTTTGACAACATACGGGCCTTCGTAATTAGGAGACCATTTGCCCCTAGAATCCGGTTGAAAAGACAAGATCTTTTTAAGCACGAGATCGCCTTCTCGAAATTCACGAGGTCGAACCTTTTTGTTGAAAGCTTGTTTCATCCTTGCTTGGTATAATTGTCCATGGCATAGAGCAGTCATACGTTTTTCTTCGATTAAGTTCAACCGATCGTATCTGCTTTGACACCATTCAGCCTCTGATAACTTAGTCTCCATGAGGACTCTCATTGATGGTATTTCAACTTCTACGGGGAGTACAGCTTCCATGCCGTATACTAGAGAAAAGGGAGTTGCCCCTGTTGAAGTACACATTGAAGTACGGTACCCATGCAAAGCAAATGGCAGCATTTCATGTAACACCCGTATTTAGTTAATTATTTAATTATATACATTCAAACTACTTAGAATTTAATTATTGAATTTGTGGAGTGTTGAGAATTGTTGACATGGGTTTTTATGATTAATTAGTTGATTAATTAATTGATTAAGTTGTAGAAATAATATTGAAGAAATACTAGATTTATTATATGGACTTAATTAAGTGATGGTGGTAGTAAAAGGTGGGGTGTGAATGTTAGTCCCAATAGGTTTAATGAAATTAGATTAAGATAAGGATTAGGCTAATTAGAAGAGAAAAAGTCTTGGGGAATTGGTCATGGGAAGTTGTAGAGAAGAGAGAAAATAGGAGAGAAATTCATTCCCGTTTTTCTTGCAGCATTCTCACTAAATCGAAGATCCCCGATTCGTTAACCGTTGGATCGTCACCAAATTTTGTGGGTAGGTTCGTAACACCTATATCTAACTTTTGACCGTTGGGATCTTCAAAATAAGGTCTGAGTTGTGAGATATGATCATCGCACTGTAGCTGCATATTTGGGAAAATTTTCAACTTTTGATTCTGATTAAAAGAGGCAATGGTTGGGAGCTAAGGCTAGATGGCTTCGATCGGTAGAATTGTAGAACGGACTCCAAATACAAGGTAAGGGGTGGGGTTCTAACTCTATAACCGGACTCATGATGAATGATATGTGGGGGTTAAATTCGTAGGAAATTATTCCTGATTATTTGTTGTGATTCTGTCGTGTTGATTCGATGAAATTAGTTATTGTTGTGGTGATAATTGTTGTTGTTTTATGCGATGTTGAAGGATGTTTCAGTGACGATGTATACCTCTATTTATTAGTATAGCGACGGTATAGGCTTATGCCTTGTGACGATGATGTTGTTTGTTGTGTGTGTTTGTTGCATTCATATACATATGCATTTTTGGCGACGGCCTAGATTGGCAAATTAGTGACGAAGGCTTATGCCTTGATGCCTCTGTTTAACTGGCAATTGGCGATGGGGGCTGAAGCCCTGGGTACCACATGCATGTGCAGTTGTAGAGTCTCATTGTATGTGGCATGAGTGTGATTTAATTGTGATGTGATGTGACTTGAGTTGTTAAATTGTGATAATATGGAGTTGTAATTATAAATTGTTATACTAATGACGTGTTGTGACAGGTATTGTATGGAAGATGAGAAATAGTTGTTATAACTATTAATATGTTGTTGTTATTTATTTTGTTAATTATAACTGTTCAGGTTAATTGTTATTATAAATGTAGTCTGAAAACTGTAACGTGATAATTTCGTATGATTAAATTCTAATATATTGTTTATCATGCGTTTGTTTATATTGGTAGATATCTCACCCTTTCTGAATGATGTTTCCCTACCATGGGAAATTGACAGGTACTCAAGATAGCGGTGAAAGTTTGAAGTGATTTTATGAAGTCTTTAGTTGCTGTTATTCGAGTTGGTGTCTTGCTCTGATACGTAGCACTCGGGGGGAATAAAACGATTGTTTTATTTATTATTTTGTTTGCTGAATTTTTAAGTGAATTATGTTTTAAATTGCAACTTAAAGTTACTGTGCAATGATGCTACGATTTGATTAGAATATTTATGAAGTTTGATGATTCCGCTGCGAGTTAACTATTTAATTTGAAACAAAGTGATTTTTTAATAATGATTTAATTGTCCGTTTTAAGTTACGTGCTATGTATCTATATGAAGGCAATTAAGCCATAATTGTTTTTGAATGACGAATATGTGATACCTCAAATGAATGTTGTTTGCAATTTATACTCTGATTTTTATTATAATTACCGGGTAGATTTGGGGTGTTACATTTCATGCCAGTCTTTGTAAGTGACGACCATTTTCTGGACGATTTTCTTAATGTTCTTGTTAGCAGCTTCAACGGCGCCGTTCATTTTTGGTCTGTAAGGAGAAGAGTTATGATGCTCAATCTTGAATTCCTCACATAATTCTTTCATCATCTTGTTGTTCAAGTTTGAACCATTGTCAGTAATGATCTTACTTGGAATACCATATCGGCAAATGATGTTATTCTTGATAAACCTCACAACCACTTGTCTTGTAACATTGGCATAAGATGCTGCTTCGACCCATTTGGTGAAGTAATCAATAGCCACTAAGATGAAACGATGACCGTTTGAAGCTTTCGGTTCGATCATTCCAATAATGTCGATACCCCACATGGAAAAAGGCCATGGAGATGAGAGAACGTTGAGTAGAGTCGGTGGCACATGGAACTTGTCTGCGTAGATCTGGCACTTTGTCATACCCTAATTTTTGACCCCCCCTGAGATGACATATCTTTAGGATTTTCATCAGGTCAAAGCAAGTGCCCAGAGCAGTCATCCCTTCATCTGGCATTTAATCGAGGATGTTCAAAGACAAGAAAACTCAGACAAAAGATCAATCAATAGAAAGATTAGTCTCTAATATAATCATAAGACTCAAGAGCTTCATTATTTCACCTATGATTGATTAGACACCCAGTCATCTGAGTACAGGTTTACTCAGGTCACCAGACTAGGTTTTTTTTTTAGCCTATCAAGGACTAAAATCAGGGATCACCTTTGGGAAACCCTAAAAAGCCCTAGGGGATCATTCAAAGACATCAATCATCTTCAAATAGCTCATATGACAAGATCCACTGGACATCACACCTCAATGCAAGGTCTACAGTCATTATTTTCATGTGGTCGACAATTAGGGTTTTTGACCTGATTCACCAGGATAGTTGACTTTTAATCAGGGCATGGATTCAAAACTCAAGACATGATTCAAGAACCTCTACTACCTCCATATAATCCATTTACATCACTCATTTGAGGAGAAGATCTTGATTCTACACAAAAGTCCAAATTTTCACTTTATCAGGAAAAAGTCAACTGTATGGATTCACCTTTGACTTTTAAGGTTTTTGGTCAAACCATGACTTTCAAGGATCAATATCATCAATATATGGATATTAAAGTCATTTGACCAAAGAAATTCAAAGAGATTCACCAAGGAGCAAAAAGTCGGGAATTAGGGTTTTTGAGGGCATTGTGGGAACTCAAAATTTCACCTACACAACTCAAAAAACTTCCAACATGAAAGTTGTAGATCTTGCAAAATAAAACAACATCTCACAATGGAACTTTTTTCAAAAGATCATTCATGTAAGAGTTTTGGAAATTTTGGAGTTTTAGGTCATAAACACTTAGAAAATTTTCTAAGTGTTTTAACCTAGTTTTCTTCCAACTTTGGCCTCATTTTTCACAAATTTGCCAAAGGATTCTGAAGAAACTCCAAACTAATGATTTGAAGTAGATGTTTAGGGCTTTCCAAATTGTGTTCAACCTTCTCCAAATTCATTTTGAGCTAAGAGTTATGCTTGTTCAAAGTTGGCCTCATGAAGTGAAATTATAGGTCATGTACAATTTGAAACTTTGCAATTTTGTGCATTTTGCTTCACTAAGTGATGCTACACTACCTCTAATGCATCTGAAAACATGCCATGCATCCAAATTCATCATTGCATAAGGATTAGAGAAGATTCCCAAAAACAAAGGCATGTGATTATGTAATGATTGCATTTTTGAATTTATGGCAAATGATGAATCATCAAGGAATCTTGTTCTAAGCCAATTAGAACTCTCCTATGAATCAGAAATGTTCCCTTAGATCATACAAGATCAATGGTTGGGGAAGCTAGCCCGAAAATGCATCATTGCATTTAGGATCTTTTCAAATTTTCTTCTTGGCTAAGAAACCAAACTCACTACACTAAGCAAGCTTGCTATGTTCAATTGCTCTAAGCCAATTGCCTATAAATAGAGGCCTCTTTCTCATTCAGAAAACACACCAAAGCAACCATATTCCTTGCTTTCTCTTTCTCTTCTCATGCTTATTGTTTTTCAAAGTTCTTTGGCAAGAAGAATCGTTTTCTTCAAACCAGAGCTTATCTTTGGAAAGTAAGCATTCTAACATCTCAAGGGAGATCATTTGAGGTGATCCAAGCACCTGGATCACTTCTGTAAGTGGAGGAACGCCATTGTTGCTCTCACTTTGGAGCTGTTGCAGTTGGAGGTCCATAGAGCAATTCAGAAGGTTTCCAATAAAGCCAAGCATCCAGGCACGTTCCATAGGAGGTAGTGAAGCTGTTCAGATGGCTGCAGCTCATCTGTAACTCAAGAATCATCACTATCCATGTTCACTTGAAGCTCAAATCGAGGGAGGTCCATAGAACAACTCAGAAGGATTCAGGCCACAATAAGCATCCAGTTAGCATCACTGAGTTCCAAGGAAGCTTTTAGGATCATCCACGCAAGCCCAGGTGCTCTCCATCATCCTCACGACCTTCAGTTTCAGAGGTAAGTTTCTGAACTCCACCCCTTTAATTTAAGCACTCTTTGTGATAAAACTCGATTCTATTCTATTCAGCATCATAAGAGGATTAAAAACCCTCTATCATCAGTCATTTATGCTTCAGTATAGTCATTTAATTTGAATTTCAAATTTTAGGGTTCTTCACGTATTTTAGATAATTCAGTAGATATAGTTAATATAAATTCATAATAGTTACATATCTAGAATCGTGAGGGAATTTAGAGCAAGTTTGGTTTTTATATCGTTGCAAATGGTTGAGAATTGAGGGAGTTCAGAAATTCAAATTGTTGGAGCTTGAGGAAGAAGATGACAATGGTGGTGGCGCGCAAATTTCAAACCTTAGGGTAGAGTTTATTTTATATTTAATGATAGGTGTTTCATAAATGACTGAACAACTTGCCCCAGTGGCCACACATGCGCTCTTAGTCTCCTCATGCCCAAAGTCTGGGGTTCGAATCCCCCTCGCCCCAGACTTTTTGTTTCTTTTATTTTTTTCATGATTTAACACTTGTCTGAAAATATAATGAGTTGGATGTGTATCATAAACACCAAGCGCGCGTTGGCCCAGTGGTGTTGTTTTGAGTTGTTGACTTCAAGGGCGTGGGTTCAAACCATGGTGAGGCCAAAATGTTATTTTTTATCACTTTTCCTCTTCATTTTCTTTACAACTTCACACCATTAATTCACCTATCAAATTAAATCATTTTCACTCCATTTTTCACACACTTGTTATTTAATATACCTATTTTATGAATAATCAAAAAAATCATAAAAATATTATTTATTTCATGTATTTTAATTAGGTTTAAAATAGTATGTTTTAAATGTTATCTTAAACACTTTAAAATATATATTTTCATTTTGTTTTAACCTAACTACTTTGTGAATAATTTTATGATAAAACCCTAATTATTTAGGTCTTAATTGGGTATAGATTTCATCTTTGCCTTAATTAAGTTGACTTTTGTCAATATTCAAAACTGTTTTCAATCTCTGATAAAACAGACGATTAAGGTTTTCAAACAACAAAACCTTATATCATTTCAATCATTTTCAACTGTTTCTCATAAACAATAAATCATTTTTCATATGGGCCTCTAATAGAGTGTAAGTCCCAAACACCTTCTCTTCTTAGCTTGTTTTCAAAACTGTATTTTCAAAATCTTCTTTCTGTTTTCAAAACATTCTTCTGGTATTTGAAGGGCATTATTCCCGGTGAAACTCTTCAGATACCTATGTGACCTTTGTCCATCTTCACTTCTTCTGTTTTCAAAAACCATTAACTGTTTATCATATATATTCAACTATTATCCACCAATTACTGTTGAGGCTCTGTACATACTTCTTCAAAGGCCTCCACTCCATCCAGGTTAGGCTTTACAAGCTTTCAATTTACAGTCTTTATTTAAATTACTGTCAAATATAAACTGTACATATATTAGTTTAGAACTACGTTTGAGTATAAACCCTAGGACAGTTAAACTATATATATATTATAGGAATATGGCCTAGGATTGAGAATGTCTTCCCGGTGAAGGCTCTTTCCTAATTAGAGATCTGTAGTTCAAACCCTCAAGATGAATTATTCCCGGTGAAACATCTTGGCAAAAACCTTAGAATCCAAAAAAATAGGACACATCCACCCAAAGAGGAATTATTCCCGGTGAAACCTCTTACCCATTTGCTTAGAGCCAAAATAAGTTCAAAACTACATAGCTTTCTCTTGTGCTATAACAAGGACCCTCGATTAGCCTCCTCTTGGGCTTTGTACAAGGACCCACAGGCTTCTTAAAAGCATTTCCAGCTTCCTCTTGAGCTTGTATACAAGGACCCATCAGGTTTCTTACAAACATAGGAACAGGTCTTTAGTCACCTTTTAACATACCCTGGTGAGTTTCTTCTAATTTAAAACCAGACTTTAAACAAGCTAAGATTGTCTCAATTTTACATTGAGTACACCTTTTGGAATGAGAGACATGGATAGTCTCTGTCACCCTTATCTTCATCAATCTTCCTTAGCAGAGTCTAGGATCCATGTTTGATCATCCTCAGCAAGTGTCAACCTTCATCTTGGGCTTTAAACAAGAAGTCTCCTCTAGATAACCTTTCTGCCATTCATTTTAATCAAAACCCCTGGAAAGGGTTAGCCTCCACACATTCTATCATTTTAACAAAAATCCCTGGAAAGGGTTAGCCTCCAACACATTTTATCATTTTAACAAAAATCCCTGGAAAGGGTTAGCCTCCAAATCATTCAATCATTTTAATAAAAACCCCTGGAAAGGGTTAGCCTCCACACATTCCTTCATTTCAATAAAAACCCCTGGAAAGGGTTAGCCTCCAAACATTCCTTCATTTTAATAAAAATCCCTGGAAATGGTTAGCCTCCAAATCATTTTATCATTTTAACCAAAACCCCTGGAAAGGGTTAGCCTCCAACACATTCTTTCATTTTAATCAAAATCCCTGGAAAGGGTTAGCTTCCAAAATCAGTCCTTCAAAAAACCAAAGATTCATTCTCTTAGGAGATAATTTCCCCAAGAGTCAAAACCCCTGGAAAGGGTCAGCCTCCAAAAACATGACAAAAATCAGTCTTTTAACAGACAATTTCTCCAGCTAAGTCATAATCCCTGGAAAGGGTTAGCTTCCAAAGAAAAACAGTCTTTTAATAAATAAACCCTCCAGTAAAGTCAAAATCAACAAAAACAGTTAGCCTCAACCTTGGGCTTCATACAAGGCACCAAAACAATAAAACTCCCCTGTCAAGAGTCAGCCTCAACCTTGGGCATTGTACAAGGCAGATAATAGAGTCTCCCCTAGTGAGTCCTTCATTGTTCAGTAGCCACAACCTTGGGCTTTGTACAAGGCAGATAAACCATGTTGTGTGTCAAAGATTCCTAACACCTAGGATCTTTTCCCCATAGAGTCATCCATACTCAGTTTATTTAAGAGTCAGCCACAACCTTGGGCTTTGTACAAGGCAGAAAATAATGTTTTCCCTAGCTAGAGTCAGCCTCAATTCTAGGCTTTGTACAGAACACCAAATAAAAATCCATCAAATAAACACTCTCCAAATAAAGTCAGCCTCAATTCTGGGCTTTGTACAGAACACAAAAATACCCTGTAATTAATCCCCAGTAGAGTCATCTCCCAAAGTCAAATAATATTAATAAATCAATCAAAAAGCCTCAAGCTTGGGCCTCATGCAAGCCAACTAAAGTCAAATCTTTCATACAGTAGATAGACATAGCTTATCTCTATAGAGAGATATTTTTACTACTCTACCACATTCAAACAAACATTACATTTCATTTCAATTTTTAATCAAGTCTCCCATTTAGGATTTTGAAAGGCATGAGCTGGCAGTAAAACCCAGACATGTGGTAACTTTCCCTAATTTGGATGAGCATCTTTCTTTCATTTAAGAGGCATTTGACTGGTATACTTGCACATACACAAGTAAGGTCCCCTCTTGAATGAAATGAATTCAGTTATTCTGTCACTCTTTTAAATGTTTGTGGTAGAATAGTACAAATACCTCTCTGTAAAGATGATTTCATGTCTCTTTACTGTAAACAGAGATTTAATTCAAAGCTTCAACCTTGAGTTTCAAGCAAGGCACCAAAAATAATTAATAATTAATTAGTTCCCCGAACTACATTAAGCTCTGACTTCCATTAGGGATATGTAGGCATGAGGTTCACAAGGAACCTCAGCGAGCTAATAAAATACCAAAAATAGTCAGTTTGTCTATCTGTGTGTCTTTCTTTAATCAATTCAATTCTTTCTCCTAATACAAAGGAGAAACTTTCCCAATCATTAGCAATAAACACAATCACAATGACACAGAGATGGTTCCTGTAGAGTACTACAGATATGTAGGGTGTTTAAACACTTCCCTATGTATAACCGACCCCCCGCACTCCAGAATTTCTAGTCTAGGTAAAATCCCCACACTTAGCAAACTCTTAGGGTTTAGTTGAGATCTTTTTTTCCCTCTCCTACTCGTAGGACAAATAAGAAAGTTCGTGTGATATCGTAGGAAGAACTGAAACAAAATTCATCCCACCACGGGCGCATTCTCCTTCCAAATTTCGCGTGAAGGGTCTAGCGTGCCGTCCTCCCAAGTGAAACGGGGAGGTAAAAAAAAACGACACCACAGTAAAAATGGCGACTCTGCTGGGGATATAAGTGTTAAAAACCTTGGTATTTCATCCAAACCAATGGTTGACCTGTTGCTGGTCCAGCCCCAATGAGGAATTAGGGATGCCAAATTCCCCCTCAAACAAGAGAGGTCCTGCCTAACCTCTGTGTCATATCATGTGATTGTTGCATATATATTCGTTTATTTTGTTTATTCTGTATCGGGAAAGGGCTTGATTCCCCCTTGTGGTGAGAAATCCAATACCCGGATTTGAGTGCAACATAAGATAGGATGGAGGATGTCTTCCCGGTGAAGGCCCTCTAATCTTGGTTTCCAAGTCTACTCTTGGGATTTGCCTGGCTGGTTGTGATTAACTGCGCCACTGCATTCCGAGACTGATTTGTACCAGGAGGACCTAGAAACACATTAACCCCACTTAAAGCCTTTTTTTAGGACGTAGAGCGGTGATTACGGAAGTAATTGTCACGCAGATACTACACTCAGAGAAAACTCTCTTATAGATACCAATCAACGTATCTTTAAGGTTGAGCAAAAACTCTGAGACCCCTAGAACCCGTTCTACAAGTACAAAAATCCTTAACCTTAGTTTACCATTGGGGCGGGGATTGCGTTTTGACTTCATGACCACTATACCCTTCAACGCCATGTTTGTTTAAAACTCTTGTGTGTGCATTCATGCATTCATGCATCATTCATTAATAACAACTAAAAACAAAAGAGTCTTTTTTCGAGTCGTTTTTCAAGGAAACTAAATAATGAACGTTTTGAACTTCATAGAAAGAGAGAAACGGAGAAAGGACTTAAGGATCTATACCATGGATTACGGAAGAAAGAGAGCTAGGAAATACACCTTCAAGATTCCCCTGGTCGAGGAACTGGGAAAGCTCGGAAAACTGGTGGTCAACCCCCAGGCTTTCAAGGAGAAGTATGGAAAACTTCTGCCTTTGCTCAATACCAACATGGTGGATGGGATCCTTCCCACCTTGGTACAGTTTTACGATCCAACGTATCACTGCTTCACCTTTCCAGATTATCAGCTCATGCCTACGTTAGAGGAGTACTCTCGTCTGATTGGAATACCCGTGTACGCGCAAGATCCGTACTCCGGTTTGGAAAAGAATCCTGACGACATTATCATTGCTGCAACTACTCCTTTGAACGTAGTCGACATCAGAACTCATATGGTGAGTAGAGGAGGAATTCAAGGATTGCCCTCCAAATTCCTGTTTGATCAAGCTCGGTACTTCGTTAGCATCCAAGATATGAGCGCTTTTGAGGAAATCTTGGCTCTGCTTATCTACGGATTGTTTTTGTTCCCTAACATTAACAATTTCGTCGACATCAACGCAATTAAGAAATCCAGTTCCAACCTTGCTTGCGGATGCTTATCACTCTGTGCATTCAAGAAACCTGCAGCAAGGAGGATTAATCACATGCTGCGTACCGTTGTTATACGAATGGTTCGTTTCGCACCTGCCGAAGTCTAGCACATTCTGGAATATGAGGGATGGCCTTTACTGGTCACAGAAAATCATGTCTCTCACTCATACGGACATTGAGTGGTGTAGTCCTGACAACGACGAAACCAAGATCATCTTCAGTTGCGGAAGTTTTCCCAACGTACCCCTTATTGGAACTAAGGGAGGAATCAGTTACAATCCAGCTTTAGCCCGTCGTCAATACGGTTATCCCATGAAAAATATACCAAGTAACATCCAATTGGAGGGTCTGTTCTTCAAGAACATCGACGATCATAACAACATGCTGAAGAAGGAAATTGTCCAAGCCTGGCGTCTTGTACACAGCAAAGGGAGAAGATTGTTAGGAAACATCTTTGCATCTCCCTGGATCCTTACCTTCAATGGGTACGCGTCAGAGCATTCAAACTCAGGATGCCATATCAACATCAAGAACCTATTCCCCTAAGGGAACCAATTTACCTTTTCTCCACCGATGTTGAAAAACTGCAAGAGGCATTAAACAAGGTATGCCAAGAAAGGAATGCTTGGAGGAACAAGTATCGAATTGTCAACACGGAAAATGTTGAGATTCAAAACATCCTAAGAAGGAAGGATGAGTTACTTGAAGTACTCGATCGACAAGTGACACAATCATCACTTTCTCATCATATCCCTCCTGCTTCCTGGATCATCGATCAGCTCACATCAGAGAACGCTCAGCTCAAGAAACAAAAGAAGATGCTAGAACGTGAAGTCGGCTCATCATCAAAATTTTAGAGTCCTTTCTCTCAGTTTCTCTGTATTTCCCTTTTCAAAGTGTGTAAAAACGGAGTTTTCGCTTAATTAATAAAAGTTTGATGTTTCATAACGTAATTATGGTGTTTCCTTGAAAAATATTAACTTAATTGCATATCATACATCGCTTTAGTTGTACGCACTGACACGAGAATTGTCGCGGATCTAATAGTCACTTTCCTTTCTCCAGAAAGAGAGGAGGAGAAGGAGGTGAACCAAGACTTTCAAGTTGTCTCATCCATACAACACTCGTTCAAGTCGCAAGAAGAGAATGGAAGACTTTGAGCAAGAGAATGAAGAACTCAGAGAAGAGATTAATACTCTCAAAGGTACTGTTGAAAGACTCAATAGTATGGTAGAAGCCCTGGTAGTTGCGCAGAATCGACCAACGCCAGAAGAACCGCAAAGGACTGTGGTTTCCGAGATTGTTTCTACTCCCATTCCTCAGTATACCATGCCGCCTGATCGACCTTGGGGCATGCCGTATAACTTTATTCCAGAAGGGTACATACCCCCAGTTTCTGAAGTTCCAAGAGCTACCATGGATATGCGTCCACCGGAGGGTTACAAACCTCTGGAAATTAAAGTTCCAAGAGCAACGGCAATGGGTTTCGCACAACAGACTGCAGAGATTCCAAGATCTGCTGTCATGGCTTCTCCACAGCCCATTATGCATACTTTTCCTCCACAGGGCGGACAAGTATATCATCACGCTCCAAGTGAGGATGCTGGCGTGTATGAAAGATTGGACGAGTTCCAAGAACAGTTTCTGCAAATGCAGAAGGAACTCAAGACTCTTCGAGGACAAGATCTATTTGGAAAGAATGCTGCAGACCTCTGTTTGGTTCCAAATGTTAAGATTCCTCACAAATTCAAAGTACCAGATTTCGAGAAGTACAAAGGGAATTCATGCCCACAAAGTCATCTCGTAATGTACGCTCGAAGAATGTCAACTCAGACTGATAATCAACAACTATTCATTCATTATTTTCAAGACAGCCTGACTGGTGCTGCACTCAAATGGTACATGAACTTGGACAGTTCAGAGATTCGTACTTTTCGAGACCTCGGAGAGGCCTTCGTCAAACAGTATAAGTACAATCTGGATATGGCTCCCGACAGAGATCAACTCCGGGCCATGACTCAAAAGGATAGAGAAAGCTTCAAGGAATACGCTCAGAGATGGCGTGAAGTTGCTGCTCAAATTTGTCCACCACTTGAAGAGAAAGAAATGACAAAAATCTATCTCAAAACTTTGAGTCCATTTTACTACGGACGAATGGTTGCAAGTGGACCAAGTGACTTTACTGAGATGGTAAACATGGGTGTACGTTTAGAAGAAGCAGTTCGGGAAGGACGTTTGAACAAAGAACCAGAATCTTCTATTGGTCCAAGGAAGTATGGAAGTTCTTTCCAGAAGAAAAAAGATCAAGATGTCAGCAATGTCTTGCACAAAATCAAGAAGAAATTTCAACCTCAAGTTGCAACAATAACTCCGGTTGTTAACTCAGCGCCAGCTTATCAACCTCAGGTTTCGCAACAACAAATTCAACAAAGGTCGCAGCAACCTCAGCAGCAGGTTCGACCTCCAAATTACAACAATCGGGCTCCAAGGTATCCTGCCTTTGACCCCGTACCAATGCCGTATGCAGAATTGTTTCCAACGTTACTGGCAAAAGGACTCATTCAGACAAGAAGTCCTCCAAATCCTACAAACAGTTCCTCACCATGGTATAAGGCTGACCAATCTTGTCCCTATCATCAGGGGGCACCAGGTCACAATATTGAGAATTGTTTCCCTTTCAAGATTGACGTCCAACGATTAGTGAAGAGCGGAATGCTATCCTTCAAAGATACTAGTCCAAACGTCCAAGCAAATCCTTTGCCGCAGCATAAAAAAGCTTCAGTAAATTTGATAGATCAACACCCTAACGTCATTCAAATCTACGACATTCGTCAGATAGGGGAAAATCTTGTCAAGATGCACGCTAAACAAGCTGGGTACGGCCATGTACCACCTCACAACTACTTCACATGCGATATTTGTCCAAAGAATAATCAAGGATGTGCCGTAGTTCAAGCTGCATTACAAGAACAAATGGACTTGGGATGGATTCAACATATCCAAGTCAGAACTGAACATGACATCAACATGGTTCAAGGGTGTCCAAGAGAATACAAAATCTACAAAGTTGAAGATCTTGAAGGATCGGTAGTCAGGTTCCATAAAACTTTAAATGGACTTGCCTACTTTGGAACAGATTTCCACGCTTACAGTAGATGCAGAATTTGTCGAAGAAATTCACGAGGATGTTTGCGTGTTCGCAACGACATTCAAAAGCTGGTGGATGACCATACCATTACTGTTCTTGCCAACAGAGAAGATGATGAAGTCTTTACCGTATCTCCTCAAATTAATCAAGTTGAGCCAATGCAAGTTAAGTATGATAGCAGGAAGACAGCAGTTGCGCCACTAGCCATCTACTTACCAGGTCCTGTACCGTATAAGTCCAGCAAAGCTATACCATACAAGTACAATGCTGCGTACATTGAAAATGGTAAGGAAACACCATTACCGTCTGTTGTCAACATTGCTGATGTTAGTCGAGTCACCAGAAGTGGACGAGTCTTCAACAGAACAACAGAAAATGTGGAGAAACCTTCGGAGGAAGTACCACATAGGCAAGACAATCATCCGACCAATGCTGTTCAAGCGAAAGAAAATGATGAGATCTTGAAGTTAATCCAGAGGAGTGAATACAACATTGTAGATCAATTACTACATACTCCGTCTAGGATTTCTGTTCTTTCCCTGCTATTGAGTTCTGAAGCTCATAGGGAAGCTCTACAGAAAGTTTTGGAACAAGCTTTTGTAGAACCTAGCGTCACAATAAGCCAATTCAACAACATCGTTGCCAACATCTCCGCCGGAACTAACCTAAGTTTCTGTGACGAAGATCTTCCTGAAGAAGGAGTGGACCATAATCTTCCACTTCACATCTCAGTTGGCTGCATGGGTGATATACTCACAGGAGTCCTAATAGACAACGGATCCTCTCTCAACGTCATGCCTAAATCAACATTGTCAAGATTATCTTTCGAAGATTACCCTCTAAGAAAAAGTCATGTCATCGTCAAAGCATTTGATGGATCAAGGAAGTCAGTTTTCGGAGAAGTGGATTTTCCCATAACTATTGGACCTCAGATGTTCAAAATCACTTTCCAAGTTATGGATATTCCAGCACAATACAGTTGTTTGCTAGGTCGGCCATGGATTCATGAGGCTGGGGCAATCACTTCAACACTTCATCAGAAACTGAAGTTCATAAGAAATGACAATTTGGTAACCGTATGTGGAGAACGAGCTCCGATCGTCAGCAACCTGTCATCATTCTCCGACATAGAACCAAAAGAAGTTGTTTGAACTAAATTCCAAGCCCTTTCCTTGGACAAAGGAAAGGAGAAAGCAGCGTCTATCTCTTCATACAAAGATGCAATCCAAGTTGTAAAGGATGGCACTACCAGTGGTTGGGGGCACATTAATATTCCTACCAACAACAAGAACATAACAGGAATTGGATTCTTTCCGACATCATCAAAAGCTATCCCAAGGATTGAGGTAGTTCTCCCTATTCAAGAAACTTTCTGCAGTGGAGGTTTTCTTCAACCTGTTCAACAAACAGTCAATACCATCGGTACGGAAAACACCGATGAAGAGGAATGGTTATCCTATCTTAACAAAGCAGGATATATCTCCCTATCAGAGTCTGATTCACCTTGCTGTTATCCGACTAAAGGATCTGAAAGTAAGACTCAACCAATCAGTGATGAAGTTACAGACAACTTCACCACCAGAAGTCATGGTTCATCAGAAGAAGTTCCTCCTATCCCCGAAGAGACTTGGGATACATTAGGAGAACCAAGCGGAAAATTCGACTACATGGTGAAATACTCCGATCCTGGAAGTTCAAGAATCTCTCTTGAAGATATTGTTCCAACTGGATGGAACAGTGATTTTGAGTACCTCTCTCAGCCAAAAGAGATGAATAACCCTTGCTATTCATCATCATCGACTGGTGAAATCATCATTGAGGATTATATCCCCAAGTCACCTTCCGAGGCTACGGATCTAGAGTTCACATATCTAGTCAATGCCATCTTGGGAGAAGAGCAAGACCAAAATACAGAAGAGGATGATCTCGAAAGTGTCTCCGACAACGAGTCTCTCCATTCAGAAGATTGGAAGTTTCCTCAAAAGAAAAACCGACATACTCCACTTGGAAATAGGTATGCTCACACCGCTCAGTCTGCTGAAGTAGAAGAAGATCGTCTGAGTGTTGCAAAGACAGTGGTTGGTAAATCAAGACCTACCACAGGCCAGCTTAAGCCTAAGGTTCCAGATTACTTAGTGCACAATGGGGTTTGCCACTACTGGACAGATGTTGAAGTTTCAACTGTTGTTCGCACTCCTAAGTAGGAACTTTCACCGTTATTTTGTCCTCTCACCATAGCCCAGGGTGAAGAGATGTTTCATAGGGCTTTGCATTTTACTATTTCTTAGGAAAATGTCCCTCTTTGCTTCGCCCAAAGCAATAGAGTTTTGTTTTATAGGGTCTTTGTTTCAAGAAATGACTGTCAATAAATATAAATGTCATTCTGTTCCTTCGTTTAGTTTTTCCTTTTCTTTTTTCGGAAATTGGTAATCCTAAAAAATACCCTTAAAAAACATCAAAAACTGCATACACCGAGTCTTCCCTCGTTGTCTAAATAAAATTTATCACACATATGCAGATTAATCATAAAATACCCCGTTGAAACGTGCGACCGTATGACTTCTCCAAGCTTTGAGTTTCCTGTATTCGAGGCAGAGGAAGAAGAAGACGAAGAAATATCAAAGGAAATTTCACGATTACTTCAACAAAAGGAAGAGGCCATTCAGCCATACAATGAGCCTCTAGAGATCATTAACCTTGGTTCCGATGGAAACAGAAAAGAGGTTAAGATTGGAGCTTCGCTCAGTTCAGAGATCAGAGAGAGTTTGATACAACTGCTCAAAGAATTCTCAGATGTCTTTGCTTGGTCTTATCAAGATATGCCAGGTTTGGATACCAGTATAGTGGAGCATCACTTGCCATTAAAAGCAGAATGCCCTCCAGTCAAGCAAAAATTGAGAAGAACTCATCCGGAGATGGCCATGAAAATCAAAGAGGAAGTTCAAAAGCAGATCAACGCAGGTTTCCTCATCACTTCAGAATACCCTCAGTGGTTAGCTAACATTGTTCCCGTTCCTAAGAAAGACGGAAAAGTCCGCATGTGCGTCGACTACAGAGATTTGAACAAAGCTAGCCCTAAGGATGATTTTCCTTTACCACATATTGATATGTTGGTAGACAGTACAGCAAAATCCAAAGTTTTCTCATTCATGGACGGATTTTCAGGATACAACCAAATCAAAATGGCACCTGAAGACATGGAAAAAACAGCTTTCATCACCCCCTGGGGCACGTTCTGCTATGGTGTTATGCCTTTTGGACTAAAGAACGCAGGGGCAACTTATCAAAGGGCCATGACTATACTTTTCCACGACATGATGCATAAAGAAGTGGAAGTCTATGTGGATGATATGATTGCCAAATCAGAAAATGAAGAAGATCACATACAAAATCTGACAAAGTTATTTCAACGCTTACGGAAGTTTCAGCTTCGCCTGAACCCCAACAAGTGCACCTTTGGTGTCTACTCAGGAAAACTCCTTGGTTTCATTGTCAGCAAACGAGGAATTGAAGTAGATCCAGACAAAGTCAAGGCAATTCAAGAAATGCCTTCACCCAGAACCGAGAAACAAGTTAGAGGATTTCTTGGACGTCTGAATTACATCTAGAGATTCATATATCTCATGACTGCAACTTGCGCTCCTATCTTCAAACTTCTACGGAAAAATCAAAGTTGCGTCTGGACAGACGATTGTCAGAAAGCGTTCGACAGCATTAAGGAATATCTGCTCGAACCACCCATTTTGTCTCCTCCAGTGGAAGGAAGACCTTTGATAATGTACTTAACCGTCTTAGAAGACTCCATGGGTTGTGTCCTTGGACAGCAAGACGAGACAAAGAGAAAAGAGCATGCCATTTACTACCTAAGCAAGAAATTCACTGACTGTGAATCCCGCTACTCCATGCTCGAGAAGACGTGTTGTGCTTTGGCCTGGGCTGCCAAGCGTCTCCGCCAGTACATGATTCGACATACTACTTCTTTGATCTCTCATATGGATCCAATCAAGTACATCTTTGAGAAGCCTGCTTTAACTGGGAGAATTGCCCGTTGGCAGATGTTGTTATCAGAATATGACATTGAGTATCACGCACAGAAAGCCGTGAAAGGAAGCATTCTAGCTGAGCACCTGGCTCACCACCCACTCAATGGTCATGAATCAACCAGTTTCGACTTTCCAGACGAGGAAGTCATGTACCTCAAGATGAAAGATTACGACGAGCCACTACCAGATGAAGGACCTGAGATAGGATCCCAGTGGGGCTTAATCTTTGACGGAGCTGTCAATGCTTATAGACGAGGAATTGGGGCAATCATTGTTACACCTCAGGGTACCCATATTCCATTTACCGCCAGATTAACTTTCAAATGCACAAACAATGAGGCCGAATATGAAACTTGCATCATGGGTCTCGAAGAAGCCGTGGATCTAAGAATCAAACACTTGGATGAATACGGAGATTCTGCTTTGGTCATCAATCAAATCAAAGGAGAATGGGAAACACGCCAACCAGGGCTAATTCCTTACAAAGACTACGCGAGGAGATTATTACCATTCTTCGACAGGGTAGATTTTCATCACATTCCTCGTGAAGAAAACAACTAGGCTGATGCATTAGCCACACTCTCTTCCATGATTAGGATAAATCATTGGAATGACATTCCTCGGATCGATGTTATGCGCCTGGATAGGCCCGCTCATGTTTTCACAGTAGAAGCAATCATCGACGACAAACCGTGGTATCACGACATCAAGAACTTTCTTCAAAAGCAAGAGTACCCTCTTGGGGCGTCAAAGAAAGATAGAAAGACTTTGAGAAGGTTAGCTTGTAGTTTCTTCCTGAATGAAGATGTCTGTACAAGAGAAACTTCGACATGGTCCTGCTCAGATGCGTTGACAGAAAAGAAGCACAAATACTCATGAGAGAAATACATGAAGGTTCCTTTGGTACTCACACCAATGGACATACCATGACAAGGAAAATACTGAGAGCAGGATATTATTGGCTGACGATGGAGTCAGATTGCTACCAGTACACAAAGAGGTGTCACAAATGTCAGATCTACGCCGATAGAATTCATGTGCCACCATCTCTTCTCAACATACTCTCTTCCCCTTGGCCTTTCTCCATGTGGGGAATCGACATGATTGGAATGATCGTGCCAAAAGCGTCCAACGGACATCGCTTCATCTTGGTAGCTATAGACTATTTCACCAAATGGGTTGAAGCAGCTTCATATGCAAACGTTACAAGACAAGTTGTCATCAGGTTTATCAAGAATCACATCATCTGTCGCTACGGTATTCCTAGCAGGATAATCACTGACAATGGGTCAAATTTGAATAACAAAATGATGAAGGAGCTTTGTGAAGAATTCAAGATTGAGCATCACAACTCATTTCCTTACCGACCAAAGATGAATGGAGCTGTAGAAGCAGCTAACAAAAACATCAAGAAAATCATTCAGAAGATGGTCATCACTTACAAAGATTGGAATGAAATGCTCCCGTATGCTCTTCATGGTTACCGTACATCAGTACGTACTTCGACTGGAGCAACTCCTTTCTCCCTTGTATATGGCATGGAGGCAGTCCTACCTATAGAGGTTGAAATCCCATCAATGAGAGTTTTGATGGAGGCAAAATTAACAGAAGCCGAGTGGTGTCCGAGCAGATTCGATGAATTGAACTTGATCGAAGAAAAGCGCATGACAGCTTTATGCCACGGTCAGCTATATCAACACAGAATGAAGAAAGCTTTCGACAAAAAGGTTCGACCTCGCACAATCAAAGAAGGCGACCTTGTACTCAAAAAGATTCAATCTTTTCTCACAGATTCGAGAGGGAAATGGACTCCCAATTATGACGCCCCTACGTGGTCAAGAGAGCTTTCTCAGGAGGAGCCTTAATACTCACGACTATGGATGGAGAAGATTTCACCCGTCCTGTGAACGTCGACGCAGTCAAGAAATACTTCGCCTAAATAATTAAAAGAACAGCTCGCTAAGTTGAAAACTCACAAAGAGCGGCTTAGGCAAAAAAGAGCGTCTCGGTGAATCGAAAACCCGAAAGGGCAATTCAGGCAAAAGTTAGAGACATAAAAAATAAATAATCAATCCCGGTAGACTTAAAACCCGAAAGGGGTAGTTTACGCAAAAGTTAGGGATATATGGCAAGTAACTGTGTTCAGGACAAACTTGATCATTCAAAAATCCATAGCGGAGTATTCATCAGCAGTAGGTCATCTTCTACGAAGCACTAATACAGCGCAAATCGGAGTGGAAGGGAAAGATAACGGTTGTCACGTTTCATCGTAGCCCTTTTCCCGAAAAATTACCAATTTCCAACTTTGTAAATACTCCATGGAATCAAGCATTTGGCTGATTACCATTCCATATATAATAATTTGAGCCTTGTGCTTTTTCTTTGCAAATCTAGTCTTATTCAGTTTCTTGAAATGCATTTTAAGTTTAAACAGTCATTTTCTTAAAACAAATGTTTTCATAAAATAAAATAAATTTACTTGCAAAAATAAAGGTGAAATTCCTTTCTGAGGTTTACAAACAATAGGAAGAATGCAAACAGTTGCTCCGAGAACGGTTGAGACTCCGGGAACCAAGATTTCCCCATGAGGTCGCTTTGCGAACATCTCCCGATGACGGATCTTCACTTCAATTCATATTACTCACTTCGGACAGCGGACAACTGATAACCAGGTATTCCCAACAGAGTTCGAACTACAAGAAGAAGACATCTTCTGATCCACAAGAATTCAAGTCGTATCATAGGATTTTACATCTGCGACAATTCTATTCACATTCACTTTGCATTGCATAATCATCGTAATATTCATGCATTTTGTCTCACACCATATTTGCGTAATGAGCATAGTCTAGCCAGGTTTTGATAGTGTTAATACCCAAATTACTTGGACATATACTCGAGATTCCCCTACAAAGTTGTGAAAGGGTTTTCTTCTTCATGAAGAAGGTTCATACCCCAAATTCCCCAAGCAAGTCAACAAATGGTAGTCTCCCTCAAAGAGATAGTTTGTTCACTTTTGGAAATCCTCAGCCAAGATTCTCCCGCAGAGCGACACTCGACAGTTTTCTTCGGATAAGATAGTCTGTTTCGCGTTTTGGAATTCCCCACAGGGCCGATGAGCGGTTCTCTTCTCTAAGAAGTGTGGATTCCCCGACATAATTACAAGTGTTAGTTTTTCCTCCTGGAAAACAATTTTGTATTTCCCCAGCAAGGTCAAAGGATGCCACTTTCCGTCAAAGAAAATATCTCAGAATCTCCCAGCAGATCGACAAAGGATCCCCAGCGGAGTCAACAAATGGTAGTCTTTTCCCAAGGAAAGACAGTTTGTCTGTTAAACATTCAAGAGGTCGATAAATGTTGGTTTTCACCCCGAAAACAGTTCGTCCGCCTTCAAACAAAGTCATTAGCCCCTCAAAAGAGCGCGGGTCCATATGACAATCTTTCAAAGACGTCAAGTCAAAAGGGAAGATGGTGAAGTTTCTTTATTTACCATCAAATGGTATCTTACCTCCAAGTGCTGGTAAGAAGTTTGATGAGGAAACAAACCTTTGAGTTTCTTTATTTACCGTCAAATGGTATCTTACCTCCAAGTGCTGGTAAGAAGTTTGATGAGGAAACAAACCTTTTGAATTTTTTTTATTTACCGTCAAATGGTATCTTACCTCCAAGTGCTGGTAAGAGGTTTGATGAGGAAACAGACCTTTGAAGTTTCTTTATTTACCGTCAAATGGTATCTTACCTCCAAGTGCTGGTAAGAAGTTTGATGAGGAAACAAACTTTTGAAGTTTCTTTATTACCATCAAATGGTATCTCATCTCCAAGTGCTGATGAGAAGTTTGATGAGGAAACAAACCTTTGGAAATTTTCTCTTAATCTGAGATATTGTCCAAACACAACTGAGACCAGTTTCGAGATATGGATATCCGAAACAAGGGGAGGTTATTTACCTTTTTCTAAGTATCAACACTTAGTTAAAGAAGATGGATTGCACATCCTACACTGCCATCCATTCGCCAGAATCCACATCAAATATTTCTACAGGAGTTTGTCTCCTCATGCCCCGCCAAGTGCGACAACGGGATCAAGTCATGCAAAGTTTTTATCAATTACAACATCTCAGGAGCCCCCAAAATACGGGCATTCTTTGATATTTAAGTCTCTTTTACGCAGGAGAGATCGAGATATCAATCTCTCTCCCTCCAGATAAAAGAAACTTAAATAGGGGCATCTGTCATACCCTAATTTTTGACCCCCCCTGAGATGACATATCTTTAGGATTTTCATCAGGTCAAAGCAAGTGCCCAGAGCAGTCATCCCTTCATCTGGCATTTAATCGAGGATGTTCAAAGACAAGAAAACTCAGGCAAAAGATCAATCAATAGAAAGATTAGTCTCTAATATAATCATAAGACTCAAGAGCTTCATTATTTCACCTATGATTGATTAGACACCCAGTCATCTGAGTACAGGTTTACTCAGGTCACCAGACTAGGTTTTTTTTTTAGCCTATCAAGGACTAAAATCAGGGATCACCTTTGGGAAACCCTAAAAAGCCCTAGGGGATCATTCAAAGATATCAATCATCTTCAAATAGCTCATATGACAAGATCCACTGGACATCACACCTCAATGCAAGGTCTACAGTCATTATTTTCATATGGTCGACGATTAGGGTTTTTGACCTGATTCACCAGGATAGTTGACTTTTAATCAGGGCATGGATTCAAAAATCAAGACATGATTCAAGAACCTCTACTACCTCCATATAATCCATTTACATCACTCATTTGAGGAGAAGATCTTGATTCTACACAAAAGTCCAAATTTTCACTTTATGAGGAAAAAGTCAACTGTATGGATTCACCTTTGACTTTTAAGGTTTTTGGTCAAACCATGACTTTCAAGGATCAATATCATCAATATATGGATATTAAAGTCATTTGACCAAAGAAATTCAAAGAGATTCACCAAGGAGCAAAAAGTCGGGAATTAGGGTTTTTGAGGGCATTGTGGGTACTCAAAATTTCACCTACACAACTCAAAAAACTTCCAACATGAAAGTTGTAGATCTTGCAAAATAAAACAACATCTCACAATGGAACTTTTTTCAAAAGATCATTCATTTAAGAGTTTTGGAAATTTTGGAGTTTTAGGTCATAAACACTTAGAAAATTTTCTAAGTGTTTTAACCTAGTTTTCTTCCAACTTTGGCCTCATTTTTCACAAACTTGCCAAAGGATTCTGAAGAAACTCCAAACTAATGATTTGAAGTAGATGTTTAGGGCTTTCCAAATTGTGTTCAACCTTCTCCAAATTCATTTTGAGCTAAGAGTTATGCTTGTTCAAAGTTGGCCTCATGAAGTGAAATTATAGGTCATGTACAATTTGAAACTTTGCAATTTTGTGCATTTTGCTTCACTAAGTGATGCTACACGACCACTAATGCATCTGAAAACATGCCATGCATCCAAATTCATCATTGCATAAGGATTAGAGAAGATTCCCAAAAACAAAGGCATGTGATTATGTAATGATTGCATTTTTGAATTTATGGCAAATGATGAATCATCAAGGAATCTTGTTCTAAGCCAATTAGAACTCTCCTCTGAATCAGAAATGTTCCCTTAGATCATACAAGATCAATGGTTGGGGAAGCTAGCCCGAAAATGCATCATTGCATTTAGGATCTTTTCAAATTTTCTTCTTGGCTAAGAAACCAAACTCACTACACTAAGCAAGCTTGCTATGTTCAATTGCTTTAAGCCAATTGCCTATAAATAGAGGCCTCTTTCTCATTCAGAAAACACACCAAAGCAACCATATTCCTTGCTTTCTCTTTCTCTTCTCATGCTTATTGTTTTTCAAAGTTCTTTGGCAAGAAGAATCGTTTTCTTCAAACCAGAGCTTATCTTTGGAAAGTAAGCATTCTAACATCTCAAGGGAGATCATTTGAGGTGATCCAAGCACCTGGATCACTTCTGTAAGTGGAGGAACGCCATTGTTGCTCTCACTTTGGAGCTGTTGCAGTTGGAGGTCCATAGAGCAATTCAGAAGGTTTCCAACAAAGCCAAGCATCCAGGCACGTTCCATAGGAGGTAGTGAAGCTGTTCAGATGGCTGCAGCTCATCTGTAACTCAAGAATCATCACTCTCCATGTTCACTTGAAGCTTAAATCGAGGGAGGTCCATAGAACAATTCAGAAGGATTCAGGCCACAATAAGCATCCAGTTAGCATCACTGAGTTCCAAGGAAGCTTTTAGGATCATCCACGCAAGCCCAGGTGCTCTCCATCATCCTCACGACCTTTAATTTCAGAGGTAAGTTTCTGAACTCCACCCCTTTAATTTAAGCACTCTTTGTGATAAAGCTCGATTCTATTCTATTCAGCATCATAAGAGGATTAAAAACCCTCTATCATCAGTCATTTATGCTTCAGTATAGTCATTTAATTTGAATTTCAAATTTTAGGGTTCTTCACGTATTTTAGATAATTCAGTAGATATAGTTAATATAAATTCATAATAGTTACATATCTAGAATCGTGAGGGAATTTAGAGCAAGTTTGGTTTTTATATCGTTGCAAATGGTTGAGAATTGAGGGAGTTCAGAAATTCAAATTGTTGGAGCTTGAGGAAGAAGATGACAATGGTGGTGGCGCGCAAATTTCAAACCTTAGGGTAGAGTTTATTTTATATTTAATGATAGGTGTTTCATAAACGACTGAACAACTTGCCCCAGTGGCCACACATGCGCTCTTAGTCTCCTCATGCCCAAAGTCTGGGGTTCGAATCCCCCTCGCCCCAGACTTTTTGTTTCTCTTATTTTTTTCATGATTTAACACTCGTCTGAAAATATAATGAGTTGGATGTGTATCATAAACACCAAGCGCACGTTGGCCCAGTGGTGTTGTTTTGAGTTGTTGACTTCAAGGGCGTGGGTTCAAACCATGGTGAGGCCAAAATGTTATTTTTTATCACTTTTCCTCTTCATTTTCTTTACAACTTCACACCATTAATTCACCTATCAAATTAAATCATTTTCACTCCATTTTTCACACACTTGTTATTTAATATACCTATTTTATGAATAATCAAAAAAATCATAAAAATATTATTTATTTCATGTATTTTAATTAGGTTTAAAATAGTATGTTTTAAATGTTTTCTTAAACACTTTAAAATATATATTTTCTTTTTGTTTTAAACTAACTACTTTGTGAATAATTTTATGATAAAACCCTAATTATTTAGGTCTTAATTGGGTATAGATTTCATCTTTGCCTTAATTAAGTTGACTTTTGTCAATATTCAAAACTGTTTTCAATCTCTGATTAAACAGACGATTAAGGTTTTCAAACAACAAAACCTTATATCATTTCAATCATTTTCAACTGTTTCTCATAAACAATAAATCATTTTTCATATGGGCCTCTAATAGAGTGTAAGTCCCAAACACCTTCTCTTCTTAGCTTGTTTTCAAAACTGTATTTTCAAAATCTTCTTTCTGTTTTCAAAACATTCTTCTGGTATTTGAAGGGCATTATTCCCGGTGAAACTCTTCAGATACCTATGTGACCTTTGTCCATCTTCACTTCTTCTGTTTTCAAAAACCATTAACTGTTTATCATATATATTCAACTGTTATCCACCAATTACTGTTGAGGCTCTGTACATACTTCTTCAAAGGCCTCCACTCCATCCAGGTTAGGCTTTACAAGCTTTCAATTTACAGTCTTTATTTAAATTACTGTCAAATATAAACTGTACATATATTAGTTTAGAACTACGTTTGAGTATAAACCCTAGGACAGTTAAACTATATATATATTATAGGAATATGGCCTAGGATTGAGAATGTCTTCCCGGTGAAGGCTCTTTCCTAAGTAGAGATCTGTAGTTCAAACCCCCAAGATGAATTATTCCCGGTGAAACATCTTGGCAAAAACCTTAGAATCCAAAAAAATAGGACACATCCACCCAAAGAGGAATTATTCCCGGTGAAACCTCTTACCCATTTGCTTAGAGCCAAAATAAGTTCAAAACTACATAGCTTTCTCTTGTGCTATAACAAGGACCCTCGATTAGCCTCCTCTTGGGCTTTGTACAAGGACCCACAGGCTTCTTAAAAGCATTTCCAGCTTCCTCTTGAGCTTGTATACAAGGACCCATCAGGTTTCTTACAAACATAGGAACAGGTCTTTAGTCACCTTTTAACATACCCTGGTGAGTTTCTTCTAATTTAAAACCAGAATTTAAACAAGCTAAGATTGTCTCAATTTTACATTGAGTACACCTTTTGGAATGAGAGACATGGACAGTCTCTGTCACCCTTATCTTCATCAATCTTCCTTAGCAGAGTCTAGGATCCATGTTTGATCATCCTCAGCAAGTGTCAGCCTTCATCTTGGGCTTTAAACAAGAAGTCTCCTCTAGATAACCTTTCTGCCATTCATTTTAATCAAAACCCCTGGAAAGGGTTAGCCTCCACACATTCTATCATTTTAACAAAAATCCCTGGAAAGGGTTAGCCTCCAACACATTTTATCATTTTAACAAAAATCCCTGGAAAGGGTTAGCCTCCAAATCATTCAATCATTTTAATAAAAACCCCTGGAAAGGGTTAGCCTCCACACATTCCTTCATTTCAATAAAAACCCCTGGAAAGGGTTAGCCTCCAAACATTCCTTCATTTTAATAAAAATCCCTGGAAATGGTTAGCCTCCAAATCATTTTATCATTTTAACCAAAACCCCTGGAAAGGGTTAGCCTCCAACACATTCTTTCATTTTAATCAAAATCCCTGGAAAGGGTTAGCTTCCAAAATCAGTCCTTCAAAAAACCAAAGATTCATTCTCTTAGGAGATAATTTCCCCAAGAGTCAAAACCCCTGGAAAGGGTCAGCCTCCAAAAACATGACAAAAATCAGTCTTTTAACAGACAATTTCTCCAGCTAAGTCATAATCCCTGGAAAGGGTTAGCTTCCAAAGAAAAACAGTCTTTTAATAAATAAACCCTCCAGTAAAGTCAAAATCAACAAAAACAGTTAGCCTCAACCTTGGGTTTCATACAAGGCACCAAAACAATAAAACTCCCCTGTCAAGAGTCAGCCTCAACCTTGGGCATTGTACAAGGCAGATAATAGAGTCTCCCCTAGTGAGTCCTTCATTGTTCAGTAGCCACAACCTTGGGCTTTGTACAAGGCAGATAAACCATGTTGTGTGTCAAAGATTCCTAACACCTAGGATCTTTTCCCCATAGAGTCATCCATACTCATTTTATTTAAGAGTCAGCCACAACCTTGGGCTTTGTACAAGGCAGAAAATAATGTTTTCCCTAGCTAGAGTCAGCCTCAATTCTAGGCTTTGTACAGAACACCAAACAAAAATCCATCAAATAAACACTCTCCAAATAGAGTCAGTCTCAATTCTGGGCTTTGTACAGAACACAAAAATACCCTGTAATTAATCCCCAGTAGAGTCATCTCACAGAGTCAAATAATATTAATAAAATCAATCAAAAAGCCTCAAGCTTGGGCCTCATGCAAGCCAGCTAAAGTCAAATCTTTCATACAGTAGATAGACATATCTTATCTCTATAGAGAGATATTTTTACTACTCTACCACATTCAAACAAACATTACATTTCATTTCAATTTTTAATCAAGTCTCCCATTTAGGATTTTGAAAGGCATGAGCTGGCAGTAAAACCCAGACATGTGGTAACTTTCCCTAATTTGGATGAGCATCTTTCTTTCATTTAAGAGGCATTTGACTGGTATACTTGCACATACACAAGTAAGGTCCCCCTCTTGAATGAAATGAATTCAGTTATTTTGTCACTCTTTTAAATGTTTGTGGTAGAGTAGTACAAATACCTCTCTGTAAAGATGATTTCATGTCTCTTTACTGTAAACAGAGATTTAATTCAAAACTTCAACCTTGAGCTTCAAGCAAGGCACCAAAAATAATTAATAATTAATTAGTTCCCCGAACTACATTAAGCTCTGACTTCCATTAGGGATATGTAGGCATGAGGTTCACAAGGAACCTCAGCGAGCTAATAAAATACCAAAAATAGTCAGTTTGTCTATCTGTCTGTCTTTCTTTAATCAATTCAATTCTTTCTCCTAATACAAAGGAGAAACTTTCCCAATCATTAGCAATAAACACAATCACAATGACACAGAGAAGGTTCCTGTAGAGTACTACAGATATGTAGGGTGTTTAAACACTTCCCTATGTATAACCGACCCCCCGGACTCCAAAATTTCTAGTCTAGGTGAAATCCCCACACTTAGCAAACTCTTAGGGTTTAGTTGAGATCTTTTTTTCCCTCTCCTACTCGTAGGACAAATAAGAAAGTTCGTGTGATATCGTAGGAAGAACTGAAACAAAATTCATCCCACCACGGGCGCATTCTCCTTCCAAATTTCGCGTGAAGGGTCTAGCGTGCCGTCCTCCCAAGTGAAACGGGGAGGTAAAAAAAAACGACACCACACACTTGTGACATCTTTTCACGTGTTTGTAACAGTCTGATTCCATTGTCAACCAATAGTATCCTGCTCTTAAGATTTTCTTGGACATTGCATGCCCATTTGAATGGATTCCAAAGGATCCTTCATGCACTTCATGCATTAACATGTATGCTTCGTGTCTATCCACGCATCTGAGCAAAACCATGTCGAAGTTTCTTTTGTATAACACATCTCCATTCAGGAAGAAACAGCCAGAAAGCCTCCTTAGAGTTTTCTTATCTTTGTTTGATGCCCCAAGCGGGTACTCTTGAGTTTGAAGGAAACGCTTGATGTCGTGAAACCACGGTTTATCATCGATGACTGCTTCAGTTGCAAACACATAGGCGGGCCTTTCAAGGCGCATAATTCTGACTTTAGGCATATCGTTCCAATGATTGACTTTGAACATGGAAGATAGAGTAGCCAAGGCGTCTGCCATTCGATTCTGATCTTGTGGTATATGATGCAATTCAACCTTGTTGAAGAAAGTCAACAGACGTCTTGCATAATCTCTGTAAGGAATCAAGCCAGGGTGGTAAGTTTCCCATTTGTCTTTGATTTGGTTGATCACAAGGGCTGAATCTCCATATA
Organism: Vicia villosa; assembly: GCF_029867415.1. Lineage (NCBI taxonomy): Eukaryota > Viridiplantae > Streptophyta > Magnoliopsida > Fabales > Fabaceae > Vicia > Vicia villosa. The sequence goes on from NC_081183.1 coordinate 71,751,984, forward strand.
TGTCGAGGATCTTGATCCTTAAGTCAATGGCTTCTTCGAGACCCATGATACAAGCTTCATATTCTGCGATGTTGTTGGTGCAATCAAATAGTAATCTGGCGGAGAACGGGATATGAGTACCCTTGGGAGTGATGATGACTGCCCCAATTCCATTGCCAAAAGCGTTTACTGCTCCATCAAAAATTAGGACCCATCTTGATCCAGGATCAGGTCCTTCTTCAGGTAACGGTTCGTCACAATCTTTCATTTTCAAGTACATGACATCTTCATCAGGAAAGTCAAACTTGAGAGATTGATATTCATTAATTGGTTGATGCGCCAAGTGATCGGTGAGAATGCTTCCTTTGACCGCTTTTTGAGCACGGTATTCAATGTCATATTCAGATAACAGCATTTGCCACCGGGCAATCCTTCCTGTTAAGGCAGGCTTTTCAAAGACGTACTTGATCGGATCCATTTTGGAGATTAACCAAGTAGTATTGTTGATCATGTATTGGCGGAGACGTTTTGAAGCCCAAGCCAAAGCACAACATGTTTTTTCGAGCATGGAGTAACGAGACTCACAGTCTGTGAATTTCTTACTCAAGTAATAGATGGCATGCTCCTTCTTACCGGTTTCATCTTGCTGTCCAAGCATACAACCCATGGATTCTTCCAACACAGTAAGGTACATGATTAGTGGTCTTCCTTCAACCGGAGGAATCAATATTGGTGGTTCTAACAAGTACTCTTTGATACTGTCGAACGCTTTCTGGCAATCTTCAGTCCATACAACCCCTTGATCTTTGCGGAGAAGCTTGAAAATTGGCCCACAAGTAGCAGTCATTTGAGAGATAAATCTGGAGATATAGTTCAATCGTCCGAGAAATCCTCTTACTTGCTTTTCAGTTTTTGGTGCAGGCATCTCTTGAATAGCTCTGACTTTGTCGGGATCTACTTCAATACCTCTTTGGCTGACAATGAAACCCAAGAGTTTTCCGGATCTAACCCCAAAAGTACATTTGTTAGGATTCAAGCGAAGCTGATCTTTCCTTAGTCGTTGAAACAACTTTAAAAGGTATTCAATATGTTCTTCTTCTGTGCTGGACTTGGCTATCATGTCGTCCACATAAACTTCAATTTCTTTATGCATCATGTCATGAAAGAGAGTAGTCATTGCCCTTTGGTAAGTTGCGCCTGCATTCTTTAATCCAAACGACATCACTTTGTAGCCAAATGTACCCCATGGGGTGATGAAAGATGTCTTCTCCATGTCTTCAGGAGCTATCTTGATCTGATTATAACCGGAGAACCCGTCCATGAAGGAAAAGACGTTGAACTTAGCGGTGTTATCGACCAGTATGTCGATATGAGGTAATGGAAAGTCATCTTTTGGACTGGCCTTGTTCAAGTCACGGTAGTCAACACACATTCTGACTTTGCCATCTTTCTTCGGAACTGGAACTATGTTGGCCAACCATTGAGGATACTCAGAGGTGACTAGAAAACCTGCGTCGAGTTTCTTTTGGCTTCAATGGCAAGTAATGCTGAACAATATTGGTATCCAACCCAGGCATGTCTTGGTAGGACCAGGCAAACACGTCAACATATTCTTTGAGAAGGTTTGTCAACTTACTCTTGATATCAGTATCAAGCAGCGATCCAATGGTCACTTTTTTTTTGTCTTCTTCAGAACCCAAGTTGATCTTTTCTAGAGGCTCTTTGTGAGGCAGAATGGCTCTTTCCTCGTGCTTAAGTAATCGAGAGATCTCGTCCGGGATCTCCTCTTCTTCCTCTTCTTCGGCTTCGAACACATGAAACTCAAAGTTGGGAGAGGGCATAGGGTTATTGCATTCAATGGGTTTATCAATAGTAAATCTGCACATATGATTTATATTTATTTCAGAAAATTTATGAATGTAAGAGTGTATGCAGATCATTGAAAAAATTTTTTTTGGTTTTTTTTTTTGGTTTTTTAGGATTACCATTTCCAGAAAAAAAGCAAAAATAAAACATATAATGTAGGGAATTCAAAATGACACTTTATTTATGATTCATTTTTGAAACAAAGCCCTAAACACAAACTCATTTGTCTTGGGCAGGACAAAGAGGGAAACTTTTAAAACAAAGCCCTATACACAAACTTATTCGGGCAAAACATTTAAAAGCAAAGCCCTATAAAACATCTCTCTGCTTTGGGCAAGGCAGGAGGTCAAAATAACAGCGAGGTGATTACTTTGAGCGCCGAACAACATTCGGAACGTCGACAGCTTTCTAGTAGCAACGAACTCCTCTGTGTATTATGTATTCAGGAAAATTCTTCTCAGAATTATCTTCAGTATTGACATTGACCGCTGGTCGAGCAGGATTTGAAGGTCCTGGTTTGTCACCCTTGTTCTTTGTAGAGTTGAAACGGTCTTCTTCTACTTCTTGAAGAGCATAAGATGGGTCACAATCTTCAGAATTTTCAGGATGTAATTCCCAATCTTCAGGATGAAGAGACTCGTTGTGAGAGACACTTTCTGAGTCAACTGCGGGGCCATCTTCCCCTTCATCTTCAAAAATGGCATTTATGTGATAATAACCATCTTCAGGATTATAAACCTTGGCAGATGCATTGAAGCCGAAACCTTCAGTAATTTCAGGCTGCTGAGAAAATTGAGAGGGCTGATAAGCCTCTTCTGGTTGACTATTATATTCAAAGGAATCTCCCCATCCAGTTGGTTGGATGTCTTTAATCGCAATCTTTGAACTTTCAGGTGCAGTATATTTCACCATATAATCATATTTTCCACTTGGTTGTCCCAAGGTGTCCCAGATTTCTGCAGGAACAGACTCAATTTCTTTGCCTTTAGATTTCTCTGAAGGAGAATGGAACGGTGCATGTGGTTCTTCCTGAGATATGTATCCCGAGTCATTGAGATAACATTTCCATTCCTCTTCATTATCAGGTAGACCTTCTTCGATGCATTCTTCGATAAGGACATTAACCTCTTGAGGAATTGGGTTAAGGAATCCTCCACTAATGAATGTTTCTTTGATCGGACGAAGGGTTTCATCCTTCTTGGTGCAGTTTGAGAATGTTGGTGAACATCCGAGACCTGCTCTAGTTTCATTCTTGGTAGGGATCACAACTTGCCCCCAGCCAGTGGTAGTTCCATCTTTTACTACTTTCACTACCTCTTTGTAAGAAGAGATTGATGCTTTCTTTTTGGAAGATTCGTCTTCTAAAGAGAGACCTTGGAACTGAGTTCCTTCCACATCATCAGCACCAATGAAAGAGAAATTGGATAAGTGGCTCACCATCAAGGCTTGTTCTCCACTTATCGTTACCAATTTTCCATTTGTTACAAATTTTAACTTTTGATGGAGCGTAGACGTTACTGCCCCTGCTTCATGGATCCATGGTCGTCCTAACAGACAGCTATAAGCAGCTTGAATGTCCATGACCTGGAAGGTGATTTGAAATGTATGTGGACCAATTGTCATGGGAAGGTTGACTTCGCCAATAACAGATTTTCGCGATCCATCAAATGCTTTGACTACTACACCACTGAACTTCATAGGCATTCCTTGGTAAGACAAGCGAGCAAGAGTCGTCTTTGGCATCACATTCAAGGAAGATCCGGTGTCTACCAACACATTGGACAAAGAGTCTGACTGACAGTTCATAGAAATGTGTAAAGCAAGATTGTGATTTCTGCCCCCCTCGGGGAGTTCTTCATCACAGAAGCTTAAATTGTTGCAAGCTGTAATGTTAGCTATTATCCCATCAAAATGATCAACAGTCACATCATGATCTACAAAAGCTTGATCCAAGACTCTCATCAGGGCTTCCCTGTGGGCTTCTGAGTTTAAAAGCAATGAAAGTATTGAGATCTTTGAAGGAGTCTGCATAAGCTGATCCACAATCTTGTATTCACTTCTTTTGATAAGCTTCAAAATTTCATCAAAGTCAGGATTGACATTAGTACCACTGGATTGGCCAACATCAGTGTTTGTATTATTGACAGGTGTTATACCCCAAAATTTGCCCGCATCTTTTTTCGAGAAAACTCCAATCTAAAAATTAAGAGTCTCATATAATCATGGATTTTTATTTCAATAAATATCCTGACATGTGAAATACTTAGTTTTTAGAATTTTTCTTATATAGTATTTTGGCTTACAGTTGAATTTATTCTTACGCAAACGCCAAATACTGTTTATTACTTCACACATGCTATTTATTTATTTACAGATAAATAGTACTGACACAATTGGTACAGAGTTAAATCTTTTGCAGGCGCAGAATCAGGAAACTCAGACTGTACTGGTAACAAGTAGATTATTATTATCTTTTGTTTCCCATTAATTTTTGTACTATATTCCATTATTTTTAAAATCTTTTCAAATCTCTTTTTCAAAAAATCAAATCCTAACTTTATTCTATACATCTCTTTTTTCCCAACACTATCATACACTTTCTTTCAAATCTTACTTCCACTCAAATTTTCCTTTTTGTACGGAATCACTTCATTCCCCAACGTCTCTATCCTTCTTTCCATTCTATAAATACCTCTCATTTTTCCATAAAAATCTCACATCAAATTCTAACTCATCTCTCAAAATTTCTTCTTCATATCCATCCTCTCTTCTTCCCCGACAAAATGGCAAAGTGGTGGAAAACGTGTTTTCTTATGGTCATCACCATTGCTACGGTGATCATGTCTTTTTTCTGTCTACATAGCCCGGAACACTGTGGACCTGGGATGCTTGCACTCCCAATCATCTACATGTTATTTGTAGCATGGGGTATTAATCGTCATTCTTAAAATTTGCCGTATTTCTTATTTCTTAAATGTACCGTTTATTCGTCGTACTGTTCAATATAGTATGTAATATTTGTACTGTCAGTATTAAATGTTATACTATTTTTCATAATGTTGCTTAATTATTCAGATAATATTTTGTGTGTTTTTTGCCAGTCAAATATTCATTTTTCTGTGCATTAAATGATTTTCAGGGTTATTATCGGTAATTTTGCTCGCGTACAGTAAATATTAGTTATTTATTATGTCTGTGTTTTTAACAAGTCATGTAAATAAACTTTAATTTTTCACATAAGACAAAGAAAACAACAAAAAGAAAATTAACTTTGACTGTTGATTTTTTCACTCTAACTGCTACATTAATACCTGAACAGTCAGTTGACAATCAAACTGCTGGCAGTACAATTCTCAGTGTTTTGTGTCATCAATCAAATCAATATTTTACAATTCAAAATTCCAAGATTTTTGTCCTAGAAGTCTTCTGAATATCACATGATTAGCAGAGACTCAACACTGCACAAAAATCAGGTACGCTTAACTGTCTCCTACACAAACAGTCCCTGACTAGGGTTTTCTTGTTTTTACAGGAGAAACAAGTTTTTGAGACCTCAAATGGATTTCATGGACATCCATATATCTCAAAGTACCATCACATAAATTTTCAGACTTCAATTCACTCAGACGCACCGTCAGCAGCTCAAACAGTCAACAGACGTCTCGTTTGACCAAAAAAGTCAACAGACAGTCAAAAATGAAATTTTTTGTCAACATCCATATGTTGTCAAAGGATTCATCATTTGATCATTGGATGATCATAATTCATCAAGGAAAGATAAAAAATCAACAAAACCCTAAGATTCAAAATTAGGGTTTTCTCCTAAAAAGTCAACTGAACTTTGACTGGCCATAACTCTTTCATCCTTCATCCAAAAAATTCAAACCAAATATCATTTTGAAGGAAATTCAATTATCTTTCAAATGCAATGGATCCCATGGTCATCACATTCACCATTTGAAAAATATGAACAAAGACATTACAGGTCATTTTCAAAGTCAACAAAAAGACACTTTTTTCAAAAGGACACACAAGGAGCATCAAAAATCATTTTGACATGAGACCAAAGCAATTGGTTAGATGACTCTTTGAGGTTTCCAAAAAGTGCAATATCTCCTTCATATGACAAAAATTGAGGGATTTACACCTTGTTGAAGTTGGCTAAATTTTGGGAAAATGCATAAAACCAACATTGCTCAAAAATGTATTTTTTCCAAATGGGGCCAAGTTTTCATGGTTCAAACATGTTTGCCATGATATTATGGGCCTCCCACGACCAAGACAAAGCCCACACCATTTTTATCCATTTTTGGCTTAATTCTATCTTATTTTAAGATTAAATGAAAAAAGAAAATGGAAGGATAATGGATAGCTTAAATCTTAAGCATGACTCATCCAAGAATCTTCAATTTTCTGCAGAAGATTGAGGTACAAGGCAAGAGCATTGAAGAGAAGCAAGACTTGGTCAACAATTCAAAGGTTTTAATATAAAAAAAATCAAGAATTCAACAAAGGCAACTAAAGGCTTCTTGGCTTCAATTCTAAGCACAACATAGCCTATATAAAGGCTATAACACTTCACAAACAAGAGAGCACGAAACCAGAGCCAAATCCTTGCTTGTAACACACTTGTAACATCTTGAAATATTCAAAGAAATTTAAAATTCAAATTTTAAGTTTAAACTAGTTTCAATACAAATTAAACACTCAAACACGTTCCTTGAACTTCACTGAACCTCTCCAGATCAGTTTCAAGCCTTGAAACCTCACAAATCGAACTACACAAGCCACGGTTTGTTCAAACTAAAATCAACTTGTATCTCATAACACATGCATATTTAGCAAGATGTAGACATATATTTGTGTTTAGCTTGAGGTCCTAATCGTTTCTGGAAACTTAATTGAAGTTTGGACGCCTATACGAAGAATCACCATTTTAGGGTTCTTACCTTTAAATTTGGGGTTTTACGATCCATGCAAAATTATGAACTCTAAGTAGTACCACTAAACTCACGTGAACAAGATGAACTGAACCATGACATCGCGCCAAATTTATATTAATGTTTGCTTGCATTCGTTATTTTCAACAGGTGTAAAAGGTTGGAGTTTTTACACCACCTGCAATTGAAGGGTGTAAAAGATCCATCCTGAGGAAGAAGATGATGCGTGGCGTCCTCTGATTGGCTGGAGGGCGCGCGCGTGTTTTTTAAACTGATCTTGGATTCAGTGTTTTGCAGGTGTTCCACGTGCTATGGTCCCTCACTTTAATCACCTTCTGATCCACTTGCCAGCTCATCCAACGTTCCAGAACACGCAGCTACACCATGTTCCCTCATAAATTTCCACATCTGATTACTATCCTTTTATTTTCTATTTTTATTTTAATTTCTTTGTTAAATTAATTAAAAATAGTTTAAAAAATCCAAAAAATACACAAAAAATATTTTTAAGTTTCTAAAATAATATATTATTTTCTGATATAAAAATATTTTATTTTTAAGTTTCTTAAATATTTTGCATAATTAATTAATATATATTTATATATTTGCTTTTTAATCACTTCAACCAATCAAAAAATCATAAAAAAATTGTTCTTTATATTAAATATTGTTTATATATTATAAACTAATTTTGTACATATTTTGAATAATTTTCTCTTCAAGTTTTAATTATTTGTGTAATTATTTATATAATTATGTATTAATTAACTTAATCTATTTCAAATCAACTTCAAAAATTCCAAAAAAATTAGTTTTGTTTTAAAATCAATTGAAAAGCATTTTGTACATATTTTGAACTTAATTTTTAAGTTTAAATTTATTTTCCTCTTTTTTCTTCATTTTAGTTTAATTAATCATGCATTAATCATAATTAAAATAAATCATAAAAAATCCAAAAACATGTCTTTATTTTCTTGCAATTTAAATTCCTAGATAAATTTATAGGTTGTCAAATTCATGTAAATAGGCGTAGTTTACATTTCCTGCACAATAGATGTAATAGTGTAGATTTACTTTCCGCATTTTACATTTCCGCATTTTAAATTCCAGCACATATAAACTGCGTGTATGTCAAAGATAAAATTGAATCGTTAGATCACTAACTCCAAAAGATAAAATATCTGAATTCAAACACAATCACACTTGCACCTCCTAAGGTAATCCCTTCTCATCCTTTTCAAAATCAAAGTCAAAATTCTACTGTTTCGAGTACAAAATCGAACCTTTTGTTTGTATCCGGTGAAAGGATAGATTTTTAAAGGAAATAGGATAAAGACCTTACAACTCAGGGTAGACCTCCTAATTTGCTTGCTCAAATCAAAACAAACAAAATTCTCATACACTGTTGTTTTTCAAAATAAAACTTTCCAAAAAGACAATACTTTGTATATATCCAAACAAGGATCATTACGAAGTTAACGTTCTTTTTTCAAAAAAAACATCTTTCGAAAGATAAAAACACTTTGTATACATCCACACAAGGATCATTACAAATTCAATTTACAAAGGTATTTGAAACCACATATGAGCATTTTAAAGCAATTGAAAAGTGATCGATAACAAGTGAGCTAAGCAAACTAAAGAGCCCATGGATAACCATGGATACAAAGGGTGCTAACACCTTCCCTTTGTATAACCTACCCCCTTACCCAGAATTTCTTAAAGGTCTTTTTTCTGTTTCTTTTATAAACCTTTCCTTAATTGGATAAAATAAAAGGTCGGTGGCGACTCTCTAAATTTTCAAAAAAAATGCGAAAGCAGAAACAATAAAAAGAGTCAGTTCACGTATCTCTCCGCGAGAGGTATGGCCGAAAACGGAGGTCCACAGAACTGGCGACTCTGCTGGGGAATTACTTACAAAAACAAAAAAACAAAATGTTTTCAAAAGGGGTTACCTTAAGAGAATAGATCCCTTCGATGTTTTCAATTGTTTGACTTGATTGCTCTATTTTTCAAAGGTTTGTTTGGGTATTTTGCTTGTGTGAAAGATTCTAACCCGAATCTCGAGATACCTTAAGTATATGACAATAGACCAAGGAAACTGTACGGCATGTACCGATACGGTTGATCTGGTAGTCATCGTTAGTGCGATACTTTGGTTTATACTGATGTCCCTTGAAAACAATCAAGGAGTATATTAGGCTTCCGAAATGTCATTAAACACTAATTTGTCTTAGAACCTTTTAGTTGAACTTGACTTGTGGCCTATTAAGTGGCTAGCTTTGAAATTGATCGAAGTTAGTTATCCTCAAGGAATATTTTGATCGGCCGCTCGAGCGCCGTATTGAGATGTTACCTCCAAGGATCATAGAACCCGAATACTATTCTAGGACAGGTTTTAACCAACTCAACTTCAGTGGGGAGGGTATCATCTATTAGCTCCATACAAGCCTTTAAACCTAAGGCTTTTGTTTGATTTGTTTGTGTGTGCCACATGTTTGACATCATAAGCATATCATTTTTTCACTAAGCACTTCAAGGATCAAAGAGTTTACCTTTGTTTATTTACAGGTAATGGCTCCCGCCACCAGAGATTACATCCGAATCAACCTCTCAACGGTACCATCTGAACTAAAAGACTTAGTATCAGAATTCCCCAGGAATGTTCAATTCACCAAAAGGCATGGTCACCTACTCCATTTGGTTACCTCAAAATTTGAAGAAGACATGATACGGGTCCTGTTCCAGTTCTTTGACCCTAAACATTATTGCTTTACCTTTCCAGATTACCAGTTGGTACCCACTTTGGAAGAATTCTCTGAACTAATTGGATTACCTGTTCGAGATCAATTACCTTTCACTGGTTTGGAAAGGATTCCAAAACCTGAAGTCATTGCTGCTGCTTTACATTTGCGAAAATCAGAAATCGAGTCCAATTGGGAAACAAAGAGTGGAGTTAAGGGTTTGCTTGCTAAGTTCTTATTGGAAAAGGCTCGATTACTACTAGAAAACAAAAGTTATCCAGCTTTTGAGGAGGTTGTGGCCCTTTAGATCTATGGGTTGGTTTTATTCCCTAATCCTGACCAGTTCATAAGTGTACACATCATCAACCTTTTCCTAACCCGTAACCCGGGTACCAACATTGCTAGGAGACATTCTACATTCTCTACACACTCGTACCATGAAGAAACGAGGAACTCTTATGTGCTGTATACCACTACTGGCTAGGTGGTTTACATTTCATCTTCCCCGATCAGTGTTGAGAAATGAACAAAGAATGCAATGGTCTCGCAGGATTATGTCTTTGTCTCATTCAGATATCCGGTGGAACAACTTCATTCAAAGAGACATTACTATCATTGATCATTGTGGAGAGTACCCTAATGTGCCACTCCTTGGCACCAAAGGGGGCATCACTTACAATCCCTCTTTATCTCTACACCAATTTGGATATGCAAGGAGCAACGGTCCTCATGACATGATTATCCGTGGCATTGTGTTTGATTACGAGAATGATTCTCATAGACACCGACGAAGGTTCATACATGCATGGGGCAGTGTCTATAGAATAGAAAGCAAAACTTTGGGGCAATGGAATTCTATCCCTATGGAACCTTACCTCAGATGGGTCCGTACTCATGCTCAGAAACTCATCATGCCATATCCCGCTATCCTACATGTGACTATTGAGCCAGAAGTCGAAGGAGACGAACCTCAAGTTATTCTACACCCGGATATGCCAACTGACTTAGAAGAGTTACAGAAATCTTGGGTTCAACTAAAAGAGGAAAGAGATACCTTCAAAGCACACTGTCAAGACTATGAGAGAAGGATATTGGAGCTCACCGGACAGCTTCAAGAAGAACAGCAGATCAACACATTCCTGGGGGCAAAGAGAAAGCGTCCATGGGAGACCTGAGGGATCATTCATTTCCTTTATTTCTGTTTTGTAAGCCCGAATGAGGCAAAGAAAAAAAAAAGCAAAAAAAAAAGAAATAAATTGTTTAACTAATGTTTGTTTCTTCTTTTTAACAAATCTAAACTCTAAGATCCTTGAAAACATTGCACCCACATTGCATTCACATACATTGCATTGCATTCACAAACATTGCATTGCATTCACATACATTGCATATACATTTCATCCATTCATACGCATTGCATAACAGGTTCACATGACGGATTTCTCATCTTCTCGCTGTTTATTTCAGTAAGAAGAGATGGAATCTGAAATGAGCATCAAGAATCTCGAAGCACAGAATGCCCAAGTTCAAGTGGCAATTCTAGAACTGGCAAAGGGGCAACAAGAACTGAAAGCCCTGATGATCAAGAAGAAAAAGAAGCCCAAAGGATCTGTAGGCTTGAGTCACCTGAAAAGGAAGATCAAAATCCCAGTCAAAAAGTTCAAAAAGCCACCGATCCCTGAAACAGTCGGTGATGATGAACAAGGAGACAATCACAGCAACCAGGGTTCTGCTAAACCCTCTCTCTCTTCCAATGAAGAAGATGATCATTCTGGGGACGAACCGGATGATGACAAGTACCAACAGCTGGAAGAACGTATGAAAGCTATGGAGATACAAAAAATACCTCGCTTATATTTCAATGATCTGGGACTCATCTCGGATGTTGTTATCCCTCCAAAATTCAAAGTTCCTGTCTTTGCAAAATATGATGGAATTTCTTGCCCAAAACTACATCTGAGATCCTGTGTGAGGAAGATACAACCTCATACAACAGATAACAAATTGTGGATTCACTTCTTCCAAGAAAGTCTGTCGGGTACACAACTCGAGTGGTACTACCAGCTGGAAAGTACCAAAGTCCATACCTAGGAAGAATTAACTGCTGCTTTTTACAAACAGTACCAATACAATGCTGATCTTGCACCAACCCGTACTCAACTAAGGGGCATGTCCATGGCACCAAAAGAAAGTTTCAAAGGATATGCACAAAAGTGGAGGGATATGGCTGGAAGGGTTCAACCACCCTTATCTGATCGCGAGCTAGTCGACATGTTCATGGGCACTTTAACTGGCCCTTTCTATAGTCATTTACTGGGAAGCTCATCATCAGGTTTCACTGACCTGATATTGACTGGAGAACGTGTCGAAAGTGGCATTCAAAATGGAAAAATTCAAATAGGCTCCTCCTCTGGTGCTACAAAAAGGCCCATCAGCGGGAGAAATGAGGTCAATACAATGCAAATTCAGAAAGGTCGCAAAAATGAGCAGCATCAATCTGTAGGGGCAGTTCTGATCTCCGCATCTGCGCCTCAAAAAGATCAACAGCCAAAATATACGCGTCGACCAGATGCACCAAGAAGAAATTTCACCAGAATCAACATGCCAATCTCTCAGGCATTGCAGCATTTGCTAAAAGCAGATCTGATCACATTAAAAGATCCTCCAAAGAATGTCAACACTTCCTCTCCGAGCTATCGCCCTGATGCAACATGTGCCTATCACTCAAACTGTACAGGACATGACGCAGATCACTGCTGGGCCCTGAAAAATAAAATACAAGATATGATAGATGCTGGGGAAATTGAGTTCGATCCTCCAGAAACTCCAAATGTCATCACTGCACCTATGCCAAAGCATGACAAAACTGTTAACGTTATCCTGGACACTGTTTACATCTATGATGTGAACGAATTATCAACTCCACTCTGCGAAGTCAAAGGAAAGCTAATCCAAGCTGGTTAGTTTCCAGGATGTGACCCCGATTGCTTTTATTGCTCATACCTGCCCAATGGTTGTGAAAATCTGAGAATGGGAATTCAAAAGTGGATGGATCGCCGTATCATTAAGTTTGAGAGGCACCCTTCTATGGACGTGTTATGCGAAGTCTTTGCAAACGGGATAAGAATAGAGGATGTCTCAGTGATCTCCAGCTTACCATTCAAAATCTCTGCCAAGGCTCTGTTCAAAATTTCTACTACACTCAAAGTGGCATCAGTAGTCATTGCTAGCCCAACTCCATTTCCATACCTCTCAGACAAAGCTGTCCCATGGGGTTACGACACTAATGTTTATGTTCATGGAGTTAAGCAGGGTACCTCGACTGAAGAGGCCGCAAAGTTAACTACTCCAACTGTGGATAATATTGTGGGTACCAGCAAGATCACGAGAAGTGGAAGAATCTTTTCACCAGAAATTTCTCCAAATGTTGTTGCTGGTCCAGTCCGAGTCCCAGTTCCTAATCAAGATGACAGCGCTCGAGGCAAAGAGCCATAAGTTGAACAAGTTCAAACCCAGGTGGAGATCACTACTGAGGATCCCTCAAAGCAAGAAATGGAGGAAATATTGAAAATCATCTGCAAGAGTGATTACAATATTGTTGAGCAACTAGGGCACACCGCTTCAAAAATCTCAATGCTATCTCTGCTAAAATATTCAGAAGCTCATGCCAAAGCTCTGATGAAGTTCCTGAAAGCTGCGCATGTGCCTCAAGAGATCTCAGTCGACCAATTTGAGAATTGTGTTGCCAATTTAACCGTGAACAATGGCCTCGGTTTCTCTGATGTGGATCTAACCCCTGCTGGAAAAAATCACAACAAAGCCCTACATATCTCCATTGAATGTAATGGCACCACTCTATCTCATGTGCTAGTAGATAACGGTTCTTCTTTGAATGTGTTACCGAAAACAGTACTAGAAAAGCTTGACTTCGAAGGAATTGTGTTGCAACCAAGCGATGTTGTGGTAAGAGCCTTTGACGGGTCAACAAGAATGGTATACGGAAAAGTGAATCTCCCAATCAGAGTGGGTTCTTAGATCTTTGATTCTATCTTTTACGTAATGGAAATTCACCCAGCCTATTCCTGTTTACTTGGACGCCCTTGGATACATGGGGCAAACGCTGTAACTTCTACCCTGCATCAGAAGTTAAAATATCCAGTAAAAGGAAAGATTGTCACAGTCTATGGCGAAGAGGAATATGTGGTTAGTCACCTAAGAAATTCCAAATATGTTGAGTTGGAAGACGAATTCATCGAAACTCCCTGCCAATCTTTTGAGGTGGCCTCTCTAGATGTCTCTACCACCAAGCATATTCCTGCTACTCCAACTACAACTATGGCTTCTCTCAAAGATGCCAAAGCTATGATTGAACAAGGTGATTGCACAACATGGGGACAGCTTCCCGATATACCCTACAAGTCCGACAAGCTAGGCCTGGGCTATGATAGTGGAAATCAAAAGAATGATCAAAGTCCTCGTTCTGGAGGATTAATGTCACACTTCGTCAGCCAAGAAGTAAACGCTATCGAAGATGAAGGAGTGTTCTTGAACCATATCATTCAGCCATATCCAGATGAAATTCCACCCATTTCCATGGGAATGTGGGATGCTGTGGGAGAACCAAGTGGCGGGTATAATTATCAGTATACCGCACCTCAGAATTCTTATATTGCTATGGAAGACATTACCCCGACTGGATGGGGTGATCAATTTGAAAATGACAAAAGTTTCACAAGTCCCATCGCTGAGCAATATCAAAATCCACCCAAAGAAGTATGGGATACGCTACGAGAACCCAGTGGCAAATATGACTATATGGTGAAATATTCCGCTCCTCCGAGCTCACAAATTGCTATGAAGGACATTGTCCCAACTGGATGGGATGAACATTACGATGACAATTTCACTCTTGAAGAAGCCAGGGAAATACCAAATAACGAGGGTTGCTTTCTGTCACAATATACTCCTCACCAGGATGCACAAGTCTCTATTCAAAACATCATCCCGACTGCATGGGACGGCCTTATCGAGCATCTTGCTCAGCCAACAGAGATATCTCAGCCTGGGCTCTCGTATCCAGCAGAGTATATCGCTTATCCCGAAAGATCACCGGCTCATTTTCCCACTAATGAAATCAATGCGGTGGAAGATGAAGAAGACAACTGCAAATGGAACAGCTGGATAATCCCTGCTCACCACAATGGATTGAACAACTGGAAAGCTGAGGATGTGATCTCCTTTGACCAGGAGTAAATGCCATTTCCTGTTTTTTTTGTGTATATTGTGCAAAGATAAAAATGGTTCCTAAACTATCAAACCATGAGCCTGAAAGTCGTGTGCCTTGCCCGAAGCGCACTGGTCCTTTTATAAGGGCTTATCGTATCATGATCATGTGCATTCAATAAAATCATGGGACGCTTGCATATTTAAATTTTGTGATCCTTTTTCTTTCTTTCTTTGCTTTCAAATAGCTATGTTTTTTTCACACACACTCACATAAATAAAATGCAGATTCACATACACTTTGGATCCAGTCAATAACGATTCTGCTATTGCCCGTCATGACTTTGAAAATCCGATCTACCAAACTGAGGACGAAAGTGAGGAAGATTGTGAAGTACCAAGAGAACTTGCAAGGCTTCTAGAACAAGTTGTGAGTTATCCTCCATGGATAGCTAACATAGTGCCTGTGCCTAAAAAAGACGGGAAAGTCAGAATGTGCGTGGACTACAGAGATCTGAACCGGGCAAGCCCCAAAGATGATTTCCCTTTACCACACATCGATGTACTGGTTGACAATACCGCACAATGCAAGGTATTCTCCTTTATGGACGGATACTCAGGGTACAATCAAATCAAGATGGCACCCGAAGACATGGAAAAAACAACCTTCACAACACCCTGGGGAACCTTTTGTTACAAAGTAATGCCCTTTGGTTTAAAGAACGCAGGAGCAACCTATCAACGTGCAATGGTAGCTCTGTTCCATGACATGATTCATCAGGAGATAGAGGTGTATGTCGATGATATGATTGCAAAGTCCAACACCGAAGAAGAACATCTGGGTCATTTACACAAGTTGTTTGACAGACTCAAGAAATACAAGTTGCGACTGAACCCAAATAAGTGTACCCTTGGAGTGAGATTCGGCAAACTCTTAGGTTTCATCGTCAGCAGCAAAGGTATTGAGGTTGATCCTACTAAGGTCAAAGCCATTCAAGAAATGCCTATCCCTCGTACCGAGAAACAAGTCAGAGGATTCTTGGGACGTCTGAATTACATCGCCCGATTTATTGCCCACATGACTACTACTTGTGTACCGATCTTCAAACTGTTGAAGAAAGATCAAGTGGAAAGGTGGAATGACAAATGCCAGTTAGCCTTTGACAAAATCAAAGAATATCTCCAAAAAAACCCCAATCTTGTTGCCACCTGTGGAAGGAAGACCTCTGATAATGTACCTAACTGTGTTAGAAGACTAAATGGGGTGTGTACTAGGACAACATGACGAATCCGACCGAAAGGAGAACGCAATCTACTATCTTAGCAAAAAGTTTACCGATTGTGAAACAAGATACTCACTACTCGAAAAAACTTGATGTGCCTTAGCTTGGGCGGCTCGCCGACTAAGACAGTACATGCTAAATCACACCACTTTCCTAATCTCCAAGATGGATCCTATTAAATACGTGTTCGAAAAACCTGCTCTCTCTGGAAGAATAGCAAGATGGCAAATGATCTTAACAGAATATGACATTCAATACACTTCACAAAAAACGATCAAAGGAAGTGTGGTAGCTGATCATCTGGCTCATCAAGCAGTGGATGATTATCAAGCATTGAACTTTGACTTCCCAGACGAGGACATTATGCTAGTCAATGACTACAAACAACCAGGACCAGAAGAAGGACCCGAGCCAGGATCCCGGTGGACTATGGTTTTTGACGGAGCTTCTAATGCACTTGGCAATGGCATCGGAGCTGTGACCATTTCCCCTGCAGGAGGTTATACACCATTCACTGCCAGATTATGCTTCAACTGCACTAACAATATAGCCGAATACGAAGCATGTATTCTGGGTCTTAAAGCTGCAATTGATCTAAGAATCAAGTTCCTGGAAGTCTACGGAGACTCTGCCTTGGTAATCTACCAAGTCAAAGGGGAATGGGACACAAAGCACCCGTATCTAATTCCTTACAAAGAATATGTGCTGAGTCTGATTCCTTATTTCGAAGAGATCACTTTTTAACACATCCCACGCGAGGAAAATCAACTAGCTGATGCTTTAGCTACCATGTCATCCATGTTCAAAATCAGGTGGGACAACGAGGCGCCGATGATCACCATTTACAGACAAGATGAACCATCCTATTGCAATGAGATCGATACCGAAGGAACAGAAGAAAAACCATGGTTCCATGAAGTAAAAAGATATCTCGAAGCTCAGGAGTACCCTGAAGGGGCATCCATTAACGACAGAAAATTTCTAAGGAGATTTGCAGCCAAATTCTTTCTAAGTAATGGAACCCTATACAAACGCAACCATGACTCGACTTTACTTCGTTGTGTAAACAAGAAGGAAGCAGAACAAATCATGGGAGACATACACGATGGTGCCTTCGGTACTCATTCAAGTGGACATACAATGGTTAAAAAGATCCTAAGAGCAGGTTATTACTGGTCTACCATGGAAACAGACTGCCATCATCACTCCCGAACCTGTCACAAATGCCAGATATATGCTGACAAAGTACATGTACCTCCAGTTCCATTAAGCGTCCTGACGGCTTCTTGGCCTTTTGCAATGTGGGGTATTGATATGATTGGAGAAATCAAACCTACTGCCTCCAACGGACATCGCTTTATCCTGGTCGCTATTGACTACTTCACAAAATGGGTAGAAGCAGCTTCATTTGCTTCTGTCACATAGAATGTGGTGGCCCGGTTCATCAAATACAATCTCATTTGTCGGTATGGCATCCCTGAACGGATTATCACGGACAATGGCACAAATCTAAACAACAGGATGATTACTGAACTTTGCACACAGTTCAAGATCAAGCATCATAATTCCTCTCCATATCGACCAAAGATGAACGGCGCGGTGGAACCTGCCAACAAGAACATCAAGAAAATCATACAAAAAATGACAGTAACCTACAAAGACTGGCATGAGATGTTACCTTTTGCTCTTCATGGATATCGCACATCTGCGCGTACTTCAACAGGGGCAACTCCATTCTCCTTAGTCTATGGTATGGAGGCAATTCTTCCAATTGAAATTCAGATTCCTTCCCTAAGGATTATGAAAGAAGCCAATCTAGACGAAGACGATTGGATTCAAACACGGTTGGACCAGATAAACTTGATTGATGAGAAGAGGCTCGCAGCTATTTGTCATGGTCAGCTATACCAAAAGCGTATGATCAAAGCCTTCAACAAAAAAGTCAAAAGCCAAGCATACCAAACTGGTGGCTTGGTTGTCAAACGCATCATCTTACCACAAGGTGATCCCAGAGGCAAATGGACTCCCACCTACGAGGGACCATTCATAATCAAGAAAATATTCTCCGGCGGCGCCATGTTGCTTACCACCATGGATGGCGAGGATTTCCCACACCCTGTGAATGCTGACATAGTCAAAAAATACTTCGCTTAAAAAACAGCTCGCTAAGTTGAAAACCTGAAAGGGCAACTTAGGCAAAAAAATGAGCGTCTCGGTGGATTGAAAACCCGAAAGGGCGATCCAGGCAAAAATTAGAGACTAAACAAATACTATCCCGGTGGCTGAAAACCTGAAAAGGCAGCCTAGGCAAAAGTTAGGGAATAAAGCGTACAACTGTGTTCCGTTCATCTGCCTACTCACCGTCAAGATTCAACACATCAAAGACACCGATCAGTCCAATCACTTTCTTCCAACAAGTGAGGGATGAGATGCTCGAAGACAGATTGGCAATAGCAGAATTGAAACTTGACTGGATTGTTTTCACATAGCTATTTATCTTTATAAATATTTTCCAAAGCTTTATGACAATTTCCTACTTCTAGGATTGTTGTCTCCCTGTGCTAATCAGCCTATCATGGCTCTTTTTCAAAAAATCAATGCGGTTTAGGCTCAAAATCACTATTTTCACTTTTTCTGTTTTGAATACGTAAACGTCCCAATGATAATTCTGAATGAACATGTGCATTTGAATATGATTGATGTTTACCATGAAAAACAGGAATAACATTCAGGTAATGTCCCAATTATCTGGACATCATCCCATCAGAAGAAAAATCCCCAAGAGAAACACATTTCTCAGCAAATTCCTCAATAAGATTTTCTCTCCAAAAGAAGTCTTATCCCCCAGCAGGGTTGTTCTAGATTACTATCCTCAGAAGGTGTGATCTCCACACCCGGACTTGGTCAGATAGTGCATCGGAGGATTATGCATCTTCCTCATTCCCACTTAAAAGGGCATCAAAATCAGAACTTCCAACTACCTTTCATTCCCAAGCGGTTGTCAAAGATCCTTCAACAGAGTACCATGGTTCTCAAAGAAGTTCCCCAGCCGAGGGTACTCAAACAAGACAAAAGATCATCAACAATCACAATATAGTCATATCCAGATGACTGGCGGAAATTTATTTTCCCAAATAGAAGCTTGACATCATACATCATACATCATACATCATATATCATACTTCATACATCATACATCATACATCATATATCATACTTCATATATCATACATCATACATCATGCATCATGCGCATATTCATACACATATTCATACACAACATAACATGCATATTTCTCCTTTAGCTCACATTACATGCATCATAAACATTGTATATCACTAACTTGATTTTTTCAGGCAGACGGATATCTTCAACAAAGATGTTCTCAATCACATGCAGTGTTCACCTGAATTCCATGAACGGTTCTCTCAGATATAATCAAGCCGAAGATTCATTCTGATCACTTATCAACTCAAAAACATGCAGCACAGATCTAAAGTCGATACCTTAGACGGTTCCAGAACGATCTAACATCGAAGATCTAAAGCTGATACCTCAGACGGTTCCAGAACGATCTAACATCGAAGATCTAAAGTCGATACCTCATACGGTTCCAGAACGATCTAACATCGAAGATCTAAAGCTGATACCTCAGACGGTTCCAGAACGATCTAACATCGAAGATCTAAAGCTGATACCTCAGACGGTTCCAGAAAAATCTACCATCGAAGATCTAAAGCTGATACCTCAGACGGTTCCACAATGATCAACTTTCAAAATCTAAAGCGGAAAAACTTTGGACAAGTTCCGTAACGATTATCCTCCTAGACTTAAAGCGGTAACCTTGGACGGTTCCGAAACAGTCAACACAAAGACTTTCAAATCCTTCATCAAGATATAATCAATGGATTCATTCTGATGAACGAACCATCAAATACAATTTCCGGGTGGCATATGAAAGCCCATCTCAGGTAATGTTTCAATCTGCCAACAACATTTCGCAGACGACATTCAAATGCAACTTCCAACATCTCTTCTGATCAAGGTAAGTGCAAATTTTCAGGGCATCTAAATATTCAATCATCTTCTACCTTTAGATTTCAGACAATCTCTTCAGGTTTAAGAAGATTGAATAGGGGCAACTGTTATACCCCAAAATTTGCCCGCATCTTTTTTCGAGAAAACTCCAATCTAAAAATTAAGAGTCTCATATAATCATGGATTTTTATTTCAATAAATATCCTGACATGTGAAATACTTAGTTTTTAGAATTTTTCTTATATAGTATTTTGGCTTACAGTTGAATTTAATCTTACGCAAACGCCAAATACTGTTTATTACTTCACACATGCTATTTATTTATTTGCAGATAAATAGTACTGACACAATTGGTACAGAGTTAAATCTTTTGCAGGCGCAGAATCAGGAAACTCAGACTGTACTGGTAACAAGTAGATTATTATTATCTTTTGTTTCCCATTAATTTTTGTACTATATTTCATTATTTTCAAAATCTTTTCAAATCTCTTTTTTAAAAAATCAAATCCTAACTTTATTCTATACATCTCTTTTTTCCCAACACTATCATACACTTTCTTTCAAATCTTACTTCCACTCAAATTTTCCTTTTGTACGGAATCACTTCATTCCCCAACGTCTCTATCCTTCTTTCCATTCTATAAATACCTCTCATTTTCCATAAAAATCTCACATCAAATTCTAACTCATCTCTCAAAATTTCTACTTCATATCCATCCTCTCTTCTTCCCCGACAAAATGGCAAAGTGGTGGGAAACGTGTTTTCTTATGGTCATCACCATTGCTACGGTGATCATGTCTTTTTTCTGTCTACATAGCCCGGAACACTGTGGACTTGGGATGCTTGCACTCCCAATCATCTACATGTTATTTGTAGCATGGGTTATTAATCGTCATTCTTAAAATTTGCCGTATTTCTTATTTCTTAAATGTACCGTTTATTCGTCGTACTGTTCAATATAGTATGTAATATTTGTACTGTCAGTATTAAATGTTGTACTATTTGTCATAATGTTGCTTAATTATTCAGATAATATTTTGTGTGTTTTCTGCCAGTCAAATATTCATTTTTCTGTGCATTAAATGATTTTCAGGGTTATTATCGGTAATTTTGCCCGCGTACAGTAAATATTAGTTATTTATTATGTCTGTGTTTTTAACAAGTCATGTAAATAAACTTTAATTTTTCACATAAAACAAAAAAAAACAACAAAAAGAAAATTAACTTTGACTGTTGATTTTTTCACTCTAACTGCTACATTAATACCTGAACAGTCAGTTGACAGTCAAACTGCTGGCAATACAATTCTCAGTGTTTTGTACCATCAATCAAATCAATCTTTTACAATTCAAAATTCCAAGATTTTTGTCCTAGAAGTCTTCTGAATATCACATGATTAGCAGAGACTCAACACTTCACAAAAATCAGGTACGCTTAACTGTCTCCTACACAAACAGTCCCTGACTAGGGTTTTCTTGTTTTTACAGGAGAAACAAGTTTTTGAGACCTCAAATGGATTTCATGGACATCCATATATCTCAAAGTACCATCACATAAATTTTCAGACTTCAATTCACTCAGACGCACCGTCAGCAGCTCAAACAGTCAACAGACGACCCGTTTGACCAAAAAAGTCAACAGACAGTCAAAAATGAAATTTTTTGTCAACATCCATATTTTGTCAAAGGATTCATCATTTGATCATTGGATGATCATAATTCATCAAGGAAAGATAAAAAATCAACAAAACCCTAAGATTCAAAATTAGGGTTTTCTCCTAAAAAGTCAACTGAAATTTGACTGGCCACAACTCTCTCATCCTTCATCCAAAAAATTCAAACCAAAGCTCATTTTTAAGGAAATTCAATTATCTTTCAAATGCAATTGATCCCATGGTCATCACATTCACCATTTGAAAAATATGAACAAAGACATTACAGGTCATTTTCAAAGTCAACAAAAAGACACTTTTTTCAAAAGGACACACAAGGAGCATCAAAAATCATTTTGACATGAGACCAAATACATTGGTTAGAGGACTCTTTGAGGTTTCCAAAAAAAGCAAGATCTCCTT
Organism: Vicia villosa; assembly: GCF_029867415.1. NCBI lineage: Eukaryota > Viridiplantae > Streptophyta > Magnoliopsida > Fabales > Fabaceae > Vicia > Vicia villosa. Next base: position 71,774,133 of record NC_081183.1, read on the forward strand.
CATATGACAAAAATTGAGGGATTTACACCTTGTTGAAGTTGGCTAAATGTTGGGAAAATGCATAAAACCAACATTGCTCAAAAATGTATTTTTTCCAAATGGGGCCAAGTTTTCATGGTTCAAACATGTTTGCCATGATATTATGGGCCTCCCACGACCAAGACAAAGCCCACACCATTTTTATCCATTTTTGGCTTAATTTTATCATATTTTAAGATTAAATGTAAAAAGAAAATGGAAGGATAATGGATAGCTTAAATCTTAAGCATGACTCATCCAAGAATCTTCAATTTTCTGCAGAAGATTGAGGTACAAGGCAAGAGCATTGAAGAAAAGCAAGACTTGGTCAACAATTCAAAGGTTTTAATATAAAAAAATCAAGAATTCAACAAAGGCAACTAAAGGCTTCTTGGCTTCAATTCTAAGCACAACATAGCCTATATAAAGGCTATAACACTTCACAAACAAGAGAGCACGAAATCAGAGCCAAATCCTTGCTTGTAACACACTTGTAACATCTTGAAATATTCAAAGAAATTTAAAATTCGAATTTTAAGTTTAAACTAGTTTCAATACAAATTAAACACTCAAACACGTTCCTTGAACTTCACTGAACCTCTCCAGATCAGTTTCAAGCCTTGAAACCTCACAAATAGAGCTACACAAGCCACAATTTGTTCAAACTAAAATCAACTTGTATCTCATAACACATGCATATTTAGCAAGATGTAGACATATATTTGTGTTTAGCTTGAGGTCCTAATCGTTTCTGGAAACTTAATTGAAGTTTGGACGCCTATACGAAGAATCACCATTTTAGGGTTCTTACCTTTAAATTTGGGGTTTTACGATCCATGCAAAATTATGAACTCTAAGTAGTACCACTAAACTCACGTGAACAAGACGAACTAAACCATGGCATCGTGCCAAATTTATATTAATGTTTGCTTGCATTCGTTATTTTCAACAAGTGTAAAAGGTTGGAGTTTTTACACCACCTGCAATTGAAGGGTGTAAAAGTTCCATCCTGAGGAAGAAGATGATGCGTGGCGTCCTCTGATTGGCTGGAGGGCGCGCGCGTGTTTTTTATACTGATCTTGGATTCAGTGTTTTGCAGGTGTTCCACGTGCTATGGTCCCTCACTTTAATCACCTTCTGATCCACTTGCCAGCTCATCCAACATTCCAGAACACGCAGCTACACCATGTTCCCTCATAAATTTCCACATCTGATTACTATCCTTTTATTTTCTATTTTTATTTTAATTTCTTTGTTAAATTAATTAAAAATTGTTTAAAAAATCCAAAAAATACACAAAAAATATTTTTAAGTTTCTAAAATAATATATTATTTTCTAATATAAAAATATTTTATTTTTCTTCATAATTTAAATATTTTGCATAATTAATTAGTATATATTTATATATTTGCTTTTTAATCACTTCAACCAATCAAAAAATCATAAAAAAATTGTTCTTTATATTAAATATTGTTTATATATTATAAACTAATTTTCTACATATTTTGAATAATTTTCTCTTCAAGTTTTAATTATTTGTGTAATTATTTATATAATTATGTATTAATTACTTAATCTATTTCAAATCAACTTCAAAAATTCCAAAAAAATTAGTTTTGTTTTAAAATCAATTGAAAAGCATTTTGTACATATTTTGAACTTAATTTTTAAGTTTAAATTTATTTTCCTCTTTTTTCTTCATTTTAGTATAATTAGTCATGCATTAATCATAATTAAAATAAATCATAAAAAATCCAAAAACATGTCTTTATTTTCTTGCAATTTAAATTCCTAGATAAATGTATAGGTTGTCAAATTCATGTAAATAGGCGTAGTTTACATTTCCTGCACAATCGATGTAATAGCGTAGATTTACTTTCCACATTTTACATTTCCGTATTTTAAATTCCAGCACATATAAACTGCGTGTATGTCAAAGATAAAATTGAATCGTTAGATCACTAACTCCAAAAGATAAAATATCTGAATTCAAACACAATCACACTTGCACCTCCTAAGGTAATCCCTTCTCATCCTTTTCAAAATCAAAGTCAAAATTCTACTGTTTCGAGTACAAAATCGAACCTTTTGTTTGTATCCGGTGAAAGGATAGATTTTTAAAGGAAATAGGATAAAGACCTTACAACTCAGGGTAGACCTCCTAATTTGCTTGCTCAAATCAAAACAAACAAAATTCTCATACACTGTTGTTTTTCAAAATAAAACTTTCCAAAAAGACAATACTTTGTATATATCCAAACAAGGATCATTACGAAGTTAACGTTCTTTTTTTCAAAAAAAACATCTTTCGAAAGATAAAAACACTTTGTATACATCCGCACAAGGATCATTACAAATTCAATTTACAAAGGTATTTGAAACCACATATGAGCATTTTAAAGCAATTGAAAAGTGATCAAAAACATGTGAGCTAAGCAAACTAAAGAGCCCATGGATAACCATGGATACAAAGGGTGCTAACACCTTCCCTTTGTATAACCTACCCCCTTACCCAGAATTTCTTAAAGGTCTTTTTTCTGTTTCTTTTATAAACCTTTCCTTAATTGGATAAAATAAAAGGTCGGTGGCGACTCTCTGAATTTTCAAAAAAAATGCGAAAGCAGAAACAATAAAAAGAGTCAGTTCACGTATCTCTCCGCGAGAGGTATGGCCGAAAACGGAGGTCCACAACAGGAGTTTCCTCAGGATTCCCCACTGGTGTATTGACAGGATTTTGTCCGGTTTCAGGAGCAACAGGCTGCTTTGGAGGTAGTGGAGTATACACACTTCCACTTCTTGTTACGCGACTCACGTCAGCAATATTTACGACTGATGAGAGAGTTGGTAAAGGAACTTCTTGTCCATTCTTTATCATTGTTGCATTATAGTTGTATGGAACTGCCTTGTCAGAGTCATAAGGAACAGGTCCAGGTAGACAAATGATCAAAGGAGCAATAGGAACCTTTGGCTTGTTGTAGGTAACTTCTATGCGCTCAGGCATGTTGAAATGAGGAACGATGACGTTAACTTTAGGCATTTCCGAGTTGATATCTGAGACTAAAAGCTCATGCAGATAACATCCTATCATGTTAACTTCATCTTCATTCCTATTTCTGTAGATCTGAATAGTACCATTATCTAGCAAAACTTGAAGATCTCTTCTCACAATCGAACATCCATGAGGATCTACACAACATATGCTATAGGAACCGTAGTGATGCTGGCGAAAATTCTGCCCTTGACAGAGAGTAGCGTGCATTTGTACCAAATCTGCTCTTGAGAAGTTGATATTATAGACTCGGTATGGACCAGGACATCTATACACCATGTTTACAACATGCCCTCCATGATTGGGCAGCGGACTTGCTTGCACATTTGGATTCAGATTTCTGAAAGAGAGAAGATTAGATCTAACCAACCTCTGAACTTCATATTTCAAAGCTATGCAATGCTCAAGATCATGGCCAGGTGCTCCTTGATGATAAGGGCATGAGACCTCAGCTTTGTACCACCATGGGAGTTTCTCAGGTACTGGTGGTGGCGCTTTAGTTTGAACAAGACCTCTTTCAATCAAGGCAGGGTACAATTCTGTATAGGTCATCGGAATCGGATCGAATTGTGGAGCTCTTTGCACACGATTCTGATTGTTGTTAAACTGTTGAGCCTGTTGTCGAGGCTGTTGTTGTTGTTGACGATTGACATTTCCTCTTGGCCTCCCTTGGGATACCATGTCAACACTTTGTTCCTTCTTCTTTGGGAAACCACTTCCGAACTTTTTGGTTCCGCTTGAAGATCCACCTTCTTTAGTTAGACGTCCGGTTCGGACTCCTTCTTCTAGACGCATCCCCATGTTTACCATTTCGGTGAAATCACTTGGAGCACTAGCAATCATGCGTTCATAATAAAACGGGCCAAGAGTATTCAAGAAGATCTTTGTCATCTCTTTCTCTTTTAACGGTGGATTAATCTGAGCAGCAGTTTCTCTCCATCGTTGGGCATATTCTTTGAAAGCTTCATGGTCTTTCTGAGCCATGGACTGGAGCTGATCTCTGTCTGGAGCCATATCCGAGTTGTATTTGTATTGTCGGACAAAGGCCTCACCTAGGTCGTTGAAAGTTCGAATGTTAGTGCTATCCAAACCTGTGTACCACTTCAGTGCGGCACCAGTCAAACTGTCTTGAAAGTAATGGATGAGCAATTGATGATTATCTGCATAAGTAGACATCTTCCTAGCATACATCACAAGATGGCTTTGTGGACAAGAACTGCCTTTGTACTTCTCAAAGTCTGGGACCTTGAATTTAGCAGGTATTTGTACACTGGGAACTAAGCATAGCTCCTTGGCATTCTTTCCGAACAAATCTTTGCCACGAATAGCTTTGACTTCCAGTTGTATCTTGTTAAACCGCTCTTGGAGATCTTCCACAAGGTTTCGCTGATTTGTGATATCACCTTGATCATGATAAATCTCATTGCCTTCATAAGGAACAGTGTGAACCATAGGAGTCGCAACTGTCATAGTGGGTTGAGAAAGTGCCATAGTGATTTGGGAAAAAGTTACCCCTGAATGTGGAATAAATGCTGATCCTTGTGTAGAAGGCGCTTCAGTTGTAGTTGTTTGAACCCCAGAGAAATTATGGCGGAAACCTGCACCAAAGCTGAAAGGCGTGCCCCAACCTTCTGGCATGGAGAAAGATGGAATGCTGAATGCAACTGTAGAAACTAGAGTAGTGACCTCAGATGTTACCGTTGCTTGACTGTTGGGTGGCGGCGGCTGATTCTGTGCGGCCATTAAGGAGTCAACCAGAGTAGTGAGACTTTCCAATTTTTCTTGAAGGGTGGTCACTGTACCACGGAGCTCAATATTCTCTTGGTCTAAGTTTTCCATCACTCTTCTTTTGCTTGAACGAGTATTGTATCTGTGATCTGATTGCGAGCGCGGTCGAGAAACTTTGAGACGCGACAGCTTGATGATCTATTGGAGAAAGATCCAAAAGATGAGACTCTATACAACGGACTCGATATGCAGAATGATGTATGTAAAAAGAAATTTATGATTTTTCCAAACATTTTAAAGATTATTTTCTTGCAAACATTGGAACACAAACTGTGATTTTATTGAAATAATGGGAAAATGTTACAACATTGGAGCGTAGCTCCTTACAAAAGCAAATGACAAATAAAAGGCTAATCAAATCCTAAGCATTTTCATCAGACGAAGAACCAAATGCGTTGTGCAGCTTGAGCTTCATGATTTCTTTCCCATAGTAAGCTTTCAATTCGGCCTTTTCGGTCCTTAGCTTGTTAACAACATTCTTCCAATCGTCAGGAGTTGGAGCGTTGCTTGTTGAGCCTTCAAGCTTTTTCTTGCTTTCTTTGATCTACCTCCTGATTGCAACGTCTTTCCGACGAATCTTCTCATCTTTTCTCATGAGCCATCCATCTTGATAATAGAGAGTTTCTTCGTGATCTTTCACTCTTTTCTTCAACTTTCTATTTTCCACATCAGTTCTACGAAACTTTTCTTCCCAAGCATCTTTTTCTAACCTCATCTTAGCCAAAGTGTCTTGGTATTCCTCCATAGTGGGAATGTTGGGGAGTTGAGATACCACAGGAAATATGGGTTTTTCATAAGCATAAGGCATTTGGAACTCCTTTGCTCTTTTCTTTACCCAGCAGGTGTAGGCGTCCATGGCAATGCAATTTCTTGCCTCACCTTTTTCTTTCCATCGGACGTTGTACCAAGCTCTCACCATTCTTGTTTTCAACCTCTGAGGATCATCCCTTTCTTGATAGAAGTAGCCTTCCACTGTGGGACCAATGGGTTTAGTTGAATTTGCATACCCGAGTTGTCGTCGGGCTAAGACCGGATTGTAGTTAATTCCTCCTTGTGTACCAATGAGGGGTACGTTGGCGAACTCTCCACAACTATCAATGGTTTCTGTACCACAACGAGCCAAGGTATACCAATGAATATCATTATTAGTAAGAGACATAAGTCTTCGAGGCCAACGTAAGCCTTCTCTGTTTTCCGTGAAAATAGGAGACTCAGGTAAGTGTGAAACAATCCATTTGAACAACAATGGTACACAACATACAATGATTCCACCGCCTTGGCGATTCCTATGATGGACAGAGAAATAAATGTCACCAAGCAAAGTCGGAACAGGATTTCCAATCAGAAAGATCTTTATGGCGTTGATATCGACAAAGTCGTTGACGTTGGGAAACAGAACCAACCCATAGATGAGCAAGGCTAGTATAGCTTCAAAAGCTATCATGCTACCAGTTTCGATGAAATCAAAGGCTTTCTTTATTAGGAAGTGTGAAGTTAAACCCGGGAGGTTTCCTTTGGTAGTCCAATTACTCTCTACTTCAGATTTCTTCAAGTGGATACTTGCTGCAATGACGTGTGACTTAGGAATGGCTTCCAAACCATTAAAGGGTATTTTGTCAGACACAGGAATACCCAAAAGATTGGCATATTCTTCCAAGGTCGGTACCAACTGGTAGTCTGGAAAGGTGAAACATCGCTAAACGGGATCATAGAACTGAACCAGAGTTTTGAGAAGTCCTTCATCAACATGAGTGTTCAAGATAGGCAAAAGCTTTCCATAACTTTTCCTAAAATCGGGAGGATGTTGTACAAAAGATGCTAACTCTCTCAGTTTTTCCACATCAGGCGCTTTGAAACCGTACTTTTTGGTATGCCTTTTTACCCCTTCCATAACTTAATCCTATAATGTTTGCAAAGAAAATTCTCAAAATTTTTGGAAAAATCATGTTTTTATGGAAAAAGATGGGTTTTTTAATGAATGTATGAATGCATGGATGCATGGATGCCACATATTCAAACATGGTAAAGCAAACATGGTAATGTAAACATGGTAATTCAAACATGGTACACATAGGTTCAAAGGTCTAGCGTCACGAGCATGAGGTCAGAGAACCAAACATGGGATAGTACTAGGGGTTAATCACCTGCACAACATGTTCTACTGATACGTCAGAGTCTACATTTTTCTTTCGGATATTACCGGCTTGCACAACTGAACTTGTGAGCTAGCAATATTCTCAAGAAAAACTCGTCTGATTGTGGCTCTCCGCATGACAACTAATCCAAGTCTTCACCTGAATAGTTTCTGCGCCCCAACCTAATAAGGCCAGGATGGGTTGGGGTTCTACGGCCAACTCAGCTTCTACAGTTCAATGAAAGCAATAATGTCTTCGCTACGAAACATGCTAAACATATATTACCAACAAGGAACCTCCACTGAGCGGAAGGATTCTCACGTACGCCTGTACATGAATATACCCTCCACCTAATTCTTATGTGTACTTAATTCGGGTTAGGATTTGTCCATAATGTATCACTTGTAACAGAACCACACATGTAACAGAACCAGAACCACACATGTAACACAAATAAAAACATAACAATTAGAATTAACCCTTCCTTTGGAAACAATAAAAAGATTGTCCCCAGTGAAGTCGCCATTTTTCTGTCACGGGGAAAAATCGTATCTTTTTCGGGATGAGACACCTGATGCCTTCTTTGGGCTCGAGTGCTTAAAAAAATGATTTTTCTTTTGTTTCGACCAAACTTTTTATTGTTTTCAAAGTAGGAAAAGGAAAAAAGCTGCAATAACCTTAAAAGTGGGGGGAGAGATCTTTGGGTAAGAGGGTTGGTTATACGAAGGGAAGGTATTAGCACCCAACGTATCTATAGTACTCTATAGGTTTCTTTGTTATGTTCATTTCATTCTATGCTATTGGGGTTCTGTTATGAGATAGGTGGGAAACTAAGGTGTTTGTTTGATTATGCTCGCAAAGATCATCGCGATCCTCTGCTTACATATCCCTTAGAGGGAATCAGAGCATCTGTAGCTCGGGGTCTACGGGTGCTAAGGTTTGAATGGTTTGAGGGAGAAGTTTTGCTCGCCAAGGATATGACCTTGTGCCTACGTATTCTCAAAGGGATGTTGAGAAAGTCAGAGCAATCGTAGTTCCCACTTATGCTAGTGGAAGCAAAGGAAAAGAGACAAATGTCATCTCAATGTTCGATGTATCTAATCTATATCATCACATACATCAGTTTGATTTTTGTTTGAAATCTTTTCATTATAAGCCCTGGGCTGTGCCACTTATGGCGCTTAGAATGATAAAGATGTTTTTTAGCCAGCCTTGTAGCAAAAACTTTCAATGAAGTCAGCCTTGTGACAAAAAGTTTTGATTAATTAGCCAGCCTTGTGGCAAAAGTTTCAATGAAGTCAGCCTTGTGACAAAAACTTTGATTAATTAGCCAGTACGGTGGCAAAAAGGTTTGATTGATTAGCCAGCCTTGTGGAAAAAAGAGTTATTTGATTGATTGATTGTTTGTGATGCTATAGAAGAGATACTCCTATCATAGAGATGATAAATGTCTAATCTCCTAGGGTATTTGATTTGGATATTGGGGATGCTTATAAGAAGCCCGTGGGTCCTTGTACGAAGCCCAATAGGAGGCTATCCGAGGGTCCTTGCATTGTAAGCCCAAGAGGAGGCTATGGGAGGGACAATCGAGGGTCCTTGCATTGTAAGCCCAAGAGGAGGCTATGGGAGGGACAAGTTGTTTGTATGAAGCGCAAGAGGAGGCGTGGTATAGTTGGTTTGAGCTCTTAGAGCGATTTCACTGGGAAACCATACTCTATGTCCTAACCTAAACTAGGGAGATTCTTTGCACGAAGCCCAATAGGAGGCTATGGGGAACCTAGTGTTGTACTAAGTTGAACAAGTATATATAAATCAATCACAGATATGAACAAGTACGAACAAATATGATCAAGTACATGAACAAATATGAACAGTTATATGTGACAAGATGTGTGTATATAATGGAGTTTATGAAGGAAATATACCTGTAAGCATGATCCATTTGTATACACGGGGCTCGGGACTTATACTCGGGGAGAGGCCCATTGAGTTTATTCAAAAGCTATGTAAACAAATATTTACAAAAGGCTTGGGACTTATACCTATGTGGAGGCCCATGGTATTTTTGGGAAGATTTAAAGAAAACCTTCATTTTTGATTAGTTATTCAAAATTAAAAATCAAATTGATCGAGGTATGTACAAAAAGGTGTACAATGAAATACCTAATTTCATGTACGAGAATGGGACTTATACCTATGTGGAGGCCCATGTTTTATTTTATAAAACATGGTTGATTGTTTTGTTAAAAACGCGAGGTTTCATTGTTTTGAAAACAGTTCGAAAGTTTTGTTTTGAAAAACGTTTTCTTTTTAAAGAAAAATTGTACAAAGAAAAAGGAAAGGGACTTACACTCTCTAATATTCGAGAGGCCTAAATTGATTGAAGAAAAACCCTAATTTTGATCTTGTTATTCGAGGGTTTAAATCAATTCGATCGAAGTATAAAAGATAGGTATATATACAATGAAAAACCTTAATTTATACAAAGGAATGGGGCTTATACCATAAGGGATGCCCATGTTGTTTTTGAAAATCAATTGATCAATCCAAAAAGATTTAATCAAGAGTTTTTTTAAAAAAAAACTAAAAAGAAATGGTTTTGAAAATGATTTGTTTTTAAAAACGACGATCGTTTGTTTTAAAATGGTTTGAAATTTTGAAAGAAATCAACTTAATTAAGATAAACACAAAGATTATACTTAATTAATACCTAAATGATTAGGGTTTGATCACAAAATATTTACAAGTGATTAGTCAAATGAAAAACAATTTTTAAAGTATTTAAAAACACTTAAAAACATGTCATTTTAAACCTATTTAAAAATGTATTAAATAAATATTTTTTTGTGATTTTTTTGGATGTTCATAAAATATGTATATTATATAAAGAGTGTGCAAAAAATGAAGTGAAAATGATGAATTTTGATTGGTTAAATCAATTGATGAAGTTATGTAAAAAATTAAAGAAAACAAGTGATAAAAAATTGGTTTTGTCTCCACTAGGGCTTGAACCCACGCCCTCTCTCTCACCAACCAAAACACTTGCCAACTGAGCTTCGCGCGCAGCTTGTAATATACACGCTTCCAATTAATTATATTTAAAATGTATCATTTGAATTTTCTGAATCAAAAATGGCGCCAAGAACACACCTTCAACTGAAATTTGAAAATCTCTAAAACTGTGTTGTTTTGATCAAGTAAAGGGTCTATCTCACTCGGTTTTTTACGAGGAACATGATGGTGCCCTCATAATTCATTTATTCTTGCTCTAAGGTGATCAATTTTGTGATGAACACGAAGAACCCTAATTCTGAATTTGAACATGAAATCGTGTATGATTGATGAATTGTGAAATTGATTGAGGGTTATTGATCAGTGATAGTGCAGACACAAGATGGCAACTCAATTTTTCATTTATGATGCATATATGTATGAGTTTGAAGTTCATGAGGCTTACCTTCAAAAACGGCAAAACTGGAGATTGAATTCTTCAATAGAGGTGTTACAGATGCTTTGCAATGATCTCGATGGCTTCAATGATGATTATGGAACATGTCTGGATGCTTGGAGTGAACTGAATTCATCTGAGCATAGCCATGGGACCTGATCTGCAGTTGCTTGGAGTGAGGATCGAATTTGATGATGGAGGTGTTTCAGATCATGAATGATGGTTGGGATAGTTCACATATGGTATATGGAATGTGTTTGGATGATTAGCTTGGACAGAATTGGCCTGGAATTGATTTTGACATGATAAGGCTAGTGTGATGCATATTTGGAGGTTGAAGAGTGATTCTGAGATTTGAGATGTTTTGGGGTGTGTGAATGGATCAAGCATATCCCATATGATGTTTATGAGTTGTGGGAAGCATTATTTTGGCCAGAACTTCAAGGGTTTGGAGGTTGAAGTTTCTACCCCTTTGAAACTCATGAGACTTGCAACTTAAGAAAGAAGAGAGAAAACCTATGATTGTGAGGTTTTGGTGTGATTTGAAGAGTGATTTGACCCTCTATTTATAGGCCAAGGATTCTGAATGCAGAGCTTTGCAAGTTGATCAAAGAATGGTGATTTGGCATTTGGAGATAAAATGGAATCTTTACATTAAATGCAAATGGTTAAAAGTGACTTAACCATGGTTAATCTTCCAAGCTTCTTATCCTCTTCCATTCTGATCTTCAAATCAGAAAATATCTCTCAATTATTTCATTGATGCATCATTACTTGCATTATAGGTCATATAGTATTGAAACTTAGTGAAAATGGTTTGGAATTTCAAGTGAAAATGATCACTAAATGCATAATTCAAAGCCATAGCTATGCTCCATATTTTTTCATGCTCTTGGACATTTTGGAAAGCTCATGTTACACACTTCAAAACCCTAGTTGAAAGTTTCTTCAAGACCATTAAGGAAATGGGTGAAAAAGATCCATGAACTTTGAAGAAAATGAGGTTTTAAGTGAAATTTTCAAAAGATACCAACTTTGAAGCTCCATATCTCTTAAATGGTTAATCTTTTGGAAAATCATTTTATGTGACAAAGTTTTTTATTGGATCAAAATCTACAACTTTCATGTTGGAAGTTTTTTTCAGCTTGTAGGTGAAATTTTCAGTTATTCCCTTCCAAAGTTTTGGAAAAAACAATTGAAAACTTTTGACTTTTTGATTCTTGATTCTTGATTGATTTTTTGATTCTTGATTGATTTTCTTGATTTTTCTTGATCAAATGACTTCATATATCATATATTGATGATTCAAAACTTCAAAAGTCATGGTTGACCAAAATTCCCCAAAAGTCAATGGTGATCTTGTGCAGTTGACTTTTTCAGACGAATCGCGTTTCTGGAGATTTCAAATGAACCAGGCTATCCTCACCAAATGAGTGGTATGAATGGGTCACATTGAGTTATTGGAGGACCTTGAGCCATAGTTTAAGTTGTGGCATCATGTTCTGATTAAAAAGTCAGTTGTTCAAATGAATTAGGTCAAAAACCCTAATTGTCGACCTGATGAGATTGATGACTGTGGATCTTGAATTGAGATGTAATTTCCATTGGATGTTGTCATAGGGATTATTTGAAGATGATTGAAACCTTTGAGTGATCCCCTGAGGCTTTTTAGGGTTTCCCAAATGTGATCCCTGATTTTAGTCCCTGAGAGTTCAAAACCCTAATCTGATGATTTGTAATTTCACTGTTGATCAATCCTTGTGTAGGAGATGTCCTGAGCCAATGGATTAGGTCAAAATGATGCACTTGGGGTCTTGAGGTCATGTCCCAAGTCATTAGGTAAAATCCTGAGCAAAAGTCAGGAGTATGCTATCTTCAGTCAAAACCCTAATCTGATTGATTCAGAGCCTTTGAGCTTGTTGAAATGGATTTTTGAGGACCAAATGTTGATTGTTGATAAAGATAGTTCCTTTGATATCGAAGACGTTGTGCCATCGGTAAAGCCACATGAAGAGAAAAATAAAAAAGAGGCTAAACCGCTTATCAAGCTGCCATTCCCTACTAGAGTGGCAAAGGATTCAAGAGAGAAAGATTTTGAGAAATTTGCAACTTTGTTCAAGAAGTTGGAGGTCAACGTACCTTTCTTTGAAGCACTTGAGCAAATGTTGTTGTACAAGAAATTTATGAAAGAGGTGATTGCCAAAAAGAAATCACCGGAAGATGAGCCTAAGGGTGTAGTTGAAAAGTGTGGTAAAATCTCACCAGAAAGGAGAATCCCAATTAAGAAGAAAGATATTGGACCGGTGGTGATACCATGCACCATCAAATACATAAATTTCCCAAAGGTTTTAATCGATTCAGGTGCTAGTGTGAGTTTGATGCCGTTATCTATCTCCAAGAAGCGGGATATTGGAACAGTGAATGAAAAAGGAACAATGCTGAAATTTGCTGATCACACTATCAAGAAATCATATGGGGTAGCTGAAGACGTGTTGGTGGAAATTGAGAGATTCATTTTTCCAGTGGATTTTGAGGTAATGGATATTCTGGAAGATGAAGAGACACCTATCATTCTTGGTCGACCATTCTGCAATTGGGCTAAAACATTAAGGTCAATGTTTAGTTCAGGTGTGGGGGGGAGTTTCTTTCATTGCTTTTCTTTCATTTTATGCATTGTTCTTGTTTTTGTTTTTGTTTTGTTTTAGCATTATTATTCGTTTTCTGGTTTACCATTTTGTTATAGAGTGAGAGATAGTTGTTGGATGAATCCAGGATTGATAGCAAGTGGATGAAAGATGCTCCCCATACTTGATCTCCCGAGGCACCCCGGAAGTTGATACAGCCATGAAAAGATATAAGTAAAGGGGTTAATACCATTTTTCACCCCTGTAATATAGGCGAAATTCGCTTTACCCCCTCGTAATATTTTTTTTAATTTCCCCCTGTAATATTTTTTTTGTTTGAATTACCCCCCCCCCCCCCCCCACCTAAGTGTGTAATTTAAACACCAAAATAGGGGAGGGGGGTCAAACAAAAAAATATTATAGGGGGGTAAACTTTACTCTTAGGAGGCAAAAGACATAGTATTTTTATATTTCAAGGGGGTGTTTGAATTTTTTTTACTGGGGGGAAAAGCGAATTTCGCCTATATTACAGGGGGATTTTGTATATTTAACCATAAGTAAAGGTTGGATACGATTTGGTAACACCAGACCAAAATGGTTGTATGGTATACCCGAGTCGGAAAAGAAACCACATGACACGAGGAGGCTTCAGAGCTTGTAAGCTTAACCAACATGGTTAGAGTACAAAGGCCAAACACCAAAATATCATCATGAGATTTCAGTCAGGTATGACTTTATCTCTCTGATTTTGCGTATTCTTTTTTGACACAACACAACATGAAGACACACACTAAGGCACATTGTTTGTTTAACCCTTATCCTTTCTATCCATCCTTTACTTTATGTTTATCCTTTGTGAACCCCCCTTGAGCCTTAGCCTTTTTGTTTGAAATACCCCTGGTTAACCCATAATCACACACTTCCTACCCTTGCTCGGCATGATTGTTGTAAATTATAAAGTGTGCAAAAAGCTAAGTTCGGGGTTGAAATCTGTAGAGAAAGGGCAATTGCATAAAAAGAAATAAAAAAGATAAGAAAGTAAGAAAATGAGAGGCATGCAAAGTCCTAACAAAAAAGAATAAGAGAAAAGCATTTGTCGTGACTAAAGACTCTAACATGCTCATAGAAAAATTCAGTGAAGAAGCGTCAAAGTTGAATAAACCCCCAGGTTATGAGTTAGGCACAAAAATGAGAAAAACAACAAGAATGCCAAATCCAAACCCCTTTGTTATCCATTTATTTGTCTATCCTACCGTACCTAAGCCCCGTTATAACCCAAAAGACCTCATAAAGTGTGTAGAATCTGTTTGTGTAGTGAAGATAGAATACATTCAAAATTAAGAGTTGATATTGCATATTTTGGTACTGTGAGTGCAAACACTTTATCCCCGAGAGATCTGGTGAGAGTGTGAAAAAGTTTGCAGGTAAAGAAGTCCTCTGATGTGAAAGTGTGGTAGATAGTTCGATTCGGTGAGCTAGAAGCTTGATCGGGAAGGAAAAAGGCAAGTTTCAAAAGACTCAGACTGTGTTGTGGAAAGGAGAAATTTGTGGGTGACCTCTGTTTAGTCTCAATACATTACTTGAGGACAAGCAATGAGATAAGTTTGGGGTTGTGATCGGTCACCATTTCTATTAAGTTTCTATCTTTCATCCGGCACAAATTCATCATTTCAATAACATATTCGGTTGTTTTTATTGCTTAAAAGATCCTCTTTATGCCTTTGTTTGGTAGTGTTAGTGTTGTAGATTGATACGTGTGATCCGAGAAACTAATGGTAGGACTTTAGGGACTCTGGAAAGCTGAGAGATTAAAGTTTTTGAATAATCAGGTGGTCAACACGGGCACCCGTGTGCATCAACACGGCCCGTGTTGAAAAGTCTGATGCAAGTGTTGGAAAGCTCAAGAAAAGGTCGTGAGGAGCTAAGTCAGAGGATTAACACGGGTACCCGTCTTGATCAACACGGCCCGTGTTGATGGCCCTGATACCAAAACGTGCTATTATAAAGTCGGGAAGCTAACACGGGTGCCCGTATTGATTAACACGACCCGTGTTTGCCGACGCGAGCAACAAACTTCACTTTCGGGATTTTTCATCTATTTTGATTTTTAAGGGAACTTTTGACCTTTTGCTACGAGTGGAAGGGAAGATGACGCTATTTAACTTAGTTTGTGAAAGGGGAGGGACACTTTTGACATACAAGAGAAGAGAATATAATAGAAGATTGGAGAAAGCAAGGGTTTGTGAGAGAAGAAGATCTTCATGAACGGAAGCAAATGAAGATTCAATCTCCTCCAATTTCTTATAATGTCTTTATTCCATATTTTGTTTTCTTTGAATACTATGAGTAGCTAAACCCCCCAATGCTAGGGTGTTACCCTGATTTCACTTTGTAATGACTATGAGTTTGTAATTGCAATAACAATCAGGTTTTTTCGTTGTTAATTTATTCTCCCGATGTTTTTAATGCTTTTCCTTTCAGACAAATTAGAATTGATGTATGATTATCATTTAGGTTAGACCACCATTGATAATGCTTTCATGAGAATATGATATAATAGATATTACCTAGGACTAGGAATACCTTATAGAAACCGGATATTCTTGATAACTTAATTGCTTGATTTCATCGTAAATTTCTAAGGACTTAGGGTTTAGGATGAAGAATCAAAGGTTTTTTCACTACGGAATTAGGATTAAATAACCTTAAGAACCGGTAATTGATTATTGAAAATAAGTTGTTCCAATAGAAATTCCAGAGTTGTTATAGAGTAAATCATCTACTATCCCTAGCATGTTACAAATATTTGTTAAAGAGTCAATATCATTTACTACTTATTCTACTTTTCGCTAAGTGATAATCACCAAACAAAACCCAATTGAAGTTTTTGCTTAATTGAACCATGAATTGAACTCATTATTTCTACACAGTCCATGAGATCGATATTTGGGAAATTTCCCTATTATTACAAGAGGCAAAATAGTACAATTGCTATTTTTACCGAACCGTTAGCTAGCCTATTTTCCATTTTTGTTTGCTTTTTCCTCTAGTCCAAAGCTTAGACTTGCAACATTGAATAGGGTTGTGAAATTATGATCTTCTAAACCTACAGCAAGGATATACACTTGAATGTTTTTTTTTTTAATTTTAAAAACTCAAATTGTAGTTGTCTCGTCCTTTTCAGTAGACGAGATATCACTTGTGATGAGTCCAACCTGCTAATTATGCTGAAACAACTACTATTCCTCTAGTTTTGGGCACAAGAATTTTTATTAAATCAATGCTCTTCTTGTTTCGGGCACAAGAGCTTTATTTAGGAGTGCATTTTTGCCGCTTCCTACTACACACATTAGTGTGTCTTATTTGTCAGTCCTACAAGGTTCCCAAAGTGTTACAGTTCTTCTTTTTAGTCACTGTATTAATTACCCCATTAAGCATTAAGTCTAACCTATTTTCTAATATCAAAATCAAATCAATTATATCACACAAACTGGCTATCTAAAAGACTATTTAAGTCATGACAAATTTTTCCTATTACCTAATTTTAGTTCCAAAGTCCTTCTCAAGTCCATGTTCCTTAAATTGTTTAAGTCCTGAAACAATTGTTCTTAATTTGTACATAGTTTGCTTACAGGGGGGTTATCACTCAAATTTTTTGTTTTGGCTTCTTTTATATTTTGTTTTTTTCTTATCAACAAAAATTTGGAAAAAAATTAAACTATAGGGGCATGCTGTTAACATAACTTTATTCATTGAATTCAAAAGGGCTGGAGCAACCAACTATCTAAACAAAAATATAAAAGAAATGAGGAAAACACATAAAAGATACAGGAAAACATCAAGATAGGATGATGATTTTTAGGATTAGAGTATAGTAGAGTCACGGCACGACTGTAGCCACCACACCCAAACTTAAAGTAAGGACAGTGTCCTTACGTTCAATAAAAGGGATGTGGTGTGCCTTGGTTACCTCACTTACCCGCTAGGCACGAAGCCTGTTGCTTTGGAAGGGACTTTTCCTCAATGCATCTTGCTTTTTCTTCTTTCTGGCCTCCTTCTGGGCAGGCGCAATATTGAGCTTTGCTTTTGGCTTCTTTTGGAGAGATTTATCCATTGGTGGGGACTTGACTAGGGAGGGATCTTGCACAATTTCCTTTGTTGGGCTTGGATTTTTCTCCTTCTCAGGAATGACTACAAGAGTTACATTAGTAGTTGTCTTCAAGGGAGTCCCCTCAGTTGGTTCCAATTCTTGCAAACCTTCGAAGGTTTCTCCTTCTTTGTCTTCTTCCTCTTCCTTATGCTCATTCTCCTTAGCACCTTCTTCTTCAGACTCCTCCTCAATTCTAGTCTCCTACTCAGCTCGAGTATCCTCTCCTTCCTCCGAAGAGTAATAAGAATCCAAGTAAACCTCTTCCTTCTTATCTTTTTCTCCTTTTTTCTTTCTTGCCTTAATAGAGTCTTCTTCAGTCATGACCCTTTCAACATCACTTTCGTCATTTTTCTTTTCCTCTTCATTTTCTTCCATTTCTTCTTCCTTATATTTTAACACTTCTCCTTCCACTTCCTCCATAACTTTTTCAACAACTTTCTTTGGTTTTTCCTTTTCAGACACATCGGCTATCAAATCTTTTTTGTCACAAATTTCCTGCTTAATCATTTTATTTAATTATCTCTCATCATCGGATTCACTCACAACAGGTATTTCTTTAACAACTTTTTTCTTCTTCTCTACCCATTTCTTTGCTGACACCTCTTTCTTGAACTTTTTCTTCTAGCTCTCAGGAGAGTCCACCATAGGCTTGCCTTTAGTGGACTTTCTTGGTTCCTTGACAGCAACTGACTTCGTTACTTTCTTACACCTTGTCTTCTTACTTTCTTCAGTTTTGTTTGCTTCCATCTCCTCCTCCTTGTCGATCCTCAGTATGTGATATGGGAATGGAGGAGCTTATTCACCACCATCCATAATTACATGCACTCAAATTTCCCATTCATGTTTTGCTTTTTGAAATTTTAATAACTCCTTTTGGTCATTGTACATCCTTTTCAACATTGATACTACTACACTGTCAGTTTCCACACTTGCTTCAGTCGAAGGCTGACCTGCCACTGACCTCTTCCTTGCTTTTGGTTTCAGGAACATTTTCAAACTATTTCTATCAAATGCAACCTTAGGGTAACTTACTTCATTAGTTTCCTTTCCTCTGAATCCCTGTTTTAAACACAGAGCAGGGATCAAACATTGGAAATACAACATTCCATCTTTCCTTTTAGCACAATGTTGAATCTCTTACACAATGATTTTGCCTACATTAACATCATAGCTAGCCATAATGCAATGCAAGAGGGCTAACCTCTGCTTGTTCACAATTTCATTCTGTGTAGTTGGCTTGCGTGAACTTTTGATGAATTGATACCAAGCCTTGGCGTCTGCTATCAAATCCATCCTCCTAACAAACGTTTCTCCACCATTGTCTACCCAAGTAGTGCCCTCATTTCAGAATGATTGCATTTAAACCTCTTACTCTAAGTCATCATCTTTTAGCAATATCTCCTCATATTGGTCATAAACCTTCTTCAATCCATGCATCACATTAATCATCCCTTCAGAGTAAGAGACACAAACCATTTCACCATGACTTCTGCTTTCTTGCTGCGTGCGGTTAGGTTAGAATAAAATTCCTTTACCAACTGAGTGTTGTAAAGATCAGGCTATTGATAGAATCTACCCCATCTCTTCTGAGAAATCAATGAACCGATGTTCACCGGAAGCCCTATGGTTTAATGATCTAAGTCCAAAGAAAAACACCTTTCAAAAAAAAATCCCCTACTATTCATATAAGTTGTAAACCTCTGATTGGCTTCATCACTACTAAAAATCTCAGAGTCACTTCCTTCTCCGTCATAAAATTCAATGTATCGAGTTGCATTCTTTCTTGAACAGGTCTTGATCCTCACTTAAGAGTAACTAGACTTCATTTTGGTGATAGGGTTTTAAAGAAGTGATGGAAGTTAACGTAGGGTTGAGGAAAACAGCTTAAAGAATTTGTGAATGGAGTGGTCTTTGTGGAAGTTAAGTTTTATAGAAGAGGATGTGATGCGGTTTGTAGTGAATGAATAAGTAGTGGGGGAGTGGTGACAGAATTCGTAGAGTTGAAGTTGAAGAGCTGAAAGTAGAGAGAAAGATTAGTAACTGCCGTAGCCAAATTTTTGACCATAAGATTATCCATTCAATTGCATTCTGATCATTGATCAATATCATGATCTTAAGGTTTGCTCCTTGGAATTGTGATCACCTTATCTTTGGGAGGGACCACCAAGCACCTATATTTTATCTTGTATGTATACCACAGTAACCAAAATATAAAAATATGTCTTTGTTTTTCAATATTCTGATAGGTGTTGAAGTAAGTGCATTTACACCTCTCCTAAGTTAGGGTCTTGAAAGTAATCTTCAATTGACTGATAATTCATGGAAGCTAGATGAATTTAATTCAATAGCGATTTATTATCATCAAGACATCTCCCCCAACTTCATTTGCGCAATCGCCTTTCAAAATTGTATAGAGAAATTCATCAAGGAACTTAATAGGTTCATGTGTTTATTTTCATGCATTCTTTAATAAGGTCCATCAAATTATGGACCTCAAAATAAAGTGTACTTCAAGAGAATATCATCTCAAGGTCTTATGTACTTCCTCATATGTTATCATGCAAGAAACGTTGAAAGGATTCCAAGTTAATTCAAGAAGATAAACATAGTTGGACAAGTTTGTGGTTCTATTGTTAGAAGGGAATAACTTTCTTAATTTTCAACATTTTTAAGTGCTTATTTTTTAAAAATACTCTCCTTGATATCCTCAACAACTTCTTTTAAGAAGTCAAGAAAAATATTTGTGAAGAAAGACATTAAAAGTTAGAAGATATTACAAGTCTCCTTTAAAAGTTCAGGAATTATGTACCAACTCCAAAGGATCAAAACTTGCTCAATTTTTATAATCTCAAGCCAATTATTTTTGCATAATAATATTTAGTTAGTCTTATTTGATTCATCTCTGAATTTCAAGAGAAAAATATAAATGGAAGACCATGTTTCAAGAAGAAACATTGTAGGTCATATTATTGTGCCTAGGGTTTCATGGCATAACTTGTGTGCAAGACTGTCCCAAGGCTAAATGATTCAAAAATCAGTTTCTCTTCCATAACTTTTGAACTTAAGCTAAATTTTCAATACCAAGATCAAGATCTAAGATGGACTTTTGGCATATGCATCAAGGTGTTTGATGAAATGACCTTGAGGGAATGCCATGTTTTTGTCCAAGTTATCAAGCTCATATCTTTTGATTCCTAGAACCTCCGAGGATGATTCTTTTTGCAGTGTGTTTACCATAATTAGAAGGTAATATATCTCAAAGAAATTCAATACATGCACGAGCAAATTGAGAGAGGCCTTGGTTCAAAGTTATACACTCAAATGTGCCAAAACATAGAAAATGTTCTAAGTGTTTGATTAGTTTGTATCACCATCTTTGTGAGACCATAAATTTTGATCCAACTATCCAAATGAAACCTTTCCAAGAACATTGTAGAGTTTGCAAGATCGTCTTTCCAAAGAGCCCAAGGTCGCATCATAAAGCTTACTATCTTGCACGCTCCAAATTTGAACTTTGTAGCTTGCAACTGAAATTTTCTCCATAATCAAGTTTTGAAATCAACTTAAATCAAATTACAACCCAAATTAAGGATGGATTTCGTCCCTAATCAAGTTAGCAACCTTCTAGAAGGTGATTAGTGGTTTGAAACTCAAGTTTCGGATGCGTTTTGATGGAATTACAAGTCACACTTGTCATGCCTACGAGCTTCACACGAATTCAAGGAAATTTTCATCATTTCACACATATGAACATACCATGAGGTAAGCTATAAATAGAGTATCATTCCTAATTCATTCACCAAGCTTTTGAAATCCAAAAAAATCCTGTTCAGATCCCACACGAACTCTGAATTTGAATTTTTGTTTTCTTCATTCCTCACCGTAATTCACTAAATTCTCCATTCAATTAGCTTCACCAACATCAAATAAAGTTAACCAGATCATTTGCAAGAAAAATTCTGCCTCCATTGAAGCTCCTTAGCTCATGCTTCATAAGCTTTTGGTTGAACTTCATTTAGGTAGAAATCTTCATCCAATCAACTCAAAGTTATGGCTAACATGAAGCTATTGACTCACTAATACTCATTGCACAATTTATTTAAAGGTTTGGTTTAGTTTGATGCATCTGTTCTTGAGTTATTCAAATTTAAACTCTTCTGGTTTTTTCCAAATCAACTATTCTATGTTTTGAATAAATTTTTCGCGATGATATGGTTGAGATCGTCTGAATGAGACGATCACAATGATACCACCATGAGCGTATAATTTTACAATTTGATTGATCCAAGTTTTTTCTCAAAAAATACTTTGAAACGAAGGAGCTTGAGGTTGAAGATGATGAGGTGTCCTCATCCAGCCAATGATAGCACGCCACTTGAAATGTTTTTATTGGTTTGACTTTTCTAATGCTTTTGCACGCGTTTTGACTGAGGACCATGGTGCACCCTATGGTGAGATCTTGTCAGCGTATTAATGAAGAGATCAGATGGTGTGTATTGATGAGTGCATCTTCTTGTGGTGTGTCTCACTGCATTTGATCTGACATTTTCTTTTCTCTTTTTTTTTAACTCCCTTTTATTTTCTTTAACTCATTTAAAATACCAAATCACATTTAAAATTCCCAAAAAATTCTTAAAAATTCTTTGATTATTTCTGATTTAATGAATATTTTTGTGGAATTTTTTTTTTGGATTTTATATTTTTCTTGATTTTTTGCTTTGTTAACTTTGTTTTAATTGGTTAAAAATTGTTTTTTGATTTTAAAACATTATGGAAAAATTTTGCCAATGCTTGTTGACTTATGTTTGACCTATGGCTAATTTTTGAGAATTTTATTTCATGTTTGCATACCATTTGAGTACTTCATCAATAAGTTTTACTTAAATAATCTTTTTTGGTCATTTTAAATAGTTTTAACTTTCTGAATATTATGAAAACATTTTTTAAAATTCATATATAGTTTTTTCTGATTTTATTATGGTGTTATAAGATATTTATTTGGTGTTTGGATACCACTTAAGTATTTCATCCATAATTTCTTATATAAGACCATCCTAAAATACATTTTATTTGTTTTAATTAATGTTTTATTTCATTTATAATTGGTTCTGACTTTATGGTTATTTTATGATGTAATGACGTAACTTCATTAATATCCTTGGATATAAGATGTTTGATAGGTTTGAAAGAACCAAATCCATAATATTAGATGAATGATATTAATGATAATTTAATTTTTTGTTTGCTTTTGTTATGATGTTTCTCTCCCTCCATCTCTCTTTCTTCTTGATTAGTAGGCGTAACTCTTGTTTGACTTCACTGTGTTGAGGTTTTGATACTATCAATCCTCTGATGAATCATCAAGATGATGCCCCATAAAAATCAAAAGAAATTCATTTGGGCACTTTGGTTTTAAATCTCAATCTATCCCCTCCCTCTTTATCTAAATCTTGTTCTTGTTTTTTATTGTTATTTTACATGTGTTGCAAGTTTTAGGAGGATGATCTTCTATATCATCTCTCTAAGTTGTTCTTAAACACATAAATTTTTATTGACCGACCTCGTTGTAGGGTGACTTCTATATAAGTTACTTGGCGATTTCTTTACATAGCGTGACATTTTATCCCTTAAAGAAATGAGATCAAATGGCCGGGATTGTATGACAATTTGTTCAAGATTTTTGAAAACTTATTCTATAGAGGTTTTGATTCTATCAATCTTCTGATGATTTTTCATTAACTTTGAACCCAAGTTCATTAATTACTCACCATTGATCACTAATTACTAATCATTGACAATGAACAACTAACTTTACTTTATGCTCTTTGAAATTCTGGTATCAGATATGTGATGTCGAATGAGATGTCACGACACAAATATCTGTTGATTAAATACCATGGAACAAGATGGTAGCAGTAACGAAAAATAGTGCAGAAAGGTAAAAGACACAAGGAATTGTTTACCCAGTTTGGATGAACCTTTCCTCTATGGCGGCTACCAAGTCGAGGATGAAATCAATATACGATAGTATCAATTTGAAGTTAAACTTCCTCGTTTACAACTTCTCACTTAATCACTACCCTTCTTATGACTTCAACCTAAGACTCACCTAGGTATGAGCCCCTCCTCAAATCCCCACAGTCACAACCCGTGACAAACACCACAAACAATTAAAAGTAGAGGACACTCTTCCAAGACACGTAATTCTCAATGCTTAAAAGCTTATGAGATTAAAACATTCAACACCTACAGGTTTTTGAATGAACAAAACATGGAACTTACAACACAACCAAAATAAGGATTCCTAGAACCCTAAAAATACAAATATCAGTTCCATTTAAAACTAGGTTTAAGTCAGTCATTTTATAGAATTAGTATTGA
Organism: Vicia villosa; assembly: GCF_029867415.1. Taxonomy (NCBI): domain Eukaryota; kingdom Viridiplantae; phylum Streptophyta; class Magnoliopsida; order Fabales; family Fabaceae; genus Vicia; species Vicia villosa. The sequence goes on from NC_081183.1 coordinate 71,797,727, forward strand.
CTAAACTGGGTCTAAAACTGCAGAAAGGAGGCTACACAATGTCTGTTACTTGATCTCCAAGAAAATAGGTTTCCTATCCAACATTTCCTAAATTGTCTCCAATTATAGAAAGTGTTAAAACAAACAAATATCTTTGATTGAATCGATATTGGATACACATAAGCTAATCGAATATTCTACAATATTTTGTAGCTAATAAAACAGTTGATATTCTTGATAGATCAGCTCCAGCAAACACGATGTCATACCTGTCATGTTGTGACATCTTGTTCGACATGTTGAAATATGTATGATATGGAATTTTATTCATCATGTTTCTGCTAGGTTGGTTTTACCAAAATGCATGTCAATCTTAGAGAAACAACAATCTCTCCCTTTGACACATTTTGGCAAAAACAACCAAATAATCCTTGCATAAGAAGAACATCAGCGGAAAGAACATAGCAGGGTAACATAACAGGGTAACAGGCCCCCCTCAACACATGCTAGCTTATACTAACAAAGTATACACTAATGCATTAGCAAGTAGTTAACATACTTTCCCTCAAACAGAAGCACCTCCTGTATACTCAATTACTAATCCCCCTTTTTAGCCACAAAATGAAAAAGGTTGTAGAACAAAACTTAAGCACCTGTTGCTTAAGCAATTTTTTTAAAAACATTTTAAAAATTTTAAATTTTTTTTCTTTCTTGAAGCAAGAAAAATTAAATTTATCTTGGGCATTTAACCCTTACAAAATTATAGACTAAAATAAAAAGAATCATAATGCAGATCCAAACAAAATCACATGACTAGCAGTCATGCCTTAGCAACCATAACAGAACCTCCTTCTTCTCAAATGGTGCCAGCATAAGTTGTACCAAATTCAACATCTTTAGCTCATCCACTTGCAGATGTAGATCTTAAAGTAATTTTTATAATTCTTCATGAATACATACCCCAAGTTTTCTTTTGAGATGAGTATTATTAAGGTCTTTTGGAGGACTAATAGCAAGCTCCCTTTTAGTATTACTCCTTCTTCATCTTCAGAACATTTCTCGTGAATGAGGATTGGAATTCATCCATGACTGATATTCTCCAAACTAAGTCTTCACACAATGTTCTTTGCGCACTTGCTTTGACAAAGGAGAATTGAGTCTTCCATATGTTTAACTCGCGCTTCTAGAGACTGAGACATTTTTCCACAAGACTCATATCCGACCCGAATAGCATATGTTTGACAAGATGTTGGATCATTGCATTTAACATCCCTTCGATACCAGTACTATTCATACATACCTAACCATAGTTTCTCGAGCCTTCCTTGACAAAGAGAGCTTTGCCAGTTTAATTTTCTCCATATCATTGACTGACTTGGGGTTTAGTCAACATCATATACCATGCCCTCGGGTCTTGGTCCATGTCACACACACTCATTCTTAACTTAAATGTGAGCACTGATTGATTAATGATATAGACCTCTTTACTTTGGTATTTATCTAGACAGCCACTCTGGAAATCAAGACTCGCTTCAACTTTGTAAGTAATGTCTTGCTTACTTAAGGCGTGCACCTCATCATGTCTTGGGACTAGGTTCCATGTATCATTCCTCTTGTACTGATTGAGTTCAGCTTCCATGCCATTAACCCAAGACTCATTAGTCACTACTTTATTCACATAATTTGAGACATAGCCGGGACTAGAAGAACCTTCCCTTGATCTAGAAATAGCTCTTTGACTAGGAACATTGAACCCCTACTCTTGAGGATGATCTTTTTGCATTCTAGGAACTAGATCTCTGACATCTATCTGAGTTTCTTCATCTTCCACTTTTGTAATAGATTCTCCAATGTCGTTATCAGATGTTGAAACATCTTCAACATAACTTACTTCAGCCGGTGCTGCAGTTGTCTTAATAGTGTTCTCTTTTCTGATAGAGTCGCGGATGCTCTTATCTGTAGAGTCTATTATCTCTTTGAAAATGGTCAGATCATAGTTCCCTCCTTTTTGGACCTTACAAAATATGACTTTGGAATCCTCACACTTCTTCCTGATAAAACTCACAATTTTGGCCTTAGAGAGGTTATCACTCATGACATCTGCATCTTTCTTTCCTCTCGAACCTTCAGCCTTCATAGACTTGGATCTTCTTCCATACATAGCATGGATTACGTATCGAGATACAGTTTTCACACATGTCCCACGGATGGAAATTTCTTTGTCTTTGGATTCATATTAGTGTGTTTCCCTTGATGAGACAACATATGTTTGGGATATCCAATCAAATTGTAGCATGAAGCCTTTGAATGACCAAACTTGTTACCGTGATTGAATTTAAGGTATTTATGGTGAGGGAGATTCTACCTTTTATGTGCTATCTTCAGATGCTTGGAAACAGGTCTTGACATCTTCTACTTCTGCCTTTGAGAAACTTCCTTAATTTTCATCATAACTTGACTTCTAGAGTAAAGATTTCTGGTTTTCTCAGTGATTTTTTCACTTTGAAGATTCTCATATTTCACAGTGGTACCAGTACTTGACCTCCTTCTCATTTGAGTCATGTTGTGTTGGTTTGAGTTTAACAATACACCGTTTTCTTTAAGATCCTCAATGATTTCCAAAAGCTTCTCTTTCTCATCCTGCAGTAGAGCAACAACATTTTTGTGCTCTATTACTCTCTTACGTAGTTTTTCATTTTTTAAGGACGTCTGTGAGAGTCTTGCTGCAAGTTCACATACAGTAAGTTCTCCAACATACGACTCTATATCAGACACATCAGTTTCCTCGTCATATTTACATGCTTCTGTCAAGATATTTTTTCTTTGAATGATTTCTCTCTGTTTTCTCCTTTGAGCCTTTCCACTGACCATGACACAACCGGGGCTATCTCATGCTTCTTGAGGTATATGACTTGTTTTCCATATTAATACCCTTCATGTTTCAACCTAGGCTTCCTTGATATGTTGTTGAACTGCTTTACCAATATATCCAGATCGTCGGATGAGCTTTTAGAGCTCATCTCTTCTTTGGTTTTTGAGTTTTATGAGATCGAGGAAAAGGCCATACTCTTCTTGTCAAGATGTTGAGATATTTTAGTTAACATATTTGATCCTATCTTGAGATGACTAGAATCTAGAGCTGGCTTCTTTTTCTAACTGAGCCCTAGGCCATTCATGCCTCCTGTCATTCTTCCCACTTGAATAATTTCATCAAGCGAGTCAGACCCAATATTAAGCATTCTAACAGACTTTTAATTTTGTCAAGTTTAAACTTTAGAGAGCTCGTCTCTTCTTCTAGTCTAGAGATAATTCTCAAATGTTATTTCTTTTTTGCATTCAGTTGGCCTAACAAACCTTTTTGTTTCTCCCTTTCTTGACACGATTCAGCACTTCTGGGACACAGTTCTCTATATGATGCAACTAGTTCATCGTCTTCAAGGTCACTTTCAGAGTCTTCTTTAGACCAAGTTACAGATAAGCCTTTCTTTTGTCTCTTAAGGTGTGTAGGACACTCAACTCTGATGTGTCCAAAACCTTCACATTCGTAACAGTGTACATCCTCTTCTTGAGAGGACTTTTCTTCAGGTTTCCTTCTTCCAGCATCATTTGAATTGTGAATGTCAGATGAGTTGTTTTAGACATTTGATCTTAGGTTCCTGCCCATCTCCTTTATCACCCTATTAAATCATCTCCAAAGCAGTACTATAGCATTGCATATTCCTTCATCTGAACCTAGATCACACTCCTCCTTTCCATCTTCAGTGTTGGCTACAAAAGATATGTTTTTTTCTTCTTTTTAGCTCTACCACTGATGCTCAACTCAAACGTCTGAAGATATCCTACTATATCATCCAACCTCATATCGTTAACGTCTTGAGTTTCTTCCATGGCAGTTACATTATGTCAAATCTCTTGGGATTGTACCTGAGCATCTATCTCACTAGTTTCTCATTTGGTATCTTTTCTCCTAACGCACTAGATGCATTAGTTATCTCAAGAACATTCATATGAAAGTCGTGATTGCTTTCACCATCCTTCATCCTCAGATTCTTAAATTGAGTGATTAGAAACTAGATTCTTGACATTTTCAATTTGGATGTGCCTTCATGAGCAGTTTTAAGAATTTCCCATGCATCCTTGGCTACTTCACATGTGTTTACCAACCCGAAGATGATCTTGTCAATTCCATTATAGATGACATTCAGGGCTTTAGAATTTCCAAGAGATAGTTCATCGTCTTCTTTGTCCCAGACTTCTTCAGGCTTTAGCTCTGTAGTGAGTTGTTTGCCTGCTCCCACAATGACAGGATTCTTCCAACCTTTCAAAATTTCCTTCCAAGCCCTGCTGGCTATGGATTTACGAAGGCCACCATACGGGGATTCCAGTAGTCATAATTGCTTTTATCCAGAAAAGGTGGTCTGTTCAAAAATCCTTCTTCCTTGTCCATCGTACCAGAAAGTAACTTCCTTAGATATCACCCAAATGCAGAGCAGGATGCCTTCTTTGATACTAATTGAAATTCTAGTAGCAGATATGTAATGTCGAATGAGATGTCATGACACAAATATCTGTTTATTAAATAGTTTTGAACAGATGATAGCAGTAACGATGAATAGTGCAGAAAGGTAAAAGACACAAGGAATTGTTTACCTAGTTCATAACAACCTTCCTTCTCTGAGGGCTACTAAGCTAGGGATGAAATTAATATACGATTGTATCAATTCGAAGTTAAACTCCCCCGTTTACAACTTCTGACTTAATCACTACCCTTCCTATAACTTCTACCTAATACTCACCTAAGTATGAATCCGTCCTCAAATCCCCACAGTCACAACCCGTGACAAACACCACAAACAATTAAAAGTAGAAGACACTTTTCCAAGACACAGAATTCTCATTGCTCAAAATTTCATGAGAACTGACACTACTCTCCTTGCATAACAGCTTTCGGAGATTAAAACATTCAACACCTTCGGAGATTAGAACTAACACTACTCTTACTGCTTAAAGTTGAACTACATTTGCTCTGACTTCTCCATTGCACTAAGGAGGTATGTAAGCACAAGCTATAATGTTTTGCCGAGCATAATTTTAAAATCCAACAAACCCTTTTCTTTTGCACAAAATTCTCTTTTTACACAGATTTTCAAAAAGGTTCCTGTGGAGTACCACAGATATGAGGGGTGCTAACACCTTCCCTTTGTATAACCAAAACCCGTACCCAGAATCACTCTTTTTGATGTTTTTATTTTTAAAACTTCTTTTGGTTTATTTCTCTATTTTACCATTTCCATTGGAAATAATAAAGCGCAGTGGCGACATTCACATAAATAATGAGTCAAGTCAATCCAAAGGCTTTGATCTCAAATTTTCCCCGCTATAGTAGCGTATGACATAGAGATAAAATTTTAATTCTTAGTGGTAAAAGAGAGTGGTTTAGACGCCCTATGGTATGGTGAGGGTTAACCTTGGCCTCCACTATTCATAAAAGCGTGCAATAGCAATAAATGCTTTGTCTTTTCTCTAACCTCACTCTGCTCTTTAGCAGGCTGTCACGCGCGCGGATAGCAAGAGTTGCCACCGACTTTTATTTTATCCAATTTAGGAAATGCAAAAAGAACAGGAAAGACCTTTGAAAGATTTTGAGTTCGGGGGACGGTTATACAAAGGGAAGGTGTAAGCACCCTTTGTATCCATGGTTATCCATGGGCTCTTATTTGCTTAGCTCACTTTGTTTGTTTGAATTGTTTGAAAGAGTGTCGTGTGTGAATTGAAAAGATTTGAATAAGGACTTTAGCTTGTAAATAAGCGTATCCTTTTTGAATTGGTTTGGAAAAGGGGTGTGAAAAGTAATTTGAAAGTTTGTTATGAGCAAGCCATTAAGAGTACCTACCTTAAGTTTGTCCTTCTTAATCTTTAAATCTTTCGTTTGAAGGGGCTATCCATACCAATTGTTAGGCAGGTAGTCCTTTCATTGGATGTGAAAAAGGGTCATCGAGAATTATCATTCTCTATAAGGCTATCCATACCATAAAGAGGGTAGGAAGTCTCAGGGAAGGATATAATAGTCATTTTAGGCAACCAGTGAGGATACCTTAGCATTCGAAAGGGACGATCATCATTTTATCATAGGCAACCTCGAGGGATAAGATCATATACATTTGTAGGCAACATCGAAGAGACTTATGATCTTTGATGATGATAATAAATTGATGGCAACATTTGCTAAGGCATCCTCGTATCAGAGGGACTTGACTATTTTTAATCGAAAGGCAGCAATAAGAAGGAATACCTTAAAGGTGGGTGGATGCAGCAATCATGTGACTTGATTCAGATATTTTATCTTATAAAATTAGTGATCTAAATTAATTAAAAGTCTTATCACTCCCTAAATTACTAACCACACAATTAAAATAAAGGCAGAAATATAAATGTTCCTACGCTATTACAAGGCTTCGGGTGGGGGGATTACATAGCCAAAAACCTGGAAAGAAAGGCAGAAAACTTTTTAAATGCGGAAAATAAACCTAAGCTATTACAAGGCTTTGGGGCAGTTACAATAAAATGAACAAATCAAAAATTAAAATTGTTACAACCTTGGAGCAGCTACAAAATTAAGAATAATTTAGGCAAACAATAAAAAGGCATGCAAAAGGAAAACCCCGAACGGGGAAAAGTTAACCATGGTTAATAAAAAGAAACAGGTTAAAAAAAACCTAGACAAGGGTTAGTACTAATTATCTTGATCAAAGCCCTTAATTAATTAATTAATTATTGGTTGGGAACCTAATTAATTAGAAAACCCTAGTACTGATTAAATTATTTAACCCTAATCCTGATTAAATTAACCTAAAATTAATTAACCTAATTCTAATTAATTATCCTAAAATTGCTAATTAAATTAATTATCTAATTATTCTAAATTAATTAACCTAAAATTGATCTAAATCTTAATTATTAACATAACTAATCCTAATTATTAAAATTATAAATTAAACCTAATTGTTTAACCTAATTTACTTTTATTTAATTAATTAATCAAAGTAAATAAAATACTAATCCTAATTTCTAAGATGCTTAGACTAGTTAAGCTAAATACTTCAACCTAGTTAAAATGGATTACCCTATGTTAATTAATTAATATTAGAGAAATAAAAAACAAGAACAAAATGAAGGAAAAAATGGAGAGCTTTAAAACAAAACAAAAAAGAAAAAATGGCATACCGCCCCTGGGATCGAACCCAGGTATTTCCATACACCCATCAATACCTTGGGCCACTTGTGCTGCGAACGTAGTTTGTCAATAAAATGCTTGCTGGTTAAAATATACGAAAACATTTTCATCGAGACTGGAAAGCGCGTGCTGGCTGGGATTCTTTGAATTGCACCAACAGGATCTTGCCACGTACTCGTCTTCCTTTCCAAAACACCCAAACTTTTACCTACAGACATGTTTCGTGGCAATAGCTTTCACCAACAGTTTCCTCCATAGCTATAGACCTGCACAAATCAAACTCATAAATCACCGCAAATAAATTCGAGAGAAAACCATGGATCAATGGGAAATAGTCTCCCAAGTTCGATGGTGCCCTTAATTTGGGCTAATGTCACCTCTAATTATGATCCCCAAATTGGACCTTCGGAACCCTAGCAGTGGTGACTCCTTCAACCTGCAGCAAAACTCAAATCAAACGGCACAGGAAGCTTGCAAACAAGATTCTAAACGTAAACTTGTATCCAAACACGGTTTATGATAAGCGTATGAACGAATTCAGATTAAAATTTTTTGAAGCGAAAACGTGGCCGTTGGGATGCATTTTAATGCGTTCTGACCAACAAAAACGATCCAATTACGCCCAGGAAGACCTAAAGAATAAATTGTGATGCCTCTCCTAGCCTGAATCCACCTGCATTTTTATCTCCTCCTTCCTCTTGGTACACGATTTTTGCTTTGGAATAGGGTTCTGTAGACTGCCCAAATTCGTCCTCTAGCTTCTGATTAGGTCCAACATATATATGTGAAGGATTTAGGTTAACAATTTGGATCAGAATCAAGGTAAATTGAATGATTGAGATTTGATTTTCAATCATTCATAAATCCCTCTAAATTTTCTCAATCATATTCCAATCTTCTTCAATCACTTGTTTTAGTTCACAAATACTCAATCTCTAATTAATTGTGATTGAGAAATCAAGCTTATTGCGCCTCCTTTCAATTATTTGATTTTTTTAATGATTTATTTTGATTTAATTTGAACTTAAATGGATAAAAATTCAAAATAAATAAAATAAATATTGAAAAAGAGCATGGATGGGCCTAGAGGTCGTGGACCAGGTTAGAAACACATTCCAAGCATAAAAAGATAAGCCTATTTGGAAAAAAGTCAATTGTGCTCAACATTTACTTTGTGCACTTTCTCAAAATTGGTCAACTTCAACAAGCCATAACTCTCTCAATTTTTATGGTATGGAAGTGATCTAGGACTCTTTGGAAAGCCTAAGATATCTTATACAAATCACTTTGGAACATTTTTTGCATTTGAGGATTTTATCTTGAAGATATGGCTCATGACAAAAAACGGCTTTTTGCAAGCTTCTAGAAAGACCTGTAATGTTTTGGCTCATATCTCCAAAATGAAGCATTTTTGGCCTTGGCTTTAAAGAGACAAAGTTGTAGAGAACTCAATGTCCTTCAAAATAGGCTATGGTTGGGAAATTTCTGATGTTCCATGTGAAAGTTATGGCTGGTCAAATTTTAGTTGACTTTTAGGTCAAAAACCCTAATTTAGAAACTTTGAGTTTTGTTAATTTCTGAACTTTCCTTGATGAATCATGATCAAACCTTGATCAAATGATAAATTTTACTCCAAAATAAGGGTGTTGACCAAAAATCAGAAATTTTGACTGTATTTTGACCACAATTGACTTTTAGGTGAAACTAGTCGACTGTTGACTATCTGAGCAATTGACTGAGTAATCTTGGGAACTGAGGCTTGAATTTTGTCATAGAGATAGTTTGGAATTTTAGAAATCATATGAAGTCCATTGGAGACCTTGAATTATCCTTTTTCACCAAGAAATGAACACTAGTTTAGGAGCCTTTGATTATGAGAGTGCGCACTCAGTTAAGTCTTGAGCTTTTGATACTTGGATGAGTCTTGCATGAAAATATGGTGGGAAAATTTTGGGGTCTATTTATTGTGGCACATACTTTATTTTAACTCCCCTATTATTGTGTCAGCAGTCCTATTTCACTGTCACGACAAGACATGACACTGACCTCCTCTTTTAAAATCAATCCTTATCCTGAAAAAGAAATTAAACAAAAAAATAAAAAGGTTAAACTGGAGTACCTCCCAATAGTGTTATTTTCAAGTCTTGTAGCCTGACTTAAGCATAGATTAAACAGCTTCAATGAAATTTATGGCGATCCTCTCATTGTCTCCGGACTCACCATGATACATTTTCACTCTTTGACCATTTACCATAAAAGACTCACCTGTTTTATCGTTTAAAATATCTACAATCCCATGAAGATAATCATTAATTAATTTGAAGGGGCAAGACCACCTAGATTTAAGCCTCCCTGGGAATAACTATAATCTAGAGTGAAACAAGAGAACCAATTGTCCTTCTCTTAACTCTCTCTTTAGGAACTTTCTGTCGTGCCACTTCTTAGTCATTTCTTTATACAACTCTGAACTCTCATAAGAGAATAATTTATATTCCTTAAGTTCATTTAGTTGCAGCAACCTAGCTTGGCCAATCTTGGATAAATCAAAATTTAGAATTTTGGCTGCTTAAAAAACATTATGCTCCAGCTCAATAGGAAGGTGACATGGCTTTCCATAAACAAATCTATAGGGTGACATGCATATGGGTGTCTTATAAGCAGTTCTATAAGCCCACAAAGCGTCATCTTAATGCCTAGCCTAATCTTTTCTAGATGGTTTCACATCTTTTTCTAAAATCCTTTTTATCTCCCTATTGAGATTTCAGCTTGCCCATTGCATTGTGGGTGATAGGCTTTAGCAACCTTGTGTTTCACTCCATATTTTTCCATCAAATTTTTAAAGATTTTATTGAAAAAATGGGTTCCTCCATCACTAATGATTACTCTAGGTGTAACAGCCCTGACCCCTCGCAAGGCGCTCCCGACACTATTACCTCACGAACTTCTCTACCCCCTCACTAGTAGAGTTTTTGCCTTTCGTGGGAATCGAACCATGTTCCCTGTGTAACACCCTTCTAAACCCCGCGGCAATTTAAATAAATAATCAGAGTAAAAACATAAACACAAGGGTGCCACAATAGTTTAAAAACAAATAAACCAACTATGGTCAAAGTCATGCTTCATTAGGAAATGATTCACCAAAACATAATCATGTTTATCACAGCGGAATACGAAACATCATCAATACAACCGATGGAAATGTAATTCAATACCAAATAAAAAAAAGTAGAGTAATCTCATAAAACTCTAAAGCGATCGTCCCCCAGTGTTACAAGATCAGAGCATAACCGACACGACCCAACATAAACGGATAAACTCTATGAGTCATCCTCACCGAGCACTAATGCCGCCACTCCTCAATCTGAAAATGACAACATGTAAGGGTGAGTCTCATTCTCAATTAGTAAATATTATGCAATTCATAAGCAACAAGCATCATAATATACCGTTCACCCAATTATACATATTCATATTCACATCTATTATTTATCAATTTGTACAATAATAGATTACAATACATAACACATAAATCCATACAATAAAGTTATGACAAAATTCATATGACTCAACTGACACTATGCATGTGGTACCAATAAACTGTGGAATTAATCCACCTGACCGATTTATGCCTCATTGAGATACGGCCCACCGACACAAATTCCACACAATGGGAATTATGTCCATCATCAATCCAACCTCACTGGGATCCATCACCGAATGCAAATGAATGAATGAACACATATAACATACTTAAAAACATCACCGATCACGATGAATAACTCATCTCAACACCATATCACCAAATAAGTATGTACATGTTTTCAACATCATTCAAATAGTCATGCATTCATCACAATCATAATAATAATCATAGCCAATTCATCACCACATCAAATCCCGCACAGCAAGGTTCGCTTAGCGGACCACTAGCGACGTGAGGCAGAAGCGAACTTCCTTCAGACCTCCGCTCAGCGGGCCACTAGCGACCTTCAATAGGATCTATCTAGGTAGGTTCCTTCGCTAAGCGGACCCCCTCCGCTTAGCGGACCTGCGATTTTACCAATTTTCAGGTCTGCGACAGACCCTGTGATTCCACCTATTTTCAGTCCAAAATCGAGTTTAAACAGCATATACAGGTATACAATCATCATACATTCAATCATACACACCCAAACATCATTTAAACTCATTATTAACCAATAGATCATACAAATTGCATCAATTCAATCCAAACTATAACACCCTAACCTAACAATCCAAATATCTAATTGAACCAAACCATACATCAATCTACCTATCACTCAAGATCACATAAGAGATACTAAAAGGAAGAGTCCCCCCTTACCTCGATGGATGTTCTTGAATTGATCTTTGAACTTTGGGATTTCTCCTCCTTCCTTTGCTCTTCTCACTTCTACGATAAACCTTTTTCTCCCAAATCTTCTCTTGCTCTTTTATTTTCTATTTTCCTCAATAATAAAACAATAATATAATTAGGCCTAAGTGTAGAGTTTTTTACTCCATACACCCACTAATTACACCTCACACCCCCAAAAGTCCCATATGCTCTTCTTATTCATTTACTCCATTATTTTCAAAAATATTCATAAACTAAATTTCAATTAAATAATTAACCAAAATTCAATTTATCTAATAATTTAAATATACGGGTGTTACACCCTGGGATTCAAGTACATGTTCAATACAACCTAGCTCAATTGGTAGTGGGAATGGAATGAACATGAACTTGAACCCAAGAGTACATGGCTCGATTCCCACGAAAGGCAATAACTCTACTATTGAGGGGGTAGAGAAGTTCGTGAGGTGGTAGTGTCGGGAGCGCCTTGCAAAGGGCCTGGGCTGTTACACTAGGCGTGCCATGTCTTTTCAGAATATTTTTAACCAAACATTTGATCACCACCCTAGCATCATTAGTGGGAGTTGCTACTGCCTCTATCCATTTGTGTAGGTGTTTTTAAATTGGCCGCATTTTGGGGTAAAACATTCCTAGATGTTTAATGTCTTGACTGATGTCATGACATGATTTATATGGTGTTATACAGGCTTCATATGTGTTAAGCTAATACAGGTTTTGTTAGTGAATGTCATGACCGATGTCATGACATCCTTGTCTGACAGCAGGAGCTGTTATGTTATATTAATATGTTTCCTGATTTCTCTCAATCTACAATTTAGGAAACTTTTTACTGTGTGCTAAATATTTCGTCTAGAAGTTTTTGTTGACAGCACATTCTGTAACAACCTGATGACGTATAAATTAGGTTAACTTGGTTAACCCTAATTTGTTTCTTGGAAAGCCCAAGGCCCAAGAGCTGTATATAAGAAGACTGCAATCCAAATTTGGAATGTAGGGAGAAAGATTTGTTAATTGTGAAGAACCATAGTTCTATAGCTGTGTTTTTAGTCTCGTACTCCAAGCAATTATCTTTTGATGATTGTATTGGAATCGGTTGTTTTTGTACTTTGTCACTCTAAGATTTTAAGCACGAGTGTGTGTCTCTTGATTGAAAATTTTAAGCAGATCAAGGTGTGTTTTTGAAGTGTATCTTGTCTCTAATTTGTTTAATATTTGTTTGTAATCACTGCTGTGATTGAGGGGGAGTGAGTGGAGATACTCAGGTCTAGGAATAGATTGAAATTACATTGGGTAGGTCTTAAGTGAGGAGTTGTAAACGGGGAGGGGGGGTGGGTTTAACTCTGAATTAATTATGCTTATATTGAATTCCCTCCCTAGCTTGGTAGCCCCCATAATAGGTATTGTTATTTACCGAACTGGGTGAACAATTTGTTGTGTTCTTTACTGTTTTTATGCACTTCTATTTTAACGTTTTGTTCTGTGTAATTATGGATGTCATAACATCCAAAACAACATCACGTTTGAGTTACTAGAATTTTCAATTGGCATCAGAGCAGGCACCCTGCCAGTTAAGATTTGAGTGAGATCTAGGGACAACGAAATTCTAGTACTATGGAGAAGGAATTGTTAGTGTTTGGGAATAGACCACCCATCCTGGATGGCTCTAACTATGAATACTGGAAACCTCGTATGGTAGCTGTCATAAAATTTATGGACAGCAAGGCCTAGAGATTTGTGGAAAAAGGATGGAAACATCCTGAGAAGGTAATGGAAGATGGAACCATTGTTCTAATTCCTGAAGCACAATGGAACAAAACTGAAGAAGAGCTAGCTTTGGGCAATTCCAAGGCACTAAATGCCTTGTTCAATGGAATTGACAAAAACATATTCAGACTTATGCAGCATTGTGATCTAGCTAGAGAAGTTTGGGATATTCTCAAAATAACTCATGAAGGCACATCCAAGGTGAAGATGTCTAAACTTCAAATGCTTACCACCAAGTTTGAAAATCTAAGGATGAAAGAAGATGAAACCATTCATGAGTTGTACATGAATGTCCTTGAGATTGCAAATAACTCAAGAGCCTTAGGAGAAAAAATGTCTGAAGAAAAACTGGTTAGAAAGATCCTCAGATCATTGCCTAAGAGATTTGCTATGAAGGTGACTTCTATAGAAGATGCTCAGGACATCAGAAACATGAAGCTGGACGAACTCACTGGTTCTCTACAAACCTTTGAGATGAGTATCTGTGAGTATGTTGAAAAGAAGAACAAGAGCATAGATTTTGTTTCCAACACAAAAGATAATTCAAGAGAAAGCAATGGTGGAAGTGATGAAAATTTATCAGAAGCCATAGTCATGCTTGGAAAACAATTCAGCAGGTTCATTAAAAGGGTTGATCAGAAGTCCAGACCCAATGTCGAGAACACTTCCAATGACATCAGCAAGATCTATGATCCTAGCAGAAGATTCAAAGCTGAAGAGAAGCCCAATGAAGGAAAAGGGGTTCAATGTCATGGATGTGAAGGATATGGACACATTAGAGTTGAATGTCCTATCTACCCCAAACAGCAAAGTAAAGGACTATCTGTCACTTGGTCTGATGAAGACTCTGAATCTGAAGAGGAAACTACAAAACATGTCATAGTTCCAACGAGTATCTATGCATCTGATGATGATTCCTGTGATGACGAGCTAACCTTTGATGAACTTGCTGCCTCATACAAGAAGCTATGTATCAAGAATGCTGAAATATGCAAACAAGTGGAGAAGCCATAGATAATCATAAAGGACCTAGAAACTAAGAAGAATAGACATCTTGCAACCATAGACTCTCTCAGTAGTGAAGTGAGCATGTTGAACTACAAGCTTCATCAAATGGCTAAATCCTTCAGAATGCTGAATAATGGAACTGATACTCTAGAGGAAATTCTGGAGTCTGGACAAAGAGCAGGAGATATGTCTAGGGTAGGATTTATGGCTAAAGAGGAATTCACTTATGGGATCAGGAGATCAAAACCTGAAGCTTGTGTGACTAACCGGGTGTCAGCTCTAATGTCACAACATCAAGGAAACAAAAGAAGGTGCCTTACAAAGAAGAAATTCCATAGATGGTGGTGTCATCATTGTGGAAGATTTGTTCACATAAAGCCATTCTGTTTCAGACTACTTGGAATCCAAACCAAACTCACCAACCCAAACCTAAATATGATACCGTTAACAGAAAGCAATAGTGGGTGGCCAAGAATGTTGCTCTAGTAGCACACACTTCTCTAAGAATGCTTGCCAAGGAAGATTGGTACCTTGATAGTGGTTGCTCAAATCATATGACTGGAAGAAAGAACGTAATAGTAGACATCCAACTTGAGGGAACCAGTTATGTGACTCTTGGTGATGGAGAAATAAGAGAAGTCAAAGGTGTTGGCAAGACAGGAGGTCATGGTGTTCTTAATCTGAATAATGTCTTACTTGTACAAGGACTGACTGCAAATCTTATAAGCATCAGCCAACTGTATGATGAAGGATTCTATGTCAGGTTCACTAAAGAAGAGTGTATTGTTACTAATGGAGAAAATGAAGAAATCATGAAGGGAGTCAGATCTAAGAATAATTGTTACCTATGGGAGCCTAAAAACTCCAAGTTTCCTTCAACTTGTCCCGTGGCCAAAGAAAAAATTGAGGGCAATCACCAAGAAAGAAATATCAAACTAGAGGTTCCCATTCCCAGAATAAAGAGCCATATGGAAGAAGAGGATGAGTCTGATGATGAGTCTGATATTGAAGAACTCACCGTTAGTGAACTTGCTGCTGGATATTCTGAGATGTGTCTACTAAATGGAGAACTGAGCAAAAGACTGACAGTGTATAAAAATGCTTATGCCCTATTACAAGAAGAAAGAGTAAGTATCATGATAAACATTGTTGATCTAGAGAGAAAACTGTGAAACACGAGATCAAACAAGAAGACAACAATGGGAAGTACTCAAGACACAAACATCAGCAACTTAGAGATGAGGATCATTCCTAACAAGAAGAAGAGAAAGAAGTTCAACCAAGAGCCTCAACATCCAGAAAAACACACACCTGTCTCAGCCAAGAGATGCCGTCAATATGATAAGATAGGTCACTTGAGGTTCTCGTGTCCTGAAACTCATACACCTACCAAAAAGAAATATCCCTCAACAGGAAAATCTGGCCAAGATAAAGCCACCTCAGCGGAAGTCACGTGTTGACGCTAAACACTTAAGTTATGACAAAAATGAGGAGGATGGTATAAAGAAAACAGGAAGCTCTAGAAGAAGGAAACCTAGAAAAGATGAGAATCAAAAAAAGGACTAGTGCATTCCTGCTACAAGCAAGAAGACGACGATAAAGTGGGATATTGTAGAAGAATGTGAGACTACTATCTCAGTAGAATATGAAAATGTCAAAACAGATGTCTTAACATCAAAATATGCTGATAACTCAATTGTGATCATTAAGACAAACAAAGTCTCTGGAATTGATGAATGCTCATCCGTCAATATCCAAAATGTTCGCCATATGGAGATTACTGTTTGGAACCAAATCCTCGAAACCATCAGAAGATCAAGGAAATCCTCTACAACTTCCTGTAATGCTCACAACCTTCACCTAACAAAGACAATGATGAATGCCCTTCATGACATCTGGACTAGAGATATGAAAAGAGAAGTTTATCTGTTCAAGGCAAGTACTGTATTGAACTTGGTCCCAAGGAAGCTATCTATTGGTCGTCAATTTCATCTAAGAAAGGAGCCACTATAAATAGACCAAGACTTAAGAATCTGGATGGAAAGAGAAAAGGCCTCATGAATCAACCTGAGAACTCAAGAAAGCAAGGAGAGCATGATCCTTCTTATCACAACTCAAGATATGAATCTGATGATAGGTATGTGAAGAATACAAAAATACTTAGAAAGGGGGGGTTTGAATAAGTGTAGCTTTAAAACTTGTAAGATAAAAACTATTTGCACAATGATTTTTATCCTGGTTCGTTGTTAACTAAACTACTCCAGTCCACCCCCTTGGAGTGATTTACCTCACCTGAGGATTTAATCCACTAATCACACGAGATTAAAATGGTTTTCCACTTAGCTAACTGCTAAGTCTTCTAGAGTATAGTGATCATAACTTGATCACTCCAGGAACAATCTGCTTAGATACCTTCTAAGACTTTCTAGAGTATACTGATAGACAACCTGATCACTCTAGTTCTTACAACTTAATGTAAACAAATTCTTTTAAGAGTTACAATGCTTATAATAAAGCTATTATCACAACTGTGATTTTCTCTTAAGTTTAAGCTTAAATCTCACTAAGATATTACAACATCAATGTAGTGAGTTTGATGATGAAGTTTGAGAGTTTTTGAATGCGACAACGTTTCTGTATATTTGCGCAAGAGTTGTATTGAGCTTCTCATCATAACATCATATTTATAGGCACTTGAGAAGATGACCGTTGGGAGCATTTAATGCTTTGCATAATCTGTACAGCATTGCATTTAATGTTTCACTCTTTTGTCAACTACCTCGAGCCTTGTTTTCGCTGTGTCTACTGACGTTGCCTTTAATAGCTTCTAACGTTCCTTTTGTCAGTCAGCGTAGCCTGCCAGTCTAGTACTTGCTTCTGATCTGATGTTTGTGTAAACAACGTTTGAATGTCATCAGAGTCAAACAGCTTGGTGCAGAGCATCTTCTTGTCTTCTGACCTTGAAGTGCTTCTGAGCGTGATACCATGAGAACTTCAGTGCTTCTGCTTCTGATCTCAAGTTCTTCTGATGCTTCCATAGACCCATGTTCTGATTATGCTTTACCATCTTCTGATGTCTTGCCAGACCATGTTCTGATGTTGCATGCTGAACCTTCTGAGTCAGTGCTTCTTGCGCTGATTTTGTGCATACTCTTTATATAATTCCTGAAATGGAAATTGCATAGTATTAGAGTACCACATTATCTCATACAAAATTCATATGCTTGTTATCATCAAAACTAAGAATATTGATCTGAACAAATCTTGTTCTAACAATCTCCCCCTTTTTGATGATGACAAAAACATACATAAATGATATGAATTTGCAATCAGAATAACAGACGGCTAAAGACAATTACACAGCTATAGCATAAGCATATAGACTTTGTGTGTGAATATGTCTCCCCCTGAGATTAACAATCTCCCCCTGAGATAAATAATCTCCCCATGAAATAAATACTGGAAGAAATTTATAAATAAAGGACTTCCCTGAGTATTTTCCATTTCAGTTGAGACGTTCACATATGCTTAGATCTTCAGAACATTCATGGCTTCTGATTCTTGCTTCCATAGGACAGCTTCAGAGCTTGAATTTCTTCTTGAATCATTGCATGCTAGATTGTATCAGAACATTGTTAAATGTACCAGAGCATCATCAGAGCATCTCTACATCCTGAAATGTTTCAGAACAAACTAAACGACAAAAGTCAGCATGAATGAATTAGAACATAAAATATGTATCAGAACATATAATATGTATCAGAGCAAACACAGTAATTTTACAGAGCATATTTTATAACTAAAAACATGCATCAGAACATATAAGGAATAAGAATGAGTTAGAGCATATTCTATCAGAATATCAGAACATTCTTCCTTCTTGCTTCTGATCCTTGAAGCTTTATAGCACTCAGCTTGCTTCAAATTTCATGAGCTTGTTTCTAAATAGAATTGCTTTTCCCCATGTCTTTGCTTCTCATGTTGAGCTTTAAAGAGGATCTTCAATTCTTGCAAAACACTCAAAGACATAGAACTTGCTAGTTCTGTTAGAAATGTGGAGACCTTCTCCCAGCAACTGATAAAATAAATCAGATCATTTATCACATTTTTCTCCCCCTTTTTGTCATAACATCAAAAACATAAAAGATTCAGATGAAAAACAAGACAAACAAAATGAGAGAAGAAAAGATAATTTCATTGATAGCAAGGAGAAATTGTCAGAAGTACAAAAGTACATGGAAGATGCATAGAAAACAGATGCAGCAAACAAAGAAAACAATCTAAGACTCAAAGACTAAGATGACCCTAGCTTGGACATGATCTTGGCCAGCATGTCATGAATCCCATTGTTGCTCTCAGTCTGCCTCTCCATGAAGGTTCGGAACTCAGCATTGATCGTTCGTTGCTCATCCATGCGAGAAGATAGCTCAGCCTGGTTCTTTTGAATAACTTCCAGAGTCCTTGCGAGACGAGAAGGTTCATCAGAAGAAGCTTCACAACTTATGTCCAGAGGGATAGCATTCTGAACCGCAGCTTCTATAGTCAGATCATCACCTTGATTTTCCTCAACAGGAATAGTTCCATCAGGATGATCTTCAGCATCTGCTTCTGCCATAGAAGCATCTCCATATTCTGCAGCAGACACCTCAGAATCTCCATTCTCAAGAGCCTGAAGAATGGCAGCCAGATTCCTTGGAGCAGAAGGACCTTCAACTTCTGGAGGATCAGCAACTTCTGGGATGACCAAATCAGGGTCTTCTTCAGAAGGATTCTCCCTCAGAAAGTCAAAGAGAGATTTGAAGTCTCCAATCAGAACTGGATACTGAGGTCTCCAGACCACAATCTCTCTGCAAGGATTGTCCAACAGCTCATCAACAAACGACTTCTCCTCAAGAGCTCTCCTGTTTCTGATGGGGTGATAATAGACACCATTATCAACCTCAAGAAGATAACCAGCATAGCCAGGAGCAGCAGCCACTAGTCTCTTCTGAACAGCCATTGCTCCCACTAGAAAATCCTGGCGAAAGCTTCTCCAGATGTTTCTTGTAGAGACATCATCAAGACCATTGAAGAAAGCATCCTTCAAAAGATCCAGCCTACTGATCACTTCATTTCTGAACAACTCCAGGTAGATAAGGGGTTCAGGTTCAGGTGGGTTGAACGTGAATTTGTAGTCAGGGTAGAGAAGGTAGTAAGGTTTGGATTTTCTGGTAGTTAGGGGATGGGATAGATGAGGTGGAGGTGCAGTGGTTGAAGAAGATGGGATATCTGTGGGGATGATTGAGGAGGAAGAAATATCTGTGATGGGGGTTGATGAGGATGGAATATTTATGATGGGGGTTGATGAGGATGGCACATCAGAAGGAGTTGGGGGATGGATATTTAGTGGTGTAGGGTTCAAGACAGGTGTAGAAAGAGATGGTGGAGGAGGATTTGGTATGGTAAAGGTATTTTGTGGTTCAGAAGGAGGTGGTTGGGTGGAAGTTTGAGGTTCAGAAGGAGGAGTAAAAACATGCCTAGAAACACTGGCAGTTATTGAAGCACGAAGAGATTCTCTTATTCTTTGCTGCTGATATTCTGGAGTGTTAACCTTATCAGGATCATAGGTGACCCTCTGCTTCTTGGCTTTCTTGGCCTCATCTTCTTGAGCCTTTCTTTTTAGCCTTGCTTCTTGCTTCTTCTGATCCTTCTTCTGAAGATCAGCAAGAGAAGGAAGCACTCTACCACGAATCCACGCTGGATCAACGGCAGATTGAGTCCTAACAGAAGCTTCCAAGTAATGCTTGACAGCCTTGTGAAGTTCTAAATGAAACATAGTAGCAAAGCCTTCAACAGGAGCTCTTCTTGACAGAATATCTGGGAAGCTTGTACCTACAGAAGATACCTCCTTGATGAGATCATGTCTGAACAGATCAACACCATTGAAGACAGGACCTTGAACAACTCCAAGAAATTGGGACGCTCCAGTGGTCCTTATAGAATCCAACAAATTACTTTCGATCAGAATATATGAGACCATTCTGGCGAAAGGAATAGTATTTCTTGGAATGTGAGGACACTTCGCACGTTCTTCATCTCTAGACTCTACAATAGATGTCTTCAGATTCTGAAACAGAATGTGGGAAATGTTGAGTTCCAATCTTCTTCCAATGCAGAAGAGAGTGTATTTGTTATCAGGACTGATGTAGGCGGAGGAGGAGAATAACTGCTTTCTGTGATGGAGAGAACCCAGAATAATTTCATCCCACACCTGATAAAACGCCCTCAAAGTACCAGTTTTATGAGATTCAATACAGGTAGCATAAGAGATTTGTTGTTCAACCTGAAACCAGTTAACTCTTCCAGGAAGAGGACCAGTGCAACCTTCTTCATCATCCAGGTTGTATAACTTCCTCATCATCTTTTCAGTAACTACAACTTCATGCCCTAACACGAAGGAGATTATTGCAGTTGGAGTAACCGTTGCATGAACCCAGAAGTCCTTCACCAGGTCAGGATAAATTGGTCCAACCAATCTATCAAGATAGTTTGACCATCCTTGTACTAAGATCCTTGCATCAGGTTGGAAACCATTTGCTCTTAGGTTTTCAAAGTCCACAGCGGACTGACATAGAACTTCCAAATCTTCAATGGGTATAGTGCATGTCTTTAATGGAGCATACCCATGCTTTCTTAGAAGTATTTGAGTGGAAGTGAGTCTTTCTGCTGGGCTAGAGGAACTTGATGAAGAATACATGATGATTTGCTTGGTTACAGATCAAAGCTAGGGTTTGAGCGAAGAATGCAAAGAGAGAGACACAAGAATAGAGAGAGAGCGAAAAAGATGAAGTGAAGATGAAGCGGGTTATTTAAACGGTTTGAATAAAAGAAAATAATAATAAAAAAATGTTTAAAGGAAATGATTACAGAAAAACATGACATCAATATGCATTTAATGCGAAATGACGTTAGGAGAGATAAAGTGACAAAATGAAATGATTTGCACAGTTACCTAGGGCGGCGTCTCCTTAACTGCACGCATGCTTGTCTAAAAATAGTGAACACGTGTTCATTTTTTGGAAAGACTGGTGACAGCTGTTTTGCTTTAAAAGAACTTATGAATCAACTTAGATAATGAAACGTTAGTAATAACAAAATCAGAACTTCTAATTGATCGTTATCAGAACTTTTTATAACCACTTAGTCCTAACACATTTCAGAAGTTTTCCATACTAAGATCTTCTCATCTTCTCATTCTGGGCATAAGTCCATACTGATATTCTTCAGAATGAACTTAAACCTATCTTCAGCAAGGGGTTTTGTAAAGATATCAGCCCATTGATGGTCTGTATCCACAAAGTTCAAAGAGAGAACACCCTTCTGAACATAGTCCCTCATAAAATGATGTTTAATCTCAATATGTTTAGCTTTGGAATGTAAGATAGGGTTCTTAGATAAACAAATGGCAGATGTATTATCACAGAAAATAAGAATCCTACTCTCATATATATGATAATCTTCTAGCTGACTCTTCATCCAGAGCATTTGTGTGCTACACCCAGCAGCAGCAACATATTCTGCTTCTGTTGTTGAGAGGGTTATGGTAGCTTGCTTCTTGCTGTACCAGGAGATCAAATGACTTCCAAGAAATTGACAACTTCCAGAAGTACTCTTCCTTTTAATTCTATCTCCAGCATAGTCAGCATCACAGAATCCTACTAAGTTGTATTCTTTAGATCTTCTGTAGACTAAACCAACATTAGTAGTACCTTTCAGATACCTCAGAATTCTCTTAACAGCAGTTAAGTGAGATTCTCTAGGATCTGATTGGAATCTAGCACACAAACAAACACTGAATAGAATGTCAGGTCTAGAAGCAGTTAAATATAGAAGAGATCCAATCATACCTCTGTACAACTTCTGATCAACCTTCTTACTTACCTCGTCCTTACCTAGAACACACGTTGGATGCATAGGAGTTTTGGCTTCTTTGCTTTCAGAAAGATTAAACTTCTTCAGAAGTTCTTTCACATACTTCGTTTGATGAACATAAGTTCCATCAGAAGTTTGATTGATTTGAATCCCAAGAAAATACTTGAGTTCACCCATCATACTCATTTCAAATTCAGCCTGCATAGACTTAGCAAACTCCTTTCCATGTGAAGCATTAGATGTTCCAAAAATAATATCATCAACATAAATTTGACAAATTAAAATGTCCTTCTTAGACGTTTTACAGAAAAGATTCGTGTCCACTTGTCCTCTAGTGAAACCATTGTCCAAAAGGAAAGAACTTAATCTTTCATACCAAGCTCTGGGAGCTTGCTTCAATCCATACAATGATTTCTTAAGTTTGAAAACATGTTCTGGAGACTTAGAGTCTTCAAAACCAGGAGGTTGGTGGACATAGACTTCCTCGTCTATATAACCATTTAAGAAGGCACTCTTAACATCCATCTAATACAAAGTGATGTTACGCTGAGTGGAAAAAGAAATTAATAAGCGAATAGATTCTAACCTGGCCACTGGTGCAAAGGTTTCGGTATAGTCAATCCCTTCTTGCTGACTATATCCCTGAGCCACCAGTCTGGCTTTGTTTCTTACCACTTCTCCCTTCTCACTAAGCTTGATTTTGAACACCCAGTTAGTACCAATGATGTTGAATCCTTTTTGTCTAGGAACAAAATCCCATACATCATTCCTTGTAAACTGATTTAGTTCTTCTTGCATGGCAATTATCCAGTCTGGATCTTCTAGAGCTTGATCAACAGAAGTTGGCTCGATCAAAGAAACAAGACCTAATTGACATTCTGCATTGTTATTAAGGAACACTCTTGTTCTTATAGGATCATCTTTCTTTCCAAGGATCACATCTTCTGAATGAGCTGAGGTGAGTCTAGAAGATCTTCTGACTGTTGGCTCTTCAGAAATTCTGAGATTCTCTAAAGAAGCAGCAACTTGATCTTCTGATTCTTTGTTTCTGAGACTTTCAGCTTCTGGAGCTTTGCTTCTTGGTTCTACAGCTTCTGATATGTCAATATTTATATCTGCAAAATTCTCAAACTGCTTTGGCCTTTCAAGACCAAGCTTATCATCAAATCTGATATTGATTGATTCTTCTACAACCAATGTTTCAGTATTGTATACTCTGTAGCCTTTAGAGCGTTCAGAATATCCAAGAAGAAAACATTTTTGTGCCTTATAATCAAACTTACCAAGATGGTCTTTAGTATTCAGAATAAAACACACACATCCAAAAGGATGAAAATATGAAATGTTGGGCTTTCTGTTCTTCCACAATTCATAAGGAGTCTTATTTAGAATAGGTATTATAGAGATTCTATTCTAAATATAACATGCAGTGTTTATTGCTTCTGCCCAGAAGTGCTTAGCCATATTGGTCTCATTGATCATGGTTCTGGCCATTTCTTGTAGAGTCCTATTCTTTTGCTCTACAACTCCATTTTGCTGTGGAGTTCTAGGACAAGAGAAATCATGGGCAATACCATTTTCTTTGAAGAACTCCTCAAAGAATCTGTTCTCAAATTCGCCACCATGATCACTTCTGACCTGATTTTGCACTCCTTCTCAGATTGAATCTGAGTGCAGAATTCAAAGAACACTGAATGAGACTCATCCTTGTGTTTTAAGAACTTTACCCATGTCCACCGGCTATAATCATCTACGAAGACTAATCCATATTTCTTCCCTCTGATAGATGATGTTTTATTGGTCCAAACAGATCAATATGTAGAAGTTCTAACGTCCTTGAGGAAGAGACAACATTCTTAGATTTGAATGCAGGTTTGGAGAACTTGCCCTTCTGACATGCTTCACAAAGAGCATCTGATTTATATTTCAGATTTGGGAGTCCTCTGACTAGATTTAGTTTGTTAATATGAGAAATCTTTCTCAAACTAGCATGTCCTAATCTTCTGTGCCAGACCCATTGCTCTTCAGAAACAGACATAAGACAAGTCACCTTCTGCTTCTCAAGATCAGAAAGATCAATCTTATAAATGTTGTTCTTTCTCTTGCCTGTAAATAGGATTGAGCCATCCTTCTGACTTACAGCCTTGCAAGACTTTTGATTGAAGATTATATCATAACCATTGTCACTTAATTGACTTATGGATAATAAGTTATGCGTTAATCCTTCTACAAGAAGTACATTAGTTATGGAAGGAGAGTTACCAATACTTATGGTTCCAGAGCCAATAATCTTGCCCTTTTGATCTCCTCCAAACTTGACTTCTCCACCGGATTTAAGCACCAAGTCTTGGAACATAGACCTTCTTCCCGTCATGTGTCGCGAGCACCCAGAGTCCAGGTACCATGACATTTTGTGCTTTGTCTTCTTTGCTGCTAAGGATATCTGCAACAGAAATTATCTTCTCCTTAGGTACCCATAATTTCTTGGGTCCTTTCTTGTTAGTCTTCCTCAATTTTTGATTGAACTTGGGTTTAGCATAATAGTTAATAGGAGGAACAACATAATATTCTTTAGGTTTGACAGCATGATATTTTTTAGGTTGTGTCACATGCTTCTTGGTGTGTGTAGTGTTAAAAATATGTGCATGTGAAGTGAGCCTAATATCATGTGAGTGGCCATATTTTAACTGATCATACAATGGCTTCTATGTGATTTTCAAATCATCAACAGGTTCAAATTTATGTGAGGTTTCACCCTCATAGCCAAAACCAAACCTTTTGTTTCCAGAAACACCATATATCATAGAAGCAAGATGACTTCTGACAATACTTCTAGATAGGAACTTTCTGAAGCTCGAGTCATATTCTTTCAGAATATGATTGAGACTAGGAATGGATTTTTCTGATTCAGAAGGAGATCCACTATCTTTGGATATTTTTGAAAATTTTTCCTTCAGTTCAGAATTTTCCAATTCCAGCTTCTTAGTTTCAAATTCAAATTGCTTTTTCATCTTTTTGTATTTGATACTAAGGCGAACCTTGAGTTCTAGAAGTTCAGTTAAACTGGAAACTAACTCTTCTCTAGATAGTTCATAAAATACCTCTTCAGAATTTGATTCTGATGTAGATTTTGATCCATCATCCACTGTGGCCATCAGTGCAAAGTTAGCTTGCTCGCCTTTAGAGTCTGATTCTGATTTTGATTCAGAATCATCCCATGTTGCCATAAGACCTTTCTTCTTATGAAACTTCTTCTTAGGATTCTCCTTCTGAAGTTTTGGACATTCACTCTTGAAGTGTCTAGGCTCATTGCACTCATAGCAGACGACCTTCTTCTTGTCAGATCTTCTACCACCAGAAGATTCTCATCGTTCAAACTTCTTTGAACTTCTGAAGCTCTTGAACTTCCTTTGCTTGCTCTTCCATAGTTGGTTTACCCTTCTGGAGACCATGGACAGTTCATCTTCTTCTTCTGATTCTGATTCTTCAGAATCTACTTCTTCAGCCTGAAAAGCGTTAGTGCATTTTTTAAAATTAGATTTTAATGCAATAGACTTACCTTTCTTTTGAGGCTCATTTGCATCCAGCTCTATCTCATTGCTTCTCAAGGAACTGATTAGCTCTTCCAAAGAAACCTCATTCAGATTCTTTGCAATCTTGAATGCAGTCACCATTGGACCCCATCTTCTGGGTAAGCTTCTGATGATCTTCTTTACATGATCAGCCTTGGTGTAGCCTTTGTCCAGAACTCTTAATCCAGCAGTTAGCGTTTGAAATCTCGAGAACATCTTCTCAATATCTTCATCATCCTCCATCTTGAAGGCTTCATATTTCTGGATTAGAGCAAGAGCTTTGGTCTCCTTGACTTGAGCATTTCCCTCATGGGTCATTTTCAATGACTCATATATATCATGGGCAGTTTCCCTGTTAGATATCTTCTCATACTCAGCATGAGAGATAGCATTCAGCAAAACAGTCCTACATTTATGATGATTTTTGAAAAGCTTCTTTTGATCATCATTCATTTCTTGTCTTGTAAGCCTTACGCCAGTAGCTTTCACTGGATGTTTGTAACCATCCATCAGAAGATCCCATAAGTCACCATCTAGACCAAGGAAGTAACTTTCAAGTTTATCTTTCCAAGATTCAAAATTTTCACCATCAAATACTGGTGGTCTAGTATAACCATTGTTACCATTTCCATTGTATTGCTCAGCAGAGCCAGATGTAGATGTAGGGTTGTTAGGATCTTCACCAGCCATCTTTTACTGAAGCATTTTTCTCTTTCTGGATCTTTTCTAAACACGGTTAAGTGCTTGCACCTTAGAACCGGCGCTCTGATGCCAATTGAAGGATAGAAAAACACTTAGAAAGGGGGGGTTTGAATAAGTGTAGCTTTAAAACTTGTAAGATAAAAACTATTTGCACAATGATTTTTATCCTGGTTCGTTGTTAACTAAACTACTCCAGTCCACCCCCTTGGAGTGATTTACCTTACCTGAGGATTTAATCCACTAATCACACGAGATTACAATGGTTTTCCACTTAGCTAACTGCTAAGTCTTCTAGAGTATACTGATCACAACTTGATCACTCTAGGAACAATATGCTTAGATACCTTCTAAGACTTTCTAGAGTATACTGATCAACAACCTGATCACTCTAGTTCTTACAACTTAATGTAAACAAATTCTTTTAAGAGTTACAATGCTTCTAATAAAGCTATTATAACAACTGTGATTTTCTCTTAAGTTTAAGCTTAAATCTCACTAAGATATTACAACAACAATGTAGTGAGTTTGATGATGAAGTTTGAGAGCTTTTGAATTCGACAGCGTTTCTGTATATTTGCGCAAGAGTTGTATTGAGCTTCTCATCAGAACTTCATATTTATAGGCACTTGAGAAGATGACCGTTGGGAGCATTTAATGCTTTGCGTAATCCGTACAACATTGCATTTAATGTTTCACTCTTTTGTCAACTACCTCGAGCCTTGTTTTCGCTGTGTCTACTGACGTTGCCTTTAATAGCTTCTAACGTTCCTTTTGTCAGTCAGCGTAGCCTGCCAGTCTAGTACTTGCTTCTGATATGATGTTTGTGTAAACAACGTTTGAATGTCATCAGAGTCAAACAGCTTGGTGCAGAGCATCTTCTTGTCTTCTGACCTTGAAGTGCTTCTGAGCGTGATACCATGAGAACTTTAGTTCTTCTGCTTCTGATCTCAAGTACTTCTGATGCTTCCAAAGACCCATGTTCTAATTCTGCTTGACCATCTTCTGATGTCTTGCCAGACCATGTTCTGATGTTGCATGCTGAACCTTCTGAGTCAGTGCTTCTTGCGCTGATTTTGTGCATACTCTTTATATAATTCCTGAAATGGAAATTGCATAGTATTAGAGTACCACATTAGAACAAAGAATATTGATTAGAACAAATCTTGTTCTAACAGTATGATTCCTACCAAAAATTTAGACTGGTCTAAATTAAGTTGGATACACCAAGGTGTATCTAATCAGAATGTCAAAAGGGATGTCATAACTATTCCCTGATACATCATTGGGCATCTCTACATCAAAGATTGTGTGGAGGACAAACAAATTACAATAAAGAAGTCAACCACTGATCTAGATGTTGTTAATGAGCTAGATGTGAAAGTTTCCCCAGTTCACAAAAGGATTCTTCAGCTGCCATCCCTCTACAAGAACTCTAGTGTGATCTCAATTTTCTCTTCTCACACAGAATATGGTTTAAAACTCACTTCATTGAGATGTCTCGACAATCTCAGTCCCTCTTGTCCAAAGCATGGTCTTGTCTAAATATGCATACTGAGGTAACTAGTCCTAATAAGATCATGAATGATGCACAGTTATAAATGGTGCATATTTTGAAAACTGAGGACTTAACCAATAAGACTGAAGATGATCCTAAAGATAGTGACAAGAATGTTCCTGACAATATCAATGATATTGACACTGAAGGTTGCAGTATTGATGTTGATAAAGGAGATGGTGGTACTAGTACATCCAGAAAAGGTGCTAAATTTAACGACATGCTTAATAAGAGCACTAAGAAAGAGGCTCTTGATGCTACACAGATTGAAAACTTGCGAAGCAGGTTAGAAGTCTGCATCTTTAAGGAACCATAAATATTAAAAACAAAAAACAAAAAAAGGGAGAAGACAATTGTTTCCTTTGGCAACTTTTGTGGCCAAACAGGGTGAGAAGTAGTAATGGCAACCCAGAACAACAAGTGTGTGTGATCAACAATTATGATATGCTTGTTTTGTGTTGATCAGTATGATTGTGTGTAGTATAATAGTTTATTTATGTTATACTTGACAGCTGCTCATGTGGTGTGGTAGTATAGCTATGTTATATGATTAAATGCTTACTATAGAAGTAACAGTAGCTGTATGGTTGTATGCATATTGATGGTAGTAGTGGTGTATGTTGTTTGTATGGTATGATGTACTGTATTAGCTCTGATTGTGTATGGTTGTGTGCTTTCAGTTGCAAGTGGTTCTCTAATATGGTGTGGCAGGTTGTTTTAGCAAAAAATTTGCCAAAGGGGGAGATTGTAGGTGTTTTAAAATTGGCTGCATTTTATGGTAAAACATTCCTGGATGTTTAATGTCTTGACTAATGTCATGACATGATTTATATGGTGTTATGTAGGCTGCATATGTGTTAAGTTAATACAGGTGTTGTTAGTGAATGTCATGACTGATGTCATGACATCCTTGTCTGACAGCAAGGTTGTTATGTTTTATTATTGTGTTTCCTGATTTCTCTCAATCTACAATTTAGGAAACTCTTTATTGTGTGCTGCATATTTCGTCTAGAATTTTTCGTTGACAGCACATTCTGTAACAACCTGATGACATGTAAATTAGGTTAACGTGGTTAACCCTAATTTGGTTCTTGGAAAGCCTGAGGCCCAAGAGCTGCATATAAGAAGACTACAATCCTAATTTGGAATGCAGAGAGAAAGATTTGTTATTTGTGAAGAACTGTAGTTCTGTAGCTGTGTTTTGAGTCTCTTGTACTCCAAGCGATTGTCTTTTGATGATTGTATTGGAAAAGGTTGTTTATGTACTTTGTCACTCTAAGCTTTTAATCACTAGTGTGTGTCTCTTGATTGAAGCTTTTAAGTAGATCAAAGTGTGTTTTTGAAGTGTGTCTTGTCTCTAATTTGTTTAATGTTTGTTTGTAATCAATGATATGATTGAGGGGGATTGAGTGGAGATACTCAGGTCTAGGGATATATTGGAATTACGTTGGGTAGGTCTTAAGTGAGGAGCTGTAAACGGGGGAGTTTAACTCTGAATTAATTCTGCATATATTGGATTCGCTCCTTGGCTTGGTAGCCCCCAGAGTAGGTATTATTGTATACCAAACTGGGTGAATAATTTGTTGTGTTCTTTACTGTTTTTATGCACTTCTATTTTAATGTTTTGTTTTGTGTAATTGTGGATGTCATAACATCCAGTACGACATCGCGTGCGAGTTACTAGAATTTTCAATTTGGACCCATAGTCAACAGCTACTATCATGAAATCAATGCCCCATACATCAAAAACATTAATTTCTAAAATGTTTGTAAGAGGCATTTCTTGTCTCATGGAAATGTTTCCTACTCTTTGACATTTGTCGCATTTTCTAACATAATCATGGGCATATTTAAAGATAGAGGGCCAGAAATAACTTGATTGTAAAATCTTGGCGACATTCTTGCCTCCTCCAAAGTGTCCTCCATATGAGGCATCATGACAACCGGACAATATTTGTCTTGCCTCTGGCTGATCAACGCATCTTCTTAGCAACTTATCATCACACTTGTATAAGAAGGGCTCATCCCAAAAATAACTCACTGTCATGTGAAAGAATCTCTTCCTTTGTTGGGAGTTGAAATCAGGAGGCACAACTCTATTAACAAGATAGTTGACAATGTCAGCGTACCATGGATTCATGCCATCTGTTATCATCAATAGCTTCTCGTCTGGAAAATTCTCATGAATCTCTTCAACATCTTTGCCATGACCTTTTTCTTGTAGCCTTGATAAATGATCAGCTACCAAGTTTTCCACACCTTTCTTGTCTCTTATCTCCATATCAAACTCTTGCAGCAATAATACCCATATGATAAGCTTCGGCTTGGCATCCTTTTTAATAATAAGGTACTTAATTGCTCAATGATCAGTGTACACAATAACTTTAGTTCCTGCCAAGTAATATCTGAACTTGTCAAAGGGAACTACCACAACTAGCAGCTCCTTATCAGTAGTAGTATATAGTATGAAATACCTTTTCGTGCCTCTGACCAAGCAAAGCGCCAATTGCAAATTCACATGCTTCACACCTCATCTCAAAAAATTTTGTCCAGTCTGGAGCTTTCTGTAACACCCCAAATTCTAGATTAATTATTTATTTAATTAATTTGGCATGAATATACGAGTCATCGTGAAGTATTCGTTATATATATATATGATGTTTTGGTGTTTTTTATGTGAGTCCTCATGGTGATTCATGATGTTTTGATGAATATAATGGTTATGTGAGTTATCGTGAAGAATTTGATAGATATGATGTTTTAGTAATTTTGGTGAAGTATTTGAAAATGTGAAGATATGTTGAGTCCTTATGATAGTTTTTGACGATCTTTGAAATTTGAGATTATGATGACTTATGTGATGTTGATGTTGCGGTGATTTGTGTGATGCTTATGTGTATTGAGGGATTTTGGAGTATTTTAGAATAATTAGAACAATAATTGGAATTATTTTAATTAGTAAAATATAATAATATTAGTGTTAGAGATATTAAGGGCAGGAGTGGTCATTTGTGAAGAGTAAGTGTGGACAAGATGGGAATACCATATTAGGGGTCCTGGAGTTAAAAAGAGAAAAGATATAAGAGGTATTCATTCTATACGATAAAAGTTTAGAGAAGCGGCAAAGGGAGAGAGAGTTGAGGTGTGAAAACATGGAAGAATTCGTAGAGAGAACGCGACGAGAATCAAAGCTAACTACAACCTAAGGTATTGGTAGTCTATCTAGATTATCATGAATGGTTTAAGTGATTGATAATTGTATGATTTGGTTTTTGGGAATTTTGGGTTTTGCTGATGATGATATGATGAATTTTGATGATTTGGATGTGTTAATATGCAATAGATGATACCCATACGTTAGAATGCATAAAGATGTATTTGGACTTTGAAATGTGGTGATTATAGGGTGTTTCTAGATCTTATAATGTGTAAAAAATCGCAAAGCAATTAGTCTAAAAATTGAAGAAAAATTCAGCACACGATCAGTGTCGGCTGATGTAAACAGAGGTGCGGTCGACGCAAATGCAAGCGAGCGGTCGACGCGTGGGTCTCTGCAAGCGGACTTGCGGTAGGGAGAAGTTAATATCTTGAGCGAGCGGTCGACGCATGGGTTGGCACGAGCGGTCGACTCCGATTGATGCGCCGTTCGAAGCATTTGAAAGCTAAGACAATGGACTATACCATGGTGTGAAAAATGAATCATAGGATTTAGACTAATAGTACTTTAATTGAGATTAATTGATGAACTATGATGTGTGTTTTCCTTATGATGAGCTGATGAGCTAATGTGGTGAAATACCAATATGTAATGCTTTCTATTGTGAATGAATTTAACAATGTCTTGTCATAACATGACTTATGTTATATGATGAATCAATCATGTTGTGATTATGTATATAAAATTAAGCATATGATGAATTTTGTAGGATATTTATCCAGTGATGTTAGGACGTTTTGATTCGAAGATGGCCTCAATCCTGTAGTGTGGATTGAGTGCAACTTGTGAGGTGCTCCGGTTCCAAGCGGGAATCAAACATATTGGTGGGGGTATTTGGAGAACAACGATGACTAAGTCATTAGTGATGTTTTGGTACCACATGCATGAGTCTTATGAAGTTGCATTTCATTATTTGTGGCATTGCACAATACTTGGAATAAGTAATGTCTTTGATTAATTATTGGAAGATGATGTTTGGTATATTTTAAGTGATGTATTTGATTTATTCGTGGATTGATGATGCTATGATGTGAATAACTGGTAATTGTTGTTATATGATGTAATGTATTAAATGATGTTATATGATTGTTGTTTCTTTGATATGACTGCTATATCCAATCCTTATGTCTTTTATAATGGTTATAATGTATTAAATACTTGAATTAATTGATATGTTTGTTGGATGTTTTGATTTGTGATGTTTGGTAAGAAGAATTGTCGAATTTTTGTTGTATTATAGATGTCGTAATTGATGCCATGTTTTTATTATTCCTATGACATGAATACTATAATGCTTTTTGTTGTTTCTCTAAGGTTGGCATGCATTTTGTTAAAACAAACCCAACAGGATCCTATTGAAGAGAATGCAGTCTACTAATTTCGACATGTGGAACAAGATGTCTCAACATGTTTAGTTTGACGTCTTGACTGCATGAGCTGATATTTCAAGTGGATCGTGTTTTTAATCGCTACAGTATCTTATGTTCAGCTACAAAATATTCTTGAATAATTCATTAGCTGATGTGTTATCAAAGATTAATTCAAATCAAGAGATTTCCATATGTTCTATAATTGGAGATAATTAAGGAACATTTGGATTGAAAACCTAGTTTCTTGGAGAACAAGTAGAAGATTTTGGGCAACCTCTTTGCTGCGTTTTTGAAGCCCTGTCCAGTCGAGATTTATCCTATAAATAGAAGGGTTGTAACCTAGTTTTATTTGGAGCTGGTATTTGCATTTTTAGGGTTCTAGGAATCCTTATTTGGTTGTAAGTTCCGTTGTTCATTCACAAACCTGTAGGTGTTGAAGGTTTGATCTCCGAAGCTTTTAAGCAAGAAGAGTATGTGTCAATTCTCATAAGCTGTGAAGTATTGATAATTGTGTGTCTTGGAAGAGTGTCTTCTGTGTTTAGCTTATCATGAAGTTTGTCACAGGGGTTCTGTGATTAAAGGGATTTGAGGAGGGCCTCATACCTAGAGGAGTCTTAGGTAGAAGTCATAGGAAGGGTAGTGATTAAGTGAGGAGTGTAAATGGGGAGTTTGACTTCGAATTGATACTATCGAATATTGGTTTCATCCTTGGCTTGTTAGCCCTTAGAGTAGGAAGGTTGTTTCCGAACTGGATCAACATATCGCTGTGTTCTTTACTTTCTCCATTCTTTTATCTACAGTCATATACTTATTCATAATTGTTAAAGTGCTCATATATTGTGTCATGACATCTCATTCGACATCTTATATTTGATACCAGAATTTCAATTGGTATCGGAGTAGGCATCCTGCTCTGCATCTGGGTGAGATCTAGGAAAGATACTTTCTAGTGCTATGGACAAGGAAGGAGGTTTTGTGAACATACCACCAGTTCTGACTAGGAACAACTATGACTACTGGAAACCTCATATGGAGGCATTCTTAAAATCTCTAGACAGCAAGGCATGGAAAGTTGTTGTGAAAGGAAGGAAACATCCTGTTGTTTAGGACGCGAATAACCAGCCTACCTCTACTCCGAAGCCTGAAGGAGATTGGGATGATGAAGAGGAAAAGCTTGCTCTTGGAAATCCTAATGCTATATTCAACGGTTTTGACGGGAACATCTTCAGATTAGTGAACACATGTGAAGTAGCTAAGGATGCATGGGAAATTCTCAAAACTGTCCATGAAGGAACATCCAAAATGAAGATGTCAACACTTCAAGTGCACATCACACAATTTGAGAACCTGAGGATGGAGGAGGATGAGAGTATTCATGACTTTCACATGAATGTTCTTGAGATAGCTAATGCATCCAACGCCTTGAAAGAAAAGATGTTAGAACACAAACTTGTGAGAAAGATGCTCAGGTCTCTCCCAAAGACATTTAACATGAAAGTCACAGCCATAGAAGAAGCTCAAGACATCAACCAATTAAAATTAGATGAGCTAGTTGGATCTTTTGAGACATTTGAATTGAGCATCAATGAAAGATCTGAAAAGAAGAACAAAAGCATAGCTTTTGTAGCCAACTCTGAAGATGAGAATCTGGAAAGTGATATGAATACAAATGAAGAAATGTCCAATGCTGTAGCTCTGCTTGGAAAACAATTCAACAGAGTAATGAAATAGTTAGTAAGGAACCAAAGATCAAATGTCCAAAACATATCGTTTGACTCTGGAAGAAGGAGAGATGAAGAAGTGTATAACCAAGGGAAGGGTGTACGATGCCCTAAATTTCTGAACAAATAGTAGAAGGGTTATCTACAACTTGGTCTGATGAGAACTCTGAGAGTGACTTTGAAGAGGAGACTGCCAAGCATTTGAAAGCCTTGACTGGCAGATACATGTCTGACGAAGAGACCAAGAGGGCTGAAAAAATGAAACACCTATCTTTTTCTGATGACTGTGATGAAGAAACTGAGAGTCTAAGCTCGAAGTTTCATGACATGTTTCTATTAATTTAGAGATCAAGTACTAGTTGCAATGAGATGCTTGAATCTAGAAGTCAAACTATAATGGGAAAACAATTAGAAACTAAGAGGTTTCGACCAAGGCCGAATCCGAAAATGTTAAGACATATGCCTCAACATCGGAAGACATCATAGAAAAGGTTCTACAATCCATCTCATAAGCCTGTGCAATGTAATCATTCCAAAAGTTTTGGTCACTCAAGAACCTCGTGTTATAAATTGATTGGATATCCCAAACGTGTGTTGCCCCGTCGAAGGAAACATGATAATTGTGACATAAAGGAAAAGAAAGCCACTTCTCGTGGAACACATGTGAAAACTATTTTTTGCAACACGAGCCATGCCAACTATGGGAGAGAATCCATTTGTATGAAGGCTGAAGGGTCCAGTGGAAAGGATGATACTGATACAGTGTCTGACAACCTTCCCAAGGTCGACATTAGGAGCTATGCAAGGAAGAATATTGAGGATCTTCAAGCTATATATCGTGGGATTCAAAAATAAGAGATCTATGGTTCAACCAGGTCTAAAGGGTTAATAAACTCTACAAATATGGTCTTTAGTGACGTTTTCAGAGAAGAGAACACCCTTAAGACAACTGCAGCCCCAGTTGCTATGAATAATGGTGAAGAGTCTTCAACATCTGAACCTGACTTCAAAAACTCAAGAGCAAATGTTGTAGTTGAAGAAACTCATTTAGCTGTCGAAGAATCAATTTCAGAAATAAAAGATGATAACTCTCTAGAACAAAGGATAGAAGATCCTAGTCAAGAAGCTATCACCATATCAAATAAACTTTGTCAAGCACAAGCTATGTTACAAATTATGTGGATAAAGTTGTGACTGGTGAACTCAAGGTTAATGATCTGGAAGCTGAATTTAGTCAGCACGAGAGGTTTGAGGCTTGGAATCTGACTCAAGAACATGATGAGATGCATATCATAATCAATCAAGACATTGCATGCAAGGATAAGGGAAGTCTTGTTGCAGTGGAGAATCCTTCTAAAGAAGGACTTAATTTTGGTGAGAAACAAGGTCTGGTGGAATGGGATATAATGTTGATTGAACCTCAAGTCAGTTATGAACATAGAGAAAGTGAATCAAACAATGTTCTCTACCTCGAAGAAAGTCCTGGAGATCCTGAACTTTTTCAGGTCTATCTTGGTAGAAAGGGGGTTGAAAAGATGTCGGAAGGAATGATCTTACATCTTGTGAAACAAGTGCAGTTTGGATGTGATATAAGTTGTGTGAAAGGAGTAAATCACTCTCCATAAGAGAAATATGAACAGATAGAAGACTCAGCTCTTCTTTGCCAAAGCAGATGTGCAAAAGATACTGTGTGGAGACTATGTCTAGAAAACAATAGCCCATAATTCAAAAGGAAAAAACCCCATAAATTCAAAATGAAACTTCATCTTCAACCTCACGACACTATGATTTTTTGGAAATTCATCAACACCAAAACTCAACCCTTTTCAATAATGTAAAAGGAAAACATGATCAAATTTAATTAGGAACTCAACCATGTATCATTTGTTCATTTATATTAACTATAGCTCTCTAATTTTTCAGAAAACATGAAGAACCCTACAATTTCAAATTTAAATAAAATGGTTAACATGAACAATCAATCTCTAACACCCTAGGGCTTTAAATTCAGCACATTAAAATAAACAATATGGTATCGAAAAAATGCAAAAACGTATACTCCAATTGTAGATGTTTTTCATGTTGGCTGCATTTGTGGTAAAACATATCTGAGTGTTTAATGTCTTGAATGATGTCATGACATGTTTAATAGTGTGTTATGCAGGCTGCATATGTGTTAAGCTAATACAGGTTCTTTTAGTGAATGTCATGACCGATGTCATGACATCCATCTGTGACAGCAGGAGCTGCTATATCTTATTAATTGTGTTTCCTAATTTCTCTCAATCTACAATTTAGGAAACCTTTTATTGTGTGCTGAATATTTCTTCCAGAAGATTTCGCTGACAACACATACTGTAACAACCAGATGGGGTGTAAATTAGGTTAACTTGGTTAACCCTAATGTGTTTCTAAAAAAGGCCCAAGGCCCAAGAGCTGCATATAAAAGTCTGCAACCCTAATTTGGAACACAGAGAGAGTAAATTGTTAATTGTGAAGAACCATAATTTTGTAGCTGTCTCTTGTACTCCAAGCAATTGTCTTTTGATGATTGTGTTGGAATAGGTTGTTTTTGTTAATTGTAACTCTAAGCTTGTAAGCACGAGTGTGTGTCTCTCGATTGAAGCTTTTAAGCAGATCAAGGTGTGTTTTTGAAGTGTGTCTTCTCTTTGAATTTGTTTAATATTTATTTGTAATCACTGTTGTGATTGAGGGGGGGTGAGTGGAGATACTCAGGTGTTGGAATAGATTGGAATTACATTGGGTAGTTTTAAGTGAGGAGTTGTAAACGGAGGAGTTTAACTCCGAATTAATTCTGCTTATATTGGATTCCCTCCCTGGCTTGGTAGCCCCCAGAGTAGGTTGTTTGAACCGAACTGGGTAAACAATTATGTGTGTTCTTTATTGTTTTTATGTGTTTTTGTTTTAACGTTTTGTGTTGTGTAATTGTGGATGTCATAACATCCAGTGTGAGTTACTATAATTTTAACCAATTATAGAGTTCATTGTCAAGCTACATAGATCTGCAAATGGAAATCAAAAATGGATTTAGAATGTTTTTAGGAGTGATTCAATGATCCAGTTAGCTTTATTGAATCCTAGGAAGCTGCTACAATGTTTACTTTGGTTTAGAAGCACCTGGATTTCTCTATGGACCTCGACCTGCAATGATGAACAAGTGGAACATGGAGGTTTTGATTTGTGAGTTACAGTTATGATTCAATGCATACAGAAGACTCTATGCGGTATGTAATACGGTCGGAGAACTGACTTTTTTAAATGTGAGGATAGCAAGAGTCGTCACCAACTTTTATTTTATCCAATTAGGAAAGGAAAAAAGAACGGGAAAGACCTTTATTCAAAGAGATTGAGTTCGGGGGGTAGGTTAAACAAAGGGAAGGTGTAAGCACCCTTTGTATCCATGGTTATCCATGGGCTTTTAATTGCTTAGCTCACTTTGATTTTGTTTGAATTGTTTGAAGAAAAGTGTAGTGTGTGTTCAGAAAAGTATTTTGAAAAAGGACTTTAACTTTGTAAGTAAAGTGTTTCCTCTGAATTTTCTTTGAAAAAGGGGTGTGAAAAAGTAATTTGAAACTTTGATTTGAGCAAGAAATTAAGAGTAACATGCCCTAAAATTATAAGGTCTAACGTGTTCTTTAAATCTTTACTTAGGTGATAGTATTATCCATACCATTTGAGGGTAGGTAGTCCTATGCATTGGATGTGTGGGTCATCGAAGGGTCATCGTTTTGCCATAAGGCTATCCAAACCATAAGGAGGGTAGGAAGTCTTATGAATTGATGAGAATAGTCATGAAGGTAACAAGTAAGGATACCTTAGAAATCGAAAGGGACTATCATCATTTAATCGAGGGACAAGATCATTTATATCGTAGGCAACATCGAAGGGATTATGATCTTTATGATGATTTTTGAATCGAAGGTAACGGGATAAGTTATCCCTACGCTCGAGGGATTGGACTATTATTCGAAAGCAGCATAAAAGGAGTTACCCTAAAGGTGATTGTGTGAATAGTGTTTTGATTCAAATATTTATCTTTGAGTTAGTGATCTAACGATTCAATTTTAATCTTTCCATGCAATCCTATTAGCCATACATCTAAGCAGTTATATCTACGCTATTATAAGGCTTCGGAATTAGGGGTTACATAACCAAAAAAACGGGGAATGCGGAAAGTAAAGGTGCGAGAAATAAACCTAAGCAATTACAAAAAAAAACCTTTTGCAACCTATACATAATTTCTAGAATTTAAAATAAATAGTTAAATAAAATAAATAAATAATAAGAAAAACATGCGACAATCACAGAATATGAGATGAGGAGAGAAATTGGCGCATTGGGAAAATTAAGGGTTGGAGAAAAAATCAAGGTTAATGAGAAACCTAAGTTAAATTAATTTAAAAAAAAACTAATGGTTACAAACCTTATGGCTAAAACCCTAATGACAACATTCACTTAAGGGAGAAAACCTAGTGGGTAAAAAACCCTAATGGGTAAAATAAGCCTACAGGGTTAAAAACCTAAGCGAATGTTAATGGATAATACCTACCTAATGGGTCTTTGAGGTTTTGTGGTTTTATATGGTTTTTGAAGTTGAGGTTAGTTACTAATTAAATAAATTATAAACCAAAATTATCTAATTAATTAAAATCATTTAACCTTAAATTAAATATTAATTATCTATTTAATTAAATAAAAAAACTATTCTAAACTATTCCTAATTCTAATTGCTTAATCCTAATTCTAATTGCTTAATCCTAATTCTTATTGCTCAAGTGGTTAATAATTAATGGTAGTTGGGTGACTAATGATTAAACAAATTAAATAATAATGATAAAAAAAGAAAGAAAGAAAATAAGAAGAAAAAACATGCTAATGGCTAGGGCGCTGAATTCAGTGAGGGAGGCTTTTGAGGGAGCACCATGGAGATTCGCTTCTGGGCTGTTAGATAGCAACGTTGTGAAGATCTAATGGCAGAGGTATGAGGATGAATGGAGAGAGCGCATGTGTTGGGCGTACCAGATCCGTAGACAAGGTTAAACCAAGAAAATACCATAAAATTAACGCTTGAGGAATGGATCAAACCCTTGCCCTTGCGCTTAAAGCCTTTAATGCATTGTTCCTCCACCATACCACTAACTTGTTCGCTAACAATAATCAAACAAAAAAAAATAAATATGAAATTAAACATTTAATGGGAAATTCAAACAAAGTTAAGCGCTGGGCCCACGAGGCGTTTGAACAGCCAACCATGAGAAGAGAGAGAGACTGGTCTCGTTGACCAGCCAATGCCCATTTACACGCGTGCACCTAGAGTAGCCCCAGATCACTGTTCATCGTCTTCTTCCATGATACCTGCAGATTTTCCCATGGATATAGCTGCGATTTTACCTGCAGATTTTTCCGCAGGTATTTCTTCAACATACCTGCAACTTTGAAAACCTTCAAATACATGTTAAACAAAACCAATGGCGCCCGAGTCCCACTAAATGCAACCTTGCGAACACAGTGGTGCAATTATCTTGGTCCAAAACCCACCAAATCTATGAAAACGAAAAGCACTTCTCATTCATGCCCTAGCAATGGTGTTAGCGAAATTGTACGTTCAAACCACCAAAGAAACCTCCAGACCTGTTCAAAACAATCTCATAAACGAATTAGGAACATCAAATCGTATGGAAATACATTAGTATGCAAGATGTGAACGTTTGCTATATGAACATAAATGATGGCCATGGTATATTCATTCTGAACGTTTCAGAACATATATTTTGACCAGCACTTACTCTTTGTTGCCTAGGGCAAGGATTAGGATGATAAGTATGGATTGAAAGGGATTATATTGAGAAAGAAGATCTTGCCCTAGCTTTTTTTTTTATTTTTGAGAGAATGGTCATGGTGGGTGGAGCTGCCAATTCGTCCTCCCTTATTGTTGAACGTGTAACATACTTATAATAGAGTGAATTAGGTCAACAATTGGACTTGGACCTCAAGTAATTGGTGAGAGAAAAGATTTGATTCAATTTTGTGTAAATCTTTCTATTTTTGGTCCCTCTTATTTTCTAATATTTGTAGATACAATGTTTGAATTAATTATAGTCAAACAGCTTGGTGCAGAGCAACTTCTTGTTTTCTGACTTTGAAGTGCTTCTAGCGTGATACCATAAGAACTTCAGTGCTTCTGCTTCTGATCTCAAGTTCTTATGATGCTTCAATATACCATGTTTTGATTCTGCTTGACCATCTTCTGATGTCTTGCGAGAGCATGTTCTGATGTTGCATACTGAACCTTCTGAGTCAGTGCTTCTTGCGTTGAATTGTGCATACTCTTCATATATTTCCTGAAATGGAAAATGCATAGGATTAGATTACCATATTGTCTTATACAAAATTCATATACATTGTTATCATCAAAACTAAGAATATTGATCAGAACAAATCTTGTTCTAACAATCTCCCCCTTTTTGATGATGACAAAAACATATATAACTGATATGAATTTGCAATCAGAATATCAGATGACCAAAGACAATTACACAATTATAGCATAAGCATATAAACATAGTGTGTGAATATGTCTCCCCTGAGATCAACAATCTCCCTCTGAGATTAACAATCTCCCCCTGAAATAAATACTGGAAGAATTTATAAATAAAAGACTTCCCTGAGTATTTTCCATTTCAGTCGAGACGTTCACATTTGCTTAGAACTTCAGAACATTCAGAGCTTCTGCTTCTTGCTTCCATAGGACAGCTTCAGAGCTTTGAATTTATTCTTGAGTTATTGCATGCTTGATTGTATCAGAACATTCTTGAATGTACCATAGCATCATCAGAGCATCTTTACATCCTGAAATGTTTCAGAACAACCTATACGACAAAAGTCAGAGCATGAATGAATCAGAACATTCTTTTAAGAAGGAACATGTATCAGAGCAACAACTCTGGTAAGTTCTTAAAAGAAATATGTATCATAACATATAAGGGATAAGAATGTGTTAGAGCATATTCTGCCACAAGAATATCAGAACATTCTTCCTTCTTGCTTCTGATCTTGAAGCTTCATAACACTAAGCT
Organism: Vicia villosa; assembly: GCF_029867415.1. Taxonomy (NCBI): domain Eukaryota; kingdom Viridiplantae; phylum Streptophyta; class Magnoliopsida; order Fabales; family Fabaceae; genus Vicia; species Vicia villosa. The sequence goes on from NC_081183.1 coordinate 71,839,235, forward strand.
TGCTTCAAATCCAAGAACATGTTTCTTTACATAATTACTCTTCCCCATGTATTTGCTTCTCATGTTGAGCTTTTTCAGAATATCTTCAATCCTGCAAAAATCTCAAAGACATAGTACTTGCAAATATTGTTAGGAATGTTGAGACTTACTCCCAGCAACTGATATAATAAATCAAATCAATTATCACGTTTTCTCCCCCTTTTTGTCATAACATCAAAAAGCAATCAAAAGATTCAGATGAAAAACAAAGAAAATGAGAGAAGAAGATAATATTTCATTGATTCAACAAAATATCAGAAGATACAGAAGGAGATGCAGGAAACAGATGCAAGAAACAAGAGACAACTAAGACCAAAGGACTACTACTAGCCTAGCTTAGAAACTATCTTGGCCAGAAGGTCTTGAATCTCAGAAGTTCTTTCAGTCTGCTTCTTCATGAAGGTTTTGAATTCCTCATGCGTTTCCTCATGCTTATCCAAACGAGAAGCAATATCAGCTTGGTTCTGTTGAAGAGCCTTCACAGCGTTCACCAGAATAGAAGGTCCAGCAGAAGAAGCTTCACAGCTATCGTTCAGAGGAGTAGCATGATCAACAGTAGCATCTATCATGAGAATATCACCTTGATTTTCCTCAACAGGAAGTTTCCCAACAGGATGATTCTCAGCACTTTGCTTCTCAGCATCAGCTTCTGACATAGAAGCATCTTCAGCATAATCTGAAGCAGGAAGATCAGAATCTCCATTCTCAAGAGCCTGAAGAATAGCAGCCAGATTCCTTGGAGGAGTAGGAGCAGCAACTTTTGATGGATATTCAACTTATGGGGGCTTCCACACGACCATGGCAAGACAAGGCGCTTGGTCAGACACATCTTCTGCAAGCTCATCAAGAAAAGCTTTTTCTTCAAGACAATACCTGCCCGTGAGATGACTGACCCAGAATTCTTCATATGATCTTAGAAATCCAAGATGACCTGGAGCTTCTGCTACACACGCCTTCTGAAGCTTCAAAAACTCAGAGTTCATCTTTCTTCTGAAAATCCTCCAGAGATTTCTCAATTCAACATCATCCATCCTGGCATGATGTGCTGCCTTCAATGTCTCTAAACCTGTCTCCATTTTCAGATTTAATAATTCAAAATGTACACCAACAGAAAATTCTCGGCGGGATTTGAGTCTGGTGACGGCAGAATCTGGGTTCAGAAAGAAGTAGGGTTGAGGTTCTCAATCAAGAGAGAGATGAGATTCTACTTCTTATGACTCAGCGTCTAACACCACAAGCTCAGGTTCAGGACGGGGTTTGGGAGTGAAGTTGCAGTCACGAAATAATTGAGCCAAAGAACCAGTACTTTTAGATTCTGATTCAGGAGAATTTTTTGTAACTGGGTTAGCAATAGGGGAATAGTTTGCATGAGGTGGAGGTTGAGAAATGGGAACATTTGAGTGAGGAGTATAGAGAGTTTGAAGGGGTTGAATATCAAGAACGAGTGTATTAATGGGATGGTCAGAAGCAGTGTTGGTTACGGGTGAAGAAGGAGGGGTGAGAACTTTGGTAATTTGAGGTGGTTCAACGGGGGCTGTTTGTGGTTAATTTTCTGGTTGAGAAGGTTGAGGAACTTTTGTTGGTACAGATTCTGAATTTAAAACAGAAACAGAGTTAGGTTCAGAAACATGAATACCTGAAGAGCTTTTCTTCTGAGGCCTCTCAGAAACATCTTCCATAGCCTTTCGCTTCTTCTTCTCAGAAACAGCTTTTAACTTTTCTAGAGCAAGTTCTCTCTTTCTGGAAGCTTCCTTCTCTTCTTCTTCTTCCGTATTCACTTCCTCTTGAATCACTTCTTCTTCTGACCCCTTTTCAACTACAACATTTTTCTTTTTCTTTTTCTTTTTCTTCTCTACATCCTTCTCAGCAATTTTCTCAACAACTTCTTTCTTTGACTTCTTCTTCTTCTTCTTTTTCTCAGCATCTTCTTGTTGTATATTCTCAGCTTCAACAATAACATTTTCATCAACTTCTGCAGCAGCTTCTTCTTGATTATCTTTTTCTTCATTGACAGAAGGAAGATCATGCTTACGCTTTGTTCTTCTTTCCTTCTGATGAACAACTTCTGGAACATCTTCTGAGACTTCAGCCATCGAAGTAGAATGCTTTTGACGACTTACTCCAGCAGGAGCATCATTAGCATTACCCTTCTTGAGAGTCTTACGATAATTAACCTCAACTTCTGATAGTTTTTTACTAAAAAACGTTTCAAACTCTGCTAGAACAGGACCTCTTCTGATTCTAATTCCAGGAATAGTTTGAGGAACATGTTCAACAGCTTGAATAAGATTCATCTTTCTCAAGGTGTTAGCATTCAAGATGCTTCCAGTGACAGTGACAAGATCCTTGATGATACCATCAGATTCTAGTTTAACAACCATCTTGGTTTGAACCAGAATGTTGGTGATGATTCTTCCAAAAGGAATAACATTGCCTTTCTTAGTTCTGTTTTGATCTCTAGAATCTCTTACAGCATTCCACATGTGATTGAAAATGATGTACGAAACATCAACCTTCTTTTGAGTACCAATACAATACATGATGTATTGTTGGTCTTTGTTTATGAATTTTGGAGAATGGGTTGCTTTCCTGTGATAGAAACACCCTAGAAGAATCTTTGTCCACACTTTGTAGATGTCCTTCAAATCCCTAACATCCTTGGTCTTCGTCACATCTGGGTATAGTTCAGCAAGAACATCTGCTCAGTTTTCTCTACGAAAAAGTTCATAGGCGCCAACAGGCTCTTTCAAATTAAATAGTATTCTCAGAGTATCTTCAGTAATGGCGAAGAATCATCCATGAACAAAAGATACAACAGCTTTAGGGATTACGAAAGCATAAGCCCATAACTCTTTTACCAAGTCAAGATAGACTGGTCCACATAATTCATGAAACAACGATGACCATCCTTGAAAGACCATATCATCTTTGACATGAAATTCATGTTCTTCAAGGTTATCAAAATCAACCATCAACTCACAGATAACTTCTAAATCTTCCATCGGAATCGAACACGTGACTGGTGGAAAGAATAGTTGTTCTTCTTGTTGGTATTGTTGAGAAGGAGATGAAGAATCAGCAATGTGCAATGAAGAAGCAGCCAGTTTTACACTACTGAGATTTTTGGGTTTCTTTCTTTTAGGGTAAGAAAATAGGGCAAAAAGGATGCAGAAGTGCATAAATAGGAGAGAGAAAGAATGCGTAAAAGAGAAAAAGTTATGATGAGAGATGTTTATATCGACGCGGATTTGAAAAAGAATGCAATGAATTTATTAGAATGAACAGTTACAGAATCAAAAGAATCAAATGCATTTAATGATGAATGACGTTAGGTGGGATAACGTGAATTTTGAAATGATTTGCACAGTTACCTAGGGCGGCGTCTCCTCAACTGTGCGCATGCCTGTCCAAATAGAGTGAACACGTGTTCAACTTTTGGAGCAGTTGGTGACAACTGTTTTACTTTGACTTTTGATTCTGACAGAGTTAGAACTTCTCATCTTCTCTTTCTGAACATAAGTTCTTACTGACATCCTTTAGAAAATATATTGTTCTGATAGGATCTTCTTTCTTTCCAAGAATGACATCTTCTGATTGAGCAGAGGTGAGTCTCGAAGATCTTCTGACAGTTGGTTCTTCAGAAATTCTGAGATTCTCTAAAGAAGCAGCAACTTGATCTTCTGATCCTTTGCTTTTGGGTTCTCCAGCTTCTGAGTCACAGGCTTCAATATCTGCAAAATTCTCAAACTACTTTGGCTTTTCAAGACCAAGCTTATCATCAAATCTGATGTTAATTGATTCATCAACAATCAATGTTTCAGTATTGTATACTCTGTAGCCTTTTGAGCGTTCAGAATTTCCAAGAAGGAAACACTTTTGTGCCTTAGAATCAAACTTACTCAGATGATCCTTAGTGTTCAGAATATAACAAGTACATCCAAAAGGATGAAAATATGAAATGTTGGGCTTTCTGTTCTTCCACAATTCTTAAGGAGTCTTATTAAGAATAGGTCTTATAGAGATTCTATTCTGAATATAACATGCAGTATTTATTGCTTCTGCCCAGAAATGCTTAGCCATATTGGTTTCGTTGATCATGGTTCTGGCCATTTCTTGTAGATTCCTATTCTTTCGCTCTACAACTCCATTTTGCTGTGGAGTTCTAGGGAAAGAGAAATCATGGGCAATACCATTTTCTTTGAAGAACTCCTCAAAGAATCTGTTCTCAAATTCGCCACCATGATCACTTCTGACCTTTATGATTTTACACTCTTTCTCAGATTGAACTGAGTGCAGAAGTCAAAGAACACTGAATGAGACTCATCCTTGTGTTTCAAGAACTTTACCCATGTCCAGCGGCTATAATCATCTACGATAACTAATCCATATTTCTTCCATCTGACAGAAGCTGTTTTGAATGGGCCAAACAGATCAATGTGCAGAAGTTCTAGCGGCCTAGAGGAAGAAACAACATTCTTAGACTTGAATGCAGGTTTGGATAACTTTCCCTTCTGACATGCTTCGCAAAGAGCATCTGATTTATATTTCAGATTTGGGAGAACTCTGTCCAGATTTAGTTTGTTAATCTGAGAAATCTTTCTCAAACTAGCATGGCCTAATCTTTTGTGCCAGACCCATTGCTCTTCGCTAACAGACATAAGACAAGTTACCTTATGATTCTTAAGATCTTGAAGATCAATCTTGTAAATGTTGTTCTTTCTCTTTCCTGTAAATAGGATTGAGCCATCCTTCTGACTTACAGCCTTGCAGGACTTTTGATTGAAGATTATGTCATAACCATTGTCACTTAATTGACTTATGGACAATAAGTTATACGCTAATCCTTCTACAAGAAGTACATTAGATATGGTAGGAGAGTTACCAGTACTTATGGTTCCAGAGCCAATTATCTCGCCCTTCTGATCTCCTTCAAACTTTACTTCTCCAGCGGACTTAAGCACTAGGTCTTGGAATATAGACCTTCTTCCCGTCATGTGCCGCAAGCACCCAAAGTCCAGGTACCATGACATGCTTTGCTTTTTCTTCTTTGCTGCTGTCATACCCTAATTTTTACCCCCCCCCCCTAAGATGTCACACCTCCAAATACCTCATCAAACTCAAGACAGGTACTCAGAGCAGTCACTTGTTTGTCTGATACCCAATCGAGGATGCTCAAGGACAGTTCAGGCAAAGGATCAATCAATATGAGAATAACCTCCAATACAACCATAGGATTCAAATGATTCATTTATTCACCTATGTTGATTAGAAAAACGTCATCAAGGCTCAGGTTTGCTCAGCTAGGGTTTTGAACCCATCAAGGACTAAAATCAGGGACCACATTTGGGAAACTCTAAAAAGCCCCTTGGGCATCACTCAAAGGCTTCAATCATCTTCAAATGATCCATATGAGAATATCCATAGGGCATTACACTTCAATTCAAGATCTACAGTCATCAATTTCATCTGGTCGATAATTAGGGTTTTTGACCTAATTTAACTACACAGTTGACTTTTAATCAGGACATGGATCCACCATTTAAAACATGACTCAAGAACTTCTATTGCCTCAATATGATCCATTCATATCACTCATTTGAGGAGAAGGACTTGGTTCATTACCAAAGTCCAAAATTTCACTTCATGTGGAAAAAGTCAATTGTACAAGATCACCTTTGACTTTTGGTATTTTTAGTCAAACCATGACTTTTAAGGGTCAATATCATCCACATATTATTATTGAAGTCATTTGACCAAAGAAAATCAAGAAAATTCATCAAGGATCAAAAAGTCAACAAAAAGTCAAACTAAGTGCATTTTGACCTAGTTCATGGATCTCAAAATTTTGCTTACACACTCAAAAATCTCCCAACATGAAAGTTGTAGATCTTACAAAATAAAAAAACTTCTTACAATGTAACTTTTTTTAAGAGATCAATCATTTGAGAGATTTGGACTTTTTAAGTTATAGGTCATAAAAACTTGGAAAAAATTCTAGTGGCAAAAAGGTGTTACGAATGACTTATGGTGCTTAGAATGATAAAGATGTTTTTTAGCCAGCCTTGTGGCAAAAACTTTCAATGAAGTCAGCCTTGTGACAAAAAGTTTTGATTAATCAGCCAGCCTTGTGGCAAAAGTTTCAATGAAGTCAGCCTTGTGACAAAAACTTTGATTAATCAGCCAGTATGGTGGCAAAAAGGTTTGATTGATTAGCCAGCCTTGTGGCAAAAAGAGTTACTTGATTGATTGATTGTTTGTGATGATATAGAAGAGATACTCCTATCATAGAGATGATAAATGTCTAATCTCCTAGGGTATTTGATTTGGATATTGGGGATGCTTATAAGAAGCCCGTGGGTCCTTGTACGAAGCCCAAGAGGAGGCTATCCGAGGGTCCTTGGATTGTAAGCCCAAGAGGAGGCTATGGGAGGGACAATCGAGGGTCCTTGCATTGTAAGCCCAAGAGGAGGCTATGGGAGGGACAAGTCGTTTGTACGAAGCCCAAGAGGAGGCGTGGTATAGTTGGTTTGAGCTCTTAGAGCGATTTCACCGGGAAACCATACTCTATGTCTTAACCTAAACTAGGGAGATTCTTTGCACGAAGCCCAATAGGAGGCTATGGGGAACCTAGTGTTGTACTAAGTTGAACAAGCATATATAACACAATCACAAATATGAACAAGTACGAACAAATATGAACAAGTACATGAACAAATATGAACAGTTATATATGACAAGGTGTGTGTATATAATGGAGTTTATGAAGGAAATATACCTGTAAGCATGATCCATTTGTATACACGGGGGCTCAGGACTTATACTCGGGGAAAGGCCCACTTGAGTTTATTCAAAGCTATGTAAACAAATATTTACAAAAGGGGCTTGGGACTTATACCTACATGGAGGCCCATGTTTTATTTTTGGGAAGATTTATTGAAAACCTTCATTTTTGATTAGTTATTCGAAGTTAAAAAAACAAATTGATCGAGGTATGTACAAAAAGGTGTATGTATAATGAAATACCTAATTTCATGTACGGGAATGGGACTTATACCTATGTGGAGGCCCATGGTATTTTATAAAACATGGTTGATTGTTTTGTTAACAGACGCAAGGTTTTGTCGTTTGAAAACAGTTTGAAAGTTTTGTTTTGAAAGAAGTTTTCTGTTTAAAGAAAAACTGTACAAAGAGAAAGGAAAGGGACTTACACTCTCTAATATTCGAGAGGCCCAAATTGATTGAAGAAAAACCCTAATTGTGATCTTGTTATTCGAGGGTTTAAATCAATTCGATCGAAGTATAAAAGATAGGTATATATACAATGAAAAACCTAAATTTATACAAAGGAATGGGGCTTATACCATAAGGGATGCCCATGTTGTTTTTGAAAATCAATTGATCAATCCAAAAAGATTTAATCAAGATTTTTTTAAAAGAAAACTAAAAAGAAATGGTTTTGAAAATGATTTGTTTTTAAAAACGACGATCGTTTGTTTTAAAATGGTTTGAAATTTTGAAAGAAATCAACTTAATTAAGATAAACACAAAGATTATACTTAATTAATACCTAAATGATTAGGGTTTGATCACAAAATATTTACAAGTGATTAGTCAAATGAAAAACAATTTTTAAAGTATTTAAAAACACTTAAAAACATGTCATTTTAAACCTATTTAAAAATGTATTAAATAAATATTTTTTTGTGATTTTTTTGGATGTTCATAAAATATGTATATTAAATAAAGAGTGTGCAAAAAATGAAGTGAAAATGATGAATTTTGATTGGTTAAATCAATTGATGAAGTTGTGTAAAAAATTAAAGAAAACAAGTGATAAAAAATTGGTTTTGTCTCCACTAGGGCTTGAACCCACGCCCTCTCTCTCACCAACCAAAACACTTGGCAACTGAGCTGCGCGCGCAGCTTGTAATATACACGCTTCCATTTAATTATATTTAAAATGTATCATTTGAATTGTCTGAATCAAAAATGGCGCCAAGAACACACCTTCAACTGAAATTTGAAAATCTCTAAAACTGTGTTGTTTTGATCAAGTAAAGGGTCTATCTCACTCGGTTTTTTACGAGGAACATGATGGTGCCCTCATAATTCATTTATTCTTGCTCTAAGGTGATCAATTTTGTGATGAACACGAAGAACCCTAGTTCTGAATTTGAAAATAAAATCGTGTATGATTGATGAATTGTGAAATTGATTGAGGGCTATTGATCAGTGATAGTGCAGAAACAAGATGGCAACTCAATTTTTCATTTATGATGCATGTATGTATGAGTTTGAAGTTCATGAGGCTTACCTTCAAAAACAGCAAAACTGGAGATTGAATTCTTCAATAGAGGTGTTACAGATGCTTTTCAATGATCTGGATAGCTTCAATGATGATTATGGAACATGTCTGGATGCTTGGAGTGAACTGAATTCATCTGAGCATAGCCATGGGACCCGATCTGCAGTTGCTTGGAGTGAGGATCGAATTTGATGATGGAGGTGTTTCAGATCATGAATGATGGTAGGGATAGTTCACATATGGTATATGGAATGTGTTTGGATGATTAGCTTGGACAGAATTGGCCTGGAATTGATTTTGGCATGATAAGGCTAGTGTTATGCATATTTGGAGGTTGAAGAGTGATTCTGAGATTTGAGGTGTTTTGGGGTGTGTGAATGGATCAAGCACATCCCATATGATGTTTATGAGTTGTGGGAAGCATTATTTTGGCCAGAACTTCAAGGGTTTGGAGGTTGAAGTTTATACCCCTTTGAAACTCATGAAACTTGCAACTTAAGAAAGAAGAGAGAAAACCTATGATTGTGAGGTTTTGGTGTGATTTGAAGAGTGATTTGAACCTCTATTTATAGGCCAAGGATTCTGAATGCAGAGCTTTGCAAGTTGATCAAAGAATGGTGATTTGGCATTTGGAGATAAAATGGAATCTTTACATTAAATGCAAATGGTTAAAAGTGACTTAACCATGGTTAATCTTCCAAGCTTCTTATCCTCTTCCATTCTGATCTTCAAATCAGAAAATATCTCTCAATTATTGCATTGATGCATCATTACTTGCATTATAGGTCATATAGTATTGAAACTTAGTGAAAATGGTTTGGAATTTCAAGTGAAAATGATCACTAAATGCATAATTCAAAGCCATAGCTATGCTCCATATTTTTTCATGCTCTTGGACATTTTGGAAAGCTCATGTTACAAACTTCAAAACCCTAGTTGAAAGTTTCTTCAAGACCTTTAAGGAAATGGGTGAAAAAGATCCATGAACTTTGAAGAAAATGAGGTTTTAAGTGAAATTTTCAAAAGATACCAACTTTTAAGCTCCATATCTCTTAAATGGTTAATCTTTTGGAAAATCATTTTATGTGACAAAGTTGTTTATTGGATCAAAATCAACAACTTTCATGTTGGAAGTTTTTTTCAGCTTGTAGGTGAAATTTTGAGTTATTCCCTTCCAAAGTTTGGAAAAAACCATTGAAAAACACTTAGAAATTTTTCTAAGTATAAAAGTCAAACTTTTGACTTTTTGATTCTTGATTGATTTTCTTGATTTTTCTTGATCAATTGACTTCATATATCATATATTGATAATTAAAAACTTCAAAAGTCATGGTTGACCAAAATTCCCCAAAAGTCAATGGTGATCTTGTACAGTTGACTTTTTTAGACGAATCGCGTTTCTGGAGATTTCAAATGGACCAGGCTATCCTCACCAAATGAGTGGTATGAATGGATCACATTGAGTTATTGGAGGACCTTGAGCCATAGTTTAAGTTGTGGCACCATGTTCTGATTAAAAAGTCAGTGGTTCAGGTGAATTAGGTCAAAAACCCTAATTGTCGACCTGATGAGATTGATGACGGTGGATCTTGAATTGAGATGTAATTTCCATTGGATGTTTTCATAGGTATTATTTGAAGATGATTGAAACCTTTGAGTGATCCCCTGGGGCTTTTTAGGGTTTCCCAAATGTGATCCCTGATTTTAGTCCCTGAGAGTTCAAAACCCTAATCTGATGATTTGTAATTTCACTGTTGATCAATCCTTGTGTAGGAGATGTACTGAGCCAATGGATTAGGTCAAAATGATGCACTTGGGGTCTTGAGGTCATGTCCCAAGTCATTAGATAAAATCCTGAGCAAAAGTCAGGAGTATGCTATCTTCAGTCAAAACCCTAATCTGATTGATTCAGAGCCTTTGAGCTTGTTGAAATGGATTTTTGAGGACCAAATGTTGATTGTTGATAAAGATAGTTCCTTTGAGATGAAGGGAGAACAAAACCCTGATTGATTGTTACTTGAACTGATGAGTGATTTCTTGATTAAACCCTGCTGAGCACAAGTAGCAAACACAAGCTATGCAGTTTGTTAGAGATGCAAATGATGCATATGCAATGATATGAGGTGGTATCTTAGGTCAAAAATTGGGGTATGAAAATCTTCGACCTATTTAAGTTTCTTCAACCTGAGATACGAAGATTGAAAATCTTCGTTTTGATAGGGTGGAAGAGACTTAAATATCAGAAGACGCGGATTTTGGACCTAAGATACCAAAATTGCGAATGATGCAAGGATATCTTTACCGAGGGATATCAAAACTGACTCCACTGGGGACAAGAGATCGGGAAGGATGTCTCAATCTGTTTTAGGAAGAGAATCCGTTTTTTTTTTTTTCGGGAAAGCAAGTGTATGCTTTACCGGGGAATGATAGCTTTGTAAGAAAAGCTTACCTATCGACATTACCGACTATCTGCATAGGGATAGACTTGTTAATAATGCGAAGGTGAAAGGTATGAAACCGTGTTACCGACTATCAGCATGGTGATAGACTTGACATGGTAAAAAGAGTTCCAAAGGTTCGGTTAATATTACCGACTATCAGCATGGTGATAGACATGTTAAATAATATAACCAGAACAAAAAGGTTACCGACTACCAGCCTCGTGATAGTGGTTCTGAAGACATGATCAATTATCAGCCGAGTGATAAAATGATCCTGGAGACTTTGTTAGGGAAATTACCGGTTATTCAGCCTTGTGAACAGTAATAAGGCCCTGATTGTCAAATGGTCTTCATGATTGATTTCCTTGAGAGGAAAAATCTTTTGAAAGAGACATAAGCTGCTCGGATGATGAGGCTATTGCTTATTGTTCGTTTTTCACGACTTTGTTTGGTGGAATCGGAATTTGAATCTCTGGTAAAGACAGGGTTCTATCCAAGAATGAATTGGAAAGAGACAGTAAAACAAGACTTTGTACCCATGAGGAATTAACTCAACTGGGATTTTCTCCTTTGTTTTGAGAGGAGAAACTAAAGCAACCTTCTTCCACGAGGAATGATCTCAGTGGGGAACTAGAGAAAGAAGATGTTCTTTTTGCTTATGGGTGACAATCTATTGGAGAGATGACACGCCCATACTTGTTTCTTTTCTTCTTTTTTCTTTTCTTCTTTTTTTGGATAGATATATCCTGAACAAGTGATTTTGAAGCAAACATTGAAAAATGCAAGAATGCATAAATGATGCAAATATGTATGAATGATGAATGTCATGAATGTTGCATGCATGCTAACGATACTGACAGACAATGAAGTATGTACTGGAGAAGGACCGACGTCGCAATACAACCAGATACTTGGCAAATGTTCTTCAGCACGGTGTAGATAACACGGGTGATGAATGGTGTTGCGTGCTTTCAACTTCTCTGGGGATGATAAGCATCTTTTCTTATTGAGATGGAAGAACTTCTTTACTGGAGATGGAAAATCTTCATCACTGGGGATAAAAGACCTTCTTCACTGGGGATAGAAGAGCTTTTCCTATCATAATCTTTGATTCATCCTATTGAGATAGCTGTTGATGTTCCTTTTGTTGTTCACAACTCAAAGGAAAGTTTCGCTTTTATTTTGAAAAAGAAAAGTAAATTCATTTAAAACTAATTTTTTTCTTTTTTCTTTCAAAAGTGAATAACACAATTAAAGCGTCATTTTGCAAGCTAAAAGAAATTAGAGTTTGCAAACAAATGGGCACAAGGCTCAAATTTATTTAATAGGATGGAAATCAGCTAAAGGCGTGATTCCATGGAGTATTTACAAAAGTTGGAAATGGTAATTATGCGGAAAAGGCTACATTGAAAGCAATAACCACTATTCTCCCTAACAACTTTGAGTTCCAATTGTGATTGTTGCTTCAGATTGGCGATGATTTGATTGAAGATCCTTTGATGAAAAAGACTCCTCAGGTGACGAAGTATGGACTGATGCAGTTACTTTGTCATTATTCTTAATTTTTGCCTAGATTGCCCTTTCAGGTTTTCAATCTACCAGGATGAATTTTTTCTGTTTATTGTCTGTAATTTTTGCCTGGACCGCCTTTTTAGGTTTTCAGTCCACCGAGACGCTCATTTTTGCCTAAGTCGCCCTTTGCGGGTTTTCGACTTACCGAGCTGTTCTTTTTTTTTTTTATTTTTTTATTATTTTTTTTTAGACAAAGTATTTCTTGACTGCATCAGCATTCACAGGATGTGGGAGTTCATCACTATCCATGGTTGCAAGAGTCATGGCGCCGCCAAAAAATATTCTTTTGACAACATACGTGCCTTCATAATTAGGAGACCATTTGCCCCTAGAATCTGATTGAAAAGACAAGATATTTTTAAGCACGAGGTCGCCTTCTTGAAATTCACGAGGTCGAACCTTTTTGTTGAAGGCTTGTTTCATCCTTGCTTGGTATAACTGTCCATGGCATAGAGCAGTCATACGTTTTTCTTCGATTAAGTTCAACTGATCGTATCTGCTTTGAAACCATTCAGCCTCTGATAACTTAGTCTCCATGAGGACTCTCATTGATGGTATTTCAACTTCTACGGGGAGTACAGCTTCCATGCCGTATACTAGATAAAAGGGAGTTGCCCCTGTTGAAGTACGCACTGAAGTACGGTACCCATGCATAGCAAATGGCAGCATTTCATGCCAGTCTTTGTAAGTGACGACCATTTTCTGGACGATTTTCTTAATGTTCTTTGTTATACCCCAAAATTTGCCCGCATCTTTTTTCAAGAAAACTCCAATCTGAAAATTAAGAGTCCCATATAATCATGGATTTTTATTTCAACAAATATCCTGACATATGAAATACTTAGTTTTTAGAATTTTTCTTATACAGTAATTTGGCTTGCAGTTGAATTTATTCTTACGCAAACGCCAAATACTGTTTATTACTTCACACATGCTATTTATTTATTTACAGATAAATAGTACTGACACAATTGGTACAGAGTTAAATCTTTTTGCAGGCGCAGAATCAGGAAACTCAGACTGTACTGGTAACAGTCAGTCGACACCCAAACTGCTGGCAGTACAATTCTCAGTGTTTTGTACCATCAATCAAATCAATCTTTTACAATTCAAAATTCCAAGATTTTTGTTTTAGAAGTCTTCTGAATATCACGCGATTAGCAGAGACTCAACACTGCACAAAAATCAGGTACGCTTAACTATCTCCTACACAAACAGTCCCTGACTAGGGTTTTCTTGTTTTTACAGGAGAAACAAGTTTTTGAGACCTCAAATGGATTTCATGCACATCCATATATCTCAAAGTACCATCATACAAATTTTCAAACTTCAATTCACTCAAACGCACCGTCAGCAGCTCAAACAGTCAACAGACGACCCATTTGACCAAAAAGTCAACAGACAGTCAAAAATGAAATTTTTTGTCAAAGTCCATATTTTGTCAAAGGATTCATCATTTGATCATTGGATGATCATAATTCATCAAGGAAAGATCAAAAATCAACAAAACCCTAAGATTCAAAATTAGGGTTTTTGCCTGAAAAGTCAACTCAACTTTGACTGATCATAACTCTCTCATCCTTCATCCAAAAAATTCAAACCAAAGCTCATTTTGAAGGAAATTCAATTATCTTTCAAATGCAATTGATCCCATGGTCATTGCATTCACCATTTGAAAAATATGACCAAAGACATTACAGGTCATTTTCAAAGTCAACAAAAAGACACTTTTTTCAAAAGGACACACAAGGAGCATCAAAAATCATTTTGACATGAGACCAAAGAAATTGGTTAGAGGACTCTTTGAGGTTTCCAAAAAGTGCAAGAACTCCTTCATTTGACAAAAATTGAGGGATTTACACCTTGTTGAAGTTGGCTAAATTTTGGAAAATGCATAAAAACAACATTGCTCAAAAATGCATTTTTTCCAAATGGGGCCAAGTTTTCATGGTTCAAACATCATTACCATAATATTATGGGCCTCCCACGACCAAGACAAGGCCCACTCCATTTTTTATTCATTTTTGGTTTAATTTTATCACATATAAGATTAAATTAAAAAAAGAAAAATGGATGGATAAAGAATAGCTTACAAACCAAGCATGACTCATCAAGAGAATCATTCAACTCTGCCCCAAGCCAAGTACAAACAGAAGGAGGGTGGAAAATCAAGCCATGGTGGCTTAAATGCAAAGCTACTCATGTTGAAAAAGTCAAGATTCCACAAAGCTAATGAATGCTTCTTAGCTTCACTTCCAAGCAGCTCTTGGCCTATAAAAGAGCTATCATACTTCAGCAATCAAGGAGACACGAGTTCATAGCCAGTAGAATGCTTGTAACATATTTGTAACAACTTGAATTTTCCAAAGAAATTTGAAATTCGAATTTTAATTTCTAGCTCGTTTCAGTTCAAACTAAACACTTAAATACAATCCTCAATCATCATTGAACATATCCCAATCAGTTTCAAGCCTTGAAGCACTCAGAATCATCCATTATACCTCACGGTTTGTTCAAACTAAAACCAACTTATATCTCATAACACACGCATATCTAGCAAGATGTAGATATATATTTGAACTTAGTGTGGTGTGTAGATCGTTTCTGGAAGTTTAATTGAGCATTGGATGCTTGTATACGAATCTACCATTTTAGGGTTTTCCAGCTAAAATTTAGGGTTTTTAGTTAGAGCCAAAATCAGAACAAATTAAGAGCATGGTTGAATTCAGTGGAACAAGACGAATCGAATGGACATATCGCGCCAAATTTCTTTTCAGGTTTACCCCTATTCGCTATTTTGCAGGTCTGAAGCTCATCAATTACAGCGCTTTTTTCATAAAAGCGCTATTAAAGGTCCTGGCGAGAGGTTGAAGACGATGAGGTGTCCTCACCTCATTGGACAGCACGCGCGCGTTTTTTTTAAATTAACCTTTGGTTTCAGTGTTTGCAGGCGTGTCACAAGTGGTGGACCCTCACAATCTGAGCCATCAGATCTCATTTATTAATTCATCCAACGCATCAGAATGAAGCCCTATACCATGGACTTTATTTAAATACCACACTGGATCATTAATTATATATTTCTATTTTTATTTTAATTTCTTTGCAAAATTAATTAAAAATAGTTTCAAAAATTCAAAAAATACACAAAAAATATTTTTAAGTTTCTAAAATAATATTTTATTTTCTGAAATAAAAATATTTTATTTTTCTTCATAATTTCAATATTTTGCATAATTAATTAGTATATATTTATATATTTGCTTTTTAATTATTTTAACCAATCAAAAAATCATAAAAAAAATTGTTCTTTATATAAAATATTGTTTATATATTATAGACTAATTTTGTACATATTTTGAATAATTTTCTCTTTAAGTTTTAATTATTTGTATAATTATTTGTATAATTATTTGTATAATTATGTATTAATTAGCTTAATCAATTTCAAATCAATTTCAAAAATTCCAAAAAATTAGTTTTGTTTTAAAATTAATTGACAAATATTTTGTACATATTTTAAACTTAATTTCTAGGTTTAAATCTATTTTCATCTTTTTTCTTCATTTTAATTTAATTAATCATGCATTAATTATAATTGAAATCAATCATAAAAAATCCAAAAATATGTCTTTTATTTTTCTTGCAATTTAAATTACTAGATAAATGTATAGGATGTCAAAATCATGTAAATAGGCTTAGTTTACATTTCCTGCACAATCGATGTAATAGCGTAGATTTACTTTCCGCACTTTACATTTCCGCATTTTAATTTCCAGCAAATATAAACTGCGTGTATGTCAAAGATAAAATTGAACCGTTAGATCACTAACTTCAAAGATAAAATATCTGAATCCAATCACAATCACACTTGCACCTTTTAAGGTAATCCCTTCTCATTCTTTTCAAAATCAAAGTCAAAATTCTACTGTTTCGAGTACAAAATCGAACCTTTTATTTGTATCCGGTGAAAGGATAGATTTTTAAAGGAAATAGGATAAAGACCTTACAACTCAGGGTAGACCTCCTAGTTTGCTTGCTCAAATCAAAACAAACAAAATTCTCATACACTGTTGTTTTTCAAAACAAAACTTTCCAAAAAGACAATATTTTGTATACATCCAAACACGGATCATTACAAAGTTAACGTTCTTTTCAAAACATCTTTCGAAAGATAAACAAACATTTTGTATACATCCGCACAAGGATCATTACAAATTCAATTTACAAAGGTATTTGAAACCACATATGAGCATTCTAAAGCAATTGAAAAGTGATCGAAAAACAAGTGAGCTAAGCAAACTTAAGAGTCCATGGATAACCATGGATACAAAGGGTGCTAACACCTTCCCTTTGTGTAACCTACCCCCTTACCCAGAATTTCTTAAAGGTCTTTTTTCTGTTTCTTTTATAAACCTTTCCTTAATTGGATAAAATAAAAGGTCGGTGGCGACTCTGTGAATTTTCAAAAATGCGAAAGCATAAGCGATAAAAAAGAGTCAGTTCACGTATCTCTCCCGCTCAGAGGTATGGCCCGAAAAACGGAGGTCCACATTCTTGTTAGCAGCTTCAACGGCGCCGTTCATTTTTGGTCTGTAAGGAGAAGAGTTATGATGCTCAATCTTGAATTCCTCACACAATTCTTTCATCATTTTGTTGTTCAAGTTTGAACCATTGTCAGTAATGATTTTGCTGGGAACACCATATCGGCAAATGATGTTATTCTTGATAAACCTCACAACCACTTTTCTTGTAACATTGGCATAAGATGCTGCTTCGACCCATTTGGTGAAGTAATCAATTGCCACCAAGATGAAACGATGACCGTTTGAAGCTTTTGGTTCGATCATTCCGATCATGTCGATATCCCACATGGAGAAAGGCCACGGAGATGATAGAACGTTGAGTAGAGTCGGTGGCACATGGATCTTGTCTGCGTAGATCTGGCACTTGTGACATCTTTTCACGTGTTTGTAACAGTCTGATTCCATTGTCAACCAATAGTATCCTGCTCTTAAGATTTTCTTGGACATTGCTTGCCTATTTGAATAGGTTCCAAAGGATCCTTCATGCACTTCATGCATTAACATGTCTGCTTCGTGTCTATCCACGCATTTGAGCAAAACCATGTCGAAGTTTCTTTTGTATAACACATCTCCGTTCAGGAAGAAACTGCCAGAAAGCCTCCTTAGAGTTTTCTTATCTTTGTTTGATGCCCCAAGCGGGTACTCTTGAGTTTGAAGGAAGCGTTTGATATCGTGAAACCACGGTTTATCATCGATGACTGCTTCAGTTGCAAACACATAGGCGGGCCTTTCAAGACGCATAATTCTGACTTTAGGCATATCGTTCCAATGATTGACTTTGAACATGAATGATAGAGTAGCCAAGGCGTCTGCCCTTCGATTCTGATCTCGAGGTATATGATGCAATTCAACCTTGTTGAAGAAAGTCAACAGACGTCTTGCATAATCTCTGTAAGGAATCAAGCCAGGATGGTAAGTTTCCCATTTGTCTTTGATTTGGTTGATCACGAGGGATGAATCTCCATATATGTCGAGGATCTTGATCCTTAAGTCAATGGCTTCTTCGAGACCCATGATACAAGCTTCATATTCTGCGATGTTGTTGGTGCAATCAAATAGTAGTCTGGCGGAGAACGGGATATGAGTACCCTTGGGAGTGATGATGACTGCCCCAATTCCATTGCCAAAAGCGTTTACTGCTCCATCGAAAATTAGGCCCCATCTTGATCCAGGATCAGGACCTTCTTCAGGTAACGGTTCCTCACAATCTTTCGTTTCAAGTACATGACATCTTCATCAGGAAAGTCAAACTTGAGAGATTGATATTCATTAATTGGTTGATGCGCCAAGTGATCGGCGAGAATGCTTCCTTTGACCGCTTTTTGAGCACGGTATTCAATGTCATATTCAAATAATAGCATTTTCCATCGGGCAATCCTTCTTGTTAAGGCAGGCTTTTCAAAGACGTACTTGATCGGATCCATTTTGGAGATTAAACAAGTAGTATTGTTGATCATGTATTGGCGGAGACGTTTTGAAGCCAAAGCACAACATGTTTTTTCGAGCATGGAGTAACGAGACTCACAGTCTGTGAATTTCGTACTCAAGTAATAGATGGCATGCTCCTTCTTACCGGTTTCATCTTGCTGTCCAAGCATACAACCCATGGATTCTTCCAACACAGTAAGGTACATGATTAGTGGTCTTCCTTCAACTGGAGGAATCAATATTGGTGGTTCTAACAGGTATTCCTTGATACTGTTGAACGCTTTCTGGCAATCTTCAGTCCATACAACCCCTTGATCTTTGCGGAGAAGCTTGAAAATTGGCCCACAAGTAGCAGTCATTTGAGAGATAAATCTGGAGATATAGTTCAATCGTCCGAGAAATCCTCTTACTTGCTTTTCAGTTTTTGGTGCATGCATCTCTTGAATAGCTCTGACTTTGTCGGGATATACTTCAATACCTCTTTGGCTGACAATGAAACCCAAGAGTTTTCC
This sequence comes from Vicia villosa, assembly GCF_029867415.1. Lineage (NCBI taxonomy): Eukaryota > Viridiplantae > Streptophyta > Magnoliopsida > Fabales > Fabaceae > Vicia > Vicia villosa. Next base: position 71,858,118 of record NC_081183.1, read on the forward strand.
AGATCTAACCCCAAAAGTACATTTGTTAGGATTCAAGCGAAGCTGATATTTCCTTAGTCGTTGAAACAACTTCAAAACGTATTCAATATGTTCTTCTTCTGTGCTGGACTTGGCTATCATGTCGTCCACATAAACTTCAATTTCTTTATGCATCATGTCATGAAAGAGAGTAGTCATCGCCCTTTGGTAAGTTGCGCCTGCATTCTTTAATCCAAACGGCATCACTTTATAGCAAAATGTACCCCATGGGGTGATGAAAGATGTCTTCTCCATGTCTTCAGGATCCATCTTGATCTGATTATAACCGGAGAATCCGTCCATGAAGGAAAAGACGTTGAACTTAGCGGTGTTATTAACCAGCATGTCGATATGTGGTAATGGAAAGTCATCTTTTGGACTGGCCTTGTTCAAGTCACGGTAGTCAACACACATTCTGACTTTGCCATCTTTCTTCGGAACTGGCACTATGATGGCCAACCATTGAGGATACTCAGAGGTGACGAGAAAACCTGCGTCGAGTTGTTTTTGAACTTCCACTCTGATCTTGTTAGCCATATCAGGGTGAGTCCTTCGCAATTTCTGCTTAACTGGCGGACATTCTGGCTTCAATGGCAAGTAATGCTGAACAATATTGGTATCCAACCCAGGCATGTCTTGGTAGGACCAGGCAAACACGTCAACATATTATTTGAGAAGGTTTGTCAACTTACTCTTGATATCAGTATCAAGCAGCGATCCAATGGTCACTTCTTTTTTGTTTTCTTCAGAACCCAAGTTGATCTTTTCTAGAGGCTCTTTGTGAGGCAGAATGGCTCTTTCCTCGTGCTTAAGTAATCGAGAGATCTCGTCCGGGATCTCCTCTTCTTCCTCTTCTTCGGCTTCGAACACAGGAAACTCAAAGTTGGGAGAGGGCATAGGGTTATTGCATTCAATGGGTTTATCAATAGTAAATCTGCACATATGATTTATATTTATTTCAGAAAATTTATGGATGCAAGAGTGTATGCAGATCATTGAAAAAGTTTTTTTTTGGTTTTTTTAGGATTACCATTTCTAGAAAAAAAGCAAAAATAAAACATATAATGTAGGGAATTCAAAATGACACTTTATTTATGATTCATTTTTGAAACAAAGCCCTAAACACAAACTCATTTGTCTTGGGTAGGACAAAGAGGGAAACTTTTAAAACAAAGCCCTATACACAAAGTTATTTGGGCGGAACATTTAAAAGCAAAGCCCTATAAAACATCTCTCTGCTTTGGGCAAGGCAGGAGGTCAAAATAACAGCGAGGTGATTACTTTGAGCGGCGAACAACATTCGGAACGTCGACAGCTTTCCAGTAGCAACGAACACCTCTATGTATTATGTATTCAGGAAAATTCTTCTCAGAATTATCTTCAGTATTGACATTGACCGCTGGTCGAGCAGGATTTGAAGGTCCTGGTTTGTCAACCTTGTTCTTTGTAGAGTTGAAACGGTCTTCTTCTACTTCTTGAAGAGCATAAGATGGGTCACAATCTTCAGAATTTTCAGGATGTAATTCCCAATCTTCAGGATGAAGAGACTCATTTTCAGAGATGCTTTCCGAGTCAACTGCGGGGCCATCTTCCCCTTCATCTTCAAAAATGGCATTTATGTGATAATAACCATCTTCAGGATTATAAATCTTGGTAGATGCATTGAAGCCGAAATCTTCAGTAATTTCAGGCTGCTGAGAAAAATGACAGGGCTGATAAGCTTCTTCTGGTTGACTATTATATTCAAAGGAATCTCCCCATCCAGTTGGTTGGATATCTTCAATCGCAATCTTTGAACTTTCAGGTGCAGTATATTTCACCATATAATCATATTTTCCACTTGGTTGTCCCAAGGTGTCCCAGATTTCTGCAGGAACAGGCTCAGTTTCTTTGCCTTTAGATTTCTCTGAAGGAGGATGGAATGGTGCATGTGGTTCTTCCTGAGATATATATCCCGAGTCATTGAGATAACATTTCCATTCTTCTTCAGGATCGGGTAGACCTTCTTCGATACATTCTTCGATAAGGACATTAACCTCTTGAGGAATCGGGTTAAGGAACCCTCCACTAATGAATGTTTCTTTAATCGGACGAAGGGTTTCATCCTTCTTAGTGCAGTTTGAGAACATTGGTGAACATCCAAGTCCTACTCTGGTTTCATTCTTGGTAGGGATCACAACTTGCCCCCAGCCAGTGGTAGTTCCATCTTTCACTAGTTTTACTGCCTCTTTGTAAGAAGAGATTGATGCTTTCTTCTTGGAAGATTCGTCTTCTAAAGAGAGACCTTGGAACTGAGTTCCTTCCACATCATCAGCACCAATGAAAGAGAAATTGGATAAATGACTCACCATTAAGGCTTCTTCTCCACTTATCGTTACCAATTTTCCATTTGTTACAAATTTTAACTTTTGATGGAGCGTAGAAGTTACTGCCCCTACTTCATGGATCCATGGTCGTCCTAACAGACAGCTATAAGCAGCTTGAATGTCCATGACCTGGAAAGTGATTTGAAATGTATGCGGACCAATTGTCATGGGAAGGTTGACTTCGCCGATAACAGATTTTCGCGATCCATCAAATGCTTTGACTACTACACCACTGAACTTCATAGGCATTCCTTGGTAAGACAAGCGAGCAAGAGTCGTCTTTGGCATCACATTCAAGGAAGATCCGGTGTCTACCAACACATTGGACAAAGAGTCTGACTGACAGTTCATAGAAATGTGAAAAGCAAGATTGTGATTTCTGCCCTCCTCGGGGAGTTCTTCATCACAGAAGCTTAAATTGTTGCAAGCTGTTATGTTAGCTATTATCCCATCAAAATGATCAACAGTCACATCATGATCTACAAAAGCTTGATCCAAGACTCTCATCAGGGTTTCCCTGTGGGCTTCTGAGTTTAAAAGCAATGAAAGTATTGAGATATTTGAAGGAGTCTGCATAAGCTGATCCACAATCTTGTATTCACTTCTTTTAATAAGCTTCAAAATTTCATCAAAGTCAGGATTGACATTGGTTCCACTGGATTGGCCAACATCAGTGTTTGTATTACTGACAGGAGTTTCCACAGCATTCCCCACTGGTGTATCAACTGGACTTTGCCTGGTTGCAGGAGCAACAGGCTGCTTTGGAGGTAGTGGAGTATACACACGTCCACTTCTTGTTACGCGACTCACATCAGCGATGTTTACGACAGATGAAAGAGTAGGTAAAGGAACTTCTTGTCCATTCTTTATCATTGTTGCATTCTAGTTGTATGGAACTGCCTTGTCAGAGTCATAGGGAACATGTCCAGGTAGACAAATGATCAAAGGAGCAACAGGAACCCTTGGTTTGTTGTAAGTAACTTCTATGCGCCCAGGCATGTTGAAATGAGGAACGATGACGTTAACTTTAGGCATTTCCGAGTTGATATCTGAGACTAAAAGCTCATGCGATAACATCCTATCATGTTAACTTCATCTTCATTCCTATTTCTATAGATCTGAACAGTACCATTATCTAGAAAAACTTGAAGATCTCTTCTCACAATCGAACATCCGTGAGGATCTATACAACATATGCTACAGGAACCGTAGTGATGCTTGACCGGTAAAATAGCAAGTGTACTATTTTTACCGATGTAGTAATAATGGGATTAATCCCCAAGTATCGAACTCACGGACTGCGTAGGAAATATAAGTTATCGTAACTATTCAATTGAACAAAAGAACATGGGGGTTTTGTTGTTTGTTTGGAAATAACGATAAATGATAACAAATTAATAGAAACCGTAAAAATGACTTTAAAACAATATGAGAAATTATGCTAGGGTCAAGTGTATGAATTGCCTTGCAACAACCTTTAATCCTTATTTACGAAATATCAGTGTACACGAACTTTTACCGAATCTCAAGAGTTATCTTCCCTAATGCCTTAGCGGAAAACCTTTTGATACTATCTTGTATCCTAATTCCTTAGCAATTCAAGAAGTGATCAAGCGCAATATAATTTATCAAGATTATTACGGTTACTACGGAGAATCCTCATTCCTAAGCAATAACAACCGTAATATTATTGTGCAAACACCGATAAGGTGGTTTGTCCGACCTAACCCTTAACCGTAAATCAAAAATCTATTTGTCCGATAGATAAAGCAATAAGCACTTTGCACAATCAAATAAGTTCACACACATAACGATTTCATAACATAAAGGAAATTAGGTTCATTACAATAGCAATTCAGGGACACCCCCTAACAAGTAATAGTTTAGTTACTCATGGCAATTGTCAAAATAACAGAATTTAAGGATGAAGACATTACAATAAGATGAATAGGAATTGATCTTCAATCGCGGATGCTCTTGAAGATTTCTTCGCTTCAAACCCTAGTGCTTCCAATCCTTCTTTTCACATTCTCCGACCGTCAAAAAGTCATTTTCTCCTCTCCAAACAGTGACTAAATATCTCTCAACAATTATTTTGCTTCGAAAAGTCCATAATGCCCTTCCTTAAGTGACTGATTCAAAGATTTGAAAACGAATATTTTTCTGCGCGCAAGTCTGACACGGTCGTGTCCCATGACACGGGTGGCAGTGTCACAACTTTGTCTTCTTGGTTTTCATATTTTCAAGTTCTTCTCTTCAGCAAGTCTGACACGGCCGTGTCCCATGACACGGGTGGCCGTGTCACAGCTCTGTCTCACCAAAATTCACTTTTTCTTGTCTCGAATCATGCCCTGTATCTGCATAACTTAAAACACTACCAACACAAGATCAAAAGCAATGGAAAAACAACAAAAACTAGAAAAAGTAACACACCAAATTCAAATACAAAGGTAAACAAAACTAATTAAGAACTAGACTAAAACGACTTAAAATACCACCGAATGAAGTGCTTTTCCATTGATTCGAACGTAGGAACAAGGTGAAATTGGTGGCCGATCACAACCCCAAACTTAGCTCATTACTTGTCCTCAAGTGATGGACGAGAAAACAAGAGGACACCTATGAATTTTTCTTATTCTCCACAACACAACTGATGCTTCCACACTTGATAATTACTTCGTGTCAAAGTGTTCGATCCCCCTCCCCGAACTTTTCCGTTGTACTTCAATTTTGACTCATTCTTTTACCTGCAAGCTCAATCACACTCTCACAACTTCTCTCGGGGTTAAGTGTTTCACTCGCTCATCAAGGCATACATATCTACTCTTTGTTTTGTAAACATTCTAACATACTTCCACAATATCAACAACACACACTTTTAGAGGACTTATGGGTTGTAACGGGGCTTGGGGTAGGTAGGATAAACAAAGAAAGTAGGTACTATGGTTTATGGTTCAGTATTAACTAATTAGTCCGATATCTTTTTGCACATTACATCATGTTTGGGGTGTTTAGCGCTTTTTTCGCTTTCCGGACTCTTAACTTCTTTACATGATGGCAAGTGTGTATCGAAATCATTGTTTTCTTCTTTTTTTTTCACAACACATCTCTTTTCATGTGTTATTTTTTTTTTCTTTTTTCACACTTGCCTCATTCTTTTGTCACCGGACTTGGTTACCCCAAACTTAACTTTTTCTATCGGACTCGGACTTATAGTTAACACCAAAAATAAAGGAAACAAAAGGGATTGTGAATACGAAAAAGAAAACATGGATGATGGTTTAAGATGGTTACAAAGGATGATAAACAACAAGGTTGGGTGCGAAAGGCTCAGGGTTAAAGAGAAAAAAAATAAATGCCTCAGTGTGTGTGATCGATGTGTGTACTATATGAAGAACAAATGCAAAATTAGAGTGATGATGCCATACCCGATGCTCTCTCATGATGAATTGAAGTGTTTGGCTTTATATATCCTCACATGTTAGGTATTGCTTACAGGTTCAACAATGGTCTCCATTTTGTACAATTTCATGTCCGGTTCAGGTTGCTCTAAACTCATTCATTTGGCACCATCAAGTTGCGTCTAGCAATTTTCTTCAGTTGTGCCATCTTTCACAGGTGCCCCTGAAGCCAATTTAAGATGCGTCTTTCCCCTTTTTCACCTTCTTTCCCATGATACTTTTCTCTGAAATCACATTCATCCTGGTGTACTGAAAACTCAAAACACACATGCTTAATTGAAAATACGGAAACTGAAATTAAAGGAAATAACAGAAAATAACTTAAAACGAAAGAACCTCCCCCACACTTGAACTCAACATTGTCCGCAATGTGTAAGCAAGCATAAGGGAGACTTACAGTGCACACTGAGGCGGAGGTGGAGGGTTGTAGATGGAGAAGATGAAGAAGGAAAAAAAATAAAAAAATTAGCGCACCTGCCTGACACGGCCGTGTCAGGACTCTGCCTCCCTTCCAAAATTGAGTTTCAAAAAAAAAATCCTCCAGGGTCTGTGACACGGCCGTGTCACAGGACACGGGTGCCCGTGTCAGACCTCTGACTTTTCCACAAATAGAATTTTCACATCCTCTTCTTCAGGAGTTGTGACACGGCCGTGTCACAGGACACGGGTGCCCGTGTCAGACCCCTGACTTCCTCCAAACTTATTATTTTTTTATGTCCAGACTTATTTGTCCCTTCTCGCCTTTCTCCTCGCAAGACACACACTGTTTGTACCTACAGAATAAAATGCAAAAACACATAAAACTATTAAAAATAAATCATGTGGGTTGCCTCCCACGAAGCGCTTCGTTTAACGTCGCATGGCTCGACGGTCCATTCCCTTCTATTATGGGGGATACTTCCTCTTCCACACCATGTTGCTTGTCCTTTCCGCAACCCATAACTCATCTAGAAATAGTGGATGGACCACTTTGTGCCTCAAGTCACTTTCAACTTCCATCTCCTCACCTCGATGTTCCTTTTTCTTTCTTTCCTTGATCCCTTCATTGGACTTTGGAGTTTTTATATGAGATGCTGCCACCTGAGAGATTATGCTTGAGACCTTTTTTGGGGTTGGTTCCGATCTTTTGCTTTCGCCTACTATGTGGATCATTCCAACTGAAGATTGATTATCTCCACTTTCACCTTGCTTCTTGGTGTTTAACACTTTCAGAGTTATTTCTTCCTCAAAAGATTTCAAAGTCAGAGTACCTTTTTCAATATCGAAATTGCACCGACTAGTGCGCAAGAAAGGTCGACCCAGAATAATAGGGGTCTCTTCATCTTCAGGGATATCCATTATATCAAAATCAACTGGAAAAACAAATTTGTCAATTTCTACCAATACATCTTCTGCCACCCCATATGACCTCTTCATGGTGTGATCTGCAAATTTCAACTCTGTTCCTCTTTCACTCACCTTTTCAATACCAAGCTTTTTGAAGATAGATAACGGCATTAAGCTCACACTAGCACCTGAATCAATTAGAACCTTCATGAAAGTTCTGTTATTTATCGTGCACGGTATTGCAACTGATCCAGGATCTTTTTGCTTGATTGGTATTCTCTTCTCTGGTGAGATTCTACCACACTTTTCGATTCTGACTTTCAGCTCATCTCCCACTTGTTTCTTCTTAGAAATTACCTCTTTCATAAATTTCTTGTACAAAGGCATATTCTCAAGTGCTTCAAAGAAAGGTAAGTTAATCTCTAACTTCTTGAACATTGCAGCAAACTTCTCAAAATCCTTCTCTTTCGAATCCTTCTTGGCCACTCTAGAGGGGAATGGTAATTTGACACCGGTTTAGTTTCTTTCTTATTTTTCTCTTCCAGCGGCTTAACTGGTGATATCACTACTTCAGGCTCTTTCGGATTTTCTCTCATTTCTAGATCTACTTCGATGATATCATCATACTCGGTTTCATTTTTTTCCTCTGGTTTTGATCTCCTCAGACTTCTTGTTGAGATGACATTCACATTCTGATGCTCCCTTGGGTTTGTAACAGCTCCACTAAGTAAGGCACCTTGTGGTTGAGCATTGGCGAGTTGTTGTGCTATCTGACTCATCTGAACCTCAACATTTTTGATGGATGCACCCGTGTTTCGAAAATTACTCCTTGTTTCTTCTTGAAACTGAGAGCTTTGAGCTGCCATTTTTTCGATGGCAATCTCCCAATCTGCTTTTCTGGGGGCCTGTTGTTGAGGTTGTTGATAATGTTGTTGAGGAGGTCTATACTGTTGCTGCGAATGCTGACCTTGATATGGAATAACCTCTTGTTTAGGAGCATTCCCTGGTTGATCCTTCCATGAAAAATTTGGATGATTTTTCCACCCCGGATTGTAGGTATTTGAGTAGGGGTTGTTTTGCTTCAAGAACTTTATTTCCTCCACTTGCTGAGCTGTAGCAACACACTGAACAGTAAAATGAGGTCCTCCACATATTTCACACCCCACCGGTTGACTTGCTTGAGCCGGTTGAATTTGTGCTACTGTTTGTTTTTCAAGACCCATTTGTTTCAATCTCCGCTCAACTTCCGCAGCTACCTGATCTTCTATTTTCACAACTTGCGTTGACAATTTCATATCCACTAATCCTTCAGGTTGGCTAACACTACGGTCATATAACTCCAAGTGTTCATTGGCCGCAGTAGCTTCTATGATTTTTTTAACACCAGTGGCTGTTGCAAAGTTGGATGAGCCACCAGCTGCTGTGTCAATCAATTGTTTAGTCTTCATTTTAAGACCATTCAGAAAATTCTGCATTTGTTTAGTGACATCCATGTTGTGAGTTGGGCATGCCACCAATAACCTCTTGAATCTCTTATACGCATCTCCGAGTGATTCTCCTTCCTTCTGTTTAAAGTTAACAATATCATATCTCTTACGAATATAAACAGCAGCCAGAAAATACTCATTTAGGAAGGTTGACTCCATTTGTTGCCATGTGGTAATACTCCCAGCAGGTAATGAGTAGAACCACTCTTCAGCGTCATCCGCTAATGTGAACGGAAACATAACCAACTTCTTTGCTTCTTCAGAGTGTCCTTCTATCTTTAGAGAAGTTGTCATGGTCAGAAACCTTTGTAAATGCTTGTTAGCATCTTCATTGATTCTTCCCGAAAAGGGTTTCTTCTCCAGCTGTCGAATCGTTGCTGGATGTAGCTGAAAGTGAGCAACATCGACAGGTTGATTTACAATTGTCATCCGGCCAGCTGGTGCATTTGCTCCACCATAATCACCTAACAGCCTTTCTATGGGAGCTGCCATCGTTTCACCCTCCGAATTTGAATGCTCAGAATGAATAGAGAGAGTTTCCTCGTTATCAGATTCCGAAGCTGTCAGAATGTGTTCTAACGCTTCCAGTCGTTCTTGCTTCGCTTTTCGAAGCCTAGCTCGCAATGATCGTTCTGGATCTGCGTCAAAAATAAATTCTGCTGAGGACTTACCTCGCATACAAAGATTAGACGATTATAAGTAATAAGCAAATGAAATACCAGACAAATAAATAAAAATAACAATTTTAGTTGCAGAGAAACAAAAATTCAATTGAACTATTCTTCAACTTATAATTCGGCAGTCCCCGGCAACGGCGCCAAAAACTTGACCGGTAAAATAGCAAGTGTACTATTTTTACCGATGTAGTAATAATGGGATTAATCCCCAAGTATCGAACTCACGGACTGCGTAGGAAATATAAGTTATCGTAACTATTCAATTGAACAAAAGAACATGGGGGTTTTGTTGTTTGTTTGGAAATAACGATAAATGATAACAAATTAATAGAAACCGTAAAAATGACTTTAAAACAATATGAGAAATTATGCTAGGGTCAAGTGTATGAATTGCCTTGCAACAACCTTTAATCCTTATTTACGAAATATCAGTGTACATGAACTTTTACCGAATCTCAAGAGTTATCTTCCCTAATGCCTTAGCGGAAAACCTTTTGATACTGTCTTGTATCCTAATTCCTTAGCAATTCAAGAAGTGATCAAGCGCAATATAATTTATCAAGATTATTACGGTTACTACGGAGAATCCTCATTCCTAAGCAATAACAACCGTAATATTATTGTGCAAACACCGATAAGGTGGTTTGTCCGACCTAACCCTTAACCGTAAATCAAAAATCTATTTGTCCGATAGATAAAGCAATAAGCACTTTGCACAATCAAATAAGTTCACACACATAACGATTTCATAACATAAAGGAAATTAGGTTCATTACAATAGCAATTCAGGGACACCCCCTAACAAGTAATAGTTTAGTTACTCATGGCAATTGTCAAAATAACAGAATTTAAGGATGAAGACATTACAATAAGATGAATAGGAATTGATCTTCAATCGCGGATGCTCTTGAAGATTTCTTCGCTTCAAACCCTAGTGCTTCCAATCCTTCTTTTCACATTCTCCGACCGTCAAAAAGTCATTTTCTCCTCTCCAAACAGTGACTAAATATCTCTCAACAATTATTTTGCTTCGAAAAGTCCATAATGCCCTTCCTTAAGTGACTGATTCAAAGATTTGAAAACGAATATTTTTCTGCGCGCAAGTCTGACACGGCCGTGTCCCATGACACGGGTGGCAGTGTCACAACTCTGCCTTCTTGGTTTTCATATTTTCAAGTTCTTCTCTTCAGCAAGTCTGACACGGCCGTGTCCCATGACACGGGTGGCCGTGTCACAGCTCTGTCTCACCAAAATTCACTTTTTCTTGTCTCGAATCATGCCCTGTATCTGCATAACTTAAAACACTACCAACACAAGATCAAAAGTAATGGAAAAACAACAAAAACTAGAAAAAGTAACACACCAAATTCAAATACAAAGGTAAACAAAACTAATTAAGAACTAGACTAAACCGACTTAAAATACCACCGAATGAAGTGCTTTTCCATTGATTCGAACATAGGAACAAGGTGAAATTGGTGGCCGATCAATGCTGGCGAAAATTCTGCCCTTGACAGAGAGTAGCGTGCATTTGTACCAAATCTGCTCTTGAGAAGTTGATATTATAGACTCGGTATGGACCAGGACATCCATACACCATGTTTACAACATGCCCTCCATGATTGGGCAGCGGATTTGCTTGCACATTAGGATTCAAATTTTTGAAAGAGAGAAGATTAGATCTAACCAACCTCTGAACTTCATATTTCAAAGCTATGCAATTCTCAAGATCATGGCCAGGCGCTCCTTGATGATAAGGGCATGAGACCTCAGCTTTGTACCACCATGGGAGTTTCTCAGGTACTGGTGGTGGTGCTTTAGTTTGAACAAGACCTCTTTCAATCAAAGCAGGGTACAATTCTGTGTAAGTCATTGGAATCGGATCGAACTGTGGAGCTCTTTGCACACGATTCTGATTGTTGTGAAACTGTTGAGCCTGTTGTCGAGGCTGTTGTTGTTAAAACTGCGGAGTAAATCCCGGATTCGGTGCAGTATTAACGGCTGGTGCGATAGCAGCACTTTGTTGTTGACGATTGACATTTCCTCTTGGCCTCCCTTGGGAAACCATGTCAACACTTTGTTCCTTCTTCTTTGGGAAACCACTTCCGAACTTTTTGGTTCCGCTTGAAGATCCACCTTCTTTAGTTAGACGTCCGGTTCAGACTCCTTCTTCTAGACGCATCCCCATGTTTACCATTTCGGTGAAATCACTTGGAGCACTAGCAATCATGCGTTCATAATAAAACGGGCCAAGAGTATTCAAGAAGATCTTTGTCATCTCTTTCTCTTTTAACGGTGGATTAATCTGAGCAGCAGTTTCTCTCCATCGTTGGGCATATTCTTTGAAAGCTTCATGATCTTTCTGAGCCATGGACCGGAGCTGATCTCTGTCTGGAGCCATATACAAGTTATATTTGTATTGTCGGACAAAGGCCTCACCTAGGTCGTTGAAAGTCCGAATATTGGTGCTATCCAAACCTGTGTACCACTTCAGTGCGGCACCAGTCAAACTGTCTTGAAAGTAATGGATAAGCAACTGATGATTATCTGCATAAGTAGACATCTTTCTGGCATACATCACGAGATGGCTTTGTGGACAAGAACTACCTTTGTACTTCTCAAAGTCTGGGACCTTGAATTTAGCAGGTATTTGTACACTGGGAACTAAGCATAGCTCCTGGGCATTCTTTCCGAACAATTCTTTCCCACGAATAGCTTTGACTTCCAGTTGAATCTTGTTGAACTATTCTTGGAGATCTCCCACAAGATTACGCTGATTTGTGCTATCATCTTGATCATGATAAATCTCATTGCCACCATAAGGAACTGTGTGTACCGTAGGGGTCAGAACTGTCATAGTGGGTTGAGAGAGTGCCATAGTGATATGGGAAAAAGTTACCCCTGAATGTGGAATAAATGCTGAACCTTGTGTAGCCGGCGCTTCAGTTGTAGTCGTTTGAACCCCAGAGAAATTATGGCGGAAACCTGCACCAAAGCTGAAATGTGTGCCCCAACCTTCTGGCATGGAGAAAGATGGAATGCTGAATGCAACTGTAGAAACTGGAGTAGTGACTTCAGATGTCACTGTTGCTTGACTGTTGGGTGGCGGCAGCTGATTCTGTGCGGCCATTAAGGAGTCAACCAGAGTAGTGAGACTTTCCAATTTTTCCTGAAGGGTGGTCATTGTACCACGGAGCTCAATATTCTCTTGTTCAGAGTGTTCCATTACTCTTCTTCTGCTTGAACGAGTATTGTATCTGGGATCTGATTGCGAGCGCGGTCGAGAAACTTTGAGACGCGACAACTGGACGATCTATTGGAGGAAAATCCAAAAGATGAGACTCTATACAACAGACTCGATATGCAGAATGATGTATGCAAAAAAGAAGTTTATGATTTTTCCAAACATTTTAAAGATTATTTTCTTGCAAACATTGGAACACAAACTGTGATTTTATTGAATAAATGGGAAATGTTACAACATTGGAGCGTAGCTCCTTACAGAAGCAAATGATAAATAAAAAGCTAAACAATCCTAAGCATCTCAATCAGACGAAGAACCAAATGCGTTATGCGGCTTGAGCTTCAGGATTTCTTTCCCATAGTGAGCTTTCAATTCGGCCTTTTCGGTCCTTAGCTTGTTAACAACATTCTTCCAATCGTCAGGAGTTGGAGCGTTGCTTGTTGAGCCTTCAAGCTTTTTCTTGCTTTCTTTGATGTACCTCCTGATTGCAGCGTCTTTCCGACGAATCTTCTCATCTTTGCTCATGAGCCATCCATCTTAATAATAGATAGTTTCTTCGTGATCCTTCACTCTTTTTTTCAACTTTCTATTTTCCACATCAGTTCTACGAAACTTTTCTTCCCAAGCGTCTCTTTCTAACCTCATTTTAGCCAAAGTGTCTTGGTATTCCTCCATAGTGGGAATGTTGGGCAGTTGAGATACCACAGGAAACATGGGTTTTTCATAAGCATAAGGCATTTGGAACTCCTTTGCTCTTTTCTTTACCCAGCAGGTGTAGGCGTCCATGGCAATGCAATTTCTTGCCTCACCTTTTTCTTTCCATCGGACATTGTACCAAGCTCTCACCATTCTTGTTTTCAACCTTTGAGGATCATCCCCTTCTCGATAGAAGTAGCTTTCCACTGTAGGACCAATGGGTTTAGTTGAATTTGCATACCCGAGTTGTCGTCGGGCTAGGACCGGATTGTAGTTAATTCCTCCTTGTGTACCAATGAGGGGTACGTTGGCGAACTCTCCATAACTATCAATGGTTTCTGTACCACAGCGAGCCAAGGTATACCAATGAATATCATTATTAGTAAGAGACATAAGTCTTCGAGGCCAGCGTAAGCCTTCTCGGTTTTCCGTGAAAATAGGAGACTCAGGTAAGTGTGAAACAATCCATTTGAACAACAATGGTACACAACATACAATGATTCCACCGCCTTGGCGATTCTTGTGATTGATAGAGAAATAGATGTCACCAAGCAAAGCCGGAACAGGATTTCCAATCAGAAAGATCTTTATGGCGTTGATATCGACAAAGTCGTTGACATTGGGAAACAGAACCAACCCATAGATGAGCAAGGCTAGTATAGCTTCAAAAGCTATCATGCTACCAGTTTCGATGAAATCAAAGGCTTTCTTTATTAGGAAGTGTGAAGTTAAACCCGGGAGGTTTCCTTTGGTAGTCCAATTACTCTCTACTTCAGATTTCTTCAAGTGGATACTTGCTGCAATGACGTGTGACTTAGGAATGGCTTCCAAACCACTGAAGGGTATTTTGTCAGACACGGGAATACCCAAAAGATTGGCATATTCTTCCAAGGTCGGTACCAACTGGTAGTCTGGAAAGGTGAAACATCGGTAGACGGGATCATAGAACTGAACCAGAGTTTTGAGAAGTCCTTCATCAACATGAGTGTTCAAGATAGGCAAAAGCTTTCCATAAGTTTTCCTAAAATCGGGAGGATCTTGTACAAAAGATGCTAACTCTTTCAGTTTTTCCACATCAGGCGCTTTGAAACCGTACTTTTTGGTATGCCTTTTTACCCCTTCCATAACTTAATCCTATAATGTTTGCAAAGAAAATTCTCTAAATTTTTGGAAAAATCATGTTTTTATGGAAAAAGATGGGTTTTTTAATGAATGTATGAATGCATGGATGCATGGATGCCACATATTCAAACATGGTAAAGCAAACATGGTAATGTAAACATGGTAATTCAAACATGGTACACATAGGTTCAAAGGTCTAGCGTCACGAGCATGAGGTCAGAGAACCAAACATGGGATAGTACTATGGGTTAATCACCTGCACAACATGTTCTACAGATACGTCAGAGTCTACATTTTTCTTTCGCATATTACCGGCTTGCACAACTGAACTTGTGAGCTAGAAATATTCTCAAGAAAAACTCGTCTGAGTGTGGCTCTCCGCATGACAACTAATCCAAGTCTTCACCTGAATAGTTTCTGCGCCACAACGTAATAAGGCCAGGATGGGTTGGGGTTCTACGGCCAACTCAGCTTCTACAATTAAATGAAAGCAATAATGTCTTCGCTACGAAACATGCTAAACATATATTACCAACAAGGAACCTCCACTGAGCGGAAGGATTCTCACGTACGCCTGTACATGACTATACCCTCCACCTAATTCTTATGTGTACTTAATTTGGGTTAGGATTTGTCCATAATGTATCACTTGTAACAGAACCACACATGTAACAGAACCAGAACCACACATGTAACACAAATAAAAACATAACAATTAGAATTAACCCTTCCTTTGGAAACAATAAAAAGATGGTCCCCAGTGAAGTCGCCATTTTTCTGTCGCGGGGAAAAATCGTATCTTTTTCGGGAGGAGACACCTGATGCCTTCTTTGGGCTCGAGTGCTCAAAAAAATGAGTTTTCTTTTGTTTCGACCAAACTTTTTATTGTTTCCAAAGGAGGAAAAGGAAAAAAGCTGCAATAACCTTAAAAGTGGGGGGAGAGATCTTTGGGTAAGAGGGTTGGTTATACGAAGGGAAGGTATTAGCACCCAACATATCTATAGTACTCTATAGGTTTCTTTGTTATGTTTTTTAATCCATGTTATTGAGAGGTTCTTGTGAAATAGGTGGGAAACTAAGGTGTTTGTTTGATTATGCTCGCAAAGATCATCGAGATCCTCTGCATACATATCCCTTAGAGGGAATCAGAGCATTTGTAGCTCGGGGTCTACGGGTGCTAAGGTTTTAGTGGTTTGAGGGAGATGTTTTGCTCGCCAAGGATACGACCTTGTGCCTACGTATTCTCAAAGGGATGTTGAGAAAGTTAGAGCAATCGTAGTTCCCACTTATGCTAGTGGAAGCAAAGGAAAAGAGACAAATGTCATCTCAATGTTAGATGTATCTAATCTATATCATCACATACATCTGTTTGATTTTTGTTTGATATCTTTTCATTATAAGCCCTGGGCTGTGCCACTTATGGTGCTTAGAATGATAAAGATGTTTTTTAGCCAGCCTTGCGGCAAAAACTTTCAATGAAATCAGCCTTGTGACAAAAAGTTTTGATTAATCAGCCAGCCTTGTGGCAAAAGTTTCAATGAAGTCAGCCTTGTGACAAAAACTTTGATTAATCAGCCAGTATGGTGGCAAAAAGGTTTGATTGATTAGCAACCTTGTGGCAAAAAGAGTTATTTGATTGATTGATTGTTTGTGATGATATAGAAGAGATACTCCTATCATAGAGATGATAAATGTCTAATCTCCTAGGGTATTTGATTTGGATATTGGGGATGCTTATAAGAAGCCCGTGGCTCCTTGTACGAAGCCCAAGAGGAGGCTATCCGAGGGTCCTTGCATTGTAAGCCCAAGAGGAGGCTATGGGAGGGACAATCGAGGGTCCTTGCATTGTAAGCCCAAGAGGAGGCTATGGGAGGGACAAGTCGTTTGTACGAAGCCTAAGAGGAGGCGTGGTATAGTTGGTTTGAGCTCTTAGAGCGATTTCACCGGGAAACCATACTCTATGTCCTAACCTAAACTAGGGAGATTCTTTGCACGAAGCCCAATAGGAGGCTATGGGGAACCTAGTGTTGTACTAAGTTGAACAAGCATATATAACACAATCACAAATATGAACAAGTACGAACAAATATGAACAAATATGAACAGTTATATGAACAGTTATATATGACAAGGTGTGTGTATATAATGGAGTTTATGAAGGAAATATACCTGTAAACATGATCCATTTGTATACACGGGGGCTCAGGACTTATACTCGGGGAGAGGCCCACTTGAGTTTATTCAAAGCTATGTAAACAAATATTTACAAAAGGGGCTTGGGACTTATACCTACATGGAGGCCCATGTTTTATTTTTGGGAAGATTTAAAGAAAACCTTCATTTTTGATTAGTTATTCGAAGTTAAAAAAACAAATTGATCGAGGTATGTACAAAAAGGTGTATGTACAATGAAATACCTAATTTCATGTACGGGAATGGGACTTATACCTATGTGGAGGCCCATGGTATTTTATAAAACATGGTTGATTGTTTTGTTAACAGACGCAAGGTTTTGTCGTTTGAAAACAGTTTGAAAGTTTTGTTTTGAAAGAAGTTTTCTGTTTAAAGAAAAACTGTACCAAGAGAAAGGAAATGGACTTACACTCTAATATTCGAGAGGCCCAAATTGATTGAATAAAAACCCTAATTTTGATCTTGTTATTCGAGGGTTTAAATCAATTCGATCGAAGTATAAAAGATAGGCATATATACAATGAAAAACCAAAATTTATACAAAGGAATGGGGCTTATACCATAAGGGATGCCCATGTTGTTTTTGAAAATCAATTGATCAATCCAAAAAGATTTAATCAAGGGTTTTTTAAAAAGAAAACTAAAAAGAAATGGTTTTGAAAATGATTTGTTTTTAAAAACGACGATCATTTGTTTTAAAATGGTTTGAAATTTTGAAAGAAATCAACTTAATTAAGATAAACACAAAGATTATACTTAATTAATACCTAAATGATTAGGGTTTGATCACAAAATATTTACAAGTGATTAGTCAAATGAAAAACAATTTTTAAAGTATTTAAAAACACTTAAAAACATGTCATTTTAAACCTATTTAAAAATGTATTAAATAAATATTTTTTTGTGATTTTTTTGGATGTTCATAAAATATGTATATTAAATAAAGAGTGTGCAAAAAATGAAGTGAAAATGATGAATTTTGATTGGTTAAATCAATTGATGAAGTTGTGTAAAAAATTAAAGAAAACAAGTGATAAAAAATTGGTTTTGTCTCCACTAGGGCTTGAACCCACGCCCTCTCTCTCACCAACCAAAACACTTGCCAACTGAGCTGCGCGCGCAGCTTGTAATATACACGCTTCCATTTAATTATATTTAAAATGTATCATTTGAATTTTCTGAATAAAAAATGGCGCCAAGATCAAACCTTCAACTGAAATTTGAAAATCTCTAAAACTGTGTTGTTTTGATCAAGTAAAGGGTCTATCTCACTCGGTTTTTTACGAGGAACATGATGGTGCCCTCATAATTCATTTATTCTTGCTCTAAGGTGATCAATTTTGTGATGAACACGAAGAACCCTAATTCTGAATTTGAACATGAAATCGTGTATGATTGATGAATTGTGAAATTGATTGAGGGCTATTGATCAGTGATAGTGCAGAAACAAGATGGCAACTCAATTTTTCATTTATGATGCATGTATGTATGAGTTTGAAGTTCACGAGGCTTACCTTCAAAAACGGCAAAACTGGAGATTGAATTCTTCAATAGAGGTGTTACAGATGCTTTGCAATGATCTAGATAGCTTCAATGATGATTATGGAACATGTCTGGATGCTTGGAGTGAACTGAATTCATCTGAGCATAGCCACGGGACCCGATCTGCAGTTGCTTGGAGTGAGGATCGAATTTGATGATGGAGGTGTTTCAGATCATGAATGATGGTTGGGATAGTTCACATATGGTATATGGAATGTCTTTGGATGATTAGCTTGGACAGAATTGGCCTGGAATTGATTTTGGCATGATAAGGCTAGTGTTATGCATATTTGGAGGTTGAAGATTGATTCTGAGATTTGAGGTGTTTTAGGGTGTGTGAATGGATCAAGCACATCCCTTATGATGTTTATGAGTTGTGGGAAGCATTATTTTGGCCAGAACTTCAAGGGTTTGGAGGTTGAAGTTTCTACCCCTTTGAAACTCATGAAACTCGCAACTTAAGAAAGAAGAGAGAAAACCTATGATTGTGAGGTTTTGGTGTGTTTTGAAGAGTGATTTGAACCTCTATTTATAGGCCAAGGATTCTGAATGCAGAGCTTTGCAAGTTGATCAAAGAATGGTGATTTGGCATTTGGAGATAAAATGGAATCTTTACATTAAATGCAAATGGTTAAAAGTGACTTAACCATGGTTAATCTTCCAAGCTTCTTATCCTCTTCCATTCTGATCTTCAAATCAGAAAATATCTCTCAATTATTGCATTGATGCATCATTACTTGCATTATAGGTCATATAGTATTGAAACTTAGTGAAAATGGTTTGGAATTTCAAGTGAAAATGATCACTAAATGCATAATTCAAAGCCATAGCTATGCTCCATATTTTTTCATGCTCTTGGACATTTTGGAAAGCTCATGTTACACACTTCAAAACCATTGAAAAACACTTAGAAATTTTTCTAAGTATAAAAGTCAAACTTTTGACTTTTTGATTCTTGATTGATTTTCTTGATTTTTCTTAATCAAATGACTTCATATATCATATATTGATGATTCAAAACTTCAAAAGTCATGGTTGACCAAAATTCCCCAAAAGTCAATGGTGATCTTGTACAGTTGACATTTTCAAACGAATCGCGTTTCTGGAGATTTCAAATGGACCAGGCTATCCTCACCAAATGAGTGGTATGAATGGATCAAATTGAGTTATTGGAGGACCTTGAGCCATAGTTTAAGTTGTGGCACCATGTTCTGATTAAAAAGTCAGTGTTTCGGGTGAATTAGGTCAAAAACCCTAATTGTCGACTTGATGAGATTGATGACTGTGGATCTTGAATTGAGATGTAATTTCCATTGGATGTTGTCATAGGGATTATTTGAAGATGATTGAAACCTTTGAGTGATCCCCTGGGGCTTTTTAGGGTTTCTCAAATGTGATCCCTGATTTTAGTCCCTGAGAGTTCAAAACCCTAATCTGATTATTTGTAATTTCACTGTTGATCAATCCTTGTGTAGGAGATGTACTGAGCCAATGGATTAGGTCAAAATGATGCACTTGGGGTCTTGAGGTCATGTCCCAAGTCATTAGATAAAATCCTGAGCAAAAGTCAGGAGTATGCTATCTTCAGTCAAAACCCTAATCTGATTGATTCAGAGCCTTTGAGCTTGTTGAAATGGATTTTTGAGGACCAAATGTTGATTGTTGATAAAGATAGTTCCTTTGAGATGAAGGGAGAATAAAACCCTGATTGATTGTTACTTGAACTGATGAGTGATTTCTTGATTAAACCCTGCTGAGCACAAGTAGCAAACACAAGCTATGCAGTTTGTTAGAGATGCAAATGATGCATATGCAATGATATGAGGTGGTATCTTAGGTCAAAAATTGGGGTATGACAACTATGTATCTTTGTTAAATGCAATATAAGTATGTTTTTTTGGTTAAGTCAAAATGTGACATCCCATCATTTGATGAATATTTTTTTTAATGCACTCTGATTTTTGCTTATATTTGCGAGGTAGAATTGGGGTGTTACATTTTATAGTCATGCCTTGTCTAGCTTTCTATAGTCGATGAAAATCCTCCAACCACTTTATATTCTTGTAGGGATAAGCTCATTCTTCTCATTACTAACTATAGTCATGCCTCCTTTCTTCGGCACACACTGGACAGGACTAACCCAGACGCTATCAGAAATAGGATAGATAATCCCAGCGCCGAGCCATTTTATGATTTCTGTAATATGGTGGGAAAGGTGTAAGCACCCTTTGTATCCATGGTTATCCATGGGCTCTTAGTTTGCTTAGCTCACTTTTTTTGTTTGAAATGTTTGAAAGGTGTCGTGTGTGCTTAGAAAAACAATTTGATTTGTAGAATGTCTAAAAAGACAGTGTTAGAAAACATGGTGTGAAAAGCGTTTGATTTGTCGTGAGCAAGCACTTAAGAGTTACCTACCCGGAGTTTGTAAGGTCTTTCCTATTCTAAAGACCTTCTGACGCAGTCGGAAGCCTCCCAAAGGAATAGCAAGCGCTAAACCTTGAATGAAACAGGGTTGCAAGCGCAAACCCTATAAATAAACTCTAGAGTCCACCAGGAATAATGAAAACTTTGGATTTTAATATAACAAAAGAGATAATCCTTATGGCCATGCCAAAGGTCTTTAAATACAGAAAACAAATAAACCCTATTGGGCCTTATGGGCCTTATGGGCCTTTAATCCAAAATAAAATTAAATAAAACAAATAAAATAGAAATTGCTTAAATATTAAAACTAAAACTGCTTAAATATTAAAATGCTTTCTGACATGCAATTTCTTTTTTGATACGCACAATCCTCCTACATTAGTCTTTTTCACTTCTGAAGAACTCGACCCCGAGTTCTCTTCTTGACAAAGAACTTCATCTGGCAGCTTGCTATAATTGTAAGTACCAACTAAAAATCTCTCCTTACGCCGAAATGCCATCACATCTTCTCCCATAATGAAAACTTTAACTTCCATGGGTTTATCTCGCATAGGAGGCAAATCGTTTGCCAGCTCATCTGCGGTCAACTCCTTGAAATCCTTTAGGATACCTAGCAGTTCTTTTGGAATTGTTTCCTCCTTTACAGCATTCATCAACCCTTTAATCACCACTGGACAAAAACATCCAGTTTCTTTTACAGCCTCCTCAAGCTCCTTTTCACTCTACGTCATCATCAAGAATCTAGGATTCTTTCCTCCTGGATTCTTATCAAAGTGCAAAACAGGAGTCATAGCAATTTTATGTGTGCCCCATGTAAACATCATCACATTATCCCCGTCCCCGATAAGTGATATCATT
The DNA here is from genome assembly GCF_029867415.1 of Vicia villosa. Lineage (NCBI taxonomy): Eukaryota > Viridiplantae > Streptophyta > Magnoliopsida > Fabales > Fabaceae > Vicia > Vicia villosa. The sequence continues at coordinate 71,879,532 of NC_081183.1, forward strand.
ATCAAACTGCGAAGGCCTACCAAGTAAAATATGACAAACATCCATACCAAGAACATCACAAAGTACCTGTTCTCTATAATATTTTTCGATGGAGATAGGAACTCTGCAGGTTAGTGTTACACGAACATGGGATCCCTTACTTACCCAACCGAGGTTGTATGGGTTCTCATGTGGTTTTGTGGACAACTTGAAATAATCTACCAATTTTTTCGACACCAGATTCTCCATGCTGGTAACACAATGTGTCTTGATAGAACACACTTTGTTCTTGATAGAACAATGTGTCTTGAATAAATTCTTGCACTTCCCTTCGTCTTTGGATGCTAGTAACATTCGCTGCAACACAAAATTTACCCTCTCATCAGATTCTTCCACCGTAAACTCAACATCGGTATACTCATCGTTCTTAACTATAGAATCTTCTCTTTCCTCTTTCCTCATCGTCCTCCCTTTCTTCCACAACAGCAGCGACTCTTCTTGTTGGACAAACATTTGACTTGTAGCCTCTTCCGTTACAACGATAACATGTGTCTATAGCAGGTCTAGCATATGGATTATTTGTCCTCTGAATTGGTGCTTTACCATGCTGCACACTGCTAGAGCTGCTAGCCCCCTTATTCTCAAGATTGGAATCCCGGGGTGTTGCATTCTTTTTCTTGTCACCTGCTGATTCACAATTACTTTGGGGTGAATACCTTTCAATAGACGAGAAATTTCGAGGGGATTTCTCCATCAATTCTGCCTTCAAAGTCAAACTAGATGCTTCAGCTACGGTACATACAGTTTTTAAACCCATATTCTCTTGCAAGGATCCCTTTAGGCCACTGATGTATCGAGCCACTTTCTGGATTTCTGATTCTCCCAATTCATTGCGCTCAGAAAACCGTAGGAACTCAGCTGTGTATTCAGTCACGGTTCTCTTGCCCTGAACACACTCGATGTACATCTTATAAAGAATCTGCTCATAATCCTCTGGTAAAAACCTCCCCAGCATCAATTGTTTCATTCTTCTCCAAGTTATGTCGGGCCCCTTTCTTTGTCTCTGCCTTTGAACAACAAATTTATCCCACCAGACAACTGCAGTACTTTTAAGCCTGATCGCAACCATCTTGACTTACTTGTTCTTAGGGACACCCATAACGTCGAAGAACCTGTCGACGTCGATCTGCCAATCAAGAAACTCCTCCACTCCCATAGTGTGAGGGCAAGGTGTAGTTTTCATGATGTCAAAACATTGTGAATCAACTACAACTTAAGTGGAAACATAGAAATCGACAAATTCAACCAAGACAAGTATTTTTGGCTACAAGACACTAATAGGTCAACTCATAGATACAATAGGTCGACCTACTGCAAGGTGCTTGTCAAAAATTCTATGTAAGGGCTGAATGCGTCGACGCATCACATAAATAGGTCGACGCATGGAACTTTGATGCTATCTCAGGTATGCGCACGCTGACTCTTCAGGTCGACGCATCCACTTTTTGAAATTTAGATGAAAGAGCAAAATGCGTCGACTCATTGATGGAATAGGTCGACGCATATCATTTTGGGGAACTCACGGGAATGCGCACGCCGACCCTTCAGGTCGTCGCAAGTGTCACACATTACTCATTTTCAAGTGCAATACACTCAATAGGTCGACCTATGCAAAGAGCGGGTCGACCTGTCGCTAATAACTCTGGTTTTCTGCTGTTTTCAAGTTGGCCTATGCATTGTATGTGGCATAAATACTCAAGTGATCATTCTCAAGCATTTTAAACAAGAAATGTGAAAGATTGACTCAGCTTCTTTTCATCTTCAACCTTTCGCTTATTGATCGAGAATCACACATAATCATCTTTCTCGATCGAAGTAAGGAACGTGTGTTGATAAGGTTCGACGGTAGATATTTGTCTTGTTCGAGATTCGACGGTAGACATTCATCTTATTCGAGTGAAGATTGTTGAGGGTGTTTCTTGTATAAAACCTTAGGGTTTTTCCTTCTTCATCAAAGATTTTGTTCGAAGGTTTTTGACGATCGATTCGCTTTGGTAATCAATTCAGTCGTGCATAAGGGATTGAGGGATTGATTATCCGCTCAACAAACTTGCTACAACCGGAGGATTGAGAAAGGAACGATCGGGGTCTTGATCGCTGAAGATCATAGACATTGACTTGATTCAACTTGAATCAAGGGGAGGATCGAATTGTATTCAATTTTACTGCATGTGTGTAGTTGGTGATTGATACTTTCTATCCTTGTTAAACATTTTGCAATCTAATAAAACTTTCCTAATTTCATTTGAAATTAGGGGCAGACGTACTCCTGCGAGGACGATAGAGGAACTGCCTAAACAAATATCGTGTTCCTTATCGTTTTTACTTTATCTTGTTTCCATTTGTTTTCGTTTATTTCCATATTTGAACAAAAACTAAGGTTAGGTAAATATCAATCACCAAGTGTTCGATAAAATTACTCAATCAAATTTTTGTTCAAATTTTAGTGAAAACGTCCATTGTGAGTAATATACCATATAGTGTGCAATTGATACAATTGATATATTCGTTAAAACGTAATTCATTACTTGACATTTTCATCCATTCGGTTTAGTGCACATATCAGGTCCCTAATAACATAATCGCTCTTAGACGATTAAGTGATTCAGGGAAGTCACGTTTCAAAAGCTAAAATTTTCTTAAGACGGAAAAAGGTGGTCTATTCACCCCCCTTTAGACCATTCTTATCGTCTAACAAGTGGTATCACGAGATCCGGTTCATTCTAGTGCTTGATATAACTTTTTAGAAAATGGAGAGCGCTCAAAAAGGGGCGTATAATAAAGCGCCTGTTTTCACTGGAGAAAACTATAGTTATTAGAAAGACTGTATGTGCATTCATATCAACTCCGTTGATAGAAAAATATGGGATGTCATCGTCAATGGTCCTATGGCTATCACCATAACCAACGATGCAGGCATCACAAGACCTAAACCTCAAGCACAAGGGGATGAAAAAGATGAAAAGAATTACGGGTATGATTGGAAAGCTAGAAACATGATTATAGCTTCCTTAGGGGTCGATGAGTACTTTCGTGTGTCGCATTGCCAAACGGCTAAGGCAATGTGGGATGCATTACAAGTCGCCCATGAAGGAACTAATGATGTTAAGCTAGCTAGAATCAATACCTTAACGTAAGAGTTTGATCTCTTTCATATGAAGCAAGGTGAAACCATTGCGGATATGCAAAAGAGATTTTCTCACATTATCAATCGATTACACACTTTGGGACATATTACTCCCAATGTCGTAGCTACTAACAAAGTTTTGAGATGTCTTAGTAGGGAATGGCAACCTAAGGTCACGGCAATCAAAGAAGCCAACGATCTCTCTACATTGGATCTCACGGCTCTATTCGGAAAGCTTGAAGAACATGAGCAAGATCTTGTGAACCTAAACAAGCACGAAAAGAAAGAAAAGAAAGAAGAGTCAAAGGACACCGAAAAGAAGTCTATTGCTCTAAAGGCTTCAAGTTCTAAGTCATCCACCAAAGATACATGTGATAGTGAATCTAGTGACGAAGATGAAAGTCCGGTTGAAGATATGGGATTGTTCGTGAGAAGATACAATAAATATCTTCGAAAGAATGTAATTAAGCACTCGGACAACAATCTAGTTGATTATAGACGTCAATCAAAGCCTAACAAGCAAGATGAGTATAAGAAGACTAAACCTAGAGGATCTTGTTACAACTGTGGAAAACCGGGTCACTACAAACCGTATTGCCCTTCGCTAAAGAAAGATAAGATAAAGAGTAAACCTCGAAAGAAGCAACCAAAAGGAAGAAGAGCCTATATCGCTTAGGAAAGTGATAGTGACTCATCTAGAAAAGAAAGCTCAAGCGATGAAGAGGAAACCGTCAACCTATGTCTCATGGCACATCAAAAGAAGAAAAAGATTATAAGTCATGATAAATATAATAATGTTGACGCTATGTCTTATTTTGAATTAAAGCATGCCTTTGATACCTTGCATCATGAAGCTAAGGAAGCATTTCAATGCTTAGCTTCAAATAAAAGAATTTTCAAATACCTTGAGAAGAAAGTTTCCGATTCCGAAAAGGAATTAGAAACTCTCAAGGAATCTATGATCAAAAGTATCAAAGACACAAGCGTTGTTGACAAGAGTCCTTGGTTTAAATGGGGAGGATGTGAAACTTGTCACATTTGGCAAAAAGAAGTTAAAACCATCAAAGCTAAATTAGACAAGGCTTCACAACCAAAAATCACATATGCTATTGATCGATCACATTTCAAAAATAGTATGATAAGTCCGTATCAACGATACACTTATGTGATAAAAGATCAATCTAGTAAATGTGATGAAACTCAAACTCAAGATGTCTATATTGTTGCAAAAGGGGGCATACCATTAAAAAATGTCGCTTTAGGAGATTCTTGGTTCCCAAAGTAATTTTCAAATGGACTCCCAAGAGCAACCTTTGTTTCACTCATACACAAGTACCCAATGAAAATTGGGTACCTATTTTCCTTGTTTAAATTTGTAGGTGGAATGTCTTGAGCCATCCGAGAGAAGAGGGCTTCTAGATAGCGGATGCTCAAGACATATGACGGGTGACTTATCTTTATTCTATGACTTTGTGGCTAAGAAGAAAGGATTTGTGACCTATGGTGATAACAACAAGGGAGGAATACTCGGTAAAGGTAGTGTAGGTAATCCCTCTTCTACCAATATCTCTGACGTCCTTCTAGTTGAGGGCCTTAAACACAATCTTATTAGCATCAGTAAATTATGCGACAAAGGATACTCGGTATCATCTTCTAAAGAAAGTTGCATAATTAGAAATGATGACAAGAAAGATGATGTGTTCAAAGGCCTGAGGGTAAATAATGTATACATGCTTGATCTAAATGATGTATCCTTGATTGAAGCAAAATGTCTAGCAACTATGAGTGAAGACTCATGGCTTTGGCATAGACGTTTAGCTCATGTCAACTTTGATTTGCTAAATAAAATCGTCTCAAAAGACTTAGTATCCGGCCTACCTAAAATAAAGTTTTCCAAAGATCACTTATGTGATGCGTGCCAAATGGAGAAGCAAACGAGGATCTCTTTTAAATCTAAAAACATTGTTTCAACTACAAGACCTCTTGAACTTCTCCATATGGACCTCTTTGGACCATCTAGAATAAAAAGTCTAGGTGGAAACTATTATGGGTTTGTCATAGTTGATGATTTCTCTAGGTATTGTTGGACGATTTTCTTAGCAAGCAAAAGTGACACCTTCTTCGTGTTTGAGAAATTTGCCAAGTTGTTCCAAAATAAATTGAACAATAACATAGTATCCATCCGAAGTGATCATGGGGGTGAGTTTGAAAACCATCTCTTTGTAGAGTTTTGTGGCAATCATGGCATTAATCATAATTTCTCCGCACCACGAACTCCACAACAAAATGGAGTTGTGGGACGTAAAAATCGTGTGTTGGAAGAACTTGGGAGAACTATGATCAATGAACATGGGCTTCCAAAATATTTTTGGGTCGATGCCATAAATACGGCTTGTTACATTCTAAATATGATCTTGATACAACCTATTCTAAACAAAACACCTTATGAACTCTTGAAAGGAACAAAACCAAACATTTCTCACCTTCATGTATTTGGATGTAAGTGCTTTGTTCTAAATAATGGAAAGGAAAATCTTGGCAAGTTTGATGCAAAAGCGGATGAGGGTATCTTTCTAGGATACGCTCAATCTAGTAAAGTTTATAGAGTATACAACAAAAGGTTACATATTGTCGAAGAGTCCGTACATGTCTCTTTTGATGAGTCTTGTCCGAAAGTTGTTGGAAAAGGTAGTGTTCTTAATGGTGCAGGTGTCTCAACTAAGAGTTTACTTAATGATCCCGATGCCAAGCTTGAGAAAGATAAAGAATCCCTCTTACCCGAGAATAATGAAGAGGAGGTGGATCAAACACCTAAAGAGAAAGTGGAAGACTAACCAAGCGAGAAGGGTGATCTTCCTCTTGCATGGAAGTCTTCTAAGGACCATCCTATGGAGAACATTCTAGGAGACATATCAAAAAGGGTGACAACACGGTCAAGGATAAGTAACTTTTGTTTTTATTATTCTTTCGTCTCTCAAATTGAGCCTAAAAACTCCAAAGATGCATTAGTCGATGAGCATTGGTATTTAGCTATGCAAGAAGAGCTAAACCAATTTAAGAGAAATGAGGTTTGGGACCTTGTCCCTCCTCCGCGAGACCATCGAGTAATTGGCACTTAATGGGTGTTTAGGAACAAACTAGACGAAAACGGTATCATCACTCGCAACAAGGACCGTCTTGTTGCTCAAGGGTATAGCAAAGAGGATGGGATCGACTATGAGGAGACCTATGCTCCGGTCGCCCGACTTGAGGCAATACGTTTGTTAATTGCATTCGCATGTTCACAAAACTTTAAGCTCTATCAAATGGATGTTAAGAGTGCATTTCTAAATGGGTTCATTAATGAAAAGGTTTATGTATCTCAACCTCTCGGATTTGAAAACTTTGATTATCCTGATTATGTTTATAAACTTAAGCATGCCTTGTATGGTTTAAAACAAGCTCCTAGAGCTTGGTACGAGTGTCTTAGCAATTTTCTAATTAATTAAGGTTTCTCAAGAGGGAAATTTGATACCACCCTATTCATTAAGAGACATGAAAAGCATTCAATATTTTTTCAAGTGTATGTGGATGATATTATCTTTGGTTCTACTAGCATGACTCTTGTAAAGGAGTTTTCTAAGCTTATGCAGGGAGAGTTTGAAACGAGCATGATGGGTGAACTAAACTACTTCCTTGGACTCCAAAAAAAGCAACTAAAAGAAGGAACGTTTGTGAGTCAAACTAAGTATTATCAAGAACTCATCAAACGGTTTGATATGGCAAAGTCCAAGGCCATTGACACTCCTATGCCTACCGCGGTAAATCTTGATCGTGATGAATATGGTAAGCCGGTTGATGTAAAAAGGTATAGAGGTATGATCGATTCCCTACTTTACCTTACCGCTTCCCGTCCCGATATTATGTTTAGTGTGTGCATGTGTGCAAGATATCAATCATGTCCTAAGGAGTCTCACTTAAAAGCCGTTAAGCGCATACTTAGGTATCTTGTAGGTACAACTAAGAATGGCTTATGGTTCTCCAAAGGTAGTGATTTCTCTTTGGTTGGATATTCCGATTCCGACTTTTCCGAGTGCAAATTGGATAGGAAAAGCACTAGTGGAACATGTCACTTATTTTCAAATTCCTTGGTTAGTTGGCATAGCAAGAAATAAGTGTCTGTTGCTTTGTCAACCGCCGAAGCGGAATATGTGGCAGCTGGTAATTGTTGTGCTCAAATACTATGGCTCAAACAACAATTACTTGACTTCAATGTCAAGCTTGATCATATTCCTATTTTTTGTGATAACACAAGTGCTATAAATCTAACCAAAAATCCGGTCTTACACTCTCGCACTAAACACATCGAAATTCGACATCATTTCCTTAGGGATCATGTTGAGAAGGGTGATGTAGTGTTTGAGCATGTTGATAGCAAAAATCAACTTGCCGACATCTTTACAAAACCACTAGCTACTGAGCCCTTCTTTCACATCCGTAGGGAACTTGGCGTCCTTGATATATCGAATAGGCTGCAACTATGAGTAGTTGCATATGCTTTATTTCTTATTATTATCTATGCTCTCACAATTTTTTAAGTGTTCATTGAAAGATATGTGAGGGCTTGTTTCTCATCTCCCTTGTGTAAAGGTAATATCGTTTCAACCTTAGATTCACTTCATGCTAATATATCACTATGGTAAAGTTGAAATTTGTTCATCAATATGATTATTCTATGCAAGATTTGGTCATAACATGCATACATTCATTGCATACAGCCAAATTTTGAAATTTGCAAGCCTTAGGTCGACCTACTCCTTATGTGAGTCGACCTACTCAAAAATAATTTTTAAAAATTTAAGGTTAATGCGTCGACGCATCCACTGCATAGGTCGACGCATCATTTGCAGAATTTCAAAATTATGTTACATTTAAAAAGGGAACACAAAGCAAATTCACTCTCTTCTTTCTCCTCCTTGCGCCGACCCCTCACATAAACCCTAAGAACTACTCATCTCCTCCCTCTCACTCATCCATGGCTTCCCACAAATCATTGAGAAAGAGAGCAAGCAGAGAGGAATCTTCTTCTCAACCACAACCTGACATAGAGGATGCTTTGTCTCTTATTCCTGATGCTCTTGTGGAATCCTACTCCGCCCATTTCAGAAACCAAAAAGTCATCAAACAGTTCATGTTATTCACAGGAACTCTGCGAAGACTTCATCTTCAACAGGTAATAGAACTACTTGAAGTTCAAAATTTGGGCACTTTTCTTGAATTAAACCATGATTACAATGAGGATTTGGTAAGGTTTTTCTACAATGGTATGCAAGGACACTTCCAAGGCAGTTCCTTCAACTTTCAGATGGGTACAACCATATACGCCATCACTGAAAACACTTGGAGGCAAGTAGGTCTATTTCCACTCTGTGAGAATGCTGTCACGGTAATTGATACCAACGTGTTGACCCAGTTTGACTATAATGTTGCTTTGAACAACATGTTGAGGCGTGTCGCACGCTCGCGAAAAATGAACAGAATCGCCACCAATATATTTATCCCATAAGGGAAAGGAATATCAGAAAACCTAACAAAGGAAGGAACATGGTCTTGCGACCAAAGAATCAAGGTATGAGAGTCGGTTACACAAGGGGAAGGTATTAGCACCCCTCGCGCCCATCGTACTCGATGGTATCCACCTATGTTTGTTTCTATCTAAAGGGTGTGTACTATGTCTATGTCTACATGCGAATGAATGCAAAAGAAATACGGGGAAAAGAAGGAATATTTACAAATGTGCTCGTTCAAGCCCCGCGACTTGATGCCTACGTATCCTTTTCAGGAATCAGAGCGCCGTAGTTCGGCTCAAGATTTTCTGTTTGTTTTTGTGTTTTTTAGTTGGGTGGAGTTAACGCTCGCGCTCTTGCATAAGGGGACAGCCTAGGATGCAATAGAGCGGAGATAACAATGCCCTTAAGAAAGGAGAGAAAGAGAGAGAGTTTGAGTGTTTCGAGGAGATCCCTAAGGCAAGGGAAACTCGAGTTACTCTTTGGTTTGTGTCTTTTAGAATTTGGGAACTTACGCCCGAATGGTTCCCTAAAGCAAGGGAGATCCAAGCACTCGAATGATTCCCTAAAGCAAGGGAGATTCAAGCTTCCATTCCCTTTTTAATGATTTTCACTTTTTTATTAATGTTTTTTAGTAATTTCTTTGTATGTTTTAAAGAGGATTTTATTTGAATATTTGTTAGATGTTTTATGTTGTGAAAGAAAAAGAATGAAAAAGTGGGGGACTAGCCTAATCTCTAAGCCTAATTGTTGATTACTTCTAATAGAAATGAGGAAGAAGTTATTTAAGTATTTCACAATATAAGAAAATATTCACAAAAAGAAAAGAATTAAAATCTAAACTATTCATGAAAATATATTCACAAGCAATAAGCATTTTTATTCATGTTAGAGACTATTTTCAAGAATTAACAAAAACTATTTATTTATGTTTATCAACCAATCAAAAATCAAAGGAAACAACAATCAAAAAAATCGATTAAAAGAAAATAAAATTCTAAGAAGTCTAATTGAGTGAAAATGTTTTTTTGTCAATTTTTATTTAAGAAAAAGAATTACTATGCAAAAAGAATTAAAAGAAAAATCAATTTTTATTATTGTTCTTGTTAAACAGCAGGGGTGCAAAAGTAATCAGTATATGAACCAAAAACAGTCATAAAGCAAACTGGGCCAGAAAAGATAAGGGGTGGAGATAGCAGGCTGCACCAAGGGCCCAATCCAGTAGCAGGGTGTGTTAGCAGAACGGGGGTGAAATCCAGAAAACAATTCCAAGCCCAGACGCGCCAAGGCCCACTGCTTTGTTCTCTATTTCTATTTTATTTCACTTGTTTTTATTTTCTCTTTCATTTTTATTCAGTTTTATTATTATATAGCATATGGTATTTATTATATGGTGTGAATTAAAAAAGAACGTGACATCTAACAAATATCAATAGGTCACATATCATTTAAGTCACAAAATGACAAAATCTAGCACGAACCAATCAGAGCCTCACACGTAACGTACCAATCATTTGAATAAAACAAAGAATCACAAAACACTGGGAAAACCAACCAATACGCACGCGCCACGTAAGCAAAACGGCATGAGAAGGCAACAAGGCACAACAGACGCCGGAGCAAAGCTCCGATCGTCTTCTCCGGCCAATCCAACGGCAGAGCTCAACCAAATTTTCCAGAAACAAAAACAAACACCGCCGTCCGCCTCGGTTTTGCACGTAGAACACGAATATGACCTTAGTTTCCATTGATTTTTCCCCTATCTTCATGACCGAAGCTACGAACAAAACCCTAGATCTATGCATCTTCACCAAAACTCATGGCAATGGCACCAGAACAATCCTTAGGACATGCACACTCTAATTAGGCGTTCTAAACATACAAGCACAAGCTATTTTATCCAAATCGGAACCACACAAATTCATCATGTAATCATTCACCTAATACTATTACGTCAAGAATCATGCTATAGTTTCAAAGCACTCTAATACGACATCAAATGAATCACATATGCGCAAAGCTATAGGATCTAATATGATGAGTAGCAGAGTTACATACTTGGAAAGTTCTTTGAATCAGAGTTGGAGAGAACTTGATGATCCTCTTGCCGAATGAATCTTGTAGATGAAGACGATAAGCCTGGATCCTTGACTCTGGATCTTGAGAAATAAACTCAGGATCCTTGTAGCTTGAGAGAAATGAGATCTTCCTTAGCAAAACGCCACCGCAGCCATGGTGATGGTGATGAAGATGCTATATCAGAGTTGGAGATAAGAACAATGGTGGTGCAATGATCGTGATGATGAAGATTGAGGTGAAGCCAGTTCAGTTATGGTGTAGATCTGAAGTTTGTTACACTGTAACAAACTCTCTTTTGGTGAGAAAGTAGAGAGAGAACGAGGGAGAAGAAAAAGAGAGTGAATTTGAGAGAAGATGCAAAATGAAAACCGTCCTGATTTTGTGAAGGCTTTTGTTCTTATATAGGGAATATGAGGTACATGGTGATTGTAGTGTGGATGATGTATTGAATCTTTCTTATTTGCAAACTTAATGAGCAATTTGAGATATTTGTAGTATCTCCTTCTACTGCCTTTCACGTGTGCAGTAGTATTGCATGGCTGAGTATGGCAAGTAGGAGTGGAACTTGTAGTGAATCTGCCTGGAATGCTTTTCACGTGTGCAATGACTGCATGGCTTGACTGGGTAAGGCTCCTATCTTTGGTGAAAGTGTAATTGGGTCGAGGCGTGACTTTGAGACCTTGTTCCTAGCTCATTACATGCTCAAAATTTACCATCCATAGCCCATTGGAAAGAGCACATGGCAATGACCAATTTGATATCAAGCTGGACCCAAATGGATATTTGTAGAGTCCTAAAATTGATGTCCAAAATGGCGCGCCAGATGTTTGACAAAATGCATGCGCGTGACCTGGATTTCTGCCCAGCCTGCCATTGCAGTGGCGACTTGATGAGCACTTGACTTTAGGGCTTCATAAATGATTCAATACACACTCAAATTGTTTGATTTTTTGTTTCATTGTGTAGAGGGTATGGCAAGGAGCAGTTGCATAGCAAGTTTGCATTTGTGGGGTTCCTGGATTGCCCTAGAATTGGCTTCAAAGTTGGCACACCACGTGCTCGATGAAATGTGTCACGTATGACCAGAAATGTGCCCAGCTGAATGACTTGAACAAGTGTATTTCCTCTAACTTCAAACCAACTTATCTTCTCAACCAAGCTTCAAATGAAAAAAACTCCCAACTAGAGAATTGTAGAATGCCATGATCTGAACACTTTTTATGTTGGAAATTTTCTGAAACAAGGCCTTTTGACTCGTGTAAATCAGGGCTGAAGTGGAATGTCCATTAAGATTTAAAACCTCAAAAAAATTTCTAAGTATGAAAACCTTCCTTTTTTGTTATTTTTTCTATTTTTGGCAACTTTTGCCAAACTCCTGATTTTATCCATTCTTCGACTTTTCTTGGTTGAATTCCCACCAAAAGTCAATATTTGAATATATCTTCTGATTTTGACCCGAAAGTCAACTGTTCTGATTTTTCTGATTATTGGTGGAATTCTTGATTAAATCTCCTCCAGTCAAATCCAGTCAAATGAAAACATCCACATAGTTAATATGAAAGCTTCTCACTCATAAAATCCATTCCTGATTAAATGTCGACCAGAAAGTCAACTGGTTGACTTTGGTCAAGGAAGCCCTAATTAAGAGGATTAGATGACTTCTAAGCTTGTACATTCTTGCCAATGCTATGAACTAGATGAAAACCCTGATTTCAAGAGGTCTCGGGCAAGATGATGACACCCCACATTAGGCTTCAAGTCTCTCCTTTTGACCAAGGACCAATGATACAGATGCATGCAATGATATGACCTAAATGGATGTATGTTTATGAGTTGCAAGCTAGATAAATAAGGGTAGGACAAATTTGGGGTTTGACAGCTGCCCCTATTTAATCGTCTTATACCTTAGGGTGAGATAGGCGCTAGCCTTTCGAACATTCGAGGTAGAAGAAGATTAAATATCAAGACCCGAAATTTGTCCTGAAATGATGGTGGAAGTGATATCCTTATTTTTTGTTTTTGCTTTGATATCTTCTGGGGAAAGAGAATTTTAGTTTTTTTCTGGTGGAAGAATTTACAGTGAATAATGGATTTGAATGGTGGTGGTATGTAACATAGTCGAGGTGCCAATACGGGTTTCCAAAGAGAATGGTTATATGAGACGATGACTGAAAGGAATAGATCTCGTGCGATCTACGACTCAACATCGGAAGAGGATCTCGTACGATCTTCAAGACTGAAAGAAAATAGATCTCGTGCGATATACGACTCAACATCGGGAGAAGACCTCGTACGATCTTCAGGATTGAAAGGAAGTAAATCTCGTGCGATCTACGACTCAACAACGGGAGAAGACCTCGTACGATCTTCAGGACTGAAAGGAAATAGATCTCGTGCGATCTACGACTCAACATCGGGAGAAGACCTCGTACGATCTTCAAGACTGAAAGGGAAAAGATCTCGTGCGATCTATGACTCAACATCGACTCGACAACAGGAGAGGATCTCGTACGATCTTCAGGACAAAAAGGAAAATATCTCGTGCGATCTATGAATCAACATCGGCTCGACAACAGGAGAGGATCTCGTACGATCTTCAAGACAGAAAGGAAAAGATCTCGTGCGATCTATGACTCAACATCGGGAGAAGACCTCGTACGATCTTCAGGACAGAAAAGGAATAGATCTCGTGCGATCTATGACTCAACATCGGGAGAAGACCTCGTACGATCTTCAGGACTGAAAGGAAAAAGATCTCGTGAGATCTATAACTCAACATCGGGGTTTGGAGAAGGGAATTGTTTCTGAAATGGTTTGCCAGGTTGGAAACTGGGCTTTGAAAGGGTTTTCCTGGTTGGGAACTGGGCTTTGAAAGGGTTTGCCAGGTTGGGAACTGGGCTTTGAAATGGTTCGAAGGTCGGAAGGCAAAGGATTCACAACATGGGGGTTGGACCAGAAATTTTGTCCGCATGAGGGAAGGGGACCACAGAGACTAGTGACGACTAGACTCGATCAAAAGACATCGGTAAACATTGAAGAATCACGAAGATGTTGATGCTTGCGAAGCATAAGAATTACATTAATCCCTCAGGCCAAAGGCGGGGTGTAACTCTTCAAGAGCGGCAATCGTTCGAATTGCCACACACCAAGTATGGTTATTCAAATGATTGAAAAATGAGATGGGTTGAAGGCCCATCCTCATTCACACTCTAATTTACACGCAGCACACGGGAAATAACCACGACAAGACTAGTGACGACTAGGCTTGACAAGAAGATGACAGTAACCACTGGAAGTTACGGGATATTGATGCTTGCGAAGCATAAGAACTACATTGATCCCTCAGGCCAAAGGCGGGGTGTAACTCTTCAAGAGTGGCAATCGTTCGAATTACCGCACACCAATTATGGTTATTCAAACGGTTGAAAAATGAGATGGGTTGAATGCCCACCCTCATTCACGCTCTAATTTGCACGCAGCATACGGGAAATAACCTCAGAGACAACGATTCTGACGAAGAAAGACATTGCATCCGATCCACGTTAGAGAGAGAAAATGAGACTTCTTTTGGGGATTAAGGATACCAGGTATCGGCACCGTGGCATAAGGAGATTTGTAATGTAGTAGCAGATACCAATTGGAGTTTGTAAGGACAACATTTTATGTGGGGAAGTATCTTCGTCTTGATTGAGTGCTGATTTGTATTATCTGGTTTATGCTTTGTATGCATGTTTGAAATTTTTTATGGCGTAATGCTCCATTTTGATGGATATGCTACGCTTTTGAGGATGCAATGTTATATGCGGTGAATACTATGTGCAAAGTGCCAAATAAAGGCATTAGTGAGGTAAACACCAGGGAGAATCCCCTTAGTGTTAAGGACCATGTGGAGGTGCCAATAGATATTGGACTTTGATTTTTAAGATACACCTTCTTTGACTTGAAGAATAATTTCTGACTTCTCACCATGTGCCACAGCTTGGAGGATTTTCAGCTTGAGGAGATTCCCTCGATTCACCATGTTAGGGATGAGAAATCCAGGTAACGAGCCTTGGTTAGGGAAGTAGAACCTCTCCTGGGAGAAATAAACTCCAGTGCTTGGGGAGAGAATAAGTTTCCAAGAGAAATCCGACACTCAAAGATCGGCAAGATAACTCAAGAGATTGCGCCCCAAGCTTCATGACCCATGAAGAAATTTTCCCTAAAGGATTCTTAGAGAGATTTGTCGAATCTCGACGTAACTGCCCCAGATTGGTTGAACTCAAGAGAGATTCCTCGACATGATTGCCCCAGATTGATCAACGCTTGAAGAGATTTATCGACATGATTGCCCCAGATATGCTGAATTTGAGAGGTCAAACCTCGACTTAATTGCCCCTGATTAGGTACATCTTACTAGAATCCCCAAGCTTTCTTTGTTTTGAAGTCAAACAAACATGGAAACAACTTGACCACGCTCAACGGAGTCTTCAAACTCTTCCTCTTAGAGTAATCAAAGAAAGTATTAACTGTTCATGCCCAACGGATTTCTTTAGAGAACCTGCCCCTTGATGGTCAACATTTGGAAAGATTAGATTTTACCCCTCGGAGTTCTCAAGTTTCTTGTACTTTGACATGATCAAGTTACTCACTGATTCTCATCCTTGAAAATTTCCTTGATGTTAAGCACATACTTCGCATGCAAAAGAATGTTAATTCTAAGAATGGTAATTCTAATGCAAAGCCTATGTTAGTCTTGAAGTTGTAAAACTTTTTATGAAATGAGGTTGCGACCTCTTGTGACTGAATCACTAGTTGACACAACCTCAATTTTTGCATGTGAAAGATAAAGCAAACATACGATACCAACATGGATATATGTCTCGCTTCATTGGGAGTCAGTTAAACGCTATCTCATCGGAGTGCGCTTTCAAAATAAACCCCACTTCAATTAGGACTTTTAAGGGTTGTAATTTGGTCGGGTTCACGGTTTTTAGGCTCAAAATTATTTGTACCCACCCCCTTCGTGATGTTCTCCATTCCTATGTTTAGTTAACTCGACACGAGTGTTCATCCCTCACGAGAAATTTGGAGACGGTTGAGGAATCAATGAGGTTCTTTGGACATGGCGGTCACTCACCTTTTATTCTTCTGATTCATTGTCACACGACTTTGTTCTTGCTTGGCAATTTTATCGTCTTTTTTTTCGTGCTTCTTTTGCCATTTTTCTTTTCATCCTTTTCTTCTTATTTGTTTTTTTGCCATTTATTTTTTGCTATTTTTTTTAACAAGTTGTGTGATCTCGCATTATCTTTGATTCGTTGGAGGTGATTGCGACTGCCTCGCTCCTTTAATTTGATGAAGGATTACCATTGTGGTATCTTCATCTCTTGATCTCTTGAAGGAATAAGGATAATCGTTGCGGTTTTGACATTCCTCAACCTTTTGAAGGATAACCATTGTTGTACCCTTAGATGCATACCTTTTTGGTGAGTTTTGAACACTCGATCAAGTTAAATGAACACTACCCTGCCCCAAGGTTAAAATAAGGGTTTTGATGATTTAGAAAAGAACTCCTACTTCAAGGCTCAAAGGGGTTGACGAGGGTCTATCTCCCTTATATCTCCAGTGTTTGGGGATTTGAAATAATGCCTGTACATCCTCAGTAGGGTTTAATTCAAAAACACATGATTAGAGATTTTGCATTTTTATTTTTCATCATTCTCCCTCCGCTCTTTGCCTAAGCAAGTGATTAGTAAAGTTGGTATCGTAATGCCAAAAACATTTTTATGAGTGAAAACGAATGGATTGCTTCAAGACGAACATAAACAATGTATTTTTATTTTCATTCATAAATTAACAAGTTTTTACATGCTATCAATGCTTAAACAAACAAAGGGAAAATTACAAATGAGAATGCCATAAAGAAACTAAATGAGCGTCATTGTTGAGGAGACTTGTCTCCGTCTGGACTTATTGAGCTTCAATACTTTTTGCAGTTCCTTCCAAATACTTCAGACTACTTCAAAAGAGAACTCTAACAAGGTCACCCATGAGTTGTAAACTTTTGCCTTGCTTTAGGGATTCGAGCAATGCGAGTGATGCAATGCTCAAGATAAGAGTACGTCTTGCTTATCCCTCAATTAGGAGCCCCAAGCATAGATGTTGGAGAAGTATTCTCCATCAAACATGGATGAACCTTGCGTGGTCATCAAACTTAGAAAAGCTATCTGTTGTAAGGAAAGCTCAAACACTGACTGAAACACCAACCTCCACGGATACAACTGAGCACAAGAACCTTGAGAATGAGAGATGCTCCTACAGAAAACTCTTGATTACCTCTTGGAAAAAGATTGTGACAAAGTTGCTTGAGAATTTGTGGTGCTTTTATTACTATCATACCAACCAGTTCAAACAAGGAAGTAGCCTTCGACAAAACAGAAAATACTGAAATGAGAATACAGAAATGAAATGATGATTGCCATTGTTGAGGAGGCTTGACTCCGTCTGGGCTTATTGTTCTTTGGAGATGCTTTATGGAATACGGACATTCGTGACTCCTCAATTTATGTGCAGGCCATTTGGAGTGAATGATATTGCTTTGGAGTCAATGAGATATTGGACTTTGTGTTTCAAAATATTACAATCCTCAGTTGAATGTCCGGATTACCCAGAATGGTACTCACACTTTGCATTTAAGTCATACCCTTGAGGAATCGGTGTTGGTGGGGGCTTAGATTCCCTCAGTTGGACCAAAGAATCCTTGAATTAATGAGAAAGCAATTGACTATAGGTCATAGGAATTGGGTCAATTCTTCTTGGTGGTCTCCTCGGCCTTTGTGGACCCTGTTGCTGGTGATGATTCAAATACCCAATCTGTTCAGGTGTCTTCCTTTTTTGATTTGGTTGAGAAACAATCAAAGACTAATAAAGTGGAGAATTCGGAATCCAAGATAGTTTGTTGTGCTTCTGACTTGAAGTAGATCCGACATAGAAGTATGAATCAACCTTTTCTTCTACCACAGATGGAACCCTGTTTCCATGAACACTCATACCCTCGGGGGTGAACAAAATCATTTTTGAGTCAATGAGATCTTGAATTTGATGTTTCAGCGCCCTACAATTCTCAGTATCATGACCAGGTGCCCCAGAATGGAACTCGCATCGAGCATTGGCATCAAAATTGGGGGGAAGCTTTTCAGGCATGGACAAATTACGTAGCTCAACCAACCGAAGTTCCAGCAAACGGGGAAGTAACTGAGCATAAGGCATCGGGATCAGATCGAGAACTCTCTAAGGTATCTTAGGTTTTTTCCCACACATTTGGCCTCCTTGATTCATTCTAGGGACATGAACAGATTGACGTGGAGGTAACGGCACTTGAAGTTGAGGGAGAGCTACCTGAGGCATCCCATGAATGGAAAGAGATCCTATTGAAGAGAAGGAGTCAACCATTTCTGTTGCAGCAGCAGGGACAACATCACCTTCTTTTCTTGGTATCGTCTTCAGAACTTCCATGACCAGGCTCAACTGAGTCTTCAACTGATTGTTTTCCTCTTTTAGTGCACCCTGATTATGGATCAAGTCTTGCATCTCCAACATAAGAGGACCCATTTGTTCCCTCATCTCATCCATTTCCTCACGAAGTTGTTCCATAGTTGATCTCGGAGCTCGTGGTGGTGAGAAGTCAAATCTGTTGTTGATCTTGAAATCTGTATAGAAAGGGTCCCATAAGTCTTTGAAAGAGCCATGAAATGCATGATGGTATGAATGCATGTTTCATTTCCAAGGGATACTAAAGTCCTTTCACACTTTGTGTTCTCTTTTGGAATCAAAGCTTTTTTTTTGTATAGAATATCTTTTCTTTTCTTTTTTCTGATTTTCTATTTCCTTTTTTCTTTTTCTCTTTTTTTTTTGGAAATAGACTTTAGGATCCCCCACAAATGAAGTGGATAAAGCAATGATGTTATGCAATGCAAAAGCATGTGATCAAGGTCCATATAATCTTAGTAACCACCGCACAATCCTCTGAATAACTGATGTGAAACCTCTGTACAGGCCAAATGTCACAGGATCAAAGGTTCGACGCCTTTTTTGAATACCAGAATATCAAGCACCATGAGAACAGACCAAATAAAGGTCCGACCTCAAATATGAAGAGCCAATGGTATGTAGGAGCCAAGGTTTCCTGCCCCACCCCAATCTCACGGGTATGAAGTCTAGACACGGACAAGTGGTCCCTAATGGTCACTAGGGTCTACAGTTTCCATGGGGTACAAAGTGTTTGAGGCAACAAGCGTGCCAGACACAATGTTCCATGAAAGAACCTCGCCCAGTTGTGGTACCCCATGTCAAGCTCGATCGTAGCAAGAGCCATGGGAGTCAACATGAGCATCCACGCTAATCCTATGTGTCACTGGCCTGGGTAGTGGGCCTTTTACCTCACACAAACCCCCCACCTGCAAAACAGAGCAGAAAAAAATATGTGGCCCCCAAGGGGACCCATAATATAGTCCAGATGCATGATGTGCAAGCGGAAATAAACATGATATGCAAACATATATACAAATATAAACAAACAAACAAAGAAACACCCAATAAAAGAAACAAACAAAGGCTAGGATCGACTTGCTAAGATATCCCCAGCAGAGTCGCCAGCTGTCGCACGCTCGCGAAAAATGAACAAAGTCGCCACCAATATATTTATCCCATAAGGGAAAGGAATATCAGAAAACCTAACAAAGGAAGGAACAGGGTCTTGCGATCAAAGAATCAAGGTACGGGAGTCGGTTACGCAAGGGGAAGGTACTAGCACCCCTCGCGCCCATCGTACTCGATGGTATCCACCTATGTTTGTTTCTATCTAAAGGGTGTGTACTATGTCTATGTCTACATGCGAATGAATGCAAAAGAAATACGGGGAAAAGAAGGAATATTTACAAATGTGCTCGTTCAAGCCCCGCGACTTGATGCCTACGTATCCTTTTCAGGAATCAGAGCGCCGTAGTTCGGCTCAAGATTTTCTGTTTGTTTTTGTGTTTTTTAGTTGGGCGGAGTTAACGCTCGCGCTCTTGCATAAGGGGACAGCCTAGGATGCAATAGAGCGGATATAACAATGCCCTTAAGAAAGGAGAGAAAGAGAGAGAGTTTGAGTGTTTCGAGGAGATCCCTAAGGCAAGGGAAACTCGAGTTACTCTTTGGTTTGTGTCTTTTAGAATTTGGGAACTTACGCCCGAATGGTTCCCTAAAGCAAGGGAGATCCAAGCACTCGAATGATTCCCTAAAGCAAGGGAGATTCAAGCTTCCATTCCCTTTTTAATGATTTTCACTTTTTTATTAATGTTTTTTAGTATTTTCTTTGTATGTTTTAAAGGGGATTTTATTTGAATATTTGTTAGATGTTTTATGTTGTGAAAGAAAAAGAATGAAAAAGTGGGGGACTAGCCTAATCTCTAAGCCTAATTGTTGATTACTTCTAATAGAAATGAGGAAGAAGTTATTTAATTATTTCACAATATAAGAAAATATTCACAAAAAGAAAAGAATTAAAATCTAAACTATTCATGAAAATATATTCACAAGCAATAAGCATTTTTAATCATGTTAGAGACTATTTTCAAGAATTAACAAAAACTATTTATTTATGGTTTATCAACCAATCAAAAATCAAAGGAAACAACAATTAAAAAAATCGATTAAAAGAAAATAAAATTCTAAGAAGTGTAATTAAGTGAAAATGTTTTTTTGTCAATTTTTATTTAAGAAAAAGAATTACTATGCAAAAAGAATTAAAAGAAAAATCAATTTTTATTATTGTTTTTGTTAAACAGCAGGGGTGCAAAAGTAATCAGTATATGAACCAAAAACAGTCAAAAAGCAAACTGGGCCAGAAAAGATAGGGGGTGGAGATAGCAGGCTGCGCCAAGGGCCCAATCCAGTAGCAGGGTGTGTTAGCAGAACGGGGGTGTCATACCCCAATTTTTGACCCTAAGATCCTATATCATTCATATCCCAATCATTAATCAAGAGTTTCATTTGGAAGTTTTGTTTTTGGTGTTGCACTCACCTCATCAATAAGAGGGACCATCAAGCACCAATGATTGTTTATCTTGTATGCATATTATACTAACCCAAATACCAAAAACATTGCTTTGTTTCTTTGTAGGTTTTTTTTTGTAGGTACCAAGCCAAGACATGCAATAAACAAGGCATTTTCCATATTTTGGACAGATGAAATCGATTTCCCTACTGGTTAAATCTATTTCCCTGCAGCAGTTTTCAACAAAATCACATTCTGGACAGCATGAAATCGATTTCCCTCCTGGGTAAATCGATTTCCCTAGTGTATTTTGCGCCAAATTCTCTTCTGGAACAGAGTGAAATCGATTTCACTCCTGGGGAAATCGATTTCCTTAAGGCGAAATTCAAAAAATATAAGGAGGGAAGCTTGACATCATTTTGGCACCTTTTTATTTGATCATTTTACCAATTTTCCACCTCATCAAAATAATTCCCTTCATTAATTCCATCTTAAACCTCATTTTTACCATTTTTTACCAATTAAACACCAATTAAACATAAGCTAATTACCAAATGCAAAAAGACCAAACTACCACTACTCTTGCTCTCATCCTATAAATAGAGCTCACTACTCTCTCATTTCTCAAGCTTGGAGAGCCAAAAAATTGCTTGCAAATAGTACTCTATAGGTTTCTTTGTTTTGTTTTTCATTCCATGTTATTGAGAGGTTCTATTGTGAGATAGGTGGGACCTAAGGTGTTTGTTTGATTATGCTCGCAAAGATCATCGCGATCCTCTGCATACATATCCCTTAGAGGGAATCAGAGCATTTGTAGCTCGGGGTCTACGGGTGCTAAGGTTTGAATGGTTTTTTTGTTTTGTTTTCCTCGCCAAGGATACGACCTTGTGCTTACGTATTCTCAAAGGGATGTTGAGAAAGTCAGAGCAATCGTAGTTCCCACTTATGCTAGTGGAAGCAAAGGAAAAGAGACAAATGTCATCTCAATGTTCGATGTATCTAATCTATATCATCACATACATCTGTTTGATTTTTGTTTGAAAATCTTTTCATTATAAGCCCTGGGCCATGCCGCTTATGGTGCTTAGAATGATAAAGATGTTTTTGTTTAACCAGCCTTGTGGCAAAAACTTTCAATGAAGTCAGCCTTGTGACAAAAAGTTTTGATTAATCAGCCAGCCTTGTGGCAAAAGTATCAATGAAGTCAGCCTTGTGACAAAAACTTTGATTAATCAGCCAGTATGGTGGCAAAACGGTTTGATTGATTAGCCAGCCTTGTGGCAAAAAGGTTTGATTGATTAGCCAGCCTTGTGGCAAAAAGAAATTTGATTGATTGATTGTTTGTGATGATATAGAAGAGATACTCCTATCATAGAGATGAAAAATGTCTAATCTCCTAGGGTATTTTGTTTTTGGATATTGGGGGATGCTTATAAGAAGCCCGTGGGTCCTTGTACGAAGCCCAAGAGGAGGCTATCCGAGGGTCCTTGCATTGTAAGCCCAAGAGGAGGCTATGGGAGGGACAATCCAGGGTCCTTGCATTGTAAGCCCAAGAGGAGGCTATGGGAGGGACAAGTCGTTTGTACAAAGCCCAAGGGCAGGCATGGTATAGTTGGTTTGAGCTCTTAGAGCGATTTCACCGGGAAACCATACTCTATGTCCTAACCTAAACTAGGGAGATTCTTTGCACGAAGCCCAATAGGAGGCTATGGGGAACCTAGTGTTGTACTAAGTTGAATAAGTATATAACACAATCACAAGTATGAACAAGTACGAACAAATATGAACAAGTACATGAACAAATATGAACAGTTATACATATATATGACAAAGTGTGTGTATATAATGGAGTTTATGAAGGAAATATACCTGTAAGCATGATCCATTTGTATACACGGGGGCTCGGGACTTATACTCGGGGAGAGGACCATTTGAGTTTATTCAAAGCTATGTAAACAGGTATTTACAAAGGGGCTTGGGACTTATACCTACATGGAGGCCCATGGTATTTTTGGGAAGATTTGAAGAAAACCTTCATTTTTGATTTGTTATTCAAGGTTAAAAACGAGATATATACAAAAAGGTGTGTGTACAATGAAATACCTAATTTCATGTACAGGAATGGGACTTATACCTATGTGGAGGCCCATGTTTTATTTTATAAAACATGGTTGATTGTTTTATTTACAGACGCGTCGTTTGTTGTTTTGATAATAGTTTGAAAAGTATTGTTTTGAAAGAGTTTTCTGTACAAAGAAAAACTGTAAAAAGAAAGAGGAAAGGGACTTATACTCTCTAATATTCGAGAGGCCCCTGTTTTATTTTCATAAAACATGGTGGATGGTTTTGAAAAAGATGGTGAGGTTTGTTGTTTAAAAACTGTGAAGGTTTTGTTTTGAAAAAGTTTTCTGTACAAAGAAAAACTGTACAAAGAAAGATGAAAGGGACTTATACTCTCTAATATTCGAGAGGCCCACATCGTTTTGAAAATCAATTGATCAATTAAAAAGATTTAATCAATAGTTTCCTTTGAAATCAAAAAGAAATGGTTTATTGTGATTGCTTGTTTTTAAAACGATTTGAAATTTTGAAAGAAATTAAATTAATTAAGATAAACACAAAGATTACACTTAATTAACACCTAAATGATTAGGGTTTGATCACAAAATATTTACAAGTGATTAAGTTTGAAAATCAAATGAAAAACAATATTTTAAAGTATTAAAAAAACACTTAAAACATGTCATTTTAAACTTAATTAAAAATGTATTAAATAAATATATTTTTGTGATTTTTTTTGATATTCATAAAATATATATATTAAATAAGAGGTGTGCAAAAAATGAAGTAAAAATGAATTGATTTGAATGGTTAATTAATTGAGTGAAGTTGTTAAGAAAATGAAGAAAAATAGTTGTAAAAAATTTGGTTTTGTCTCCACAAGGACTTGAACTCACGCCCTCTCTCTCACCAGCCAAAACACTTGCCAACTGAGCTGCGCGCGCAGCTTGTAATACACACGTTTCCAACTGATTATATTTTAAACTCAACATTTGAAATTTCTGAATCAAAAATGGCGCCAAGAACACACCTTCAACTGAATTTTGAAAATCTCCAAAACTGTTTTGTTTTGATCAAGTAAAGGGTCTATCTCACTCGGTTTTTCACGAGGAACATGATGGTAACCTCACAATTCATTTATTTTTGCTCTAAGGTGATCAATTTTGTGATGAACACGAAGAACCCTAAAACTGAAATTCAATGTGAAATCGTGTATGTGCAAGTTATGATGCAATTGATTGAGGGTTAATGATGTTAGAACAAGATTTGTTCTTATCAATTATCTTAGTTTTGATGATAACAATAATATGAATTTTGCTTAAGATAATATGGTACTCTAATCCAATGCAATTTCCCTTTCAGGAAATATATATAAAGAGTACGCATAATTCAGCGCTCAGAAGATGTGTCTCAAATGGTTCAGCATGCAACATCAGAACATGGTCTGGCAAGACATCAGAAGATGGTCGAAGCAGAATCAGAACATGGGTCTATGGAAGCATCAGAAGAACATGAGATCAGAAGCACTGAAGATCAGAAGATGGTATCACGCTCAGAAGCACTTCAAGGTCAGAAGATCAGAAGATGCTGTGCACCAAGCTGTTTGACTCTGATGATATTCAAACGTCGTATTCATAAACATCAGATCAGAAGGAAGTACACGTGGCAGACTACGCTGACTGACAAAAGGAACGTTAAAGCTACTAAAGGCTACGTCAGTAGACACAGCGTGAACAAGGCTCGAGGTAGTTGACAAAAGCGTATAACATTAAATGCAAAGCTGTACGGAACACGCAAAGCATTAAATGCATTCAACGGTCATCTTCTCAACGCCTATAAATATGAAGTTCTGATGAGAAGCAAGGTTAACGATTTCGCACCAATACAATTCAAATTAACTTGCTGAAACGCTGTTCAAATCTAAACTCAGAATCTTCATCTTCATCAAAGCTCACTACATTGCTGTTGTAATATCTTAGTGAGATTAAGCTTAAATTGTAAGAGAAATATCACAGTTGTGATTATCGCTTTTAAGAAGCATTTGTAAACTCTTGAATTGATTACATTAAGTTGTAAGGAACTAGAGTGATCAGTTGATCAGTATACTCTAGGAAGTCTTAGCAGTTAGCTGAGCAGGAAGTCTTGGCAGTTGGCTGAGCAGGAAGTCTTGGCAGTTGGCTGAGCAGAAAGTCTTAGGAGTGAACTAAGCCTAGAGTGATCGTGTTGATCAGTAGACTCTAGAAAAGTCTTAGGAGTGAACTAAGCAGTTGTTCCTGGAGTGATCAGGTTGTGATCAGAAGACTCTGGAAGACTTAGTTGCGGCTAAGTGGAAAACCATTGTAATCCGTGCGATTAGTGGATTAAATCCTCAGTTGAGGTAAATCATCTCTGCGGGGGTGGACTGGAGTAGCTTCGTTAACAGTGAACCAGGATAAAAATAATTGTGCATTTAATTTTTATCGCTCAAGATTTTAAGTCACACTTATTCAATCCCCCCCCTTTCTAAGTGTTTTTCTATCCTTCAATTGGCATCAGAGCGCCGGTTCTAAGGTGCAAGCACTTAACCGTGTTTAGAAAAGATTCAGGAAGAGAAAAACGCTTCATTTAAAAGATGGTTGATGAAAGTGAAAGGACTATACCTACACCTGCATCTACATCTGGCTCTGCTGAGCAATACAACGGTAACAATGGTTATACTAGACCGCCGGTATTTGATGGTGAAAACTTTGAATACTGGAAAGATAAACTGGAGAGTTACTTTCTGGGTCTAGATGGTGATCTATGGGATCTTCTGATGGATGGTTACAAACATCCAGTAAATGCCAGAGGCGTGAAGCTGTCAAGGCAAGAAATGAATGATGACCAAAAGAAGCTTTTCAGAAATCATCATAAATGTAGAACTGTTTTGCTGAATGCTATCTCTCATGCTGAGTATGAGAAGATATCTAACAGGGAAACGGCCTATGACATATATGAGTCCTTGAAAATGACTCATGAAGGAAATGCTCAAGTCAAGGAGACAAAAGCTCTTGCATTAATCCAGAAGTATGAAGCCTTCAAGATGGAGGATGATGAAGACATTGAAAAGATGTTTTCGAGATTTCAAACTCTGACTGCTGGATTGAGAGTTCTTGACAAAGGATACACCAAGGCTGATCATGTAAAGAAGATCATCAGAAGCTTACCCAGAAGATGGGGTCCGATGGTGACTGCATTCAAGATTGCGAAGAATCTGAATGAAGTTTCTCTGGAAGAGCTTATCAGTGCCTTGAGAAGCCATGAGATTGAGCTGGACGCAAATGAGCCTCAAAAGAAAGGTAAGTCTATTGCATTAAAATCAAATATCAAGAAATGCACTAACGCTTTTCAGGCTAGAGAAGAAGATCCTGAAGAATCAGAATCTGAAGAAGAAGATGAACTGTCCATGATTTCATGAAGGCTAAATCAACTCTGGAAGACCAAGCAAAGGAAGTTCAGAGGCTTCAGAAGTTCAAGGAAATTTGAACGTGGAGAATCTTCTGATGAAAGAAGATTTG
Source organism: Vicia villosa (assembly GCF_029867415.1). Taxonomy (NCBI): domain Eukaryota; kingdom Viridiplantae; phylum Streptophyta; class Magnoliopsida; order Fabales; family Fabaceae; genus Vicia; species Vicia villosa. The sequence goes on from NC_081183.1 coordinate 71,905,938, forward strand.
ACAAGAAGAAGGTCATGTGCTATGAATGCAATGAGCCTGGACACTACAAGAATGAATGTCCAAATCTTCAGAAGGAAAGTCCCAAGAAAAAGTTTCATAAGAAGAAAGGTCTTATGGCAACCTGGGATGAGTCAGAAGATGATTCAGAAGATGAGCAGGCCAACTGTGCGCTGATGGCGACAGAAGATGACGGATCAGAATCTACATCAGAATCAGATTCTGAAGAGGTATTTTCTGAACTTACTAGAGATGAGTTAGTTTCCGGTCTAACTGAACTTCTGGAACTCAAGTCTCAGATCTGTCTCAAATACAAAAAGCTGAAAAAGCAATTTGAATTTGAAACTAAGAAGCTTGAGTTGGAGAATTCTGAATTAAAGGAAAAACTTTTAAAATTATCCAATAATGTTGGATCTCCTTCTGATTCAGAAAAATCCACTCCCAGTCTGAACCATATTCTGAAAGAATATGATCTAAGTTTCAGGAAGTTCCTATCTAGAAGTATTGGCAGAAGTCAGCTAGCTTCTATGATATATGCTGTGTCTGGAAACAAAAGAGTTGGCATTGGTTATGAGGGTGAAACCCCATACAAACTTGAACCTGTTGATGAAATGAAAATTACATACAAGCCATTGTATGATCAGTTCAAGTATGGCCACTCACATGATATTAGGCACACTTCACATGCACAAAGTTTTCACATTACACACACTAAGAAGCATGTGACACAACCTAGGAAATATCATGAAACTCACATTAAGAATTATCATGCTGTTCCTCCTATTGCTTACAATGTTAAACCCAAGTTCAATCAGAACTTGAGAAAATCTAACAAGAAAGGACCCAAAAAGATGTGGGTACCTAAGGATAAGATTATTCCTATTGCAGATATCCTTGGCTGCAAGAAGGACAAAGCACAACATGTCATGGTACCTGGACTCTGGATGCTCGCGACACATGACAGGAAGAAGGTCTATGTTCCAAGACCTGGTGCTTAAGTCTGGAGGAGAAGTCAAGTTCGGAGGAGATCAGAAGGGCAAGATAATTGGCTCTGGAACTATAAAATCTGGTAACTCTCCTTCCATCTCTAATGTACTTCTTGTAGAAGGATTAACACATAACCTTTTATCTATCAGTCAATTAAGTGACAATGGTTATGATATAATCTTTAATCAAGAGTCTTGCAAGGCTGTAAATCAGAAGGATGGCTCAATCCTATTTACAGGCAAGAGGAAGAACAACATTTATAAGACAGATCTGCAAGATCTTATGAGTCAGAAGGTGACTTGTCTTATGTCTGTTTCTGAAGAGCAGTGGGTCTGGCACAGGAGATTAGGTCATGCTAGTTTGAGAAAGATCTCTCAAATTAACAAACTGAATCTTGTCAGAGGACTCCCTAATCTGAAATTCCAATCAGATGCTCTTTGTGAAGCATGTCAGAAGGGCAAGTTCTCCAAACCTGCATTCAAGTCTAAGAATGTTGTTTCTACCTCAAGGCCATTAGAACTCTTGCACATTGATCTGTTTGGCCCAGTCAAAACAGCATCTGTCAGAGGAAAGAAATATGGATTAGTCATCGTAGATGATTATAGCCGCTGGACATGGGTAAAATTCTTAAAACACAAGGATGAGACTCATTCAGTGTTCTTTGATTTCTGCATTCAGATTCAATCTGAAAAAGAGTGTAAAATCATAAAGGTCAGAAGTGATCATGGTGGTGAATTTGAGAACAAATCCTTTGAAGAATTCTTCAAAGAAAATGGTATTGCCCATGATTTCTCTTGTCCTAGAACTCCACAGCAAAATGGGGTTGTAGAACGAAAGAATAGGACTCTTCAAGAAATGGCCAGAACCATGATCAATGAAACCAATATGGCTAAGCATTTCTGGGCAGAAGCAATAAACACTGCATGTTATATTCAGAATAGAATCTCTATCAGACCTATTCTAAATAAGACTCCCTATGAATTGTGGAAGAATAGAAAGCCCAACATTTCATATTTCCATCCTTTTGGATGTGTATGCTTTATTCTGAACACTAAAGATCATCTTGGTAAGTTTGATTCCAAAGCTCAAAAGTGTTTCCTTCTTGGATATTCTGAACGCTCAAAAGGCTACAGGGTATACAATACTGAAACATTGGTTGTAGAAGAATCAATCAATATCAGGTTTGATGATAAGCTTGGTTCTGAAAAACCAAAGCAAGTTGATAATTTTGCAGGTTGTGATATTGACATATCAGAAGTTGTTGAGCCAAGAAGCAACGCATCAGAAGCAGAGCTTCTCAGAAGCAAAGAATCTGAAGATCAAGTAGCAGCTTCTCTGGAGGATCTAAGTATTTCTGAAGAACCATCTGTCAGAAGATCATCCAGACTCATCTCTGATCATTCAGAAGATGTCATTCTTGGAAAGAAGGATGATCCAATCAGAACAAGAGCATTCCTTAGGAACAATGCAGACTGTCAATTAGGTCTTGTATCTTTGATCGAGCCAACTTCTGTTGATCATGCTCTAGAAGATCCAGACTGGATAATTGCTATGCAAGAAGAACTAAATCAGTTTACAAGGAATGATGTTTGGGATCTTGTTCCTAGACCAGATGGATTCAACATAATTGGTACAAAATGGGTCTTCAGAAACAAGCTCAGAATGAAAAGATGAGAAAGTCTTACGTATGAGTATCCTTTGATATGAAATTTTTTTTTGTGTTAAGAAGTTCTGATAGAAATCAATTAGAAATTGTGATTCAGTTATTACTAACGTTTCAGTGTCTAAGTTGATTCAGAATCTCTCTTCAAAGCAAAACAGCTGTAACTGGCTATCCAGATGGTAAACACGTGTTCACTATTCCTGGACAAGCGTGCGTGCAGTTGAGGGGACGTCTTCTTAGGTAACTGTGCAAATCACGTCTTTTGTCATTATTATCTCTCCTCATGTCACGTAACATTAAATGCTTTTCATCATTTACTCTCTTTTCAGTTTTCTTTTTATACTCTTCAAACGTTTCTTTTCCCTCTCATATTTCTCTCTCTCTGCATTCGGTTTCTTTTTCATCTCTCTCTTTTCATATCATAAACCCTAGCTATTTCCATTATTTGAAAGTTCATCATGAATCCATCGTCAGGCTCTGGAAATCAAGACAATAATAAGAAACAAAAGAGAAAGGCATCTGCTGAACCTGAAATCAAACCTAAAAGAGTTAGGATCTCCTATGATCCTCTCAAAATATATCAACCCCTTGACGATTCTCGTCAATCACCTCCCTCTTCAAAGACCTCCACCACCTCTTCCTCCTCATTCATCCTCTCGGAACCACCTTCTTCACCATCTGATATCTCCTCTCCTTTAACCCTTCCCTCAGATATTTCTTCATCCCTCTCATACCCTTTTCCCACCAGAACACCTAATCCCTATAGTGTTGTTCTTCCCGACTCAAGGATCACTGTCAACCCTCCAACCCCTACCACTCAAACATATCTGGAGTTCTTACATGCTGATGTAAGTGGCTGGTTGGAGATTCTTGGTGCTGCTCACCTTAATCATCTGGATGAGTATGCTACAAACAACCTCTGGAATACCTTTCGTCAGGATCTTCTGGAGAAGGCTACAGACACTCAGAGAAGGATTATGTCTGAAGCTCCTGGTGTTCGTGGTCTCCGGTTGGAAGTTGGTGAGAGCAGCCACCACTGTCTCATCAGGAACAGAAGAGTTCTTGAAGAGAAGATACCTGCAGATGAGTTGGAAGAAGAAAATCTCTGCAGAGATATCGTGGTGTGGAAACCCCGGCCTTCTGTGCTCTGGTTTCCTGTGCTGACTGGAGATTTTCAGTGGCTGTTCAACTGGTTCAGAATGAACCCTTCTGAAAATGCACCTCACATGGTCTTTCCAGTAGTGGTTTATCGTGCTGAAGTTGCTGGTCCTACTCCTCCAACAAACCTTGCAGCTATTCTTCAAGCATTGGAAGATGGAACTTCTGAGCTGCCTGAACCAGAATATGCTAAGGCTCTTCCTGAGCCAGACTCAGATGAGGAAATGGGAGATGCACAAGCTGAAGATCTTCCAGAAGATCACTCTGCTGAGATTGCTGTCCCTCTGGGCAGAAATACTGGTGCCTCTTCTTCGGGTGAAACCTCAGCTCTGATGGAGACCTTGGAAACTCTTCATCAGAATCAAGATATGCTGGCTTCTCGTTTGGATGCGCAAGAAGCAGCCAATGCTGAGTTTCGTTCCTTCATGACAAGGCAAGCTGCAAGCACTGACGGGATTCATGCTGTTCTGGCGCGGATTTTGCGTAGGCTAGGATCTTAGTCTTTTGGTCTTTGTAGTTTCCTTTCCTTGTTGCATCTGTTTTCCTGCATTCCCGTCTTGTAAATCTTTTGATTATCAATAAAAAAATTTCTTTGTGTTTTACATTCCAGTAAATGTTTCTTTTGTCGTTTTATACATCTGAATCTTTTTATATATATTCTTTTTGATGTTATGACAAAAAGGGGGAGAAAGATAAATGATAAATGATTTGATTTAAATCTATCAGTTGCTGGGTAAAGGCTCCCACACATTCACTAACAAGAACTGCAAGTTCTATATGGTTTAAGTGTTTTGCAGGTACAAAGAAGTGAAGTGAATCTTCAAAGCAAACACTAGAAGCAAAACCATTGAAACTGAAGCAAGCTGAGTGCTGTCAAGCTTCAGAGATCAGAAGCAAGAAAGAAGAATGAATCAGAAGCACTGATAATAGAATTTGAATATCATTGTCTATCCTGTTCTGACAAAATTCTATTTGCCCTGATGCACATAATGTTATGGCTCTGATACATTATTTGCTCTGATACATGTTTTTAGCCTAAAATGCTCTGATACATTTGGCTCTGATACATATCATGTATTTGAATATACATTTTATGTTCTAACTCGTTCATGCTGACTTTTGTCGTTTAGTTTTTGTTCTGTAACATTTCAGGATGTAGAGATGCTCAAATGATGCTCTGGTACATTCAACAATGTTCTGATACAAATCTAGCATGAAGTGATGTTAGTAGACATTCAAAGTTCTGAAGCTATCCGAGGGAAGCAGAAATCAGAAGATGTGAATGTTCTAAAAGATCCAGAAATTCAAGTTCTGAAGCTGTCCTGAATGGAAGCAGAAGTCAGAAGCTGTGAATGTTCTGAAGATCAAAGAAATTCAAGTTCTGAAGCTGTCCTGAATGGAAGCAGAAGTCAGAAGCTGTGAATGTTCTGAAGATCAAAGAAATTCAAGTTCTGAAGCTGTCCAATGGAAGCAGAAGTCAGAAGCTATGGATTCTCTGAAGGCAGAAGCTCATATGATCGTCTCTACCGAAATAATCAGGGAAGTCTTTTATTAAAGTTCTTCGAGTATTTATTTCAGGGGAAGATTATTTATCTCAGGGGGAGATTGTTAATCTCAGGGGGAGACATATTCATATGCTTATGCTATAGCTGTGTAATTTGTCTTTTGCCGTCTACTCTTTCTGATCGCAAATTCATATCATTTATATATGTTTTTGTCATCATCAAAAAGGGGGAGATTGTTAGAACAAGATTTGTTCTTATCAATTATCTTAGTTTTGATGATAACAATAATATGAATTTTGCTTAAGATAATATGGTACTCTAATCCAATGCAATTTCCCTTTCAGGAAATATATATAAAGAGTACGCATAATTCAGCGCTCAGAAGATGTGTCTCAAATGGTTCAGCATGCAACATCAGAACATGGTCTGGCAAGACATCAGAAGATGGTCGAAGCAGAATCAGAACATGGGTCTATGGAAGCATCAGAAGAACATGAGATCAGAAGCACTGAAGATCAGAAGATGGTATCACGCTCAGAAGCACTTCAAGGTCAGAAGATCAGAAGATGCTGTGCACCAAGCTGTTTGACTCTGATGATATTCAAACGTCGTATTCATAAACATCAGATCAGAAGGAAGTACACGTGGCAGACTACGCTGACTGACAAAAGGAACGTTAAAGCTACTAAAGGCTACGTCAGTAGACACAGCGTGAACAAGGCTCGAGGTAGTTGACAAAAGCGTATAACATTAAATGCAAAGCTGTACGGAACACGCAAAGCATTAAATGCATTCAACGGTCATCTTCTCAACGCCTATAAATATGAAGTTCTGATGAGAAGCAAGGTTAACGATTTCGCACCAATACAATTCAAATTAACTTGCTGAAACGCTGTTCAAATCTAAACTCAGAATCTTCATCTTCATCAAAGCTCACTACATTGCTGTTGTAATATCTTAGTGAGATTAAGCTTAAATTGTAAGAGAAATATCACAGTTGTGATTATCGCTTTTAAGAAGCATTTGTAAACTCTTGAATTGATTACATTAAGTTGTAAGGAACTAGAGTGATCAGTTGATCAGTATACTCTAGGAAGTCTTAGCAGTTAGCTGAGCAGGAAGTCTTGGCAGTTGGCTGAGCAGGAAGTCTTGGCAGTTGGCTGAGCAGAAAGTCTTAGGAGTGAACTAAGCCTAGAGTGATCGTGTTGATCAGTAGACTCTAGAAAAGTCTTAGGAGTGAACTAAGCAGTTGTTCCTGGAGTGATCAGGTTGTGATCAGAAGACTCTGGAAGACTTAGTTGCGGCTAAGTGGAAAACCATTGTAATCCGTGCGATTAGTGGATTAAATCCTCAGTTGAGGTAAATCATCTCTGCGGGGGTGGACTGGAGTAGCTTCGTTAACAGTGAACCAGGATAAAAATAATTGTGCATTTAATTTTTATCGCTCAAGATTTTAAGTCACACTTATTCAATCCCCCCCCTTTCTAAGTGTTTTTCTATCCTTCAAATGATCCTCATAGGTGCAGAAACAAGATGGTATGTTCATATTTCATTTATGATGCATGGAGAATAGAGTTTGAAGTTCAAGTGTACTTACCTCAAAAACGGCCAAACTGGGAATCGAATTCTGAATTAGAGGTGTTGCAGCTGCTTTGTAGTGATCTGGATAGCTTCACTGATGATTATTGAACATGTCTGGATGCTTGGAACCACCTGGATTCATCTGAGCATGACCATGGTACCCGATCTGCAGAAGCTTCAAGAGTGAATCGAATTTGATGATGGAGAGGTTACAAGTCATATGTGAGTGTTTGAATCATTCATATGAAGTATATGGAAGGTGTCAGAAGTGATAGTTTGGACAGAAATGAACTTGGGTGAGATTTGGCATGATAAGGCTCAATATGTGTTCATATGGAAGTGAGGTAGTGATTCTGAGATTTGAAGTGTTTTGGGGTGTATGAATGGATCAAGCACATCCCATATGATGTTTATGAGTTGTGGGAAGCATTACTTTGGCCAGAACTTCAAGGGTTCAGAGGTTGAGTTTTCTACCTCTTTGAAACTTAAGAAACTTGCAATTCAAGAAAGAAAGAGAAAACCTATCTTTTGTGAGGTTTTGGTGTGAATTTGAATGAAGTTTGGACCTCTATTTATAGGCCAAGAGTTCTGAACTCAGACCTTTGCAAGTTGATCAAGAAGTGATGATTTGGCTTATGAGATAAAAAGGAATCTTTTACATTTAATGCAAAATGGTTAAAGTAACTTAACCATGGTCATTCTTCCAAGCTTCTTATCCTCTTCCATTATGATCTTCAAATCAGAAAATATCTTCAATTATTGCATCTATGCATCATTATTTGGATCATTTGGCAAAATGGCTCATAACTTTGGCAAAATGACTTGAAATTTCAAGTGAAAAGTTCACTAATGTCAAAATTCAAAGCCATGGCTACACTCCATATTTTTTCATGCTCTTGGACATTTTGGAAATCTCATGTTACACACTTCAAAACCCTAGTTGAAAGTTTCTTCAAGACCTTTAAGGAAATGGGTGAAAAAGATCCATGAACTTTGAAGAAAATGAAGTTTTAAGTGAAGTTTTCAAAAGATACCAACTTTGAAGCTCCATATCTCTTAAATGGTTGATCTTTTGGAAAAAAATTATATGTGACAAAGTTGTTCATTGGATCAAAATCTACAACCTTCATGTTGGAAGTTTTTTTCAGTTTGTAGGTTAAGTTTTAAGAAATTCCCTTCCAAAGTTTGGAAAAAACCATTGAAAAACACTTAGAATTTTTCTAAGTATGGAAAGTCAAACTTTTGACTTTTTGATTCTTGATTGATTTTCTTGATTTTTATTGATCAAATGACTTCATATATCATATATTGATGATTCAAAACTTCAAAAGTCATGGTTGACCAAAATTCCCCAAATGTCAATGGTGATCTTGTACAGTTGACTTTTTCGGACGAATCGCGTTTCTGGAGATTTCAAATGAACCAAGCTATCCTCACCAAATGAATGGTATGAATGGATCATATTGAAGCATTAGAGGATATTGAGCCATGGTTTAAGTTGTGGCACCATGTCCTGATTAAAAAGTCAGTTGTTCAGTGAATTAGGTCAAAAACCTTAATTGTCGACCTGATGAAATTGATGACTGTGGATCTTGAATTGAGATGCAATTTCCATTGGATGTTGTCATAGGGATTATTTGAAGATGATTGAGACCCTTGATTGACTTCCTGGGGATTTTTAGGGTTTCCCAAATGTGATCCCTAATTTTAGTCCCTGATAGTTCAAAACCCTAATTCTGATGATTTGAAATTTCACTGTTGATCAATCCTTGTGTAGGAGATGTCTTGAGCCAATTGATTAGGTCAAAATGATGCACTTGGGGTCTTGAGGTCATGTCCCAAGTCATTAGGTCAAATCTTGAGCGAAAGTCAAGAGTATGCTATCTTCAGTCAAAACCCTAATCTGGTTGGTTCAGAGTCCCTGAGCTTGTTGAAATGAATCTCTGAGAACCAAATGTTGATTGTTGATGAAGATGATTCATTTGAAATGAAGGGAGAACAAAACCCTAGTTGATTGTTGCTTGTACTGATGAGTGATTTCTTGATTAAACCCTGCTGAGCACAAATAGCAAACACAAACTATGCAATTTGTTAGAGATGCAAATGATGCATATGCACATGATATGAGGTGGTATCTTAGGTCAAAAATTGGGGTATGACACCATGATGTAGATCTTTATTGCTTGTGTTCAATGCATCTTTGATGCTATATTGGTGCTATTTGATGGTGATTTGATGGAAAATTCGTGCTACAATTGATGTGTGATCATAAGGTGTTTGTATATTTGTTCAAATCAAGTTTCATGCCATTAAATGTTGTTTTTGCTGAAATTTACACTGATGAAATCGATTTCCTTCAGGCTGAAATCGATTTCCTGCTGAACGTAACTTGTTTTTTTTTAAAACTGCACTATGGAAATCGATTTCCCCTGCATGAAATCGATTTGCTGCTGGCAGAATGTGGTTTTTTGCCTTTTTTATGCTTGTTTTGGTTTCCTACTTCCTCCACTTCATTAATATCATTGGATCTAGGATGTTGATAGGTTTGAAAGAACCAAATCCATAATATTAGATGAATGATATTAATGATAGTGTGAGTTGATTATCTCTATGCATTTTATCTTCTTCTTCTCCTTTTTTCTTTTGATCGATGAAAGTCTTAAAACTTTGAGAATTCTTATGGATTCTTAGTAAAGACTAGATCGTTACCTATTTTCTTTTCGTGCGGTATTGCTTTCGGAGAATGATCTACATATCATTTCTCTCGCATGCATTAGCACATAAAGTTTTGACCGGCCTCGTTGAAGGGGGATTTCTACATAAATCACTTGGCGATCTGCTTAACATAGCGCAATATTTCGTGTCCCGAATAAAAAATATCAAATACGGAAGAGAATTGTATGCGATTGATTTAAGACTTATGGAGGTTTATCGTGTAGTCGCTATGATTTTATCAAGCTTCTGATAATTGTCCATTGAATTTAAATCTGAGTACATCCTTCACTCACCATCGATCTTAATTACTAACTTTGATAACATACTTGACAAGTTTCAAGATGGTTATCTTTAACATCTAACAACTAACTTTAACTTCCGCACTTTTATTATATTGCTCTTTATATTTTGCTTTATGCTCTACTTTATCATTTCATCATATTTACATTCCGCCATTTTTTCTTTGTCCATTGGGACGTTTATATTCCGCTATTTTCTCTTTGTCCACTTGGACACTATGTTTATGCTTCCGCTATTTTCTTTTTGTCCACTTGGACCATACTTTACTTTTATGCTAAAACACTAATAATCAACCAAAATCTAAAAAGCACATAAGGCTTTCTTTGGACTATTGGTTACTATCCCTAGCATTTTCGAGATTTGGACTTATGGACTTAGTGCCTCTGGACCCTTGTTCTGTTGTTACTCTGCTGTTGTTCTGTCTGTCTAGCATTGGATTGTTGTCTGTTTGTCTATGCAGGTATTTCCTTGAAAGCCCTTGATGGTTAATTCCAAGGCATTGATATAAGGATTTTACCCGAAAACAGCTATTACTCTGCCCGATTTTTGTCAGAATCTTAATGTGCTTAATGCAAAGTGGTGCTAAGATAATAAGTTCATCTGGATCCCCAAGTGTTAATATGTTGGTATTGATAAGTCCAAAGGATGGGAAATCTACCTTGACTCATAATGTCAAGTGTTGGCTTCTTATTCGGTTAGACCGTTTCTTTCCTTAGCTTTTATTTTACGCAATAGGATAGCCTCTTCATCTCCTCCCACTTCTTAAATTTTCAAAATCTTCTCCCTTTTTCAAAAATCTTCTTATGTTTGCAACCTTTTTAAAACTCTTTCTTTAAAAATATCTTTTTCCCTTAGTGGCTTTTTCTTCAAAGTTTAGACACCGTTAATTGTCGAAACGAGTGCTTATACCCCACGAGTTTGAAATTGATTGATAAAATGAGATCTTTTCCGCGTGAGAGAGCTAGCGGCATACTCGTCGTTTTTATCCGAGTTGGAGCCCTTCTTTCATTTGCGATTTAAAGAACTCGTTTGTTCTCATGCTCAAGATCAATGGCTGAGTATTTCTCTCCGACGATGATAAAGTGTTTATTTGTTTTTAAAACTGTTTTCCCTTTAAAGCGGAACTACATTAGCTCTGACTTCTCCATTGCACCGAGGAGGTATGTAGGCCCAAGGCTTAACGCTTTTCCGAGATTATTTTTAAAAAAATAAAATAAAACAAACATTTTTTTAGCACACACGACACAGATTTTCAAAAAGGTTCCTATGGAGTACCACAGATATGAGGGGTGCTTAAAACCTTCCCCTCATATAATCAACACCCGTACCTGGGATCTCTTTCTTGTTTTAAAAACAAAACTTTGGGTTTTTCGTTCTTTTCCCTTTTCCTTTGAAAAAATAAAGCGCGGTGGCGATTTCAAACGGAATAGTGATTCGAGTCAATCCCATGGCTTCGATATCGGATTTTCCCCGCTACAGAAAAATGGCGACTTCACTGGGGACCCAGTTTTAAGTGTGTTAAGCCTATTTTTGTTTACCTGTGTGTTTATCTGTATATATTGTGGTGTGCTTTGTTTGTTTATTTTATTTTCTTTTTTCTTTTGGTGCTCGATGGTTCCTCTGTGATGAGACAAAGTTCTAACCCGAACTTTGGTGAGTAACTTGAGATAGGAGGTGGTAAGACCAATAGTCGCATGTCAGGAGCAATCCTTACCATGAGCGTCATATGGTGGAACCCCAATCAGTGGAGGCCTCATGGAAGGTAGTAGAGGTTGTTACGAACCATCGTGATAACGCTATTACTTTCAATAGTGAGTGTCCGTAGAAGCTGAATGGCCTAGAACCTTTTAACCAATCTAAGCCTTTTTAGGATGTAGTGCAGAAACAAGATCAAGTACCAATTTGAGCTTGTTGTCATGCGATACTACGTTCAGACGAGGTCTTTTTAGGCATATTATTGGCGCCCATGAGCAATTATGCGTGCCGGTAATATCCGATAGAAGATTGAAAACTCCGGGAACCTTTGTAGAACCCGACTGGCAGGTACAAAACTCCTTAGATCACGCCTTGTGGGAAGGGTAGACCCATGGCTCCATGCTCATGACGTCAAACCTAAGAACCTAGACTGTTTGATTTTATGTGATTTGCTGTGATCTTGTGTACTCTTGATTGTGGTTGATGCATAAACCATGCATTCATGCATTCATAAAAATGACATTCACAAATGGTTTTCAAGGAACTTAGAGACATTTTTTGTAAACATCACAGGTACCATGGATCAAAAGAGAAGCATCAAGAAGTACACTTTCCGGAATTCAAGTGCAAAGGAATTGAAAGAGCTAGCAACATTGGTTCCTAATCTTGACAACTTCAAAAGCTGTTATGGGAAATTGATCTCTATCTTGAAGACCAAAGTGGAAAAGGGGATTCTTGAGACTCTTGTGCAGTTTTATGACCCGGTTTATCATTGTTTCACCTTTCCTGATTATCAGCTTATGCCCACTTTGGAGGAGTATTCATATTGGATTGGTTTGCCAGTTACGAATGACATACCGTTTAGTGGTCTAGAGAAGGAGCCTCAGGTTGATGAGATAGCAGAGCTTCTTCAGTTGAAAATATCAGATGTGAAAGCAAACATGACTAAAAAAGGAGGAATTTGGGGGTTGACTTCTAAGTTCTTGATTGGAAAGGCTTCTATGTTGGCTAGTAAAGGAAGTATGATTGCTTTTGAGACATTTCTGGCCTTGCTCATCTATGGTTTGATACTCTTTCCCAACATTGACAACTTTATCGATGTTAATGCTATTCGGATCTTCATGATTGGGAATCTCGTTCCTACTTTGCTTGGGGATACTTATCATTCCATTCACCATAGGAATGATAAGAAAGGTGGACTTATCAACTGTTGCACTCCTTTGCTCTATAAGTGGTTCATTTCGCACTTACCTCAAGCTAAGAGTTTCTTGAACAATCCTGATGGTCTCTCATGGTCTCAGAAGATCATGCCTCTTACTAATGGGAATATCCATTGGTACAATCCTGCTTATGACATTGGTGAGATTATTGATAGTTGTGGAGAATTCCCTAATGTACCTCTTCTTGGTATACAAGGAGGAATTACCTACAACCCCATTCTTGCAAGGCGTCAATTTTGTTACCCCATGAAGGAGCGACCCGCTAGTATTCTGGTGTCAGGAATCTTCTATCTTAATCAAGATGGAAATTCGGATATGAGAAATCGGTTTGTGCGTGCTTGGCACCATGTTGATAGGAAGAGACATTTGGGGACGAAACAATGTGTTGCTCTCAAAGACTATACTGATTGGGTTCAAGCTAGAGCTCATACTTTTCAGATGCCTTATTTACTTGAGGAGCCTTCTCTACTCATTACTCCACCTTTGTCTTCCACTATTCCTGTTGAAAGTAGCGAGGAGCATCTAGAGCTCGTGGCTAAGATGAGAATGGAAAGAGATGCTTGGGAGAAGAAGTTTCATGCTTCGGAAATGGAGAATAAAGAATTGAAGATACACTTGAAAGAGAAAGATGAAATGCTTGATATCCAAGATGGTTGGTTGATGGAAAAGGATGATCAGATTCGTCATCAAGAAGAGTTGCTTCAACAACATGGTGAAAAGAGAAAGAGACAACAAGAAGATTCATTTGCATGGAAGGAAGTTGCTGATAAGTTGATGGTCGAGAATGCTCATTTGAAGGCCTTTTATGAAGATGAGTTGGAGAAGCTCCGTAGAAAGCTGCAGAAAGGAGTTGGATCTTCGTCAGAAGTGTTCCCTTCTAGTTTTTAGCTTTTCCATTGCTTTGTAATTTTGGATCTTTGAATCCTTTTGTAAGCTTCTCTATTATTAATGAAGAATTTTATTTTGTTGTTTTTGCTAATGTTTACAATTAATGTCTTAAAGTTCCTTGAAAACAAATAAAAATAAAAATCATTTGCATTGCATTTCATGCATCATTCTGCATTTTTGGTCTTGCTTCCGAGAGTATTCCCGAGGTCTTATTCAGTGTTCTTCATACAGAATCAAGTTGTCTCACCGGTATAACACTCGAGCTAACTGCAAGAAGAAGATGGAAGGTCTTGAACAAGAGAATCGTGAGCTACGTGAAGAGGTTGTTACTTTGAGATCTGGTGTGGATCGTCTCACTGCTCTAGTTGAGACATTGATGGCTGCTCAGACTCAGAATCAGAATTAGGTTCCTCCTCCCAATGCCCAAGCTCAGGGTCAGACCACTGTGATTTCTGAAATTGCTACTACAACAATTCCTGATGTTCCTGCTGGTGCTACTCAGCAACGTATGCCTAATGGATATCCCTGGGGCATGCCTGAAGGTTATTTTTCTGTTCCTGAGATGACTCGTCCGTTGACTCCTGTTATGGTCAACATATCTCCTATTGTTCATACTGGTCCTTTTGTCCCAGAGCCCATTTATGATGCAGCTCCAAGTGAAATTCATGACAGAATGGATGGTTTCCAAGATCAGTTTGAAGAACTGCAGAAAGAAATGAAAGCTCTCCGTGGGAAAGAACTGTTTGGAAAGAATGTGCATGATCTCTGCCTTGTTCCCAATGTGAAAGTACCTGCTAAGTTCAAGCTGCCTAAATTTGAGAAGTATAAAGGAAATTCTTGTCCTCAGGCACATCTGGTGATGTATGTAAGGAAGATGTCCACTCACACTGATGATCAACGTCTGTTGATTCATTATTTCTAAGACAGATTGACTGGAGCTGCTTCTAAGTGGTATATGGGCCTTGATAGCACCCATATTCGCACTTTTAATGACTTGGCTGAAGCGTTTGTGAAGCAATACAAGTATAATGTGGACATGGCTCCTGATAGGGATCAATTACGAGCTATGATGCAGAAAGATAAAGAATCCTTCAAGGAATATGCTCAGAGATGGCATGAGGTTTCCGCCCTAGTACTTCCTCCGATGGAAGAAAAAGAGATGACTAAGATTTTTCTGAAGACTCTTGGTCCGTTTTACTATGAGAAAATGATTGCAAGTGCTCCTTTAGACTTCACCGAAATGGTGGGTATGGGTGTCAGGTTGGAATAAGTTGTGCGAGAAGGCCGTCTGGTTCGGAATGACAATTCGTCTAGTGGTGCGAAGAAGTATGGTTCTTCATTCCAGAAGAAGAAGGAATCAGATGCTAATGCTATTTCTCATGGGAGGAATAGTCGATTCAGGAACCAATCTCAACAAGTGGCGTCAGTGACTCCTGTTGTAAATTCAGTGCCTGTAGCTCCTGTTAATCAACAACCAGCAAGGCGGAATCCGTATCCTCGAGTTAATATTGATCC
This sequence comes from Vicia villosa, assembly GCF_029867415.1. Lineage (NCBI taxonomy): Eukaryota > Viridiplantae > Streptophyta > Magnoliopsida > Fabales > Fabaceae > Vicia > Vicia villosa. The sequence continues at coordinate 71,921,162 of NC_081183.1, forward strand.
TATCCCCATGACATACACTGAATTGTATCCTGCACTAATTCATAAGAAGTTGGTTCAACCAAGGTCACCACCTCCTGTTCCAGAGAAACTCCCTTGGTGGTATAAAGCTGATGCCACTTGTGCTTTTCATCAGAATGCTCCTGGGCATGATTTGGAAAACTGTTGGTCCCTGAAGAATGAAGTTCATAGATTGGTTCGTTTTGGAATGCTCTCTTTCCGTGATATTGGCCCTAATGTGAAGAACAATCCACTGCCGACTCATGAAGCGTCTGCTGTGAATATGGTGCATGGATGCCCTGGGAAGTATAAGATTTATCGTGTGGAACACATCAGAGGATCATTGGTAGAGATGCATGCCACTCTGTGTGAGTATATTCATTATGAGCATAATCATGCTGCTTGTAGGATTTGTTCAGTTAATCCTCGAGGGTGTTACATTGTGAGGAGAGACTTACAAGAGATGATAGATCAAAGGCTCATTGAGATTCTGAGGGATAGAGATGAAGATGATGTCAATGTGATTGAACCATTCTTTGAAATCCCAGAATGTGTAGAGATTGATTATTATGGCAAAGCTGCTGTGGAACCTCTTGTGATATGTTTGCCTGGATCTGTACCTTATAGTTCTGATAAAGCTATACCTTACAGATACAATGCCACCATGCTGGAAGCTGGGAAAGAAATCGAGATTAAGCCTCTGTCTTCTGTTGAGAATATAGCAGATGTTAGTAGAGTGACTAGAAGTGGACGAGTTTTTACTCAACCCCAAACAGTTGTGGATGTCCAGAGGAATCCTACTCAAGTGCCTGTGAACAATAATGATGCGACAAGAGTTATTGAAGGGTCGTCTTCAGGAAAGGAGATGGATGAGATTTTGAAGCTTATCAAGATGAGTGATTATAAGATTGTGGATCAGTTACATCGCACTCCGTACAAGATCTCTATAATGGAGCTGCTGACGAGTTCTCATGCTCATAGGGATTCTTTGATGAAGATACTTGATCAAGCCTTTATGGATCATGATGTGACGCTGGATCAGTGTAATGGGGTTGTGAGTAATATTACTGCATGTAACAATTTGAGTTTCAGTGATGAAGATTTGCCTGAGGAAGGGAGAAATCATTATTTGGCTTTGCACATCTTTGTCAATTGCAAAGAGGACTCAATGTCCAATGTGTTGATCGATACTGGTTCATCTCTGAATGTCATGCCAAAATCCACTCTTGCCAAGTTGTCTTATGGTGGCACACCAATGAGATTTAGCAATGTGATTGTCAAGGCTTTTGATGGATCGAAGAAATCAGTGGTTGGAGAGGTTGATTTGCCTATTGGTATTGGACCGTTTGTCTTCAAGATTACTTTTCAAGTGATGGACATTTTCCCTGCATATAGTTGCTTATTGGGATGCCCATGGATCCATGAGGCTAGGGCAGTCACTTCGACTCTTCACCAAAAGTTGAAATTCGTGAAAGATGGAAAGATGGTCGTTGTGAATGGAGAACAAGCTTTGCTGATTAGTCATCTCTCTTCGTTCCGTACCATAGAGGCTGATGAAGTAGTCATTGGAACTGCATTCCAAGCCCTGTCTGTTAATGATGAATTCAAAAAGGATGAAGCTTCCATTGCCTCCTTCAAACACACTCAGCTGGTGGTTCAGAATGGACATTCAGGAGTCTGGGGACAAGTGGTGAGTCTGCAAGAGAACGAGAATAGAGCTGGTCTGGGATTTTCTGCCTCAGACAAGTCTGTGATAAAGCCTGAATCTGCTTTTCGTCCTTATCAGGAAATGTTTCATAGTGCTGGGTTTCTACACCCGACTCTTCCAGAGGTGGACGCTATCGCTGAAGATGAATCAGAGCCACAAGTGCCAAACTTTGAGACCCATGGAAAGATGATTAAGAACTGGATCACTATTGACATTCCTGAGTGTATTCATGCTTCAAAGTAATTTGCTTTTATGTTTTTCAAAATCCTTTCATTCTGCCCAAGATGAAAGTGAAGTTGTTGGGGTTGTTTTCTGTTTTTTTTAAACATTAAAATCATCAATAAAAGTCATTTTGCTTCTGCATATACATGCTTTTTATCTTTTTGCTTTTTTCTGGAAAGTAGTAACACAAAAAACCTTAAAAAATGTTTTCATTCTTTTCCATAATATGCACTATTACATGTTTGCATATATCTTTCCTTTTCCTGAAATAATAATCATTTGTGCAGATTAATCAATAAAACCGTTGAAAGTAATAACCCTGCACCCTCTCCTAACTTCGAGTGTCCTGTGTATGAGGCAGAAGAAGAGAGTGATGAATGTATTCCTGATGAGATTTTCCGACTGCTTGAGCACGAGGAAGACACCATTCAGCCGTATAAAGAGCCATTGGAAGTCATCAACTTGGGTTCTGAAGAAGATAAAAAGGAAGTCAAGATTGGGGCACTGCTTGGTCAAGATGTTAAGAAGAGGATGGTGGAGCTTCTTAAAGAGTATGTTGACATTTTTGCGTGGTCCTACCAAGACATGCCTGGGTTGGACATAGATATTGTGGAGCATCGTTTACCGTTGAAACCAGAATTTCCTCCTATCAAGCAAAAGTTAAGAAGGAGTCATCCTGATATGGCGGAGAAGATTAAGAATGAGGTCTTGAAGCAGATTGACGCAGGTTTCCTTGTTACTTCTGTATATCCTCAATGGATTGCCAATATTGTGCCTGTTCCGAAGAAAGACGGAATAGTTCGCATGTGTGTTGATTATAGAGATTTGAACAAAGCCAGTCCCAAAGATGATTTTCCTCTACCTCAAATTGATATGTTGGTAGATAGCACGGCAAAGTTTGAGGTTTTCTCCTTTATGGATGGTTTTTCAGGATACAACCAGATTAAGATGGCACCTGAAGACATGGAAAAGACAACCTTTATTACGCCATGGGGGACATTCTGTTACAAAGTGATGCCTTTTGGGTTGAAGAATGCTGGCGCGACATATCAGAGGGCCATGACCACTCTTTTCCATGATATGATGCACAAAGAAATTGAGGTTTATGTGGATGATATGATTGCCAAGTCTCAGTCAGAGGAGGGGCACATGGAAGATCTTTTAAAGTTGTTTCAGCGTTTGAGAAAGTATCATCTCCGCTTAAATCCAAACAAATGCACTTTTGGTGTCCGTTCCGGAAAATTATTGGGTTTCATTGTCAGTCAGAAGGGAATTGAAGTGGATCCTGATAAAGTTAAAGCAATTCAGGAAATGCCAGCACCAAAGACTGAGAAACAAGTGAGAGGTTTCCTCGGACGTTTGAATTATATCTCCAGGTTCATCTCCAATATGACTGCTACCTGTGAGCCAATCTTCAATTTGTTAAAGAAAAATCAGGGATGTGTGTGGAATGAAGATTGTCAAAATCAAGTATATCTGCTTGAACCTCCCATTTTGCTCCCTCCAGCTGAGGGAAGACCTCTGATTATGTACCTCACAGTGCTTGAAAATTTAATGGGATATGTGTTGGGTCAACATGACGAGTCTGGTCGAAAAGAGTACGCAATATACTACCTTAGCAAAAAGTTTACCGAGTGTGAAACAAGATACTCGCTGCTTGAGAAAACTTGTTGTGCTTTGGTGTGGGCTGCTCGCCGACTGAGACAGTATATGTTGAACCACACCACCCTATTGATTTCCAAAATGGATCCAATTAAGTATGTATTTGAGAAACCTGCATTAACCGGAAGGATTGCTTGCTGGCAAATGTTGTTATCAGAATATGATATTGAATATTGAGCTCAGAAAGCTGTGAAAGGAAGTGTGTTGGCAGAGTACCTCGCTCACCAACCAATTGATGATCGTCAATCTATCAGAATGGACTTCCCAGATGAAGATATAATGTATTCGAGAGCTCAAGATTGGGATGAACCGTTGCCAGAAGAAGGGTCAGATCCTGAATCCAAATGGGGTTTAATTTTTGATGGAGCTTCTAATGTTCATGGCCATGGAATTGGCGCCATTATTGTCACTCCGCATGGATCACATGTACCTTTCACTGCAAGGATATGTTTTGATTATACAAATAATATTGCTGAGTATGAAGCTTGCATCATGGGACTTGAAGAGGCCATTAATCTGAGAATTAAGATTCTTGATGTTTATGGAGATTTTGCGCATGTGATTAATCAGATTAAAGGAGAATGGGAAACTCGCCATCCTGGCTTGATCCCTTACAAAGATTACGCCAGAAGGCTGTTGACGTTCTTTAACAAAGTTGAATTCCACCACATCCCTCGAGATGAGAATCAGATGGCTGATGCTTTATCCACATTGTCTTCCATGTACAAAGTGAATTTCCATAATGAGAAGCCTCAGATTACAATCAGGCGTCTTGATAGACCTGCTCATGTATTTGCCGTTGAGGAATCAACAGATGAAAAGCCTTGGTATTCCGATATTAAGCACTTCCTTCAGACTCAAGAGTACCCACTTGGGGCATCAAATAAGGATAAGAAAACTTTGAGGAGATTGGCTGGCAGTTTCTTCATCAATGTTGATGTTTTGTATAAAAGGAATTATGACATGGTTTTGCTCAGATGCGTGGATAGACACGAAGCAGACATGTTGATGCATGAAATCCATGAAGGTTCTTTCGGTACTCATGCCAATGGACATTCGATGGCTAAAAAGATGCTTAGAGCAGGTTACTATTGGCTGACAATGGAATCTGATTGCTACAAGTTTGTAAAGAAGTGTCACAAATGTCAAGTATATGCTGACAAGATTCATGTGCCTCCGACACTTCTCAATGTTATTTCTTCCCCATGGCCTTTTTCTATGTGGGGTATTGATATGATTGGCATGATTGAACCCAAGGCTTCGAACGGACATCGATTCATCTTGGTAGCAATTGATTATTTTACCAAGTGGGTAGAAGCTGCTTCATATGCTAATGTGATAAAGCAAGTTGTAGTCAGATTTATCAAGAACAACATCATCTGCAGATATGGTGTACCGAGCAAAATCATTACTGATAATGGCTCAAATCTGAATAACAGTATGATGAGAGAACTGTGTGAAAGTTTCAAGATTGAACACCACAATTCTTCGCCTTATAGGCCAAAGATGAATGGAGCTGTTGAAGCAGCAAATAAGAATATTAAGAAGATTGTGCAAAAGATGGTTGTTACGTACAAGGACTGGCATGATATGCTCCCATTTGCTTTGCATGGGTACCGTACATCTGTTCGTACTTCAACTGGGGCAACCCCCTTTTCTTTGGTTTATGGTATGGAAGCAGTGCTCCCTATTGAGGTTGAGATTCCATCATTGAGAGTTTTAATGGAAACCAAGTTATCCGAGGCTGAGTGGTGTCAGAGCAGGTTTGATCAATTGAATTTGATAGAAGAAAAAAGAATGACGGCGTTATGCCATGGTCAGTTGTACCAGAAAAGAATGAAGAAAGCTTTTGATAAGAAGGTTCGACCTCGTGTATTCAGAGAAGGCGACCTCGTGCTCAAAAGGATCTTGTCTTTCACCTCCGATTCAAGGGGCAAGTGGACTCCTAATTTTGAAGGACCATATGTTGTTAAGAAAGCCTTCTCTGGCGGTGCATTAATTCTTGCAACTATGGATGGAGAAGAGCTCCCACGTCCCGTGAATGCTGATGTAGTCAAGAAATACTTCGCCTAAAAATAATAATAGAACAGCTCGCTAAGTTGAAAACCCGAAAGGGCGGCTTAGGCAAAAAAGAGCGTCTCGGTGGATTGAAAACCCGAAAGGGCGATCCAGGCAAAAATTAGAGACGTAAACAGAATAAAATACCCGGTGGACTGAAAACCCGAAAGGGCGGTCCAGGCAAAAGTTAGGGATTCATGGCAAATAACTACATCAGACAAGACTTGATCATCAGCAGTCATCTGTTTAACATAAAGAAGTTCAACACATTTCAACGGAAGCCTTTGCTCAGGAATTCCAAGTTGAGAGAGAGGATGGGGTCATTACATTTCAATGTACCTTTTCCACAAAATTACCACTTTCCAAACTTTGTATTAATCCATGGGGTCTTGCCTTTTGCAGGCTACCACTCTATTAAAAAAGTTTGAGCCTTTGCCCGTTATTTGCAATCTTATTTCTTTCATGTCTCTCAAAATGTCATTTATTGTTGATAGTAATTTTTGAAACAAAGAGAAAATTGATTTCAACAAAATCTTTTTGAAAAATATAAAAGAAGTCTTACTTTGATTCATGAGTGCATTATAAGGAATGGATATGTTGATGTATTCATATGCAAAAGAAGAAGAATGTGTTCCACTCAATGCACCTTTGGCCTGGTTCGAATATGATGTAAAACTCAGCTATTTTGTTCTCTCAGCTCCGATGTTCCCCTGGTGTTGGGCAGCATTTATTCTGAAGCCATCAAAAGATTGTTATAGCAGTTTCTGCTCTGGTCTTCAGCTTGAGACATGCTTGATTATGTTATTTTCGTACTCCATCTCTTGAGTTAATTCTTGTGCTAAGTTTTGGCAGCATATGCATCATTAACATGCATCAAAAACAGTCATACATTCACATTTGCTATCATGAAGTTTACTGTCAAACAGATTGCTCTTTCATTTAGAGTGTCTTAAGCAGAAAAAGCTCACTTTCCTTGAAAATCCCCACTGAATTTGTTTCTAGGTGGATAATATGTTTCAGTTATTCTGTTCAAGATGTCTACGAATAGAAGACTAGTGAGTTTCTCCCTCATTTAGTCTAGTCTTTTTGGCAGCTTCTTCCCATTTGGTCATGGATTGAATTTTTAGTTGCTGGATGATGAATGTTGAGATTATGCATTTGTGTTTGCATCCTCAAATCATAAAAAAAGTATTATTGATTGCTCTTCACCATCATTGGTAAATAGGGGCATCTCTTCATACCTTCAGTGGAACATTGGTATGTGTTATCGTCAGTGGTACGATGATATATCTCTTTCATCGTCAGTGGTACGTTGATGAATCATCTCTTTTTATATCATCAGTGGTACGGTGGTATATCTCTTCATACCTTCAATGGAACGTTGGTATGTGTTATCGTCAGTGGTACGGCGGTATATCTCTTTCATCGTCAGTGGTACGTCGATGAATCATCTCTTTTTATATCATCAGTGGTACGGTGGTATATCTCTTCATACCTTCAGTGGAATGTTGGTATGTGTTATCGTCAGTGGTACGGCGGTATATCTCTTTCATCGTCAGTGGTACGTCGATGAATCATCTCTTTTTATATCATCAGTGGTACGGTGGTATATCTCTTCATACCTTCAGTGGAATGTTGGTATGTGTTATCGTCAGTGGTACGGCGGTATATCTCTTTCATCGTCAGTGGTACGTTGATGAATCATCTCTTTTTATATCATCAGTGGTACGGTGGTATATCTCTTCATACCTTCAGTGGAACATTGGTATGTGTTATCGTCAGTGGTACGGCGGTATATCTCTTTCATCGTCAGTGGTACGTCGATGAATCATCTCTTTTTATATCATCAGTGGTACGGTGGTATATCTCTTCATACCTTCAGTGGAACGTTGGTATGTGTTATCGTCAGTGGTACGGCGGTATATCTCTGTCATCGTCAGTGGTACGTCGATGAATCATCTCTTTTTATATCATCAGTGGTACGGTGGTATACCTCTTCATGCCCTCAGTGGAACGTTGGTATGTGTTATCGTCAGTGGTACGGCGGTACATCTCTTTCATCGTCAGTGGTACGTCGATGAATTATCTCCTTTTATATCATCAGTGGTACGGTGGTATATCTCTTCATACCTTCAGTGGAACGTTGGTATGTGTTATCGTCAATGGTACGGCGATACATCTTTTTCATCGTCAGTGGTACGTCGATGAATTATCTCTTTTTATATCATCAGTGGTACGGTGGTATATCTCTTCATACCTTCAGTGGAACATTGGTATGTGTTATCGTCAGTGGTACGACGGTACATCTCTCTCATCGTCAGTGGTACGTCGATGAATTATCTCTCTTATATCATCAATGGTACGGTGGTATACCTCTTCATGCCTTCGGTGGAACGTTGGTATGTGTTATCGTCAATGGCACGGCGGTACATCTCTTCATATCATCAGTGGTACGATGGTGTGGTTTCTGTTAACGGAAGATTGGCATTCTGATTCAGGATGCATACTTTCTCATCCCCAATGAAAGAGGATGTCCCCTTTTCTCATCCCCGGTGAAAGAGGATGCTATAACCTCTATGGCGCGAAGTGTTTTCCCCAGAGAAGTTTCTTTCCCCACCAAAGTTTCGTCTCTCCAATAAAGTCTTGCCTTCTCCGACGGAGTTATGCCAGCAAGACACTTGCTTTCCCTAGTGGAATTCCTTTTTCTCCCCAGTGTGGCTATGTTTTATCCTCACCATATGCATTCATTAACATTGCATAGCATCTTAGATTCAAAAATTGTGTTTTATATATTTAAGTCTCTTCGATTTCGTCAAAACGAAGATTTACAATCATCGTATCTCCAAATCGAAGAAACTTAAATAGGGGCATCTGTCATACCCCAATTTTTGACCCTGAGATCCTATATCATTCATATCCCAATCATTAATCAAGAGTTTCATTTGGAAGTTTTGTTTTTGGTGTTGCACTCACCTCATCAATAAGAGGGACCATCAAGCACCAATGATTGTTTATCTTGTATGCATATTATACTAACCCAAATACCAAAAGCATTGCTTTGTTTTTTTGTAGGTTTTTGTTTTGTAGGTACCAAGCCAAGACATGCAATAAACAAGGCATTTTCCATATTTTGGACTGATGAAATCGATTTTCCTACTGGGTAAATCGATTTCCCTGCAGCAGTTTTCAACAAAATCACATTCTGGACAGCATGAAATCGATTTCCCTCCTGGGTAAATCGATTTCCCTAGTGTATTTTGCGCCAAGTTCTCTTCTGGAACAGAGTGAAATCGATTTCACTCCTGGGAAAATCGATTTCCTTAAGGCGAAATTCAAAAAATATAAGGAGGGAAGCTTGACATCATTTTGGCACCTTTTTATTTGATCATTTTACCAATTTTCCACCTCATCAAAATAATTCCCTTCATTAATTCCATCTTAAACCTCATTTTTACCATTTTTTACCAATTAAACATAAGCTAATTACCAAATGCAAAAAGACCAAACTACCACTACTCTTGCTCTCATCCTATAAATATAGCTCACTACTCTCTCATTTCTCAAGCTTGGAGAGCCAAAAAATTGCTTGCAAATTCATTTCTCACCCTTTCCAAAACCCTCACCCAAAGTTCATTCTCATAAGATTAGTGAGATTCACATTGAATCTTGCTAATTTTGAACTAAACCTCCTACATTTGTCTCTTTTCTTTGGTTGTTCATCTCCAAATTTGAAGGATCTACACACTTTGTGCTTGCTCTTGAAGCTACTCCAAGACTTTTGTTCAAGAAGTGGTAATTTGCTAGATCCATGATGTAGATCTTTATTGCTTGTGTTCAATGCATCTTTGATGCTATATTGGTGCTATTTGATGGTGATTTGATGGAAAATTCGTGCTCCAATTGATGTGTGATCATAAGGTGTTTGTATATTTGTTCAAATCAAGTTTCATGCCTTTAAATGCTGTTTTTGCTGAAATTTACACTGATGAAATCGATTTCCTTAAGGCTGAAATCGATTTCCTGCTGAACGTAACTTATTTTTTTTGAAAACTGCACTATGGAAATCGATTTCCCCCTGCATGAAATCGATTTCCTGCTGGCAGAATGTGGTTTTATGCCTTTTTTATGCTTGTTTTGGTTTCCTACTTCCTCCACTTCACTAATATTATTGGATCTAGGATGTTGATAGGTTTGAAAGAACCAAATCCATAATATTAGATGAATGATATTAATGATAGTGTGAGTTGATTATCTCTATGCGTTTTATCTTCTTCTTCTCCTTTTTTCTTTTGATCGATGAAAGTCTTAATACTTTGAGAATTCTTATGGATTCTTAGTAAAGACTAGATCGTTACATATTTTCTTTTCGTGCGGTATTGCTTTCGGAGAATGATCTACATATCATTTGTCTCGCATGCATTAGCACATAAAGTTTTGACCGGCTTCGTTGTAGGGTGATTTCTACATAAATCACTTGGCGATCTGCTTAACATAGCGCAATATTTCGTGTCCCGAATAAAAAAGATCAAATATGGAAGAGAATTGTATGCGGTTGATTTAAGACTTATGGAGGTTTATCGTGTAGTCGCTATGATTTTATCAAGCTTCTGATAAATGTCCATTGAATTTAAATCCGAGTACATCCTTCACTCACCATCGATCTTAATTACTAACTTTGATAACATATTTGACAAGTTTCAAGATGGTTATCTTTAACATCTAACAACTTACTTTAACTTTCGCACTTTTATTATATTGCTCTTTATATTTTGCTTTATGCTCTACTTTATCATTTCATCATATTTACATTCCGCCATTTTTTCTTTGTCCATTGGGACGTTTATATTCCGCTATTTTCTCTTTGTCCATTTGGACACTATGTTTATGCTTCCGCTATTTTCTTTTTGTCCACATGGACCATACTTTACTTTTATGCTAAAACACTAATATTCAACCAAAATCTAAAAAACACATAAGGCTTTCTTTGGACTATTGGTTACTATCCCTAGCATTTTGGAGATTTGGACTTATGGACTTAGTGCCTCTGGACCCTTGTTCTATTGTTACTCTGTGATCAGTGCATTTTGATGCACGTTCCTTTATGTTTGTACTTAGGCATTTCTATGGTTTGCTTTGTTTATTTTTCTATTTTATTATGTTTTTATATTTTAATTTATTTTTATTGTTATTTAATTTTCGCACTTTATTTTCAGCATTAGTAGTCTGCACTAAAATGATCATAAGTGGAGCTCCGGGAATCCGATTGAGGCGTTCTAATAATCGCCGGAAAGCTAAGAGAAAGAGCTACAACTTTTGTGTTGGAGTCAAAGTCAGATTCGGAGTGTATATTTTCCAGAATTTCGTTTGAAGCAGCAGCATTAGTTTTATTTAGTTTTGGATCGTTAATTTTGGGCCTGGGTTATGTTTGTTTGACCCAGTTGGGTTATGACCCGAATTATTGTTTCTCCCATTTACCTAGGTCTGGCCACTAATGTTCGTTGTTACATTTTTATTATTCAAGAAATTATGAGTCAAGCTTGTACGAATTCCATGGAGAACTAATTCCTTTGAGACAATTTGCTGTATTCAGGTTCCGACCTTGAGGTTATTATAATTATAATTCAGTTATATTCCTTTCAATATTAATCTATGTATCTTGTTTGCTTAATTCGATTTGCATAGACTATATTGATTTAATTCGATTGGTTGTATGATCCTAACTATAGTTACGTTATCGTTTGCTTAATTCGTTATCGTGTCCGTTTAATTCATGTTTGCTTAATTCATGAAACTTAATCTCGTTTGCTTAATTTGGATAATAGGAACATATAACTTATACTATCAATTGCGCTTGTCAATGGATATTATGATCGAATAGGAATAGATAATCCGCTTAGGAGGTTGGAATTACAATAATCAATGATAGATAGGAACCGAATCAGCAAATTGTCGTTTTAGCTTATTTTATAATCACTTATTTTAATCTCTTATTTGCTCTATTGTTCATAAATCGATCTAAAACCATAAACCCCAATTTTATTTATATTAGTTAATAACAAAACAAGAATCCTTGTGATACGACTCGAGTCATTGTCGCTATATTACGTTTTCAAAATACTCGTTTTTGATATGTGCGCGACAGCGGATCAAATTGGCGCCGTTGCCGGGGATTCTTGTGAATATTAACTGATATTAGAGTCATAGGTTTAGTGTTTTTGCTTGTTTTTTTTGTGTTTGTTGATTTTCAGGGTTGCAATACCGGTTGCAGTACAGTGATAAGTTTTCCAGCCTATCAGGTAAGTTTTGAAACCTACTGTTTCGATTTGCTCCGATTTTTTTCCAGAAAATTAGAAAAAAAATCGAGGAACAGTACTCATTTAGAATAGAATTCTAAAAGAATTCGACCCCAAATCTCCAAATTCATCGTTTTTCTATTTTTAATGAATTTTTTACTGTTTTCATAGAGTCGAAAAAATCCAAAAAAATTCTCATAATTCTTATTTCATCTAATTAGAATAAATTTTGTGTTTTTATATTTTTTTGAACATATTTTAATCGTTTCCTTCATTCTATTTGTTTATGGCTGTTATAGGACATTGTTGGTATTTTTGCATTTGTTGCTGCATTGCTTAATTGATTTTGATTCTGAACTTGATTTTGATAATATGGTTGATCAAAGAACACTAAGGCATCTCACTGCGCTTGATGTTAATTATAATGGTTTATGTATTGAATATGCTGATGTTGTTGTTCCCTTTGAATCGAAATCTGGTTTAATACACTTGTTGCCAAGGTTTAGTGGTCTTACAGGTGAGGATCCACATAAGCATCTGAAAGAATTCCAGATTGTTTGTTCTACATTATTGAGACCTAAAGGAATAACAGAAGACCATATCAAGCTGAGAGTCTTCCCGTTCTCACTTCAGGGTGCTGCAAAAGATTGGTTATACTACCTTGAGCCGAATTCTGTTACAAGCTGGAATGATCTCAAAAAAGTGTTCTTAGAAAGATTCTTCCCTCCCCAAGTTACAACTTTTGCATCTTCCAGATCTTCACTAGAGGATATTGTCAAACAAATGGCTGCAAATAATCTCCAGTATCAACAACAAATAGATTCTACTCTTCAAACTTTGCAAACACAAATTGGACAGCTTGCCACTTTGATGAATGTCATGCAACAAGCTCAAGGATCAAACCAACTACTTTCCCAAAAAGTAGTGAATCCAAAAGGTCCTAATGTAAGTGCGATTTCCTTGAGTTTCGAAAAGAGTGTTGAATCGGTTGAACCAGCACTAGAAAAAAATTAAGAGGTGGTTAAGTCCATTCCTAAACTTGATTCTGAAATTGTTGATGACACTTATAATGATTTGTTTGCAGCTGTCAATTTTCCATCTTTTTCTGGTTTTGATGATGTTTACTCGTGTTCTGATTGCACTGACACTAACGTGTGTGTTGTTTGTGCTGAGATTAATGATGCCTTGCAGGGTGACATTTTTCCTACAGGTGAAGTTGTCGATGAAGTTGTTTATGTCATTGAAGTTGAAATCTCGGCTGCCCAAAACACACCATCCGTTGAACAACCACCTTCTTTAAAGTCTGCACTACTTCCTGAAGATTTAAATTATTCATCAAAGACTGGATTTGAGAATGAAGAGAAATCATTGAAGAAACATAGAAATGGAATTGGATGGACTTTGATTGACATTCTTGATATTATTCCATCATGTAATGAGCATAAGATCTCACTTTCAGATGAACAAAAATTAGTGAGGCAGCCCTTTCAACCATTGATCTTTGATGTTGTGATAAATGACACCACTTTCACGTACACATTCGACACTTTTACATTTCGGAGATTGTTCTTTGATCCTGGAATAAAAGGCGAAGGCACTAAAATAAATTTCAAGGTCAATGTACACCGTATTAGGCTATTCCATGAGAGCCCTACTTCGGAAGGAGAGATTGTAAAAGAGGTTTCACTAACAAAGGCTGTTTATGCGATCACATATCCTCCTTGAATACTCGGGTGTGTTCTTTCCTTTCTCTCACTCTTACTTTATATTTAAGTTCTTTTCATTGAGGACAATGCTTGTTTAAAGTGTGGGGGAAGGAATCATTTATTTTCTTTGCTTTTGTTCTTTGTTTTATTTTCTTTTGTTTTCTTGTTTTGTTTTCAGTTTAAAAATAAATAAATATGCATCGTTTTGAAAGTTTTAGGCTATAGACTGATTTGAGTCGAGTTTGCGGAGACTGGGAAAAATATTCACAAGACCGGTATCGTTCTAACACCGTAAGTCTCCTGCATATGGAAATTGATTTGAATCTGTTATTATGTTTTAGCCTTAATTTTGCATTCTTTGACAGCTCTTGAGTAGTTTATTTCAGCAGTCGGCACCATCTCTCACACACTTTACGCAGGGAAGCCGATGAATATAAGTGAATGTTCCAAAAAGAAAAAAAAAAAGAAAAAAAAAATAAAAAAGGAATGCACCTCCTAAGTTTGGTGACCCTCACCCGGTCACTTAACCCAACGGTTGTAGAACCTAAAAAAAATATTTCAAGTCCCGTTGTTAGCTGGTTCAGAGGTTTCTGGTGTTGAACTTGGTAGGGAGGATTACGGTCCGATCCCCCGCAACTACAATTGGGGAATAAAAGGGGTATACCACTTAGGTACCAGAACCCCATGCAAAAAAAAAAAAAGATCGGAGTCACTAACCGGTAGCCTTACTATGAGTGTGTGGAGATAACGGGCTTAATGTGATTGCGCCAGAATGAAAAAGAGTAAAAAGGAGGATGATTAAGTTAGGCTTTGGCATAATAACATGATTCGAAGTGGTTTGTATGTTCAGGAGGCTTATGACCGCACAATTGCAGAATTGTGTTCCTACGATATCTTTAGTGTGAAAGATTAGTACCTATTGATGCAACCTTAACCGCAGAAGAGTTTGTAGTCTGGAATGAGTAACAGATGTTGTGTGTTTCTTGAGTTTGATTTAATTTTGCTCGGAGTGCAAAAGTTCAAGTGTGGGGGAATTTGATCAGTGCATTTTGATGCACGTTCCTTTATGTTTGTACTTAGGCATTTCTATGGTTTGCTTTGTTTATTTTTCTATTTTATTATGTTTTTATATTTTAATTTATTTTTATTGTTATTTAATTTTCGCACTTTATTTTCAGCATTAGTAGTCTGCACTAAAATGATCATAAGTGGAGCTCCGGGAATCCGATTGAGGCGTTCTAATAATCGCCGGAAAGCTAAGAGAAAGAGCTACAACTTTTGTGTTGGAGTCAAAGTCAGATTCGGAGTGTATATTTTCCAGAATTTCGTTTGAAGCAGCAGCATTAGTTTTATTTAGTTTTGGATCGTTAATTTTGGGCCTGGGTTATGTTTGTTTGACCCAGTTGGGTTATGACCCGAATTATTGTTTCTCCCATTTACCTAGGTCTGGCCGCTAATGTTCGTTGTTACATTTTTATTATTCAAGAAATTATGAGTCAAGCTTGTACGAATTCCATGGAGAACTAATTCCTTTGAGACAATTTGCTGTATTCAGGTTCCGACCTTGAGGTTATTATAATTATAATTCAGTTATATTCCTTTCAATATTAATCTATGTATCTTGTTTGCTTCATTCGATTTGCATAGACTATATTGATTTAATTCGATTGGTTGTATGATCCTAACTATAGTTACGTTATCGTTTGCTTAATTCGTTATCGTGTCCGTTTAATTCATGTTTGCTTAATTCATGAAACTTAATCCCGTTTGCTTAATTCGAATAATAGGAACATATAACTTATACTATCAATTGCGCTTGTCAATGGATATTATGATCGAATAGGAATAGATAATCCGCTTAGGAGGTTGGAATTACAATAATCAATGATAGATAGGAACCGAATCAGCAAATTGTCGTTTTAGCTTATTTTATAATCACTTATTTTAATCTCTTATTTGCTCTATTGTTCATAAATCGATCTAAAACCATAAACCCCAATTTTATTTATATTAGTTAATAACAAAACAAGAATCCTTGTGATACGACTCGAGTCATTGTCGCTATATTACGTTTTCAAAATACTCGTTTTTGATCTGTGCGCGACAGCGGATCACTCTGCTGTTGTTCTGTCTGTCTGGCATTGGATTGTTCTCTGTTTATGTATGCAGGTATTTCCTTGAAAGCCCTTGATGGTTAATTCCAAGGCATTGATATAAGGATTTTACCCGAAAACAACTGTTACTCTGCCCGATTTTCGTCAGAATCTTAATGTGCTTAATGCAAAGTGGTGCTAAGATAATAAGTTCATCTGGATCCCCAAGTGTTAATGTGTTGGTATTGATAAGTCCAAAGGATGGGAAATCTACCTTGACTCATAATGTCAAGTGTTGGCTTCTTATTCGGTTAGACCGTTTCTTTCCTTAGCTTTTATTTTATGCAATAGGATAGCCTCTTCATCTCCTCCCACTTCTTAAATTTTCAAAATCTTCTCCCTTTTTCAAAAATATTCTTATGTTTGCAACCTTTTTAAAACTCTTTCTTTAAAAATATATTTTGCCCTCAGTGGCTTTTTCTTCAAAGTTTAGACACCGTTAATTGTCGAAACGAGTGGTTATACCCCACGATTTTGAAATTGATTGATAAAATGAGATTTTTTCCGCGTGAGAGAGCTAGCGGCATACTCGTGGATTTTATCCGAGTTGGAGCCCTTCTTTCATTTGCGATGTAAAGAACTCGTTTGTTCTCATGCTCAAGATCAATGGCTGAGTATTTCTCTCCGACGATGATAAAGTGTTTATTCGTTTTTAAAACTGTTTTCCCTTTAAAGCGGAACTACATTAGCTCTGACTTCTCCATTTCACCGAGGAGGTATGTAGGCCCAAGGCTTAAGGCTTTGCCGAGCTTATTTTATATAAAAAAAATAAAACAAACCCTTTTTTAGCACACACGACACAGCTTTTTAAAAAGGTTCCTGTGGAGTACCACAGATATGAGGGGTGCTTAAAACCTTCCCCTCATATAATCAACACCCGTACTTGGGATCTCTTTCTTGTTTTAAAAACAAAACTTTGGGTTTTTCGTTCTTTTCCCTTTTCCTTTGAAAAAATAAAGCGCGGTGGCGATTTCAAACGGAATATTGATTCGAGTCAATCCCATGGCTTGGATATCAGATTTTCCCCGCTACAGGGGGTGAAATCCAGAAAACAGTTCCAAGCCCAGACGCGCCAAGGCCCAATGCTTTGTTCTCTATTTCTATTTTATTTCACTTGTTTTTATTTTCTAATTCATTTTTATTCAGTTTTATTATTATATAGCATATGGTATTTATTGTATGGTGTGAATTAAAAAAGAACGTGACATCTAACACATATCAATAGGTCACATATCATTTAAGTCACAAAATGACAAAATCTAGCACGAACCAATCAGGGCCTCACACGTAACGTACCAATCATTTGAATAAAACAAAGAATCACAAAACACTGGGAAAACCAACCAATACGCACGCGCCACGTAAGCAAAACGGCATGAGAAGGCAACAAAGCACAACAGACGCCGGAGCAAAGCTCCGGTCGTCTTCTCCGGCCAATCCAACGGCAGAGCTCAACCAAAGTTTCCAGAAACAAAAACAAACACCACCGTCCGCCTCGGTTTTGCACGTAGAACACGAATATGACCTTAGTTTCCATTGATTTTTCCCCTATCTTCATGACCGAAGCTACGAACAAAACCCTAGATCTATGCATCTTCACCAAAACTCATGGCAATGGCACCAGAACAATCCTTATGACATGCACACTCTAATTAGGCGTTCTAAACATACAAGCACAAGCTATTTTATCCAAATCGGAACCACACAAACTCATCATGTAATCATTCACCTAATACTATTACGTCAAGAATCATGCTATAGTTTCAAAGCACTCTAATACGACATCAAATGAATCACATATGCGCAAAGCTATAGGATCTAATATGATGAGTAGCAGAGTTACATACCTGGAAAGTTCTTTGAATCAGAGTTGGAGAGAACTTGATTATCCTCTTGCCGAATGAATCTTGGAGATGAAGACGATAAGCCTGGATCCTTGACTCTGGATCTTGAGAAATAAACTCAGGATCCTTGTAGCTCGAGAGAAATGAGATCTTCCTTAGCAAAACGCCACCGCACCCATGGTGATGGTGATGAAGATGCTATAGCAGAGTTGGAGATAAGAACAATGGTGGTGCAATGATCATGATGATGAAGATTGAGGTGAAGCCAGTTCAGTTATGGTGTAGATCTGAAGTTTGTTACACTGTAACAAACTCTCTTTTGGTGAGAAAGTAGAGAGAGAACGAGGGAGAACAAAAAGAGAGTGAATTTGAGAGAAGATGCAAAATGAAAACCGTCCTGATTTTGTGAAGGCTTTTGTTCTTATATAGGGAATATGAGGTACATGGTGGTTGTAGTGTGGATGATGTATTGGATCTTTCTTCTTTGCAAGCTTAATGAGCAAGTTTGAGATATTTGTAGTATCTCCTTCTACTGCCTTTCACGTGTGCAGTAGTATTGCATGGCTGAGTATGGAAAGTGGGAGTGGAACTTGTAGTGAATCTGCCTGGAATGCTTTTCACGTGTGCAATGACTGCATGGCTTGACTGGGTAAGGCTCCTATCTTTGGTGAAAGTGTAATTGGGTCGAGGCGTGACTTTGAGACCTTGTTCCTTGCTCATTACATGCTCAAAATTTACCATCCATAGCCCGTTGGAAAGAGCACATGGCAATGACCAATTTGATATCAAGCTGGACCCAAATGGATATTTGTAGAGTCCTAAAATTGATGTCCAAAATGGCGCGCCAGATGTTTGACAAAATGCATGCGCATGACCTGGATTTCTGCCCAGCCTGCCATTGCAGTGGCGACTTGATGAGCACTTGACTTTAGGGCTTCATAAATGATTCAATACACACTCAAATTGTTTGATTTTTTGTTTCATTGTGTAGAGGGTATGGCAAGGAGCAGTTGCATAGCAAGTTTGCATTTGTGGGGTTCCTGGATTGCCCTTGAATTGGCTTCAAAGTTGGCACACCACGTGCTCGATGAAATGTGTCACGTATGACTAGAAATGTGCCCAGCTGAATGACTTGAACAAGTGTATTTCCTCTAACTTCAAACCAACTTATCTTCTCAACCAAGCTTCAAATGAAAAAAACTCCCAACTAGAGAATTGTAGAATGCCATGATCTGAACACTTTTTATGTTGGAAATTTTCTGAAACAAGGCCTTTTGACACGTGTAAATCAGGGCTGAAGTGGACTGTCCATTAAGATTTAAAACCTCAAAAAAATTTCTAAGTATGAAAACCTTCCTTTTTTGTTATTTTTTCTATTTTTGGCAACTTTTGCCAAACTCCTGATTTTATCCATTCTTCGACTTTTCTTGGTTGAATTCCCACCAAAAGTCAATATTTGAATAAATCTTTTGATTTTGATCCGAAAGTCAACTGTTCTGATTTTTCTGATTATTGGTCGAATTCTTGATTAAATCTCCTCCAGTCAAATCCAGTCAAATGAAAACATCCACATAGTTAATATGAAAGCTTCTCACTCATAAAATCCATTCCTGATTAAATGTCGACCAGAAAGTCAACTGGTTGACTTTGGTCAAGGAAGCCCTAATTAAGAGGATCAGATGACTTCTAAGCTTGTACATTCTTGCCAATGCTATGAAATGGATGAAAACCCTGATTTCAAGAGGTCTCGGGAAAGATGATGACACCCCACATTAGGCTTCAAGTCTTTCCTTCTGACCAAGGACCAATGATACAGATGCATGCAATGATATGACCTAAATGGAAGTATGTTTATGAGTTGCAAGCTAGATAAATAAGGATAGGACAAATTTGGGGTATGACAGCTGCCCCTATTTAATCATCTTATACCTGAGGGTGAGATAGGCGCTAGCCTTTCGAACATTCGAGGTAGAAGAAGATTAAATATCAAGACCTGAAATTTGTCCTGAAATGATGGTGGAAGTGATTACCTTATTTTTTGTTTTTGCTTTGATATCTTCTGGGGAAAGAGAATTTTAGTTTTTTTCTGGTGGAAGAATTTACAGTGAATAATGGATTTGAATGGTGGTGGTATGTAACATAGCCGAGGTGCCAATACGGGTTTCCAAAGAGAATGGTTATATGAGACGATGACTGAAAGGAATAGATCTCGTGCGATCTACGACTCAACATCGGAAGAGGATCTCGTACGATCTTCAAGACTGAAAGAAAATAGATCTCGTGCGATCTACGACTCAACATCGGGAGAAGACCTCGTACGATCTTCAGGACTGAAAGGAAATAGATCTCGTGCGATCTACGACTCAACATCGGGAGAAGACCTCGTACGATCTTCAGGACTGAAAGGGAAAAGATCTCGTGCGATCTATGACTCAACATCGACTCGACAACAGGAGAGGATCTCGTACGATCTTCAGGACAGAAAGGAAAAGATCTCGTGCGATCTATGAATCAACATCGGCTCGACAACAGGAGAGGATCTCGTACGATCTTCAAGACATAAAGGAAAAGATCTCGTGCGATCTATGACTCAACATCGGGAGAAGACCTCGTACGATCTTCAGGACAGAAATGGAATAGATCTCGTGCGATCTATGAATCAACATCGGGAGAAGACCTCGTACGATCTTCAGGACTGAAAGGGAAAAGATCTCGTGTGATCTATGACTCAACATCGGGGTTTGGAGAAGGGAATTGTTTCTGAAATGGTTTGCCAGGTTGGAAACTGGGCTTTGAAAGGGTTTGCCAGGTTGGGAATTGGGCTTTGAAAGGGTTTTCCAGGTTGGGAACTGGGCTTTGAAAGGGTTTGCCAGGTTAGGAATTGGGCTTTGAAATGGTTCGAAGGTCGGAAGGCAAAGGATTCACAACACGGGGGTTGGACCTGAAATTTTGTTCGCATGAGGGAAGGGGACCACAGAGACTAGTGACGACTAGACTCGATCAAAAGACATCGGTAAACATTGAAGAATCACGAAGATGTTGATGCTTGTGAAGCATAAGAATTACATTAATCCCTCAGGCCAAAGGCGGGGTGTAACTCTTCAAGAGCGGCAATCGTTCGAATTGCCACACACCAAGTATGGTTATTCAAATGATTGAAAAATGAGATGGGTTGAAGGCCCATCCTCATTCACACTCTAATTTGCACGCAACACACGGGAAATAACCACGACAAGACTAGTGACGACTAGGCTTGACAAGAAGATGACAGTAACAACTGGAAGTTACGGGGATATTGATGCTTGCGAAGCATAAGAACTACATTGATCCCTCAGGCCAAAGGCGGGGTGTAACTCTTCAAGAGTGGCAATCGTTCGAATTACCGCACACCAAGTATGGTTATTCAAACGGTTGAAAAATGAGATGGGTTGAATGCCCACCCTCATTCACGCTCTAATTTGCACGCAGCATACGGGAAATAACCTCGGAGACAACGATTCTGACGAAGAAAGACTTTGCATCCGATCCACGTTGGAGAGAGAAAATGAGACTTCTTTTGGGGATTAAGGATACTAGGTATCGGCACCGTGGCATAAGGAGATTTGTAATGTAGTAGCAGATATCAATTGGAGTTTGTAAGGACAATATTTTATGTGGGGAAGTATCTTTGTATGCATGTTTGAAATTTTTTATGGCGTAATGCTCCATTTTGATGGATATGCTATGCTTTTCAGGATGCAATGTTATATGCGGTGAATACTATGTGCAAAGTGCCAAATAAAGGCATTAGTGAGGTAAACACCAGGGAGAATCCCCTTAGTGTTAAGGACCATGTGGAGGTGCCAATAGATATTGGACTTTGATTTTTAAGATGCACCTTCTTTGACTTGAAGAATAATTTCTGACTTCTCACCATGTGCCACTGCTTGGAGGATTTTCAGCTTGAGGAGATTCCCTCGATTCACCATGTTAGGGATGAGAAATCCAGGTAACGAGCCTTAGTTAGGGAAGTAGAACCTCTCCTGTGAGAAATAAACTCCAGTGCTTGGGGAGAGAATAAGTTTCCATGAGAAATCCGACGCTCAAAGATCGGCAAGATAACTCAAGAGATTGCGCCCCAAGCTTCATGACCCATGAAGAAATTTTCCCTAAAGGATTCTTGGAGAGATTTGTCGAATCTCGACGTAACTACCCCAGATTGGTTGAACTCAAGAGAGATTCCTCGACATGATTGCCCCAGATTGATCAACGCTTGAAGAGATTTATCGACATGATTGCCCAAGATATGCTGAATTTGAGAGGTCAAACCTCAACTTAATTGCCCCTAATTAGGTACATCTTACTAGAATCCCCAAGCTTTCTTTGTTTTGAAGTCAAACGAACATGGAAACAACTTTACCACGCTCAACGGAGTCTTCAAACTCTTCCTCTTAGAGTAATCAAAGAAAGTATTAACTGTTCATGCCCAACGGATTTCTTTAGAGAACCTGCCCCTTGATGGTCAACATTTGGAAAGATTAGATTTTACCCCTCGGAGTTCTCAAGTTTCTTGTACTTTGACATGATCAAGTTACTCACTGATTTTCATCCTTGAAAATTTCCTTGATGTTAAGCACATACTTCGCATGCAAAAGAATGTTAATTCTAAGAATAGTAATTCTAATGCAAAGCCTATGTTAGTCTTGAAGTTGTAAAACTTTTTATAAAACGAGGTTGCGACCTCTTGTGACTGAATCACTAGTTGACACAACCTCGATTTTTGCATGTGAAAGATAAAGCAAACATACGATACCAACATGGATATGTGTCTCGCTTCATTGGGAGTCAGTTAAACGCTATCTCATCGGAGTGTGTTTTCTAAATAAACCTACTTCAATTAGGACTTTTAAGGGTTGTAATTTGGCCGGGTTCACGGTTTTTAGGCTCAAAATTATTTGTACCCACCCCTTCGTGATGTTCTCCATTCCTATGTTCAGTTAACTCGACACGAGTGTTCATCCCTCACGAGAAATTTGGAGACGGTTGAGGAATCAATGAGGTTCTTTGGACATGGCGGTCACTCACCTTTTATTCTTCTGATTCATTGTCACACGACTTTGTTCTTGCTTGGCAATTTTATCGTCTTTTTTTTTCGTGCTTCTTTTGCCATTTTTCTTTTCATCCTTTTCTTCTTATTTATTTTTTTGCCATTTCTTGTTTGCTATATTTTTTTTTAACAAGTCGTGTGACCTCGCTTTATCTTTGATTCGTTGGAGGTGATTGCGACTGCCTCGCTCCTTTAATTTGATGAAGGATTACCATTGTGGTATCGTCATCTCTTGATCTCTTGATGGAATAAGGATAATCATTGCGGTTTTGACAATCCTCAACCTTTTGAAGGATAACCATTGTTGTACCCTTAGATGTATACCTTTTTGGTGAGTTTTGAACACTCGATCAAGTTAAATGAACACTACTCTGCCCCAAGGTTAAAATAAGGGTTTTAATGATTTAGAAAAGAACTCCTACTTCAAGGCTCAAAGGGGTTGACGAGGGTCTATCTCCCTTATATCTCCGGTGTTTGGGGATTTGAAATAATGCTTGTACATCCTCAGTAGGGTTTTATTCAAAAACACACGATTAGAGATTTTGCATTTTTATTTTTCATCATTCTCCCTCCGCTCTTTGCCTAAGAAAGTGATTAGTAAAGTTGGTATCGTAATGCCAAAAACATTTTTATGAGTGAAAACGAATGGATTGCTTCAAGACGAACATAAACAATGTATTTTTATTTTCATTCAGAAATTAACAAGTTTTTACATGCTATCAATGCTTAAACAAACAAATGGAAAATTACAAATGAGAATTCCATAAAGAAACTAAATGAGCGTCATTGTTGAGGAGACTTGTCTCCGTCTGGACTTATTGAGCTTGAATACTTTCTGCAGTTCCTTCCAAATGAAGGATAGAAAAACACTTAGAAAGGGGGGGATTGAATAAGTGTGACTTTAAATCTTGGACGATAAAAATAAATGCACAAATATTTTTATCCTGGTTCGCTGTTAACGAAGCTACTCCAGTCCACCCCCGCAGAGATGATTTACCTCAACTGAGGATTTAATCCACTAATCGCACGGATTACAATGGTTTTCCACTTAGCCGCAACTAAGTCTTCCAGAGTCTTCTGATCACAACCTGATCACTCCAGGAACAACTGCTTAGTTCACTCCTAAGACTTTTTCTAGAGTCTACTGATCAACACGATCACTCTAGGCTTAGTTCACTCCTAAGACTTTCTGCTCAGCCAACTGCCAAGACTTCCTGCTCAGCCAACTGCCAAGACTTCCTGCTCAGCCAACTGCTAAGACTTCCTAGAGTATACTGATCAACTGATCACTCTAGTTTCTTACAACTTAATGTAATCTATTCAAGAGTTTACAAATGCTTCTTAAAAGCGATAATCACAACTGTGATATTTCTCTTACAGTTTAAGCTTAATCTCACTAAGATATTACAACAGCAATGTAGTGAGCTTTGATGAAGATGAAGATTCTGAGTTTAGATTTGAACAGCGTTTCAGCAAGTTTGATATAAGTTGATTTTGTGCAGAATCGTTAACCTTGCTTCTCATCAGAACTTCATATTTATAGGCGTTGAGAAGATGACCGTTGAATGCATTTAATGCTTTGCGTGTTCCGTACAGCTTTGCATTTAATGTTATACGCTTTTGTCAACTACCTCGAGCCTTGTTCACGCTGTGTCTACTGACGTAGCCTTTAGTAGCTTTAACGTTCCTTTTGTTAGTCAGCGTAGTCTGCCACGTGTACTTCCTTCTGATCTGATGTTTGTGAATACGACGTTTGAATATCATCAGAGTCAAACAGCTTGGTGCAAAGCATCTTCTGATCTTCTGACCTTGAAGTGCTTCTGAGCGTGATACCATCTTCTGATTTTCAGTGCTTCTGATCTCATGTTCTTCTGATGCTTCCATAGACCCATGTTCTGATTCTGCTTCGACCATCTTCTGATGTCTTGCCAGACCATGTTCTGATGTTGCATGCTGAACCATTCGAGACACATCTTCTGAGCGCTGAATTATGCGTACTCTTTATATATTTCCTGAAAGGGAAATTGCATTGGATTAGAGTACCATATTATCTTAAGCAAAATTCATATTATTGTTATCATCAAAACTAAGATAATTGATAAGAACAAATCTTGTTCTAACAATCTCCCCCTTTTTGATGATGACAAAAACATATATAAATGATATGAATTTGCGATCAGAAAGAGTAGACAGCAAAAGACAAATTACACAGCTATAGCATAAGCATATGAATATGTCTCCCCCTGAGATTAACAATCTCCCCCTGAGATAAATAATCTCCCCCTGAAATAAATACTCGAAGAACTTTGATAAAAGACTTCCCTGATTATTTCGGTAGAGACGATCATATAAGCTTCTGCCTTCAGAGAATTCATAGCTTCTGACTTCTGCTTCCATTGGACAGCTTCAGAACTTGAATTTCTTTGATCTTCAGAACATTCACAGCTTCTGACTTCTGCTTCCATTCAGGACAGCTTCAGAACTTGAATTTCTGGATCTTTTAGAACATTCACATCTTCTGATTTCTGCTTCCCTCGGATAGCTTCAGAACTTTGAATGTCTACCAACATCACTTCATGCTAGATTTGTATCAGAACATTGTTGAATGTACCAGAGCATCATCTGAGCATCTCTACATCCTGAAATGTTACAGAACAAAAACTAAACGACAAAAGTCAGCATGAACGAGTTAGAACATAAAATGTATATTCAAATACATGATATGTATCAGAGCCACATGTATCAGAGCATTTAGGCTAAAAACATGTATCAGAGCAAATAATGTATCAGAGCCATAACATTATATGTATCAGGGCAAATAGAATTTTGTCATAACAGGATAGACAATGATATTCAAATTCTATTATCAGTGCTTCTGATTCATTCTTCTTTCTTGCTTCTGATCTCTGAAGCTTGACAGCACTCAGCTTGCTTCAGTTTCCATGGTTTTGCTTCTAGTGTTTGCTTTGAAGATTCACTTCACTTCTCTGTACCTGCAAAACACTTAAACCATATAGAACTTGCAGTTCTTGTTAGTGAATGTGTGGGAGCCTTTACCCAGCAACTGATAGATTTAATCAAATCATTTATCATTTATCTTTCTCCCCCTTTTTGTCATAACATCAAAAAGAATATATAAAAAGATTCAGATGTATAAAACGACAAAAGAAAACATTTACTGGAATGTAAAACACAAAGAAACTTTTTCATTGATAATCAAAAGATATTACAAGAAGTTCCTATGTTTAACAAGATGAAAAACATTCCTAGCAAATACAAAAAAGGATTTCCAAAAAGGAAATCACTACAAAAAATAAAAACAGAACCCTAGCTAGACACGCTCTGTGTCAACCCATCAAGAATCCCGGAGGACTTCTTGTCTTCCAGACTGAAACCTCCACTGTAGGAGAGATCCCAGAACCAAGGAGGAAGTGAGGGACAGTTCACAGACAGAGAGCTAATGTTGCAAACGGGGCTTTTCCTTAACATAGAAGTTAAGAATATCATTCTTAACCTCCTCCCATAACTCAAGAAAGTCTTCTGTCTTTGGGTGAAAGTTGATAACAACATCAAAGAAGAGTCTGACTTGAGCGGTATTAGAAGAGCCATCCCGAGATGCACAGAGATCTGTCGCCTTTGAGTCATGGAGCTTCAACAGGCTTAGGGTGAACGCTAGGTTTTGAGAGAAGAAATGAAAACCGAGAGAGAGAGAGAGAGAGAAAACTTTTAAGAGGAAAACAAAAAGATAGAAAACCAAAAAACCATTTTGAAGAGTATTTAAAAGAAAATAAAGTGAAACGAATGATGACTAGCATTTAATGTTACGTGACGTGAGGAGAGATAATAAAGACAAATGAAGTGACTGGCACAGTTACCTATGGTCGGCGTCCCTTCAACTGCACGCGCGCTTATCCATGAATAGTAACGACAGGTTTACCATCCCGAGATAAAACGTAACAGCTGTTTTGCTTTAAAAGAGGTTCTGAATCAACTTAGACAATGAAACGTTAGTAATAACCGAATCATAATTTCTAAAAGAATTCAATCAGAACTTCTGATAAAAAAAATGTTCCACATTCATTTCAGAAGATACTCATACATGAGAACTTCTCATCTTCTCATTCTGGGCATAAATCCATACTGATGTTCTTCAGAATGAACTTAAACCTATCTTCAGCCAGGGGTTTTGTAAAGATATCAGCCCATTGATGGTCTGTATCAACAAAGTTTAAAGAAATAACACCCTTCTGAACATAGTCCCTTATGAAATGATGTTTTATCTCAATATGTTTAGCTTTTGAATGAAGAATAGGATTCTTAGATAAACATATAGCAGAAGTATTATCACAGAATATAGGAATGTTACTCTCAAATATCTGATAATCTTCTAACTGACTCTTCATCCAGAGCATCTGTGTACTACAACCAGCAGCTGCGACATATTCTGCTTCTGTTGTTGATAGAGCAATAGTTGCTTGCTTCTTGCTATACCAGGAGATCAAATGACTTCCAAGAAATTGGCAACTTCCTGAAGTACTTTTTCTTTCAATTCTGTCTCCAGCATAGTCAGCATCGCAGAATCCTACTAAGTTGTATTCTTTAGATTTTCTGTAAACTAAACCAACATTAGTAGTACCTTTCAGATACCTTAGAATCCTCTTAACAGCAGTTAAATGAGATTCTCTAGGATCTGATTGGAATCTAGCACACAAACAAACACTGAACAGAATGTCAGGTCTAGAAGCAGTCAGATATAGAAGAGATCCAATCATACCTCTGTATAGCTTCTGATCTACCTTCTTACTTACCTCATCCTTACCTAGGATGCATGTTGGATGCATAGGAGTTTTGGCTTCTTTGCAGTCTAGAAGATTAAACTTCTTCAGAAGTTCCTTCACATACTTGGTTTGGTGAACATACGTTCCTTCTGATGTTTGATTTATTTGTATTCCAAGGAAATACTTGAGTTCTCCCATCATGCTCATTTCAAACTCAGCCTGCATAGACTTAGCAAACTCCTTTCCAAGTGTAGCATTAGATGTTCCAAAAATAATATCATCTACATATATTTGACAAATTAAAATATCCTTTTCAAAGGTTTTACAAAAGAGAGTAGTGTCCACTTTTCCTCTAGTGAAACCATTATCCAGAAGGAAAGAACTTAAGCGTTCGTACCAAGCTCTGGGAGCCTGTTTCAATCCATACAATGATTTCTTAAGTTTAAAAACATGATTAGGAGACATAGAGTCTTCAAAACCAGGAGGTTGATGGACATAAACTTCTTCATCTATATAACCATTTAAGAAGGCACTCTTAACATCCATCTGATAGAGAGTGATGTTATGTTGAGTGGCAAAAGAAATTAATAGACGAATAGATTCTAACCTGGCCACTGGTGCAAAGGTTTCTGTGTAGTCAATCCCTTCTTGCTGACTATAACCCTGAGCCACCAGTCTGGCTTTGTTCCTTACCACTTCGCCTTTCTCACTGAGCTTGTTTCTGAAGACCCATTTTGTACCGATTATATTGAATCCATCTGGTCTAGGAACAAGATCCCAAACATCATTCCTTGTAAACTGATTTAGTTCTTCTTGCATAGCAATTATCCAGTCTGGATCTTCTAGAGCATGATCAACAGAAGTTGGCTCGATCAAAGATACAAGACCTAATTGACAGTCTGCATTGTTTCTAAGGAATGCTCTTGTTCTGATTGGATCATCCTTCTTTCCAAGAATGACATCTTCTGAATGACCAGAGATGAGTCTGGATGATCTTCTGACAGATGGTTCTTCAGAAATACTTAGATCCTCCAGAGAAGCTGATACTTGATCTTCAGATTCTTTGCTTCTGAGAAGCTCTGCTTCTGATGCGTTGCTTCTTGGCTCAACAACTTCTGATATGTCAATATCACAACCTGCAAAATTATCAACTTGCTTTGGTTTTTCAGAACCAAGCTTATCATCAAACCTGATATTGATTGATTCTTCTACAACCAATGTTTCAGTATTGTATACTCTGTAGCCTTTTGAGCGTTCAGAATATCCAAGAAGGAAACACTTTTGAGCTTTGGAATCAAACTTACCAAGATGATCTTTAGTGTTCAGAATAAAGCACACACATCCAAAAGGATGGAAATATGAAATGTTGGGCTTTTTATTCTTCCACAATTCATAGGGAGTCTTATTAAGAATAGGTCTGATAGAGATTCTATTCTGAATATAGCATGCAGTGTTTATTGCTTCTGCCCAGAAATGCTTAGCCATATTGGTTTCATTGATCATGGTTCTGGCCATTTCTTGCAGAGTCCTATTCTTTCGTTCTACAACCCCATTTTGCTGTGGAGTTCTAGGACAAGAGAAATCATGGGCAATACCATTTTCCTTGAAGAATTCTTCAAAGGATCTGTTCTCAAATTCACCACCATGATCACTTCTGACCTTTATGATTTTACACTCTTTTTCAGATTGAATCTGAATGCAGAAATCAAAGAACACTGAATGAGTCTCATCCTTGTGTTTCAAGAATTTTACCCATGTCCAGCGGCTATAATCATCTACGATGACTAATCCATATTTCTTTCCTCTGACAGATGCTGTTTTGACTGGGCCAAACAGATCAATGTGCAAGAGTTCTAATGGCCTTGAGGTAGAAACAACATTCTTAGACTTGAATGCAGGTTTGGAGAACTTGCCCTTCTGACATGCTTCACAAAGAGCATCTGATTGGAATTTCAGATTAGGAAGTCCTCTGACAAGATTCAGTTTGTTAATTTGAGAGATCTTTCTCAAACTAGCATGACCTAATCTCCTGTGCCAGACCCACTGCTCTTCAGAAACAGACATAAGACAAGTCACCTTCTGACTCATAAGATCTTGCAGATCTGTCTTATAAATGTTGTTCTTCCTCTTGCCTGTAAATAGGATTGAGCCATCCTTCTGATTTACAGCCTTGCAAGACTCTTGATTAAAGATTATATCATAACCATTGTCACTTAATTGACTGATAGATAAAAGGTTATGTGTTAATCCTTCTACAAGAAGTACATTAGAAATGGAAGGAGAGTTACCAGACTTTATAGTTCCAGAGCCAATTATCTTGCCCTTCTGATCTCCTCCGAACTTGACTTCTCCTCCAGACTTAAGCACCAGGTCTTGGAACATAGACCTTCTTCCTGTCATGTGTCGCGAGCATCCAGAGTCCAGGTACCATGACATGTTGTGCTTTGTCCTTCTTGCAGCCAAGGATATCTGCAATAGGAATAATCTTATCCTTAGGTACCCACATCTTTTTGGGTCCTTTCTTGTTAGATTTTCTCAAGTTCTGATTGAACTTGGGTTTAACATTGTAAGCAATAGGAGGAACAGCATGATAATTCTTAATGTGAGTTTCATGATATTTCCTAGGTTGTGTCACATGCTTCTTAGTGTGTGTTATGTGAAAACTTTGTGCATGTGAGGTGTGCCTAATATCATGAGAGTGGCCATACTTGAACTGATCATACAATGGCTTGTATGTAATTTTCATTTCATCAACAGGTTCAAGTTTGTATGGGGTTTCACCCTCATAACCAATGCCAACTCTTTTGTTTCCAGACACAGCATATATCATAGAAGCTAGCTGACTTCTGCCAATACTTCTAGATAAGAACTTTCTGAAACTTAAATCATATTCTTTCAGAATATGGTTCAGACTAGGAGTGGATTTTTCTGAATCAGAAGGAGATCCAACATTATTGGATAATTTTAAAAGTTTTTCTTTTAATTCAGAATTCTCCAACTCAAGCTTCTTTGTTTCAAATTCAAATTGCTTTTTCAGCTTTTTGTATTTGAGACTAATCTGAGACTTGAGTTCCAGAAGTTCAGTTAGACCGGAAACTAACTCATCTCTAGTAAGTTCAGAAAATACCTCTTCAGAATCTGATTCTGATCCGTCATCTTCTGTCGCCATCAGCGCACAGTTGGCCTGCTCATCTTCTGAATCATCTTCTGACTCATCCCAGGTTGCCATAAGACCTTTCTTCTTATGAAACTTTTTCTTGGGACTTTCCTTCTGAAGATTTGGACATTCATTCTTGTAGTGTCCAGGCTCATTGCATTCATAGCACATGACCTTCTTCTTGTCAAATCTTCTTTCATCAGAAGATTCTCCACGTTCAAATTTCCTTGAACTTCTGAAGCCTCTGAACTTCCTTTGCTTGGTCTTCCAGAGTTGATTTAGCCTTCTGGAAATCATGGACAGTTCATCTTCTTCTTCAGATTCTGATTCTTCAGGATCTTCTTCTCTGGCCTGAAAAGCGTTAGTGCATTTCTTGATATTTGATTTTAATGCAATAGACTTACCTTTCTTTTGAGGCTCATTTGCGTCCAGCTCTATTTCATGACTTCTCAAGGCGCTGATAAGCTCTTCCAGAGAAACTTCATTCAGATTCTTTGCAATCTTGAATGCAGTCACCATAGGACCCCATCTTCTGGGTAAGCTTCTGATGATTTTCTTCACATGATCAGCCTTGGTGTATCCTTTGTCAAGAACTCTCAATCCAGCAGTAAGAGTTTGAAATCTCGAAAACATCTTTTCAATGTCTTCATCATCCTCCATCTTGAAGGCTTCATACTTCTGGATTAAGGCAAGAGCTTTTGTCTCCTTGACTTGAGCATTTCCTTCATGAGTCATTTTCAAGGACTCATATATGTCATAGGCCGTTTCCCTGTTAGATATCTTCTCATACTCAGCATGAGAGATAGCATTCAGCAAAACAGTTCTACATTTATGATGATTCCTGAAAAGCTTCTTTTGATCATCATTCATTTCTTGCCTTGACAGCTTTACGCCTCTGGCATTTACAGGATGTTTGTAACCATCCATCAGAAGATCCCATAGATCACCATCTAGACCCAGAAAGTAACTTTCCAGTTTATCTTTCCAGTATTCAAAGTTTTCACCATCAAATACCGGCGGTCTAGTATAACCATTGTTACCGTTGTATTGCTCAGCAGAGCCAGATGTAGATGCAGGTGTAGGTATAGTCCTTTCACTTTCATCAACCATCTTTTAAATGAAGCGTTTTTCTCTTCCTGAATCTTTTCTAAACACGGTTAAGTGCTTGCACCTTAGAACCGGCGCTCTGATGCCAATTGAAGGATAGAAAAACACTTAGAAAGGGGGGGATTGAATAAGTGTGACTTTAAATCTTGGACGATAAAAATAAATGCACAAATATTTTTATCCTGGTTCGCTGTTAACGAAGCTACTCCAGTCCACCCCCGCAGAGATGATTTACCTCAACTGAGGATTTAATCCACTAATCGCACGGATTACAATGGTTTTCCACTTAGCCGCAACTAAGTCTTCCAGAGTCTTCTGATCACAACCTGATCACTCCAGGAACAACTGCTTAGTTCACTCCTAAGACTTTTTCTAGAGTCTACTGATCAACACGATCACTCTAGGCTTAGTTCACTCCTAAGACTTTCTGCTCAGCCAACTGCCAAGACTTCCTGCTCAGCCAACTGCCAAGACTTCCTGCTCAGCCAACTGCTAAGACTTCCTAGAGTATACTGATCAACTGATCACTCTAGTTTCTTACAACTTAATGTAATCTATTCAAGAGTTTACAAATGCTTCTTAAAAGCGATAATCACAACTGTGATATTTCTCTTACAGTTTAAGCTTAATCTCACTAAGATATTACAACAGCAATGTAGTGAGCTTTGATGAAGATGAAGATTCTGAGTTTAGATTTGAACAGCGTTTCAGCAAGTTTGATATAAGTTGATTTTGTGCAGAATCGTTAACCTTGCTTCTCATCAGAACTTCATATTTATAGGCGTTGAGAAGATGACCGTTGAATGCATTTAATGCTTTGCGTGTTCCGTACAGCTTTGCATTTAATGTTATACGCTTTTGTCAACTACCTCGAGCCTTGTTCACGCTGTGTCTACTGACGTAGCCTTTAGTAGCTTTAACGTTCCTTTTGTTAGTCAGCGTAGTCTGCCACGTGTACTTCCTTCTGATCTGATGTTTGTGAATACGACGTTTGAATATCATCAGAGTCAAACAGCTTGGTGCAAAGCATCTTCTGATCTTCTGACCTTGAAGTGCTTCTGAGCGTGATACCATCTTCTGATTTTCAGTGCTTCTGATCTCATGTTCTTCTGATGCTTCCATAGACCCATGTTCTGATTCTGCTTCGACCATCTTCTGATGTCTTGCCAGACCATGTTCTGATGTTGCATGCTGAACCATTCGAGACACATCTTCTGAGCGCTGAATTATGCGTACTCTTTATATATTTCCTGAAAGGGAAATTGCATTGGATTAGAGTACCATATTATCTTAAGCAAAATTCATATTATTGTTATCATCAAAACTAAGATAATTGATAAGAACAAATCTTGTTCTAACACCAAATACTTCAGATTACTTCAAAAGAGAACTCCAACGAGGTCACCCATGAGTTGTAAACTTTTGCCTTGCTTTAGGGATTCGAGTAATGCGAGTGATGCAATGCTCAAGATAAGAGTACGTCTTGCTTATCCCTCAATTAGGAGCCCCAAGCATAGATGTTGGAGAAGTATTCGCCATCAAACATGGAGGAACCTTGCGTGGTCATCAAACTTATAAAAGCTATCTGCTGTAAGGAAAGCTCAAACACTGACTGAAACACCAACCTCCACGGATACAACTGAGCACAAGAACCTTGAGAATGAGAGATGCTTCTACAGAAAACTCTTGATTACCTCTTGGAAAAAGATTCTGACAAAGTTGCTTGAGAATTTGTGGTGCTTTTATTACTATCATACCAACCAGTTCAAACAAGGAAGTAGCCTTCGACAAAACAGAAAATACTGAAATGAGAATACAGAAATGAAATGATGATTGCCATTGTTGAGGAGGCTTGACTCCGTCTGGGCTTATTTTTCTTTGGAGATGCTTTATGGAATACGGACATTCATGACTCCTCAATTTATGTGCAAGCCATTTGGAGTGAATGATATTGCTTTGGAGTCAATGAGATCTTGGACTTTGTGTTTCAAAATATTACAATCCTCAGATGAATGTCTGGATGTCCCAGAATGGTACTCACACTTTGCATTTAAGTCATACCCTTGAGGAATCGGTGTTGGTGGGGGCTTAGATTCCCTCAGTTGGACCAAAGAATCCTTGAGTAAATGAGAAAGCAATTGACTATAGGTCATAGGAATTGGTTCAATTCTTCTTGGTGGTCTCCTCGGCCTTTGTGGACCCTGTTGCTGGTGATGATTCAAATCCCTATCTGTTCAGGTGTCTTCCTTTTTTGATTTGGTTGAGAAACAATCAAAGACTGATAAAGTGGAGAATTCGGAATCCAAGATAGTGTGTTGTGCTTCTGACTTGAAGTAGATCCGACATAGAAGTATGAATTAACCTTTTCTTCTACCACAGATGGAACCCTGTTTCCTTGAACACTCATACCCTCGGGGGTGAATAAAATCATTTTTGAGTCAATGAGATCTTGAATTTGATGTTTCAGCGCCCTACAATTCTCAGTATCATGACCAGGTGCCCCAGAATGGAACTCGCATCGAGCATTGGCATCAAAATTGGGGGGAAGCTTTTCAGGCATGGACAAATCACGTAGCTCAACCAACCAAAGTTCCAGCAAACGGGGAAGTAACTGAGCATAAGGCATCGGGATCAGATCGAGAACTCTCTGAGGCATCTTAGGTTTTTTCCCACACATTTGGCCTCCTTGATTTATTCTAGGGACATGAACAGATTGACGTGGAGGTAACGGCACTTAAAATTGAGGGAAAGCTCCCTGAGGCATCCCATGAATGGAAAGAGATCCTATTGAAGAGAAGGAGTCAACAATTTTTGTTGCAGCAGCAGGGACAACACCTTCTTTTCTTAGTATCGTCTTCAGAACTTCCATGACCAGGCTCAACTGAGTCTTCAACTGATTGTTTTCCTCTTTTAGTGCACCCTGATTATGGATCAAGTCTTGCATATCCAACATAAGATGACCCATTTGTTCCCTCATCTCATCCATTTCCTCACGGAGTTGTTCCATAGTTGATCTCGGAGCTCGTGGTGGTGAGAAGTCAAATCTGTTGTTGATCTTGAAATCTGTATAGAAAGGGTCTCATAAGTCTTTGAAAGAGCCATGAAATGCATGATGGTATGAATGCATGTTTCATTTCCAAGGGATCCTAAAGTTCTTTCACACTTTTTGTTCTCTTTTGGAATCAAAGCTTTTTTTTTGTATAGAATATCTTTTCTTTTCTTTTTTCTGATATTCTATTTCCTTTTTTCTTTTTCTCTTTTTTTTTTGGAAATAGACTTTACGATCCCCCACAAATGAAGTGGATAAAGCAATGATGTTATGCAATGCAAAAGCATGGGATCAAGGTCCATATAATCTTAGTAACCACCGCACAATCCTCTGAATAACTGATGTGAAACCTCTGTACAGGCCAAATGTCACAGGATCAAAGGTTCGACGCCTTTTTTGAATACCAGAATATCAAGCACCATGAGAACAGACCAAATAAAGGTCCGACCTCAAATATGAAGAGCCAATGGTATGTAGGAGCCAAGGTTTCCTGCCCCACCCCAATCTCACGGGTATGAAGTCTAGACACGGACAAGTGGTCCCTAATGGTCACTAGGGTCTACAGTTCCCATGGGGTACAAAGTGTTTGAGGCAACAAGCGTGCCAGACACAATGTTCCATGAAAGAACCTCGCCCAGTTGTGGTACCCCATGTCAAGCTCGATCGTAGCAAGAGCCACGGGAGTCAACATGAGCATCCATGCTAATCCTATGTGTCACTGGCCTGGGTAGTGGGCCTTTTACCTCACACAAACCCCCCA
Organism: Vicia villosa; assembly: GCF_029867415.1. Lineage (NCBI taxonomy): Eukaryota > Viridiplantae > Streptophyta > Magnoliopsida > Fabales > Fabaceae > Vicia > Vicia villosa. The sequence continues at coordinate 71,956,742 of NC_081183.1, forward strand.
CCTGCAAAACACAGCAGAAAAAAATATGTGGCCCCCAAGGGGACCCATAATATAGTCCAGACGCATGATGTGCAAGCGGAAATAAACATGATATGCAAACATATATACAAATATAAACAAACAAACAAAGAAACGCCCAATAAAAGAAACAAACAAAGGCTAGGATCGACTTGCTAAGATATCCCCAGCAGAGTCGCCAGCTGTCGCACGCTCGCGAAAAATGAACAAAGTCGCCACCAATATATTTATCCCATAAGGGAAAGGAATATCAGAAAACCTAACAAAGAAAGGAACAGGGTCTTGCGACCAAAGAATCAAGGTACGGGAGTCGGTTACGCAAGGGGAAGGTATTAGCACCCATCGGGCCCATCGTACTCGATGGTATCCACCTATGTTTGTTTCTATCTAAAGGGTGTGTACTATGTCTATGTCTACATGCGAATGAATGCAAAAGAAATACGGGGAAAAGAAGGAATATTTACAAATGTGCTCGTTCAAGCCCCGCGACTTGATGCCTACGTATCCTTTTCAGGAATCAGAGCGCCGTAGTTCGGCTCAAGATTTTCTGTTTGTTTTTGTGTTTTTTAGTTGGGCGGAGTTAACGCTCGCGCTCTTGCATAAGGGGACAGCCTAGGATGCAATAGAGCGGAGATAACAATGCCCTTAAGAAAGGAGAGAAAGAGAGAGAGTTTGAGTGTTTCGAGGAGATCCCTAAGGCAAGGGAAACTCGAGTTACTCTTTGGTTTGTGTCTTTTAGAATTTGGGAACTTACGCCCGAATGGTTCCCTAAAGCAAGGGAGATCCAAGCACTCGAATGATTCCCTAAAGCAAGGGAGATTCAAGCTTCCATTCCCTTTTTAATGATTTTCACTTTTTTATTAATGTTTTTTAGTAATTTCTTTGTATGTTTTAAAGAGGATTTTATTTGAATATTTGTTAGATGTTTTATGTTGTGAAAGAAAAAGAATGAAAAAGTGGGGGACTAGCCTAATCTCTAAGCCTAATTGTTGATTACTTCTAATAGAAATGAGGAAGAAGTTATTTAAGTATTTCACAATATAAGAAAATATTCACAAAAAGAAAAGAATTAAAATCTAAACTATTCATGAAAATATATTCACAAGCAATAAGCATTTTTATTCATGTTAGAGACTATTTTCAAGAATTAACAAAAACTATTTATTTATGGTTTATCAACCAATCAAAAATCAAAGGAAACAACAATTAAAAAAATCGATTAAAAGAAAATAAAATTCTAAGAAGTCTAATTGAGTGAAAATGTTTTTTTGTCAATTTTTATTTAAGAAAAAGAATTACTATGCAAAAAGAATTAAAAGAAAAATCAATTTTTATTATTGTTTTTGTTAAACAGCAGGGGTGCAAAAGTAATCAATATATGAACCAAAAACAGTCATAAAGTAAACTGGGCCAGAAAAGATAGGGGGTGGAGATAGCAGGCTGCGCCAAGGGCCCAATCCAGTAGCAGGGTGTGTTAGCAGAACGGGGGTGAAATCCAGAAAACAGTTCCAAGCCCAGACGCGCCAAGGCCCAATGCTTTGTTCTCTATTTCTATTTTATTTCACTTGTTTTTATTTTCTGTTTCATTTTTATTCAGTTTTATTATTATATAGCATATGGTATTTATTATATGGTGTGAATTAAAAAAGAACGTGACATCTAACAAATATCAATAGGTCACATATCATTTAAGTCACAAAATGACAAAATCTAGCACGAACCAATCAGGGCCTCACACGTAACGTACCAATCATTTGAATAAAACAAAGAATCACAAAACACTGGGAAAACCAACCAATACGCACGCGCCACTTAAGCAAAACGGCATGAGAAGGCAACAAAGCACAACAGACGCCGGAGCAAAGCTCCGGTCGTCTTCTCCGGCCAATCCAACGGCAGAGCTCAACCAAATTTTCCAGAAACAAAAACAAACACCACCGTCCGCCTCGGTTTTGCACGTAGAACACGAATATGACCTTAGTTTCCATTGATTTTTCCCCTATCTTTACGACCAAAGCTACGAACAAAACCCTAGATCTATGCATCTTCACCAAAACTCATGGCAATGGCACCAGAACAATCCTTAGGACATGCACACTCTAATTAGGCGTTCTAAACATACAAGCACAAGTTATTTTATCCAAATCGGAACCACACAAATTCATCATGTAATCATTCACCTAATACTATTACGTCAAGAGTCATGCTATAGTTTCAAAGCACTCTAATACGACATCAAATGAATCACATATGCGCAAAGCTATAGGATCTAATATGATGAGTAGCAGAGTTACATACCTAGAAAGTTCTTTGAATCAGAGTTGGAGAGAACTTGATGATCCTCTTGCCGAATGAATCTTGGAGATGAAGACGATAAGCCTGGATCCTTGACTCTGGATCTTGAGAAATAAACTCAGGATCCTTGTAGCTCGAGAGAAATGAGATCTTCCTTAGCAAAACGCCACCGTAACCATGGTGATGGTGATGAAGATGCTATAGCAGAGTTGGAGATAAGAACAATGGTGGTGCAATTATCGTGATGATGAAGATTGAGGTGAAGCCAGTTCAGTTATGGTGTAGATCTGAAGTTTGTTACACTGTAACAAACTCTCTTTTGGTGAGAAAGTAGAGAGAGAACGAGGGAGAAGAAAAAGAGAGTGAATTTGAGAGAATATGCAAAATGAAAACCGTCTTGATTTTGTGAAGGCTTTTGTTCTTATATAGGGAATATGAGGTACATGGTGATTATAGTGTGGATGATGTATTGGATCTTTCTTCTTTGCAAGCTTAATGAGCAAGTTTGAGATATTTGTAGTATCTCCTTCTACTGCCTTTCACGTGTGCAGTAGTATTGCATGGCTGAGTATGGCAAGTGGGAGTGGAACTTGTAGTGAATCTGCCTGGAATGCTTTTCACGTGTGCAATGACTGCATGGCTTGACTGGGTAAGGCTCCTATCTTTGGTGAAAGTGTAATTGGGTCGAGGCGTGACTTTGAGACCTTGTTCCTTGCTCATTACATGCTCAAAATTTACCATCCATAGCCCATTGGAAAGAGCACATGGCAATGACCAATTTGATATCAAGCTGGACCCAAATGGATATTTGTATAGTCCTAAAATTGATGTCCAAAATGGCGCGCCAGATGTTTGACAAAATGCATGCGCGTGACCTGGATTTCTGCCCAGCCTGCCATTGCAGTGGCGACTTGATGAGCACTTGACTTTAGGGCTTCATAAATGATTCAATACACACTCAAATTGTTTGATTTTTTGTTTCATTGTGTAGAGGGTATGGCAAGGAGCAGTTGCATAGCAAGTTTGCATTTGTGGGGTTCCTGGATTGCCCTAGCATTGGAATCAAAGTTGGCACACCACGTGCTCGATGAAATGTGTCACGTATGACCAGAAATGTGCCCAGCTGAATGATTTGAACAAGTGTATTTCCTCTAACTTCAAACCAACTTATCTTCTCAACCAAGCTTCAAATGAAAAAAACTCCCAACTAGAGAATTGTAGAACGCCATGATCTGAACACTTTTTATGTTGGAAATTTTCTGAAGCAAGGCCTTTTGACACGTGTAAATCAGGGCTGAAGTGGACTGTCCATTAAGATTTAAAACCTCAAAAAAATTTCTAAGTATGAAAACCTTCCTTTTTTGTTATTTTTTCTATTTTTGGCAACTTTTGCCAAACTCCTGATTTTATCCATTCTTCGACTTTTCTTGGTTGAATTCCCACCAAAAGTCAATATTTGAATAAATCTTCTAATTTTGACCCGAAAGTCAACTGTTCTGATTTTTCTGATTATTGGTGGAATTCTTGATTAAATCTCCTCCAGTCAAATCCAGTCAAATGAAAACATCCACATAGTTAATATGAAAGCTTCTCACTCATAAAATCCATTCCTGATAAAATGTCGACCAGAAAGTCAACTGGTTGACTTTGGTCAAGGAAGCCCTAATTAAGAGGATCAGATGACTTCTAAGCTTGTACATTCTTGCCAATGCTATGAACTGGATGAAAACCCTGATTTCAAGAGGTCTCGGCAAGATGATGACACCCCACATTAGGCTTCAAGTCTCTCCTTCTGACCAAGGACCAATGATACAGATGCATGCAATGATATGACCTAAATGGATGTATGTTTATGAGTTGCAAGCCAGATAAATAAGGGTAGGACAAATTTGGGGTATGACAAGGCGCCCTCATGCTGACCCTATAGTTCAAAGCAATTTGTTCCCGAGGTTGGCTACTACAGGTCTCCTAAATATTGTTGATAGATTGTGGCACGAATTGTTGGAACAAGATTTGTTCTGATCAATTAGCTTAGTTTTGATGATAACAAATAATATGAATTTTGCTTAAGATAATATGGTACTCTAATCCAATGCAATTTCCTTTTCAGGAAATATATAAAGAGTATGCATAATTCAGCGCTCAGAAGCTTTGTCTCAAAGGGTTCAGCATGCAACATCAGAACATGGTCTGGCAAGACATCAGAAGATGGTCGAAGCAGAATCAGAACATGGGTCTATGGAAGCATCAGAAGAACATGAGATCAGAAGCACTGAAGTTCTGATGGTATCACGCTCAGAAGCACTTCAAGGTCAGAAGATCAGAAGATGCTTTGCACCAAGCTGTTTGACTCTGATGATATTCAAACGTTGTATTCACAAACATCAGATCAGAAGGAAGTACATGTGGCAGGCTACGCTGACTGACAAAAGGAACGTTAGAAGCTATTAAAGGCAACGTCAGTAGACACAGCGTGAACAAGGCTCGAGGTAGTTGACAAAAGCGTATAACATTAAATGCGATGCTGTACGGAACACGCAAAGCATTAAATGCACTCAACGGTCATCTTCTCCAACGCCTATAAATATGAAGTTCTGATGAGAAGCAAGGTTAACGATCCTGAACAAAACAACTCATATTAACTTGCTGAAACTCTGTTCTATTCAAAGCTCAGAATCTTCATCTTCATCAAAGCTCACTACATTGCTGTTGTAATATATTAGTGAGATTAAGCTTAAACGTTAAGAGAAATATCACAGTTTGTGATTATAGCTTTTAAGAAGCAATTGTAATACTCTTAGAATTGATTACATTAAGTTGTAAGGAACTAGAGTGATCGTGTGGATCAGAATACTCTAGGAAGTCTTAGAGGTTATCTAAGAAGGTTGTAACTAGAGTGATCGTGTGGATCAGAATACTCTAGAAAGTCTTAGAGGGTATCTAAGCAGTTGTTCCTGGAGTGATCAGTGTGTGATCAGAAGACTCTGGAAGACTTAGTTGCTGACTAAGTGGAGAACCATTGTAATCCGTGCGATTAGTGGATTAAATCCTCAGTTGAGGTAAATCATCTCTGCGGGGGTGGACTGGAGTAGTTTAGTTAACAACGAACCAGGATAAAAATAACTGTGCAATTTATTTTTATCGGTCAAGTTTTTAAAGCTACACTTATTCAAACCCCCCCTTTCTAAGTGTTTTTCTATCCTTCAATTGGTATCAGAGCGCCGGTTCTAAGGTGCAAGCACTTAACCGTGTTTAGAAAAGATTCAGGAAGAGAAAAACGCTTCAGTAAAAGATGGCTGATGAAACTGCAAAGTCTACATCTACATCTGGCTCTGCTGAGCAACACAACGTTAACAATGGTTATACTAGACCGCCGGTATTTGATGGTGAAAACTTTGAATACTGGAAAGATAAACTGGAAAGTTACTTTCTTGGTCTAGATGGTGATCTATGGGATCTTCTGATGGATGGTTACAAACATCCGGTAAATGCCAGTGGCGTAAAGCTGACAAGGCAAGAAATGAGCGATGATCAGAAGAAGTTTTTCAGGAATCATCATAAATGCAGAACTGTTTTGCTGAATGCTATCTCTCATGCTGAGTATGAGAAGATATCTAACAGGGAAACGGCCTATGACATATATGAGTCCTTGAAAATGACTCATGAAGGAAATGCTCAAGTCAAGGAGACTAAAGCTCTCGCTTTAATCCAGAAGTATGAAGCCTTCAAGATGGAGGATGATGAAGACATTGAAAAGATGTTTTCAAGATTTCAAACTCTTACTGCTGGATTGAGAGTTCTTGACAAGGGATACACCAAGGCTGATCACGTAAAGAAGATCATCAGAAGCTTACCCAGAAGATGGGGTCCTATGGTGACTGCATTTAAGATTGCGAAGAATCTAAATGAAGTCTCTTTGGAAGAGCTGATCAGTGCCCTGAGGAGTCATGAAATTGAACTGGATGCAAACGAGCCTCAAAAGAAAGGTAAGTCTATTGCATTAAAATCCAATATCAAGAAATGCACTAACGCTTTTCAGGCTAGAGAAGAAGATCCTGAAGAATCAGAATCTGAAGAAGAAGAAGATGAACTGTCCTTGATCTCCAGAAGGCTAACTCAACTCTGGAAGAACAAGCAAAGGAAGTTCAGAGGCGTCAGAAGTTCAAAGAAATTTGAACGTGGAGAATCTTCTGATGACAGAAGATTTGACAAGAAGAAGGTCATGTGCTATGAATGCAATGAGCCTGGACACTTCAAGAATGAATGTCCAAAACTTCAGAAGGAAAATCCCAAGAAGAAGTTTCATAAGAAGAAAGGTCTTATGGCAACCTGGGATGAGTTAGAAGATGATTCAGACTCTGAAGATGAGCAGGCTAACTGTGCGCTGATGGCGACAGAAGATGACGGATCAGAATCTACATCAGAATCTACATCAGAATCAGATTCTGAAGAGGTATTTTCTGAACTTACTAGAGATGAGTTAGTTTCCAGTCTAACAGAACTTCTGGAATTCAAGTCTCAGATTAGTCTCAAATACAAAAAGCTGAAAAAGCTATTTTAATTTGAAACGAAGAAGCTTGAGTTGGAAAATTCTGAATTAAAAGAAAAAGTTTTAAAATTATCCAATAATGTTGGATCTCCTTCCAATTCAGAAAAATCCACTCCTAGTCTAAACCATATTCTGAAAGAATATGATTTAAGTTTCAGGAAGTTCTTATCTAGAAGTATTGGCAGAAGTCAGCTAGCTTCTATGATATATGCTGTGTCTGGAAACAGTAGAGTTGGCATTGGTTTTGAGGGTGAAACCCCATACAAACTTGAACCTGTTGATAAGATGAAAATCACATACAAGCCATTGTATGATCAGTTCAAGTATGGCCACTCACATGATATTAGGCACACTTCACATGCTCAAAGTTTTCACATTACACACACTAAGAAGCATGTGACACAACCTAGGAAATATCATGAAACTCACATTAAGAATTATCATGCTGTTCCTCCTATTGCTTACAATGTTAAACCCAAGTTCAATCAGAACTTGAGAAAATCTAACAAGAAAGGACCCAAAAAGATGTGGGTACCTAAGGATAAGATTATTCCTATTGCAGATATCCTTGGCTGCAAGAAGGACAAAGCACAACATGTCATGGTACCTGGACTCTGGATGCTCGCGACACATGACAGGAAGAAGGTCTATGTTCCAAGACCTGGTGCTTAAGTCTGGAGGAGAAGTCAAGTTTGGAGGAGATCAGAAGGGCAAGATAATTGGCTCTGGAACTATAAAGTCTGGTAACTCTCCTTCCATTTCAAATGTACTTCTTGTAGAAGGATTAACACATAACCTCTTATCTATCAGTCAATTGAGTGACAATGGTTATGATATAATCTTTAATCAAAAGTCTTGCAAGGCTGTAAATCAGAAGGATGGCTCAATCCTATTTACCGGCAAGAGGAAGAACAACATTTATAAGACAGATCTGCAAGATCTTATGAGTCAGAAGGTGACTTGTCTTATGTCTGTTTCTGAAGAGCAGTGGGTCTGGCACAGAAGATTAGGTCATGCTAGTTTGAGAAAGATTTCTCAGATTAACAAACTGGATCTTGTCAGAGGACTCCCTAATCTGAAATTCAAATCAGATGCTCTTTGTGAAGCATGTCAGAAGGGCAAGTTCTCCAAACCTGCATTCAAGTCCAAGAATGTTGTTTCTACCTCAAGGCCATTAGAACTCTTGCACATTGATCTGTTTGGCCCAGTCAAAACAGCATCTGTCAGAGGGAAGAAATATGGATTAGTCATCGTAGATGATTATAGCCGCTGGACATGGGTAAAATTCTTGAAACACAAGGATGAGTCTCATTCAGTGTTCTTTGATTTCTGCATTCAGATTCAATCTGAAAAAGAGTGTAAAATCATAAAGGTTAGAAGTGATCATGGTGGTGAATTTGAGAACAGATTCTTTGAAGAGTTCTTCAAAGAAAATGGTATTGCCCATGATTTCTCTTGTCCTAGAACTCCACAGCAAAATGGAGTTGTAGAACGAAAGAATAGGACTCTGCAAGAAATGGCCAGAACCATGATCAATGAAACCAATATGGCTAAGCATTTCTGGGCAGAAGCAATAAACAATGCATGTTATATTCAGAATAGAATCTCTATCAGACCTATTCTAAATAAGACTCCTTATGAATTGTGGAAGAATATAAAGCCCAACATTTCATATTTCCATCCTTTTGGATGTGTGTGCTTTATTCTGAACACTAAAGATCATCTTGGTAAGTTTGAGTCCAAAGCACAAAAATGTTTCCTTCTTGGATATTCTGAACGCTCAAAAGGCTACAGAGTATACAATACTGAAACATTGATTGTAGAAGAATCAATCAATATCAGGTTTGATGATAAGCTTGGTTCTGAAAAACCAAAGCAGTTTGATAATTTTGCAGATTGTGATATTGATGTATCAGAAGTTGTTGAGCCAAGAAGCAACGCATCAGAAGCAGAGCTTCTCAGAAGCAAAGAATCTGAAGATCAAGTATCAGCTTCTCTGGAGAATCTAAGCATTTCTGAAGAACCATCTGTCAGAAGATCATCCAGACTCATTTCTGGTCATTCAGAAGATGTCATTCTTGGAAAGAAGGATGATCCAATCAGAACAAGAGCATTCCTTAAGAACAATGCAGACTGTCAATTAGGTCTTGTATCTTTGATCGAGCCAACTTTTGTTGATCATGCTCTAGAAGATCCAGACTGGATAATTGCTATGCAAGAAGAACTGAATCAGTTTACAAGGAATGATGTTTGGGATCTTGTTCCTAGACCAGATGTATTCAATATAATCGGTACAAAATGGGTCTTCAGAAACAAGCTCAGTGAGAAAGGTGAAGTGGTAAGGAACAAAGCCAGACTGGTGGCTCAGGGTTATAGTCAGCAAGAAGGGATTGACTATACAGAAACCTTTGCACCAGTGGCCAGGTTAGAATCTATTCGTCTATTAATTTCATTTGCTACTCAACATAACATCACTCTCTATCAGATGGATGTTAAGAGTGCCTTCTTAAATGGTTATATAGATGAAGAAGTTTATGTCCATCAACCTCCTGGTTTTGAAGACTCTATGTCTCCTAATCATGTTTTTAAACTAAAGAAATCGTTGTATGGATTGAAACAAGCTCCCAGAGCTTGGTATGAACGCTTAAGTTCTTTCCTTCTGGATAATGGTTTCACTAGAGGAAAAGTGGACACTACTCTCTTTTGTAAAACCTTTAAAAGGGATATTTTAATTTGTCAAATATATGTAGATGATATTATTTTTGGAACATCTAATGCTACACTTGGAAAGGAGTTTGCTGAGTCTATGCAGGCTGAGTTTGAAATGAGCATGATGGGAGAACTCAAGTATTTCCTTGGAATACAAATAAATCAAACATCAGAAGGAACGTATGTTCACCAAACCAAGTATGTGAAGGAACTTCTGAAGAAGTTTAATCTTCTAGACTGCAAAGAAGCCAAAACTCCTATGCATCCAACATGCATCCTAGGTAAGGATGAGGTAAGTAAGAAGGTAGATCAGAAGTTATACAGAGGTATGATTGGATCTCTTCTATATTTGACTGCTTCTAGACCTGACATTCTGTTCAGTGTTTGTTTGTGTGCTAGATTCCAATCAGATCCTAGAGAATCTCATTTAACTGCTGTTAAGAGAATTCTAAGGTATCTTAAAGGTACTACTAATGTTGGCTTAGTTTACAGAAAATCTAAAGAATACAACTTAGTAGGATTCTGCGATGCTGACTATGCTGGAGACAGAATTGAAAGAAAGAGTACTTCAGGAAGTTGCCAATTTCTTGGAAGTCATTTGATCTCCTGGTATAGCAAGAAGCAAGCAACTATTGCTCTCTCAACAACAGAAGCAGAATATGTCGCTGCTGCTGGTTGCAGTACACAGATGCTCTGGATGAAGAGTCAGCTAGAAGATTATCAGATATATGAGAGTAACATTCCTATATTCTGTGATAATACTTCTGCTATATGTTTATCTAAGAATCCTATTCTTCATTCAAAAGCTAAACATATTGAGATTAAACATCATTTCATAAGGGACTATGTTCAGAAGGGTGTTCTATCTTTAAACTTTGTGGATACAGACCATCAATGGGCTGATATCTTTACAAAACCCCTGGCTGAAGATAGGTTTAAGTTCATTCTGAAGAACATCAGTATGGATTTATGCCCAGAATGAGAAGATGAGAAGTTCTTATGTATGAGTATCTTCTGAAATGAAATTGTTTTTTTTTATAAGAAGTTCTGATTGAAATCAATTAGAAATTGTGATTCAGTTATTACTAACGTTTCATTGTCTAAGTTGATTCAGAATCTCTTTAAAAGCAAAACAGCTATAACTGGCTATCCAGATGGTAAACACGTGTTCACTATTCCTGGACAAGCGTGCGTGCAGTTGAGGGGACGTCTACTTAGGTAATTGTGCAAATCACGTCTTTTGTCATTATTATCTCTCCTCACGTCACGTAACATTAAATGCTTTTCATCATTTACTCTCTTTCAGTTTTCTTTTTATATTCTTCAAACGTTTCTTTTCCCTCTTATATTTCTCTCACTTTGCATTCAGTTTCTTTTTCGTTCTCTCTCTTTGCATTCATATCATAAACCCTAGCAGTTTCCAATATCTGCAACTTCATCATGAATCCATCGTCAAGCTCTGGGAATCAAGATAATGATCGAAAACAAAAGAGAAAGGCAACTGCTGAACTAGAAACCAAACCAAAGAGAGTAAGGATCACCTATGACCCTCTCAAAGTGAACCCGTTTGAAGCTATGATGTCTGGAAACTACTCTAGACGTGTGTATCAACCCCTTGACGGTACCCCTCAATCACCTCCCTCTTCACAGACCTCCACCACCTCTTCCTCCTCATTCATCCTCTCGGAACCACCTTCTTCACCATCTGATATCTCCTCTCCTTCAACCCATCCATCAGATATTTCTTCATCTCTCTCACACCCTTTTCCCACCAGAACACCTAACCCCTACCGTGTTGTTTTTCCCGACTCCAGGTTCACTGTCAACCCTCCAACCCCTACCACTCAATCATTTATGGAGCTTTTACATTCTGATGTAAATGGCTGGTTGGAGATTCTGGGTGCTGCTCACCTTAACCATCTGGATGAGTATGCTACAAGCAACCTTTGGGATACCTTTCGTCAGGATTCTCTGGTTAGGGCTACAGACACTCAGAGAAGGATCATGTCTGAAGCTCCTGGTGTTCGTGGTCTTCGGTTGGAAGTTGGTGAAAGCAGCTATCACCATCTCATCAGGAACAGAAGAGTTCTTGAGGAGAAGATACCTGCAGATGAGTTGGAAGAAGAAAATCTCTGCAGAGACATCGTGGTGTGGAGACCATGGTTTCCTGTGCTGACTGGAGATTTTCAGTGGTTGTTTAACTGGTTCAGAATGAACCCTTCTGAAAAAGCACCTCACATGGTCTTTCCAGTAGTGGTTTATCCTGCTGAAGTTGCTGGTCCTACTCCTCCAACAAACCTAGCAGCTATTCTTCAAGCGTTGGAAGTTGGAACTTCTGAGCTGCCTGAACCAGAATATGCTAAGGCTACTTCTGAGTCAGACTCAGATGAGGAAATGGAAGATGCACAAGCTGAAGATCTTCCAGAAGATCACCCTGCTGAAATTGCTGTCCCTTTTGGCAGAAATTCTGGTGCCTCTTCTTCTGGTGAAGCCTCGTCTCTGATGGAGACCTTGGAAGCTCTTCATCAGAATCAAGCTATGCTGGCTTCTCGTTTGGACGCGCAAGAAGTAGCCAATGCTGAGTTTCGCTCCTTCATGGCAAGGCAAGCTACAAGCACTGACGGGATTCATGATGTTCTGGCGCGGATTTTGCGTAGGCTAGGATCTTAGTCCTTTGGTCTTTGTAGTTTTCTTTCCTTGTTGCATCTGTTTTCCTGCATTCCTCTTTTGTAATCTTTCTTGTTGAAATCAATGAAAAGTTATCTGTGTTTCTTTCCTTTTGTCTCTTGCTTTACATCTGAATCTTTTGAAATATTCTTTTTGATGTTATGACAAAAAGGGGGAGAAGATAAATGATAAATTATTTGATTAATCTATCAGTTGCTGGGTAAAGCTCCCACACATTTACTAACAAGAACTGCAAGTTCTATATGGTTTAAGTGTCTTGTAGGTATAAAGAAGTGAAGAGAATCTTCAAAGCACACAAGAAGCAAAACCATAAGAAGCGTTATTCTGTAAAAAGAATAAGCTCATGGAAACTGAAGCAAGCTGAGTGCTGTCAAGCTTCAGAATCAGAAGCACTGATAATAGAATTTGATCCATATTTGTCTATTTGTTCTGACAAAATTCTATTTGCTCTGATACATTATTTTTAGCCTATATGGCTCTGATACATATCATGTGTTCTAATATACATTTTATGTTCTGACTCGTTCATGCTGACTTTTGTCGTTTAGTTTTGTTCTGTAACATTTCAGGATGTAGAGATGCTCGGATGATGCTCTGGTACATTCAACAATGTTCTGATACAAATCTAGCATGAAGTGATGTTGGTAGAAATTCAAAGCTCTGAAGCTATCCGAGGGAAGCAGAAATCAGAAGCTGTGAATGTTCTAAAGATCCAGAAAACTCAAGTTCTGAAGCTGTCCTAAATGGAAGCAGAAATCAGAAGCTGTGAATGTTCTGAAGATCAAAGAAATTCAAGTTCTGAAGCTGTCCTAAATGGAAGCAGAAATCAGAAGCTGTGAATGTTCTGAAGATCAAAGAAATTCAAGTTCTGAAGTTGTCCTAAATGGAAGCAGGAATCAGAAGCTATGAGTGTTCTAGGGATCTAAAGAAATTCAAGTTCTGAAGCTGTCCAATGGAAGCAGAAGTCAGAAGCTATGAATTCTCTGAAGACAGAAGCTTATGTGATCGTCTCTACCGAAATAATCAGGGAAGTCTTTTATTAAAGTTCTTCGAGTATTTATTTCAGGGGGAGATTATTTATCTCAGGGGGAGATTGTTAATCTCAGGGGGAGACATATTCACATGCTTATGCAATAGCTGTGTAATTTGTCTTTTGCCGACTGCTCTTTCTGATCGCAAATTCATATCATTTATATATGTTTTTGTCATCATCAAAAAGGGGGAGATTGTTAGAACAAGATTTGTTATGATCAATTATCTTAGTTTTGATGATAACAAATAATATGAATTTTGCTTAAGATAATATGGTACTCTAATCCAATGCAATTTCCTTTTCAGGAAATATATAAAGAGTATGCATAATTCAGCGCTCAGAAGCTTTGTCTCAAAGGGTTCAGCATGCAACATCAGAACATGGTCTGGCAAGACATCAGAAGATGGTCGAAGCAGAATCAGAACATGGGTCTATGGAAGCATCAGAAGAACATGAGATCAGAAGCACTGAAGTTCTGATGGTATCACGCTCAGAAGCACTTCAAGGTCAGAAGATCAGAAGATGCTTTGCACCAAGCTGTTTGACTCTGATGATATTCAAACGTTGTATTCACAAACATCAGATCAGAAGGAAGTACATGTGGCAGGCTACGCTGACTGACAAAAGGAACGTTAGAAGCTATTAAAGGCAACGTCAGTAGACACAGCGTGAACAAGGCTCGAGGTAGTTGACAAAAGCGTATAACATTAAATGCGATGCTGTACGGAACACGCAAAGCATTAAATGCACTCAACGGTCATCTTCTCCAACGCCTATAAATATGAAGTTCTGATGAGAAGCAAGGTTAACGATCCTGAACAAAACAACTCATATTAACTTGCTGAAACTCTGTTCTATTCAAAGCTCAGAATCTTCATCTTCATCAAAGCTCACTACATTGCTGTTGTAATATATTAGTGAGATTAAGCTTAAACGTTAAGAGAAATATCACAGTTTGTGATTATAGCTTTTAAGAAGCAATTGTAATACTCTTAGAATTGATTACATTAAGTTGTAAGGAACTAGAGTGATCGTGTGGATCAGAATACTCTAGGAAGTCTTAGAGGTTATCTAAGCAGGTTGTAACTAGAGTGATCGTGTGGATCAGAATACTCTAGAAAGTCTTAGAGGGTATCTAAGCAGTTGTTCCTGGAGTGATCAGTGTGTGATCAGAAGACTCTGGAAGACTTAGTTGCTGACTAAGTGGAGAACCATTGTAATCCGTGCGATTAGTGGATTAAATCCTCAGTTGAGGTAAATCATCTCTGCGGGGGTGGACTGGAGTAGTTTAGTTAACAACGAACCAGGATAAAAATAACTGTGCAATTTATTTTTATCGGTCAAGTTTTTAAAGCTACACTTATTCAAACCCCCCCTTTCTAAGTGTTTTTCTATCCTTCACGAATCATCCGACCTAAACAAGGTGGATACTCACGTGTTGACCAACAAGAAGTGTACTTGGTTTGGTTGATCAAGAGCATAATTCCGGTAAACTGGCCTCATTTTATAGTGAAGTGTATGTTTAAATTGAAGGAGTCGGGTAGAGGCACTGCTATTGGATATGCCTCCTTCATCCAATGGGTGCTTAATAAAGTCAATATTCCGTCTTAGCGGCTTCCCAAGAAGTCCATCTCAATTGACCAAGAATACACTGAACATGATGGGTTTCTTCTACAATCGAGCCACGGGTATCTATGGAGCTGTTCTACGAGGCAACAATCCAGACCTCAACCGAGAAGATGAGGATGAAATGAATATCGATGAAGGGGAAGACAATGAAGGTGAGGATGAAGATGAAGACATGGGTACTGAAAATGCCGGCTCCAATATTGCAAATTTGATGGAGGCTATGTGTCTCCAACAAATTGAGAATCAGAATCTGATAAATGAGCGTCTTACTACTTTGACCACTCGTGTCACTGAGCAAGGTCCTCAATTTACAGCTTACTCCACACTTCAAGAGCAACGGTACAACACGCTCTATGGTATGATGGATGCTCAGAGCAACCAACTCTCTTCCTTCACAAACGCCTTCATGCAACACTACCCATTCCCTCCAGTTCATACAGCTCAACCACCACCACCGGCCCAAGAAGGAGATGATGATACTGAAGCCTAGTGTTTTCTTTTGTTTTTTTTTCATGCATTCACCATTTACACACTTTCATGAACATTTTTATTGTATTTTGTGACTTTATTTTATTTTATGTTGAACAACATTCTACCGTACTTTGTGGTTGTGTAAGGATATTAATTGAGCTATGTGCTCATTACGCGTTTGGCTATTTATGTTATGTTGCCCTATTATTCATTTTATCATTAAGAGATGTTTTTATGTGAATGATTGCTTTATGATTATGATTGCAAAAAGGAGCTTAGTAATGATCAAAATTGAATTATGTTATTCCGCCATATATGTATAATATCACCTGTCTCTTTTTGATGTTGTCAAAGGGGGAGAAAACTGAGTGAATCAACAAGCAATGGAAACCACACGCACCAAGATAGGGGGAGCATACAGAAAGGGGGAGCAAGAACTTCGGTTAAGCAACGCCTCGACAAAAATTCACAATTTTTGCCATCATCAAAAAGGGTGAGTATGTGAGGGCAAGGTGTAGTTTTCATGATGTCAAAACATTGTGAATCAACTACAACTTAAGTGGAAACATAGAAACCGAGAAAATGCAACCAAGAAAAGTATTTTTGGCTACAAGACACTAATAGGTCGACTCATAGATACAATAGGTCGACCTACTGCAAAATGCTTGTGAAAAATTCTATGTAAGGGCTGAATGCGTCGACGCATCACATAAATAGGTCGACGCATGGAGCTTTGATGTTATCTCGGGTATGCGCACACTGACTCTTCAAGTCGACGCATCCACTTTTTGAAATTTAGATGAAAGAGCAAAATATGTCGACGCATATCATTTTGGGGAACTCACGGGAATGCGCACGCCGACCCTTCAGGTCGACGCAAGTGTCACACATTGCTCATTTTCAGGTGCAATACACTCAATAGGTCGACCTATGCAGAGAGCAGGTCGACTTGTCGCTAATAAATCTGGTTTTCTGCTGTTTTCAAGTTGGCCTATGCATTGTATGTGGTATAAATACTCAAGTGATCATTCTCAAGAATTTTTAACACGAAACGTGAAAGATTGACTCAGCTTCTTTTCATCTTCAACCTTTCGCTTATTGATCGAGAATCACACATAATCATCTTTCTCGATCGAAGTAAGGAACATGTGTTGATAAGGTTCGACGGTAGATATTTGTCTTGTTCGAGATTCGATGGTAGACATTTATCTTGTTCGAGTGAAGATTGTTGAGGGTGTTTCTTGTATAAAACCTTAGGGTTTTTCCTTCTTCATCAAAGATTTTGTTCGAAGGTTTTTGACGATCGATTCGCTTTGGTAATCAATTCAGCCGTGCATAAGGGATTGAGGGATTGAAAATCCTCTCAACAAACTTGCTACAACCGGAGGATTGAGAAGGGAACGATCGGGGTCTTGATTGGTGAAGATCATAGACATTGACTTGATTCAACTTGAATCAAGGGGAGGATCGAATTGTATTCAATTTTACTGCATGTGTGTAGTTGGTGATTGGTACTTTCTATCCTTGTTAAACATTTTGCAATCTAATAAAACTTTCCTAATTTCATTTGAAATTAGGGGCAGACGTACTCCTGCGAGGACGATAGAGGAACTGCCTAAACAAATATCGTGTTCCTTATCATTTTTACTTTATCTTGTTTCCATTTGTTTTCGTTTATTTCAATTGTTGAACAAAAACTAAGGTTAGGTAAATATCAATCACCAAGTGTTCGATAAAATTACTCAATCAAATTTTTGTTCAAATTTTAGTGAAAACGTTCATTGTGAGTAATATACCATATAGTGCGCAATTGATACAATTGATATATTCGTTAAAACGTAATTCATTACTTGACATTTTCATCCGTTCGGTTTAGTGCACATATCCGGTCCCCGATAACATAATCGCTCTTAGACGATTACGTGATTCAGGGAAGTCACGTTTCAAAAGCTAAAATTTTCTTAAGTCGGAAAAAGGTGGTCTATTCACCCCCTTCTAGACCATTCCTATCGTCTAACACATAGTTCCGTATAGGGATGGCAAATAGACCCAAACCCGCGGGGCCCACCCGCACCCGAACCTGAGTCAATGGGTGAAAACCCGAGTTGACTGGGTTTGGGTTTGGGTTCGGGTTCGGGTGCCACCCGATATTTCGGGTTTGGGTTTGGGTAGTGTGAAACCCGCACCCGAAACCCGAAATCACACCCGAATATATATATATATATATATATATATATATATATATATATATATATATATATATATATATATTATATATAATATATAATATATGTAATATATATATATATATATTACATATATATATATATTATATATATATATATAATATATAATATATGTAATATATATATATATATATATATATATATATATATATATTTTATGGAAAGTTGTAAGAAAATTGTAGGAAAAATATATTTTATGTATTTTGTTGTGGGTTTGGGTTTGGGTGAAAAAACCCGAACCCAACGGGTGTGGGCGTGGGTGTTATTTTGTCATCTGAATAGCTTTTGGGTTTGGGTTCGGGTGGTAATTTCGGGTGCGGGTTTGGGTAGTATAAAACCCGCACCCGCGGGCACCCGTTGCCATCCCTAGTTCCGTAGAACAATGAAATATCAACCTTCACTCGATAGTCATGGTTGTTTTATAGATTCCCACGATTATCCTCTTCATCGCAAGGTTCTTCTTCATTAGAACTCGAATCTTCGACACAGTTTCCACCCCCTAGAACCCTAATCGGTTCCCCTCTCCTGTCTCTTCGCCGATTCCCATTTCTGGCGTTGTTCGCCTGATTTGCTAAATTCGCCATCTGTTCAGTCAAAGCAATTAGAGCCGCGATAAAAACCGTGGTAAATCCCTATAGATCTGCTTTGGTCACCGGTTGATCCGCCATAGTTGTCAAGCTATGAAAAGAACAGGAGAAAACCTGCTCTGATGCCAACTGACGCAGTCGGAAGCCGCCCAAAGGAATAGCAAGCACTAAACCTTGAATGAAACAGGGTTGCAAGCGCAAACCCTATAGATAAACTCTGGAGTCCACCAGGAATAAAGAAAACTTTGGATTTTATTATAACAAAAGAGATAATCCTTATTGCCATGCCAAAGGTCTTTAAATACAGAAAACAAATAAACCCTATTGGGCCTTATGGGCCTTTAATCCAAAACAAAATTAAATAAAACAAATAAAATAGAAATTGCTTAAATATTAAAATTAAAACGCTTAAATATTAAAATGCTTTCCGACGTGCAATTTTATTTCTTTTTTGATACGCACAATCCTCCTACATCACTTTCCTTGAGCGATAGTACTATCCATACCATATAGGGGAAGGTAGTCTTATACATTGGATGTAAAGGGACATCGAAGAGTCATCGCATGATCATAGTAGCTATCCATACCATAAGTGGGTAGGAAGTCCTATGAATTGATGAGAATAGTCATAAAGGCAACAAGTAAGGATACCTTAGCAATCGAATAGACTATCATCATGCAATCGAAGGCAACATCGAGGGACGAGATCATTTTATCGTGGACAACTCGAAGGGACTATGATCTTTATTCCAAAGGGACTGTGATGATTTTTTAATCGAAGGCGACAGGCTAAGGTATCCCTACGCTCGAGGGACTTGACTATTATTCGAAAAGGCAGCATAAGAGAGGAAACCCTAGAGGTGAGTG
Organism: Vicia villosa; assembly: GCF_029867415.1. NCBI lineage: Eukaryota > Viridiplantae > Streptophyta > Magnoliopsida > Fabales > Fabaceae > Vicia > Vicia villosa. The sequence goes on from NC_081183.1 coordinate 71,975,834, forward strand.
TGTGAGCAGTAAAAAGGAGTGTATTATGTTCAGATATTTAATCTTTTGAAGTTAGTGAGCTAACAGTTCTTTTAGTTTTTCCATGCAATCCTATTAGCATACACCTAAGCAGTTTATAGGTGCAGAAAGTAAAAGCAAAAAGTCCTACGCCATTACAAGGCTTCGGAATGGGGGATTACATGATAAGGAAAGGCGGAAAATAAAACCTAACTTAAATCTATTACAAACCATGAGAAAATACATAATTTAAAAATAAAAAAATAGATGGAATTCGCGAATGTCCACAATAGTCAAGATTCTCAAGTGCGGTACCTCGCAAAACAAAACAAAAATATTAGTAAGGATGCATGTGTGAGAAATGGAGCAAAATATTCATCAATCATGGTAAAATTATTTCTAAGAAATTAATGACTAGAGAAAAGAAATCTTTTTGATCATTTTCTAATATATTGAATAAAGTCCTAAATATATACTTAGAGAAAACATTTTTTTAATTATTATTTTTTTAATTAAATAATCTTACATTAGTGATCTATGTACACGTCAAAAATAATTAAAATAATTTTTATTTGATAGTTACTTAAATAATGAGAAAACTTAATTAATAAACTAAAACTAATTACATAATAAAGCTAAATTGTTAAACCTTGAATAAGTTAAAATCTAAAATGTGTGAGAGAAATCAAGAGGTGTGAGTAAAGTTGGATGGGATTAATGGACCAAAATTCATACTATCAAAAACCAAATTTATTGCAACTCATATAACAAATTAAATTAAAGATATAATAATAATAATCAATATATAGAGTAAAATGAAGAAATAAGAACGTGCACGTACCAGCATAGAGGATGCGCCTCCCTCATGATATTTTGACCATTATCATAGTGACACGTGTCACTTAAATAAAAAATAAAATAAACAAAAGACAAACCACAAACATGAAACGGACAAACCATCGGCGCAAAAGCAGCACTTCTTCTTCTTCATCTTTCAACCTCTCCACTATACTTTCTTTCTTCTCTAAAGAATTCTCTAAACCATACTCAATTTTCTCATAGTAAAACATGAACGTACCCATCTAATAAAAAGTACTACTCACAAACATATGAATTGAAGAAAATCGAGAGAGCCAAGCAGACTCACCGCTTCAAATGGGAACAAGGAGGTCACCGGATGTTGTGGAGTTCACGGTGGGTGTCGGATGCGGTTCGAGGAGTTGAGCTCGACGTATCAGCGGCTGGGGGCGGACTGTGAATGAAGGCGCGCGGTGGCTGTTCGGAATCAACGTTGGCAGCACGATCGGGAGGTCCTCTGTGTGGTGCTGCTGTTGTTGCGATTTGAAGGAGCTACGGCATGGTGGTGCTGTGGTTGTGAATCGGGATCGCACGGAGGGGTGGCTGGATCTCGATGATTGATGAGCGTCAACTACGACGGCGGTGCCGGCTTAGATCAGAAGGAAGCAGAGGCGCAGGGGCCAGGGGGCTATCGACGGCGTGACGGTATCCGGCCGGTGATTGCTCGTCGGTGAAGCTCGTCCGATCTGGAGCTGCAAGGAGGATTCCGCGTGAGTTTCAACGTCGATCTGAAAGGAGCTGCGTCGGTGGTTTCAGAATTGCTGTGTTGTTTTCGTATATGCAGTAATTTCTTCTTTTGATTCTTTTTTTTCCTGCAAACAAAACACTTGAACAAATTGTATTATATTGATAAAAAGATTTGGATGTTGAATGTTTAGATTGAAAGTTAGAGGTTGGTGGTATTGTTTGGATGAAGATGATGAATTGTTAAAAGGGATTGTTACTGATGAATAAGAATTGTTTGAAAATTGTGGAATATGGTCATGGTTTATGGTTAGAATTTTGAAGAAATTTTAAAGGTGAAAATTGTTAGGATTTAAAATGGTGTTATGGGTTTTCTAATGTGAGTGAACTTGTTTGTGAGAGGGGTTAGAAAGAATTAGGTTAGAAAAGGTGTAAGCTTTTATGTGAAAGTGTTGGTTAGAAATAGGGTTCCCCCTGTTAGTGTACGTGAGTGTTAGTTTTATAGTGTGCAATTTTAGACTCAAAATTAAAAAAAGGTAAATATAATAAAAACTTTGATGGAAATTGATTGAGAATTATTAATATAATATTATATGTTCGAAATAACAAATTTGACTTTAAAACTTTCTTTTTTGGAACTTTTGAATATTTTAGAATATTTTGACTAAAAATGCACAAAAATGAAAAATTGACTATTAAAAAATAAATATTTAATTAATTACGAAAATTAAAAAATAAATGATTAAAAAAATGATTTTTTTTGTGATTTTTTAATTAAATGAAAATAAAATTAAAACTATGGTTATAAACAAATAAAAGGAGAAAATGTTAGAAGTGTGATTCGAACTCGGGTCCTTGCACTGGGTGCAGTTACCGTGCATAGATAAAAATCTATGCACCATGCATATATTATTATGGATCCTTGGATCAAATTCTAGACATCAATTGTTATTACTCAATACTCGATACTCACCACTCAATACTCAATACTCAATACTGGATTAAAAAAACATGATCCAATGACTTATGTAGGCTTATGCATGGTGCATAAGGAAAATCCTTATGCATATTAGCCAAAGCCCCTTGCGCTCTTATACTTTTTACCCTCGAATCCTTACCAACTGGACTGACGTTCGCAAATATATGAGGGAAAATTTTGAGGTATGACAATTTCCTTTTTAACCACTTCCTTTATGATGAGGTTCAATCTTCTTTGACTCTCAATACTATTCTTGGCATTTTCTTCCAAAAGAATTATGTACAGTAGGAATGATACCCTTTATTCATCAGCTAAGTCTGTTGCCACAATCAGAGACAACTTTTGTCCTGCCTCCAGAAATGCATATTGAAGATGAGCAGGAAGTTGCTTAAGTTCTAACTCGGGAGGAACCTCTATGGTTGGTGAATGTTGTTTTTGGTCAACCTCTAAATCAAATACCTCCATTGGTTCTCTTATCACAACGGATTGGTTCATAGGACCATATATTATTCCTTCTTGTAAAATCTCCCTTACTTTCCCCAGCTCTTGAGTTAAGACATCAGTGGACTTTAGCAAACTATTATGAACAATTTTGTCCCAACTAGAAATCATTGAACAATCACCAACCTCTTCTTATGGGTATTGTAATGCATTCAACACATTAAATACTACTTTTTGACCGTTTATCCTCATAATTATTTCACCTTTCTCCACATCAATCAATGTCCTACCCGTAGCAAGGAAAGGTCTTCCCAACAGAATAGGGATGTCTTCATCATCATCAAAGTCCATATGATGAAGTCAGTAGGGAATAAAAATTTGTCAACCCTGACCAAAACATCATCAATCTTCCCTTGATGATAGCAAATACTTCTATCTGCCATTTGTAGAGTGATGGTTGTAGGCCTAGTTGCGCCTATCCCTAGCTTCTTGAATACGAACAAAGGCTTAAGATTAATGCTTTCCCTCAAATTGCATAGTGCTTTTCCATAAAATGAGTCACCAATGCTGCAAGAGATAGTGAAACTTTCAGGATCCTTCATCTTAGGAGGGAGCTTTCCTTGCACCAATTGGCTACATTCTTGAGTAAGTGCAATAATGGTAAACTCTCCCACTCTCTTCCTTTTGGTAATCATATCCTTCATTAACTTGGAGTAATTTGGCATTTGTTCAATCACTTCTATCAAAGGTATGCTGGCATGAAGCTGCTTGAGTATCTCCATAAACTTGCCAAATTATTGCTCCTCTTTTTCCTTCCTAATCCTTTGAGGTAAAGGAGGTGGTGGTCTCTCTTGAACAAACTTTTTCTCTTTGGCTAGTTTTGGCCTGACTTCAGGATGTTTAGCTGACTCAGAAGTCTTGCCATGTTCAGTTGCATCAATTTTGTCTCCATCATTCTCTATTGAAGTCGGTTCCTCGGCCGACATGTCTTTGTCTTCAGTGTTGTCCTCAACAGGCAGGACACCACTAGTCTCAGCGTCCTTGTGTGAGAGTGTTTCACATTCCTTACCACTTCTTAACTTGATAACTTTGCAAGTTTCCACATTCTTCACCCCTAATGTAGTAGGTGTCTCAATTGAGCTAGGAAGTGTCCCCATTGGTCTTGAACTCAGAGCTTGCGCCATTCAGGGTTGTAAGGGTTGTTGTTGCCCATATAGTTGGCAGAAAATAGGTTTGCAATGCATTCTTCAAACAAATGTGCCCCTCCAAAGTAGACACATGAAACTTCTGATGCGTCAGTAACCACCTTTAGTGGTTCAGGCTTAGTCGCTTATGGAGTCATCAGATTCTTCATCATTTGATGAATTTGGGTCACTTGAGCAGCAAGGGTTAAAGTTTAAGTGAATTCATAAACTCCAGCAGGTCTCTTATGAGTATTGCTCACATTAGCTATAGTAAAAGGCCATTAGTAAGTGTTGGTCGTGATGCTCTCTATCAACCGATATCCTTCTTCATAGGATTTAGATAAAAGCACTCATCCACTAGATGTATCAAGCTGTTCCTTAAAGAAGGAACTAGCCCATTATAGAATATATCGAGCTGGATGCAAATAGGGATGTCATGGTGAGGGCATTGCCTAAGTAGCTCCTTGAACCGTTCCCAAGCTTCAAATAGGGATTCTTCATCTCCTTGCCTAAATGATGATATTTCGTTTCTCATCTTTGCATTCATCGAAGGAGGAAAATACATAGCTAAGAATTCTCATCCAAGTCATTCCATGTGGCAATGGAATTAGAATATAGGGAATTTAACCAACTTTTGGCTCTATCCCTTAGAGACTAAGGAAACTACCTTAACCGGAAGGCATCATCAGTCACGCCTTGAATTTTGAAGTTGCTAGCTACATCCAGAAATTGCCTCAAATGTAGATGAGGGTCTTCATTGAGAGATCCAGAATATTGACCAGTAGTTTGTAGCATTTGGAACATCATCGGTTTGAATTCAAATTAACCTGCAGTGAGTTCTGGTAAGACAATGCCAGTATTCATGGAAGTAGGATCAAAGACATCATATTCTCTGATGTACCGCGCCCTGTCATTGACATTACAAAAAATGTCATTGTCTGCCATAACTGGGATATACTCTTCTTCGTCTGACTCCTCTGGTAAAGGTGAAGGTCATTCTGGTTGATCAATGTCAGGCAGATTAACTTCTGCATGAACTTTTGGGATACGTCTAGCACATATATGCCTTCTTAGCACCCTGAAGGTTCTTTTAGGTTCAAAAAATTCGTTGTGAGTAGGGTGCAACAATCTGTGCGAGCAATGGCTTACACCTGTTGTGACACCAAACCACAACAGAATGTCAGAAACATAAATGCTTAAAATGAAATCTAATAGACTCAAATACAAAAAATCAAAATGTAGTAAAAATAACTCCACGACAACGAAACCAAAAACTTGTTCGTAATTCTCAAAGGTGTCACATGCATGTATACACGTTTTCTTGCAACAACTAATAAGTATAAGAGTGTTATACCTATTGGGAGTGTTACTACTTAGATATGACTTTTGTATTAAAACTATTATTTCACTTTAAGCATAAGTAGAGAAATAGCAATAGGTGATGATTTTGAATCCAACTTCTTGTAAAGTAAAAAAAAAAATAAGGATAGTGTGGTGTAAAATTATAAGAACTCCATATTTAAGCGTGCTTGATTTTGAGCAATTTTTGGATGGGTGACCTTCTGGAAAGTTTCTCGAAAAGTGTGTGAGTAAGGACGAATCTTGTTGAAAAGACCCGTGTTGGTTTGTGGGATCAGTCGATAATCGTGAAAGCAATTTGAGGCGTTACAAATGTATCAGAGCAGTCGAAATAATATTTAGTCATTGTGTGTTTGATTGTGAAATTATATTAGCATGATTAAGGGTATTTGGTAAGGGTAGGTGTGAGAACTTATTCTTAATTGATTAATTTTAAATTAAAACCTTAGAATAATATTATAATGATATTTATTACTATTATTATTAGTATTATAATGGAAATTGAGGAAAATAAAATACAATTATTGTTAGAGAATTGTCAAATCTAATTTCACTTCTCCACCTAACACTTCCATCATCAATAAGCACTACACATCATAGAAAGAAGAAAAAATTATATTGTATAGTAAAAAATTAAAAAAAATAGAAAAAACAAAAAATATTAAACTTTGTATATATTAAATAAATTATTCATTGTAACAATTAAAAGGAATTATAAAATTAATCCTTATCAAATAAAAATACGATTTTTTATAATATTTTGTAAAAAAACATTGTGGATCTGGCTTTTAGAAAAGTTTTTTTTGTCTAATATCCCACAATATCTGACTTTTATAAATAGTAAGATCTCACATCAAACCCTATATATTAGAGTATAGATATGCTAAATATTAGATGTAATATTATACATTGAAAGTAAATCTCATATATTCAAGATTTCCATTAAATCAAAACTACAAATATGTGTATAATTTAAAATAAAATTATAATAACAACAATACTGATTTTCAAACTTCAAACATATGATAACCATAGGTAATAAATTATAGTAATAATATATGCACCCTGTAACAATGTTGAATGGTAAGAAAAAATATCAGCATTAATAGTAGTAAATATAAAATTAATTTTATAATAAAAGCAAATCTCAATATTTTTTTTTATCAATGGTAAATTGCATCCACAAAATTGTAACGATTAAGAAATTGAAAAAACTCAACAATATATATCTTGTACAAAGTTTTTTAAAAAATAAATTTAATTAAATTTTCAACCTCAAAATAAATCTACATAAATAAAAATAGGTAATGTTAACGAGTGCCCCAGGGACACTGGTTAAGAGATTAAAATGGTAAGTTGAGCATTGTTTAATAAAGTAATAAGATACGTTTTTACCCAAAATATATGTATTAAATGCATTGAAAACATAAATAGTCAACTTTTTTAAAGAAGATTAGATATATTCAATGTGTTGAATCTAGAATATCTTTTTTATTTGGTATGCTTAACCAGTGCCCCTGAGGCACTCGTTAGCATGACCCATAAAAATAAGATTCAATTTAGCCTCTTGTTTTAATACATATTTTCTTCTTCGTATCTCCATCTTCAGATCTATGTGTAACCTAACAAAACAAAAGAAGGGGAGAATGATGTTAAAAAGAAGGTGGTGACAAGATTAATAACTTAAATGAAAACAACAGATCTGATGTAAAATTGCTAACCACAAATCATGTTTTCACAAACATTGTTGCTGTATTTTTACTATCCATTTTTGCATTCTTATTGATAGATCTATAACTTGAAAAAAATACAAGAACTAAAAGATGTAAAGACATGAAAAAGAGAAAAAAAATTATGTTCAAACTTACATATTTAATGTTGTTTTATTAAGATTTTCCATGTGGGTATCAATAAATTAACAACCTGGAAAAAAGGAAAAAGAAATCATAAAAGTGTAAAAAATTAGTAAAGATAAAAATATGATATATGAATGAATAAAAAATATTGAAGTTGAAGAAGAAAGAATAATTAGAGAGAAGCTACAATGGAAGAGAGAGAGAGAGAGAGAAGAGAGAAAGAGAAGTTGTTGGAGAAAATAGAAGGAGTGTTTTGAATATTAAGAGAGAACTAAATGATTTGATTGAAATAGAAATAAGAAAAGAGTAATGATGTTAATTGAGTAAAATATGGGGAAAAAAGATATTTTGCCTTCCCAACAAAAGATAAAAAAATGTTTTATTAGATTGTAGTCATGCATTGGTTCTAATGAAATGGAAAGCATTTGAAAAAAAAAAGCAAATTGAAAAAGCAACGTTGAGTATAAGAAACTACAACAACTGAAAAAAATTAAAGAAGGAAGAAGAAGCCATCCACGTGGCGGAATAAGGGACCAGAAGGGCAAAATAGTATTTGGCAGAACATAAAATTTTATATATTATAGATATGACGGAATTAAATTGTGCGTCGGATGTCTCTACTCGTACAATACTATGATCAATATCAATGGAGAACAAAGATGGATTGAAGAAAATTGTGGATGTGCTCAGAAAGTTGAATTAACATGGACTTCAACTCAATTTCTACACTTTTAACATGGAAATGAGGGTATAATGTGAATATGTGATCAAGGAAATGATAAAAAGGAGTAAGCATAACCAAAAAACATGTACTAATCTTATCATGGGCTGGATCAAACTGATAAGCTTTTAGTAGCTGTTAAATGGTCGTTAAGGATAAAGAATATGGAATTTTGAATTTAATTAACCCATATGGAACTTTTAGTGTAGTCTTGAATTTTCAAATACTTGTAGTTTGAAGAATAGCTTGATCTTTGAGTCCTATTTGAGTAGTAGTACTTAATATATTTCGTTGGGTGTGTATAATGTTTACATTTTAGAGTTCCACTAACCATTTCTATGCATTTGAACATTTACTCATTTTCTTTTGTTGACATCTTAGTACATTTCACATATTTTCATAAAACATTCTTAAGTATCAGTCTCAAGTATTTGAACAATGTATTTTAACTCGCTGATTATACAAACTAAGTGAAATTTAATTTTTATTGAGAAGGAAAAAATATACATACAAATAGTTTTAATAGATATATAAAGTTTTGTATTCCTATAGGACAATATTACTACATCCTCGCATTATGGGGATGGTTTGTCTACTTTTTTAAATTAATTTTTATAAAAGAAAAAAATTATTAAGCAGGAGCTGAAGCTGGTGAAGTTGAAGGTGATGCTGAACTTGAAGCTGGTGAAGTTGAAGGTGATGCTGAAGCTGAAGCTGGTGAAGCTGAAGGTGATGTAGAATCCGAAGTTGGTGAAGCTGAAGGTGATGCTGAAGTTGAAGCTGGTGAAGCTGAAGGTGATGCTGAAGGAGAAGTTGGTGAAGCTGAAGGTGATGCCGAAGCTGAACCTCCGCAAACAGGAGCTTTTCCTGTAACTACTGGTTTTACATGAGAACATTTAGCTACTGCTGGTGCTCCATTGAATGTGAGATCAACATTATTTAACTCCACACCATCGCATGGTACACCACTGCTACAAATAATAATCACTCCTTCTGATGTTCCAGATGTACCCTTAATGTTCTTGAATGTAACCTTGCTTAGCTTTATTTGTGATGGATTCTAAACCATACAAAATGTTAGTCATATAAATTCAAATTTAAAAATTAACATATAAAGATGCGAGTGATTATTACCTTTTTGGAACATTGATTCCATGGACAATACTCTTGATCAACGATGACAGGGTTCATGACATCATTCATGGTAATATCTTCAAAATGCATATCACTAACAGTAATTTTTCCTGGTGTATCAGGCCAAGTCTTAATCCTCACACCATTTTCAGTTTTTGTAAGAGTACAATTCTTAACTATAAAACCTGCTACATCCTCTTCATTTGGATACTTTCCAAGGCTTCCAACACTAATACCATGTCCAGGTCCACATTTCACATTTTCGACAGTTACATTTTTGCTACCATCACCCAATGATACGCAATCATCTCCAGTGCCAATGTCGGTATTAATAATTGTAACACCATTTGATCTTCCCAAGTGGATTCCATCAGTGTTAGGACTTTCATCAGGAGCTATAATTTTGACGGCATCAAATTTGATATTGGTACACCCCAGAACCATAAAATGAAAATATTTGCTGTCCTTAGATGTAACACCAGTGACCAAGCAGTTTTTGCAGTTTGCAAAATACACATTCTGTTGGAATTCAACCAAAAAACTTAATTATAATGCTTTTTTGTGGGAATTCAACCAAAAACCTTAATTATTATGATTTTGTTGGAATTCAACCAAAATACTTAATTATGAGTACGACTTTTCATTATTGAATATAGTTTTTTGGGTGATTAATACTTACAATTGCGCGTAGTTTGGAACCTTTTCCATGATCTTTATCTTTCCAAGCAATTGAGGCATCTTTCCATGCAGTTGCACCTTGACCATCAAAAACTCCTTTCCCAGATACGGTAAGGGAGTCTATACCATCAAACCTGATCCATTGTTCAGCTCCTTTAAGGTCAGCATTGTTTGGAGGTGCTTGAATTGTGCCATCGACTTGAACTTCAACAGGAGCCTTACAAGGACCTTTAACTTCTAATAAACCCATCTTGTATGTACCAACCGGAATCACAATTTTGGCGGCAGTTGTTGATGCACATGCTTCGTTCCAAGCAGTGGTGAAAGCCTTATGAAGGGAAAAATTACAGTCGATTAAAAACTAATTATTTTCTCATTCTCAATTCAACAAGAATAATTATTAGAAACTAATTGTTTTCTCATTTTAAATTCAACATAAATTATTATTATAAACTAATTGCTTTCTCATTGTCGACTCAACAGGAATAATTATTACCTTGGTGATATCTGCATCTGGTGCTCCACCAAATTTTGTTATGTCAAAGACCCCGGATTGAGCTGCAACAAGGTCCGCTAGAAAATATAGGAATGAAATAATTATGGAAATTTTGAAGTTCTTCATCATCTCCTCTTTGATTATTATTATTTTTATATACTTTTACTTCTCTTGAATGATTGTGTTACTTCAGAGTAAGGTGGAACACTATTTATACTTGAATTTATCATGAACAAGGCAAACAAACTATTTCTAAATATGTCTCATTCCTTTTTTATTTGTTTGGTTCTTTTTTGTGTTTATTAATAACAATCATTTTTCATCTCATGTGGATAACAAGTTACTATACTTGTCTTTGACTTTATCATTACACTTTTACTTTCTAAATATAACACTAAGGAGACTAATTATAATACGATTTAATTTGTTAACAATTGTTAGTCATTTTTCAAAATTAACCTTTGTTTATCTTTCCATTGTGGTATTTTTTTACTAAAACATAAAATAAAAAATAATTGTAAGTATTTTGGTAAAAATATCATTAGTAATGTTGCAACTTTAAAAGTTTTCGTTTTAAAAAAGAGAAACCCATAAAAAAATTGTTTTGGTTGATGAACCTATAACATCGAACTCACTTGATAGTCCCTCTGCATTCTATGTAACTGAAGCTCTAAGAAAGATTTATTTTGAAGGAAAGATAGATTTTTTTCCATTCACCAGTTGCGGAGACACTTTTAATATTTTGGATGATTTCCTTAGCATTTCTAGTACATATGTTTATTTTGTCTCAACTCATGTTAGTTTATTACTTTTTTTTATGTTAAGACAGATTTCATTAAACTGAAACAGCAGGAAAACTACATATTACATGACTTAAAATCGAAATATGTCCCGTCCATGTTCTTGATCCAAAGGATCTACCAACACCAACAAGCAGGTGGGCGTCTCCATTTCCAGTCCTACTAATAAACACAATACCAACACTTTTGAAACTAGACATTAAGTGAAATTCTGGTATGACAGACTCAGGATGTCACTCACGATGTCAAGACATCTGATATGGTATTGGCATAGCAAAGGCATAACAGAAAGATCCCCGATTTTAATTACTCCTAATAAGGAGTCCATGAGTACTAGGATCATGTATGTTCAGTCAATATAACCAGATTGTAATATTTATTGGTTATGTAAAAGGAACAACTATCAAACCTGAACCTGATGTTATATGCGATGTTACATCCAAAACTGAACAGGTTATGTAGAAGATAAATAACACTGTGAATTGTTAACCCAGTTCGGTTTAACTACCTACTCTGGGGGCTACCAAGCCAGGAAGAAGATTTCACTATCAGTAGTACTATTTTATGTAAACAACCTCTGGTTTACAGATAAACAACCTCTGGTTTACAAATAAATAACCTCTGATATACAGATAAACAACCTCTGGTTTACCTAGTCACAACCCAATGCAACCTTTATCTTAGAACTCCATCTAAGACAAGAGAACCTTTGCTCACTCCCTAGTGATACCTAACTGTTACAATCCTGCAACAGCTATTTAAACAATTAACAATGAACAATAACTTGACCTTGCTTCACAACTTCAATCAAGAACACAATACTCAACTCTTACCTACAGGTTTCGAGTGAGAACACTAACTTCTCTTACCTACAGGTTTCGAGAAGGACATGGCAGCCATGCCACAGCCTGGGTGGTCTACCTATTGAAACCCTAATGACTACATCTTTTCTAAACACGGTTTTCTATATTTTTCTATCAAATTAGGTTACTATTTATAACCTATTACCAATTGAACTTGGGCTTACAAATCGCAGCACTCCTGGCTGTTACAAATATTCAGATATCTTCTGCTAAAAGAAAGGTCTTCAATCACAAGTTTCCTAATTTATCTCCTAAATTAGAAACTGCTGAATCTTCAATATTCTGATTTGATTCTTTAATATTCTGACTTGATTCTATTGACCTTTAAATCCGTGCCACATTGGATTACATAATATTCATAGAATATTTTGTATCTGTTTGAGAATCAAACTGAATCTTCATTCCAGTTTTGCAAGCGCGATGTCATGAGTTGATGTCATGACATTCCATATAACATCTTGCTTTTGTACCCTTTTGTTCTTTTATATTTGCAAGATTTATACACTATATTATATTTTGCTGCTATTATGTTTTAGCCAAACATAGACGCCAATCAGCCAATAAAAACATCAACAATCTCCCCCTTTGGCATATTTTGGCTAAAACTATACATACTGTAATACGGTGCGAGAACTGACTTTTTGAAATGTGCGGATAGCAAGAGTCGCCACCGACTTTTATTTTATCCAATTTATAGAAAGGCTAAAAGAACAGAAAAAGACCTTTAAAAAGATTTTGAGTTCGGGGGGTAAGTTATACAAAGGGAAGGTTTAAAGCACCCTTTGTATCCATGGTTATCCATGGGCTTTTAATTCCTTAGCTCACTTTTTGTTTTCAAAATGTTGAAGCGAATAGAAAAAGAAATTGAATAAGGACTTTAGCTTGTAAAATAAGCGTAGCCATTTTGAAGGTTTTTGAAAAAAGGTAAAATTTAAACTTAAACCAGAGCAAGCAATTAGAAGCAATTACACTAAAATTATAAGTTTCTGTTCTTTAAGACTTTAATGGGAAAGGGCTATCTATACCGTAAAGAGGGCAGGTAGTCCTTTCATTGGATTTAAAAAGGGTCATCGAAGTTATCGTTCGCCACAAGACTGTCCTTGCCATAAAGAGGACAGGTAGTCTAAGGGAAGGATAAAATAGTCATTTTATCTTTAGGTAACAGGCGAGGATACCTTAGCAATGGGGACAAATCATCATTTACCGAGGCAACATCGAGGGACAAAAAACTGATGATGAATGAACTGAGGGCAACATTTGCTTTAGGTATCCTCGGAATCGAGGGACTTGACTATTTTAAAGGCATAATTAGTAAGGCAACAAAGCAACAGTAATAAGGCAACAGGCAACAAGAGGGGTCACCCAAAAGTGTGTGTGTGTGTGTCACAATCAGGTGGTTAGATTTAGTTATATTATCTTGTAAAATTAGTGATTCTATGTTCAATTCAGGGTTGCACTCCCTAGGGTTACTAACCACATCAATTAATATTAGGCGAAATAAAAGGCAGAAAAAATAAAATCCTACGCTATTACAATAAACACTTGCGAGGAAAGGGGAAATAAAAAGGAAAAAGGAAAATAATTAGTTTAGGGTAAACGGCTGGAGCCTTCATCGATCCTTGATAAACCCTAAAAAATCAAGAAGGAAGAAGAGAAAGGTTAGTGCATTAAAGATCTATTGGTTATTTGACAAACCCTAATTTAAACCAAAATAGGCAAAACAATTAATTTAACATTTTTCATAATTGTTTAGAAATTAAGGAAATCGAATATGTGATTAAATATGATATTTACATGGTTTTAAATAATTATTGTATTAATTCTAACTAATTACTCAATTTACAAAACACACACATAAAAAAAAATATCCTTCTTTGTTATAAAAACAATTACTTTTAATGTTGTGAGAAGAAATCAAATCTTCGATTAAATGGAATTATTATAATAATCAAAAAAGTTTTAAATGAAATAAGTTAAATAAAAATAAGCAAAAGAAATAAATAAAAAGATTTATGTAATTGAAACTAAAAAAAATTAAAGGAACTTAGCTCTGTGATTAGGTGTGGCGCATTTGAGAGATCTATGGTAGACCTGCGCTTCCTTGTGCGTTGGATCCGGGAAGGATGATATCCTATAGCGCTGACTTGCGGTTGCATCGTGAGGTTCCATGGGCACCACGTACTGGATCAAGAAGCTTTGCTTCTTATTAAAAAAATTACGGAGTGGGGGATCGAACCTGCGCCCCCCAACTCAACCTTTGCTCTTACCATTCCAACCACACAACGCCTTTGTTTACCATACACTTCAAATAAGTTTTATATAAAATTACAATAATAACTGGAAAAGAAAAATGCGCGCAGTTTGAATTGACCACTGGCAGGACGACACACCATCATCCCTAACCTCTGGCCGTCGTATGGCGTATCACATCATGAACACGTAAACCTTAAATTAATCAACCAGAAAGATTCAGAGCATTATAACAAACACATGTATGCATTTAAAACATGTTTGTGGATCATGAATCAAAGGAAAAATAAGTTTGAGTTTGAGTATGCAAACTGTGAGTTCTACGGCGTGATTCTTGGCTTGTTGATTGGATGTATGGATTAGTAGAGCTTCAGGAACCTTCAGAGAATGTGTTGGAATACTTCAATGGCTTTAATCAAGCTGCAACGTGAAGATAGAATTTGATTTTTCCTTTGGATTTTTAAGAATTGATTTAGGGTTCTTGAGGCTGCAGCAACGTGAATTAGGGGTCTGGAATGATTGCCCTCTTATAGGTGAAGGATTTAGGTCAATAAAAGTCAAGCAAATCCCTTTGAATCCATGATTGCCAATTTGAAAATTTTGATTGAAAATATGATTTTAAAAGCTTCTAAATTTGGCCAATTTGATCTAATATTCTTCCAATGAATTGGTGCACGGAATTTGATTGATTTTTGTAGTTAATGTTGATTGGATTTGATTAGAATTATGAGCCAAATTAAATCTTTGATTTTTCCCTTGATTTATTTGAATTTAATCACTTTTTAAATGAATAAAAATCCATAATAAATCAAATAAATTCGTGGCAATTAGACTTTGGGCTCTAAATATCATGAGGATGGATATTGGATCCTAAGAATATGGGCCTATTTGCAAAGAAATTCATTTTGAGGCCTTTTTCTTTCACATTTTCCCCTTTAAAATTGTCCAACTTTGCCAAGGCATATCTCCCTCAATTTTTAAGATATGGAGGAGTTCTAGCACTTTTTGGAAACCTCAAGATGTCATCTACAAGCCACTTTGGAAGCTTTTTTTAATTTGAAGATTTTATCTTGATAATATAGGCTTTGACAAAAAATTGCTTTTGGTTGACTTTCAAAAAGGACCTGTAATGTTTTGGTCCATATCTCTCAAATGAAGCATTTCTATCCTTGGCATGTGAGAGACAAAGTTATAGAGAATCCAATTTCCTTCAAATTGAGCTTTGGATGGAAAATTTCTGATGTTCCATGTGCAAGTTATGGCTGGTCAAAGTTCAGTTGATTTTAGGTAAAAAAAAAACATAATTTAGAAACTTTGAGTTTTGTTTATTCTTGAACTTTCCTTGATGAATCGTGATAAATCCTTGATCAAAATATGAATAATACTTCAAAATGAGGATGTTGACCAAAAATCATGAATTTTGACTGTACTTTGACCACATTTGACTTTTAGGTCGAATTAGTCAACTGTTGAGCACTTGAGTTGTTTTGTGAATCAAAGCTTGAAATATAGTGGGAAAATTTTGGGGTATGACACATACATTTAAAATGAAGCAAAACATAAAAGCTTCAACTTTCAAGACAACAAGGAAGAACAGATTTTTACATTCTCAGAATTGGGCTTCAATATCTTCTGTTTTTCAGGTCTTGGACCACATCATAACATCTTCAGTCTGGATTGTCTTTACATTTTCTTTTTACAGTAGAAAAATTAGAAGATGATATTTCTCTCCCCCTTTTTAGCCATAATATGACAAAGATTGGACCGATGTCATAATATGTCGTGGGACACCTTCATGCAACACTGATGTACATGAGGAAGAAGATGGGAGAAAGCCTTTGTCTTGGAGGACAAAATGGTGGAATAAGAGAAACCTTTCTCAGTCTTTAACTAGAAACCAAATCCTAGCTTAGAGCCTAAGAGAGAACTTGAGTGAAAACTGTCCACCAGTCCTAGTAACTCAGAACACAAATCACAATTGGGTTCATAACTCAGATCACAAATCACAACAAAAATAGTTCATATACTGAAGGTTGTATATGTTGGAACATATTTGTTGTTATTGTAGAAAAACCCATGGTAGAGACAAACAACATCCCTAGCCCGTGTTTTTATTTTTCTGGACAGGTTTTGGCAAAGTAACCCATTACAATACCAAACCCATGTTAGAATAAGATTTGCTCTGATTAATATTCTTAGTTTTGATGATAACAATGTATATGAATTTTGTATGAGATAATGTGGTACTCTAATACTATGCAATTTCCATTTCACGAATCACATAAAGAGTATGCACAAAATCAGCGCAAGAAGCACTGACTCAGAAGGTTCAGCATGCAACATCAGAACATGCTCTGGCAAGACATCAGAAGATGGTCTAGCAGAATCAGAACATGGTCTATGGAAGCATCAAAAGAACTTGAGATCAGAAGCAGAAGCACTGAAGTTCTTATGGTATCACGCTAAGAGGCACTTCAAAGTCAGAAGACAAGAAGATGCTCTGCACCAAGCTGTTTGACTCTGATGATATTCAAACGTTGTTTACACAAACATCAGATCAGAAGCAAGTACAAGATGGCAGGCTACGCTGCCTGACAAAAGGAACGTTAGAAGCTATTAAAGGCAACGTCACTAGACATAGCGAAAGCAAGGCTCGAGGTAGTTGACAAAGGAGTGAAACACTAAATGCAATGCTGTACGGATCACGCAACGCATTAAATGCTCCCGACGGTCATCTTCTCAAACGTCTATAAATAGAAGTTCTGAGGAGAAGCTGAATACAACACTTTTGCGCAAACTTACAGAAACGCTGTCAAATTCAAAAGCTCTCAAACTTCATCTTCAACCTCACTACATTGTTGTTGTAATATCTTAGTGAGATTAAGCTTAAACTTAAGAGAAAAATTACAGTTGTGATAATAGCTTATTAAGAAGCATTGTAACTCTTATAAGAATTTGTTTTACATTAATTTGTAAGAACTAGAGGAGATCAAGTTGTGATCGGATTCTCTAGAAAGTCTTAGAGGGTATCTAAGTAGTGTGTTCCTAGAGTGATCAGGTTGTGATCAGAATACTCTAGAAGACTTAGAGGTTATCTAAGTGGAAAACCATTGTAATCTTGTGTGATTAGTGGATTAAATCCTCAGGTGAGTTAAACCACTCCAAGGGGTGGACTGGAGTAGTTTAGTTAACAACGAACCTGGATAAAAACCATTGTGCAAATTGTTTTTATCTTACAAGTTTTAAAGCTACACTTATTCAAAACCCCCCTTTTCTAAGTGTTTTTCTATCCTTCAACCTAGACACGACTTATAAGGAAAAACACGAATGACATTTTGAGAGAGTTTGATTATGTAATATGTGGAGACGCCATTATATAGCCATTTGAGATTATAGGAAATAACGATGGTCTTTGGTCTTTTTCAATGTTCAAACGGTTAATTAGGAATCAGTTCCAAAAGCAATTACTATTTCCAAAGCATTTTTTGACTGTTTTCTTCTGATAGGAGTTATCTTTAAGGCCAGCACATGCATAGTCACTGAATGAACTTTACACCGACCACTGATGAACAGATAAACTCAAGCCAGACTTCCTTGTTTGACTTAGAAGATTCAATGTCTTTAAACATGTCATGACATCCTGTCAGACATTGTTACTTTTCCACCTCTTAAGCACAAAGCTCAAGATTCTTCAGAAGATTAAGACAAGGCATCTTATGGACCAAGTAATAGACCTCTCACTCACTCTTCTGACTTACTAGTCATAGACATAGACTTCTGTTGTTCTGAACACCTTGAGACTGTTTAATGCAACCGTGAAGAATCTCCTAACACTTGTTGACACACAGTCATCTCATTAGATCAGAGAAAGAACTATGAATTCCAGTTGCACATGGTTTGATTCAACCATTTACATATAACTGACAATAATGTCACATTTTCTTTATAATGTAAAAGTATTTTTGACCAAGACACTTTTCTTGACATAAGAAGTCACCCCCCTATCTGAGATAGTCTATGCTGCTTCAAGGAAAAACTTGTAATGATGAATGAAAAATATAAGACGCATCTTTATATCTTCAAGAGAGCAGCCTCTGTTCAACTATCATGGTGAACACACTCACTATGGCAATGTTGCTCCTTTACATTAAATACTCACACCATAAATCAGATGTTATAACATTGTGTCTGACATTAGTACTCCTAGTATATTCCACAAGGTTCATATCTCTTTCTACAACAAACCCTTGTCTACCAAGTTATCTCCACCAGAAATGATCAACTGATGACCTCTAGACACAAGATGCACACACAGAGAGGCTGCCACAATCTCAACACAAAGAACTGCCACTTCTTGCACTTTGTTGAGCATAACCTTACCATGTTTGTATGAGATCATGGTCTGCTTACAAAAATTTGAAATCCTTCTTGATATAATTTTCTCAATATCACACATTGATTAACATGCTCTTTATCTTGAACCGGAAGGATCCTCCTTATCTTCAGCTGTGTTGATCAGATCATAGAACTTTTGTCTTCATAGTCATATTCACGAAGTGAAGTATTCACTATGAAAGTAATTATGTATTTCCAGAACACATTACTAACATCAAGATAAGAACCTGCCCATTCTAATCCACATTATGTCTGAACTGCCACTTTAGACAATAATGTCGCTTTTTCAAACTTCGCATGCGTATATCTAGACATTCTTCTAGAAAAATAGCACATTATGATGTTGACATCACCCAAGACATAAGTTTGTCCGACACCCAAACTCAAACAAACTCTGATTATCCATTGAGATAACACGTCTCTATAGAATGACTTGGAACACAATAAACAATTTCTGTTCACGACACGAAACAAGACTCTACTCTTTACAAAACAACTGTAAAGAATGACCTCAAACTTAACAATGTCTGAACACTACGCTTAAACCCTATGATTGTCACAGTTTGACAACCATAACCTAGACACTATACTTACCTCATACACGAAAGAAGAACATGAGAGACTCAAACAAGACTCAAACAAAACGGAAAAGACTCTAGAAACCTGAACAAATTAAACAGCATACCTGGAATTTTACAAAATTCTTGATCAAGAGATGTTATTTGAAAAAGAACTGCATCAGGTGGACTTGTGCATAGGTTGGAACATGCTCTAAGTCAGAACAAGTGATACACACCATCAATACATGTTTTTAGATAATACAAAGAATAATCCTTGTTGGTCTTTTAAGAATACGCATGACTTGAGTTATGTTATGACATCTTGTGTGACACTGTTTTTCTGGCTTAAAGATTAAGCTTTGAAAGACTTTCCATTTGATTAGAAGCAAAATAACATTGTATTTGCTGATCTTTGTACTTTCTTACTCCCCCTGAGATATATAAATTTAGGACATCTTTGAAGTTCGTCCTTGAAGCTCCCTTCATTTGGAATTTGCCATAGTTTCCAAGTTTAGAAACCTCAGTTTACTTGCTACACAAGATTCATATTGCCACACTCTACAACTTGAAGTAGAAGAAACTATGATTGTATAACCATAAATCGATCTTCATCATATAAGTCTGAGCTTTTCATATAGACATTGTAAAATATCCAACTTCCATTAAGATATTTAACAGAATCAGTATGCTTCACCAGATACTCTTGCCACACTTCCTTAGCTTGTGAAGATAATAGTGAACACGGACCTTTGGTTCACACTAGTCCTTGTATACATAACTGGAAGGACTTCTCTTCTAATAGGTACTAAGTTTCCCGTCAAAGTACTTATTAGTTACACAATAAGATTTACTACTCACACTAGTTCATCCCGACTGATTTCTTCTTCTCAGTCTTGCATCCAGGTTCTACACCCAATAAGTACTAAGTCTCCCGTCAAAGTACTTACCAGTTAATCAGTTAGAATTTGCTACTCACATTAGGTCATCGTGACTGATTACCTTTTCACATATATATTTTTCTCTTGGAAAACACAATACAAAGAAAAACTAAAGATCTTGAGATGATGTTGTAACATCTGATATGACATCATCCTTCATGGTTCTTGGTTAACATCTTTAACATCTAATTCATAACACTTGGGGTGGAAAGAAAATAGTGCAATTATCAGCAATATCCATACATATCAAGGAATACAATAGCCAGCATCTCAATAAGCTTTTCTTCAGACTTTCATTCTGATTTCGAGATGATGGATGCCATAGTCTGTACCTATAGAGAAGATTCCCTCATTTAGGTTTCTGGAACAGACTTAGTTATAGCATAACACTGAATTAATCAGATTCTTCTAAGCCATCTGACTTCCTTGATTCCAAACAACACTACCCTTTTTGGATGACAACTAGGGCATCAAATATTCTTGACCATATTTTACTGTGGTTGAGACACAGTAATCAGCGCCAACAACTGCTCTATGGTTATGAATGAAAATACACATATTTGGTTCCATTGATCAGAAGAAAATACCAGATGTAAGCTCATCTTGATTTAAACATAAAGGATCAGAAAGGAATACCTTCATGAGTTTTCTTTGGCACTGAGCTTTTACTTATAACTCCCATAAACTAGGATTTGGAGTAGAAGAACACATTGACCATGTCCTGATAAACTTATGATCAGACGTCTCCTCTTCAAGACCAGGAGTAGGTTCTAAACCAATGTTCTCACACTACATTAGTTTAGCACCAGAACATCTGTTCTTCAGCTGGTAGCTGCATACCAGTACTTAATTTCCTAACATCCGGTAGGACATCTGTTCCTCCTTCTAGGAACACTTCAGCCTTGAAATTATTCAAGGTTCACACTTGGAGATGATTATGAATATCATTGATCAGTTGATATTCAACAGCTCTAATAAACCATGCCATTATGAGTGTGTCATACCCCAAAATTTGCCCATCCCATTTCACCTTTCAAGCTCATACTAAAGCTCAAGACTCAAAGACACATTCTCCTAAACAATGGCTCAATGAACTAGGGTTTTGATTTCTCTGAATAAAATCAATGAACCAAAGTCTCCAATGGAATTCATATGTCCTATGATGCTTCAAACTATCTCTATGGAAAAGTACAAGCTTCAATTCTAAGGATTGCTCAATCAAATGATCAGAAAGTCAACAGTCGACTAGTTTGACCTAAAAGTCAGTTGTGGTCAAAGTACAATCAAAACTCCTGATATTTTGTCAACATCCTTATTTTTAAGTATCATTCATTATTGGATTAAGGATTGATGATGATTCATCAAGGAAAGTTCAGAAATCAACAAAACCTGTAGTTTCTAAATTAGGGTTTTGGACTAAAAGTCAACTGAACTTTGACCAGACATAACTTTCACTTGGAACATCAGAAATTTTCCATCCAAAGCTCAATTTGAAGGAAATTGAATTCTCTACAACTTTGTCGCTCACATGCCAAGTCTAAGAATGCTTCATTTGAGAGATATGGATCAAAACACTATAGATCCTTTTTGAAAGTCAACCAAAAGCAGTTTTTTGTCAAAGCCCATATCATCGAGATAAATTCTTCAAATGGAAAAAAGCTTCCAAAATGGCTTGTATAGGTCATCTTGAGGTTTCCAAAAAGTCCTAGAACTCCTCCATATCTTAAAAATTGAGGGAGATATGCCTTGTCAAAATCGGACAATTTCAAAGGGAAAAATGTGAAATAAAAGGCCTCAAAATAAGTTTCTTTGCAAATAGGCCCATGTTTTTAAGATCCAATCTCCTTCCTCATGGTATTGAGAGTCCAAAATCCCTTGGCCACGAAAATATTTGATTTAACTAATTTTATGAGAATTTTTATTCATTTAAAAATCAATAAAATTAAGAAAAATCAAAGATTTATGAAAGAAATTGTTTTTAATCTAATCCCAATCAAATATTATACCTCATAATCACTTTAAATTCGTACAAATCAGAATTAAAAGTGATTGAACCAAATATTGGACAAATTTAGTAAGAATTTCAAATCAAATTTTTGCCAAATTTCCAATCAAGGATTCAAAGAGATTCATTCCACAATTGTTGACCTAAAACCTTTCACTATAAGTACATAACCTATTCAGATGCAAAGGATACAAATTCTCTACCTCAAGAACCCTAGTGCCATTTAAAGAAGCTTCAAGAATAAGCAATTTCGATTTTGAGGATTGAGAGCAATTCAACCAGTTCTGAGTATTGCTACACACTCCCTGAGGATCACTGAAGGTGTTTGGAAAATTTCACGACATCAACACTCCCAGAATACTCTCCTCTAAGTCACGGTAAGTAGCTTTCAAACTATAAATCGCATCTCATGATTCACGCATTTTTTATGAATTTTTTTTGCATATTCTTGATTGTGGTATTGTCACGAATGTTTCTGGAGCTTTAATTGGATTTCTGGGCGTGTTAGCCATGGTTCACCATGGATGATTTGTTAGGGTTTCCATTAGGGCTTTTTCGTTTTAGGAAAAATCAGACCCAATTGCAGGTACCAATAGGTTCGTGAGGCTGAGACGATCACAATGGTGTGGTCGCGAAGCATTTTTTGTTGTGTTTGGACGTGTTCGTTATTTTACAGGTCTATGGCGACGGAAGGAACGTCCGTAGGTAAAAGTGGGGACTTTTGGCAACAGATAGAGGAATAAGATGAAGGCGTGTCACCACGCCATTGGCCCATTCAAACCAAGAATAGGCGTGCAAGGATGGGGGGAACTCATGGATCCGGTACATTAAGACGCATGGAGGTACTGTGGTCCCTCAGCGCGCATTCGTTGGATCATCCCCATATCAAATCAAACGCACGAGGGAGCGCAGGTGTACCAAAGACCTTCACCAGCATGCCACACAGGATCAAACGTTAAGTTTTCTTTAATTTTTATTTTATTTTAATTACATATATGGTTTTTTTATCTATTTTCTTTCTTACCCTTTTTTATTATTTTAATTATTTGTTTATTTTTATTCATTCAATAATTTAGTTTTTTAATAGTTTTAAAATTGTTCATTTTTTATGGAATGTTCGATTTTTTTCAATTATATTAATAATTGTTGCTTTTTTTATTTAAATTTCAATTTTATTTTCAAATAAATTTTTTGTCAATTAAATAATTAGGATTTGATCCAATAATTATTTAATTGATATATTAAATCGAACTTTCGACTCTTCTTTAATTTCTGGTATTATTTAAATAATTTTTTTTATTTAATGGTTTCTAACCCTAATTTACCCCGGTAAATCAGGGTTGTAGATCAGTTAATGCACTAACGTTTCTCTTCTTTGTGCCCAATTTTCAGAGTTAACCAAAATCCTTCAACCACGCGCCATACTAGATCGAAAAGCTAAGTTTTTCTAATTTAACATCATTTTAATTTTTTATTTTGCCTTTTGGATTTAAATAGGGTTTGTACCAATAGTCGATGAATCTGTAATACACTAACCCTTATTATTTTTCCTTCGTTAATTTTCTGGGTTAACCAACCAAGTAAAGCTCAAACCTTGTGGTAACCCTAAACTCATTCTCATTTAATTATTGTTCTTTCTAACCCAATATTATTACTTGTGGCTAACCCATTTTTTTATCACTGTTATTTCCCCCTCCCCATGGTTAATTTTTGTAACTGCTTCTGGTTTGTATTGTTTGGCCTTGAAGGCACTTAAACTGTTATGCTTTACATTATAACTGCGTGGTTAGTAATCTTAGGGAGTGCAAGCCTTGAATTAACGTAGCTCACTAATTATAAGATAAATTATCTGAATTGAACCACCTGATTGTGCCACACACACACTTTTGGGTAACCCCCCTTGTTTCCTGTTGCCTTATATTGTTGCCTTGTTGCCTTAAAACTGTTGCCTTCATTTGTGAAAATAGTCATGTCCCTCGATTCCGAGGATACCTAAAGCAAATGTTGCCTCAGTTCATTCATCATCAAGTTTATCCCTCGATGTTGCCTCGGTAAGTGATGATTTATCCCCATTGCTAAGGTATTCTCGCATGATGCCTAAGAAAATCAAATGACTATTATATCCTTCCCTTAGACTACCTGACCTCTTTATGGCAGGGACAGCCTTATGGCGAACGATAACTTCGATGACCCTTCAACCTCCAATAAAAGGACTTCCTACCCTCTTATGGTATGGATAGCCCTGAAAGGCTAAAAGAACCTTTTTAATAGGGGTAATTATCTCCTAATTGCTTGCTCTGGTTTAAATTTATTTTTTACCCTTTTTCAGAAAACCATCAAAAAGGCTACGCTTATTTACAAGCTAAAGTCCTTATTCAAATCTTTTTCTTTATTCACTGCAAACATTTTCAAACATTTCAAAGTGTGCTAAGCAATTAAGAGCCCATAGAAAACCATGGATGCAAAGGGTGCCTTACACCTTCCCTTTGTATAAATTACCCCCCGAACTCAAAATTTCTTTTAAAGGTTTTTTCTGTTCTTTTAGCCTTTCTTTAAATTGGATAAAATAAAAGTCGGTGGCGACTCTTGCTTACCGCGACATTTTCTTTAAAGTCAGTTCACCGTATTACAGAACTGGCGACTCTGCTGGGGAATTTCGAATAAAAGAGGGGTTACCTTAAAGTTTAGGATTCACTTTAAATGTTTTCAATTGTTTGTATTGTTTACTTTATATTTGTGGGTCCGTTTGGGTTTACTTGTGTGAAAGATCCAAACCCGGATCAGAGTACCTTAGGTAAATGGCATGAGATCAAGGAGACTGCACAACGTATACTGATGTGGTTGATATGATGGCCATCGTTAGTGTGACACATTGGTTTGTCCTGGTGTTCCTTGGGATCCGACTTGAGGAAATGCTTGGCTATCGCGTGGTGTCATTAAGCACTAATTTGCCCTTAGAACCTTAGTTGAACTTGACTTTGGCCTATTAGAAAGTAGCGAGATGGCTGGCTTTGGTTCCGACTGAAGTTGGTTGATACTCGAAGCTACACTCAAATGGACTGGACTTTCAGGACATTTTCGATCGGTGATTCGATTACCAAACTGAGATAAGTGCCTTCGAGAAAGGTCGATGATATGAGCTCCCTAGAACCTGATCTTTATATAGGACACGTTGAACCAACTAAACTTCAGTGGGAGGGTATGCACCTCTGGATTACATGCAAGCCTAACCCTAAGGCAATTGTGTGACTTGTTTGTGTTTGTTATATACCTAACATCATAACATCATAAGCATCATGACATCATGACATATCATTCTACTAACCATTTCGAGGACCAAGGAATTCATCGTTGTTCTATTTTGTAGGTCATGGAGACTAGAAACACTATTCGAGTTAACTTTGTGAAGATACCTTCCGAGCTGAAAGAGTTGGTATTAGAGATTCCTAGAGGTTCCCGCTTCACTGAAAGACATGGTCTCTTGCCCAGTTTGGTTACATCAGGTTTCGAAGAAGAGATGATGAGGGTACTGTTCCAATTCTTTGACCCAGAGCACCATTGTTTTCTGACATGCTTGGCCTCCCTATTCGAGATCAAATTCTGTTCACTGGCTTGGAAGAAACCCCGAAAATGGAAGTCATTGCCGCTGCTCTACATCTTAAGAAATCTGAAATTGAAGGTCATTGGGAAACGGGAAGTGGAGTCAAGGGTTTCCTCGCTAAGTTCTTATTCGGAAAAGCTCGTATGTTTTTGAAGACCATGAGCTATCAAGCTTTCGAAGACATATTAGCTTTACTCATTTATGGTTTAGTGCTATTTCCTAATCCTGATCAGTTTATAGATGTGCATGCCATAAAGATATTTCTGACACGTAACCTAGTGTCTACTTTACTTGGAGACATCCTACACTCTCTTCACACTCGTACTATGAAGAAACGAGGGACTCTTATGTGTTGCATACCTTTGCAATCTAAGTGGTTTATTTCGCACTTTCCTCGCTCAGTAATGAGGAATGACCAAGGGCTGAAATGGCATAAGAGGGTAATGTCACTTTCTCATTCTGATATCCGTTGGCTTTACTTATCCAAGGAAAATGTTACTATCATCGACCGCTGTGGACAATATCCTAATGTGCCTTTACTTGGCATAAGAGGGGGTATTACTTATAATCCTTGCTTGGCCCTACGTCAATTTGGTTACGCTCGAAGAGATGGTCCTCATCAGATGCTTATACAAGGGGTTGTGTTTGATTATGAAGATGATGCTCAAGGTCACCGTCGAAACTTTATACGAGCATGGGATATGGTAAACAGAATTGATAGCAAGTGCTTGGGGCAAAGGAACTCCATTCCTTTAGGGCCTTACCTCAGATGGGTGCGCACTCGTGCTCAATGCTTCACCATGCCTTATCCATATGTTCGACCTGTGATTGTGGAACCCGAGTGCGAAGAAAAGGTTCCTCAAGTTATTTCTCATCCAGATATGCCAACTGGTATCGAGGAATTAAAGAGATCTTGGATCCAACTAAAAGAAGAAAGAGATACTTTTGAAGCTCAATTCCGCGCTAAAGAGAAGAAAGTGTTGGAGCTTACAAGGCAACTTCAAGACGAACAGAAGGTCAACGCTTACATTGGTTCAAAGAGGAAGCGTCCATGGGAGACCTGAAGACCTTGTTTTTATCTTTATCATTTTATTTTTATTCCTATTTTTATGCTTTCACTTTTGTAAAAGAGAATAATAAAACAATTTACAGTTTATTCTTTAAGTATTATTAATAAAATTTCTTTCTTGTTTGGTTTAACTAAATTTGAATTCCAAGGCCCTCGAAAACATTGCATACTCATACGCATATCATTTCATAAACATTACATCACAGGATTTTATAAGTAGGTCTCTCATCTTTCCGCTGTTTATTTCAGTAAAGAAATGGATCTTGAACAATCTGTCAAGAATCTCCATGCTCAGAATGTCGAGTTCCAAGCTTTGATCCTGAATTTGTCCAAGGGACAAGATGAACTGAAAACTCTTCTAACTAAGAAGAAGGAGAAGAAGAAGAAGAAGAAGACCAAGAAACTGGTAGGTGTACTCAACCTGGGAAGAAGACTCAGAGGCCCACCCAAAAAGGCTGAAGAAGCTGAAATTCCCAAGGACGACGAAGAAGAAGATGATGATGCTAGTGTCAAGACCAACGCCGGAAGTAACGTAGGCTCTGGTAATCAAGATGATAATGAAAAAGACTATTACCATGAAGAAGACTATCCTGATGAGAAGTACAGACTACTAGAGGAACGTTTGAGAAATATGGAAATTCAGAAGGTACCTAGGCTGGATTTTGAGGAGCTGGGGCTCATTCCTGGAGTCATCGTTCCTCCAAAGTTCAAGACTCCAACCTTTGCTAAATATGATGGAGTATCTTTCCCCAAGATGCATTTGAGATCGTATGTGAGGAAGATCCAACCTCACACTGAAGACAAGAGATTGTGGATTCATTTCTTCCAAGAGAGTCTGTCTGGGACTCAACTAGAATGGTATTATCAGCTGGAGAATGCCAGCATTCGCACCTGGGAGGACATGGCTGCTGCTTTCTACAAGCAATATCAATATAATGTTGACGGGGTTCAGCAGAAATCTTGAAATGTGGGGGCACCACCTTGGCCCACGTATTAGTTGACAATGGTTCATCTCTGAATGTGCTACCCAAGATGGTATTGGACAAACTCAACCCTGAAGGAATCGTGCTGAAATCCAGTTATGTGATAGTGAAAGCTCTCGACGGCTCAATGAGTACGGTATATGGTGAAGTGGAGCTCCCAATCAGAGTAGGTTCTCAGACTTTCAACACTGTGTTCTATGTGATGGACATTCATCCCGCTTATTCTTGTCTACTGGGATGCCCTTGGATACATGGGGCAAATGCTGTGACTTCAACTCTGCATCAAAAACTGAAATACACGACAAAAGGCAAGATTGTCACTGTGTATGGTGAAGAAAAATACGTGGTAAGCTTTATAGATGAGACCAAGCATGTTGAGTTTACTAGGGAAGCCTTCGAATCTCCCCGACAGGCGTTCGAATTGGTCCTTCAAGTGGCTCCTAAGGCTAAGCATGCCTACACTGCTCCTAAAGTCACCAGAATTCCTCCTACAATGGCTTCTCTAAAAGACGCTAGGGATGTGGTTGAAGAAGGTGGTTGTACTATCTGGGGGCAACTCCTTAATATTCCTTACAAGTCCAACAAATGGGGTTTAGGCTGCACTGCTAAAGATCAGAATGGAGAACAACACTCTCGCCCAGAAGGTTTGAAGTATCGTTTCATTAGCAAAGGGGTCAACGCCATAGGAGAAGATGAAGATGATTCCAACCTGGACAAGTGGATCTTTCCTACACCTGACAAAGGGATGGACAACTGGAAGACTGAAGACATTGTCTCTATCTCCTATAGTCAGGAGTAATTGCCATTTCTAGTTTTGTTTTGCTTTTATGTTTCCCAGTTTTATTTTTTGTACTTCAATAAACAATAAACTTTAAAGCCGTGTGTCTTGCCCGGGGCACAACGGTCCATTTGTTAGGGCTTGTCATTTCATAAGCATATTTTCATTAAATAAAAGCATTGGACGTTTCGTATTCAAATTGTGTGTTCGCTTTTATTCTTCTTTACTCTTTTGTAGCTATGCGTTCTTACACACACCCATATAATGCATTGCAGATCCATATCCACTCTGGATCCCATTGATAACGACTCTGCTATTGCTAAATATGACTTTGAAAATCCGATCTACCAAGCTAAGGATGAAGGTGAGGAAGATTGTGAAGTTCCTAGAGAACTTGCCAGATTGCTAGAGCAAGAAGAAAAGACTATACAGCCGCATGAAGAGCCAATCGAGATTGTGAACATAGGTACTGACGAAGAAAAGAAAGAAATCAAGATAGGGGCTGAGCTAGAGGATGGTGTCAAACAGAGATTGATCCAGATGCTACGAGACAATGTTAAGATATTCGCTTGTTCTTACGAAGACATGCCTGGGCTCGATACTGATATTGTGGTGCACCGTCTACCTATCAAAGAAAACAGACCTCCGGTTAAGCAGAAGTTACGAAGAAGCAGGCCTGACATGGCTCAGAAGATTAAAGAAGAGGTTGAGAAACAGTTCAATGCCAGTTTCCTGAAGGTTGTGAGGTATCCACCATGGACCGCTAATATAGTCCCGGTACCTAAGAAGGACGGAAATGTCAGAATGTGTGTAGACTATAGAGATTTGAATCGAGCAAGTCCCAAGGACGATTTTCCCCTACCACACATTGACATCCTAGTTTATAGTACTGCACAATGTAAAGTGTTTTCCTTCATTGATGGTTTCTCAGTTTATAACCAGATTAAGATGGCACCCGAAGATATGGAAAAAACAACTTTCACTACTCCTTGGGGCACCTTCTGTTACAAAGTCATGCCGTTTGGGTTGAAGAACGCAGGGGCAACGTATCAGCGCGTAATGGTAGCTCTGTTCCATGATATGATTCACAAAGAGATAGAGGTATATGTCGATGATATGATTGCAAAGTCCAACACTGAAGAACAACATTTGGTCCACCTGCAAAAATTGTTTGATAGGTTGAAGAAATACAAGTTGAGACTGAATCCAAACAAATGTACTTTCGGGGTAAGGTCTGGTAAGCCACTAGGGTTTGTTGTTAGCAGTAAAGGTATTGAAGTCGACCCTGCGAAAGTAAAAGCCATACAAGAAATGCCGATTCCACGGAATGAGAAAGAAGTTAGAGGATTCTTGGGACGTTTGAATTACATTGCCAGGTTTATTTCCCATCTGACCGCTACTTGTGAGCCGATCTTCAAGTTACTGAGGAAAGATCAAGCAGTGAAATGGAATAACCAATTCCAAGAAGCTTTTGACAAGATCAAGAAGTATCTTCAAGAACCTCCAAAAATGATATCACCCGTTGAAGGAAGACCTCTAATTATGTACTTAACAGTGTTAGAGAACTCAATGGGGTGTGTACTGGGACAACATGACGAGTCTGGTCGAAAAGAGCATGCAATATACTACCTTAGAAAAAAGTTTACCGACTGTGAAACAAGATACTCACTGCTCGAGAAAACTTGATGTGTTTTGGCATGGGCTGCTCGCCGACTGAGATAGTATATGTTAAACCATACCACTTTATTGATCTCTAGAATGGATCCTATCAAGTATGTGTTTGAGAAACCCGCTCTCTCCGGACGAATAGCAAGATGGCAAATGATACTAACAGAATATGACATTCAGTACACGACACAGAAAGCAATCAAGGGAAGTATGTTGGCAGACCAATTGGCCCAACAAGCTGTAGACGATTATCAATCTATGAGTTTTGAAGTCCCAAATGAGGATGTCATGCTTGTTACTGATTACGAACAACCTGGTCCGGATGAAGGACCTGAACCAGGATCCCGATGGACCATGGTTTTTGACGGAGCTTCGAATGCACTTGGCAATGGTATTGGCGCGGTGATTATCTCTCCAGAGGGCGGACACACTCCGTTTACAGCAAGACTGTGTTTCAATTGTACCAACAATATGGCTGAGTATGAAGCATGTATCTTAGGCCTCAGAGCTGCTATTGACTTAAGAATCAAGTTCTTGGAAGTATATGGTGATTCTGCCCTAGTGACTAGCCAGATTAAAGGAGAATCGGACACGAAGCATCCTAATCTCATGCCTTACAAGGATTTGGTGTTATCTCTGACTCCTTATTTCAAAGAGGTTTTTTTGAACACATTCCCCAAGAGGAAAATCAATTTGCAGACGCATTAGCTACTATGTCATCCATGTTCAAAGTCAGATGGGACAATGAGGCTCCCATAGTTATTATTGAAAGACATGATGAACCGGCATACTGTTACGAGATAGCTACTAACGACGTTGAAAAAAACCATGGTTTTATGAAGTAAAAAGATATCTCAAAGCTCAGGAATACCCTGAAGGGGCATCTATCAATGACAAGAAGTTCTTAAGAAGATTTGCTTCCAAGTTCTTTCTAAGCAAAGGAACCTTATACAAGCGCAATCATGATTCAACGCTGCTTCGTTGTGTGAACAAGAAGGAAGCAGAAGAGATTATGGAAGACATGCACGACGGTATCTTTGGAACTCATTCTAGTGGGCACACTATGGCTAAAAAGATCCTGAGAGCGGGTTACTACTGGTCCACTATGGTGACTGACTGCCAACAGCATTCTAGAACTTGTCACAAGTGTCAGATATATGCTGACAAAGTACACGTACCTCCAGTTCCACTGAATGTTCTGACTGCTCCTTGGCCTTTTGCAATGTGGGGCATCGATATGATCGGGGAAATCAAACCTAATGCTTCCAGTTGACATCGATTCATCCTTGTGGCCATTAATTACCTCACCAAATGGGTAGAAGCTGCTTCATTTGCTTCCATTACCAAGAACGTGGTGGCCCGATTCATTAAGCATAACCTCATCTGACGGTATGGCATCCCCGAAAGGATTATCACAGACAATGGTACCAACCTGAACAACAAAATGATTATTGAACTTTGCACGCAATTCAATATCAAACACCATAACTCTTCTCCCTATAGACCAAAGATGAATGTCGTAGCGGAGGCCGCCAACAAGAACATAAAGAAGATTATACAAAAGATGACGGTGACTTATAAGGATTGGCATGAGATGTTACTGTTTGCTCTTCATGGTTACCGCACTTCAGCACGTACCTCAACTGGGGCAACCCCATTTTCACTAGTCTATGGCATGGAAGCAGTGTTACCGATTGAAGTTCAGATTCCATCTCTAAGAATCATGAAGGATGCAGAGTTAGAGGAAGATGAATGGATCCAGACTCGACTAGACCAGATAAACCTAATTGATGAGAAAAGGCTTAAGGCCGTTTGCCATGAGTAGTTGTATCAGAAGCGTATGATCAAGGCATTCAACAAAAGGGTCAAGCAACAAGCGTACCAGACTGGTGACTTGGTAATAAAGCGAATCATCCTACCACAAGGTGATCCTAGGGGCAAGTGGACTCCCACATATGAGGGACCGTTTGTAATCAAGAAAATATTCTCTGGAGGAGCTATGATACTCATTACTATGGACGGGGAATACTTTCCACGCCCTGTGAATGCAGACATAGTCAAAAAATACTACGCATAAATAAGACCCGCTAGGTCGACGTACCTAGGCAAAAGTAAGGGCATCCCGGCGAACCAAAAGGGTTCGGGCAAAAATTAGGGATATATATATATATATATATATATATATATATATATATATATATATATATATATATATATATATATATATATATATAAATGTACACCCGGCAAGTTGAAAACCCGAGAGGGCGACTTGGGAAAAAAAGGGTATCCTGGTAGGCTGAAAACCTGAAAAGGCGGCCTAGGCAAAAGTTAAGGATTAAAGCGTACGACTATGTCTCGTTCAGATCACTCAGTTATATTAGCAATGTCGAGGTCAAAGGGCACAGACCGGTTCAATCATCTTTCTCCAACAAGCGAGGGATGAGATGCTCGAAGACATAATGGCAATAGCAGAGTTGAAACTCAATAGGATTGTTTCCACATAGCTATTTTTCTTTTGTTTTTCTTTGTATCTTTTAAAAAAAAATACACAAATGTTCTCCTATTATTTTTCCTATTCATGGCTCTTTCTTAATACAAGTCATTTTCCTTTTCTACTCTCCCTAGTTTTTCTTATTTTCGAATGTGCAAACGTCCAATGATAATCTTGAATGAACATATGCATATGAACATGATTGACATTTATCTTTTCATTCGCAAAATATCTGTATGTTTGTAAAATACAGGAAAGGCAATTAGACAATGTCTAAGTAGTCCAGAAGTCCCCCCTCAGAGTCAATAGTCTAGAGGGATCTGTAGCAACCTGCCCTAAAAATTAAGACTTAGAGCCGCCACCTATTCTGAAGGGCGAATAGGAAACCCTACGCAGTTTAGAGATCGGGGTAAGTTATTACAATCAGGTTGAGGGAAGGTGTTAGGCACCCTCAACCCTTTCCTAAGGTTTTATGTTAAGGCAAAGGTTTTATGGCTAAAAATTAGATTCAATAGCTAAGGAATTGAATAGGGCTAAAATTGAGATTTGAAAGTGATTTGAGGTTTTAGGGTGGGGGACTCGCCTTGGTTATCCAAGTGCCTACGTATCTCCTTAGGGAGAATCAGAGTCAACGTAGTTCGGGCACAGGATTGTACGCCTTAGAATTAGATTTGAATGGTTTGAAGGCTTTTTGAATGGCCTATCGTAGTTTTGAGTTGTAATTTGAAAGGCATTTTGAGTTGCCTGATTGGAAAGGATGAAAATCCGTAGTGTCGTGGTTTAGTGTGTTTTAGGTGTTTGGGCGTACAACCCTGATTTAATTTGTACTATTAATCGCGATGATCGATAGATTTGATCACCATAATTAATAGATTGAAGGGTATTGTTACCAGTTCTAATTGATAGGTTCAACTATCACTAATAACAAATGAATATGTTTTATAGAATTAATTATTTAAAATTTTATCATTATCCCTCGTAATCGATAGATTCGATTACAAATAATAATGATTTTTTAGAGAAAAATAGGCTAATCCTCGCAACCAATAAGATGGTTGAAACCCTTTAGCCAAATAAATGTTATTTGAACTATATTTGATTAAAGAATTAAATAATTAATTATTACCCATCGCGACCAATAGATTTAGTCGAAACGAATAATAAATTAACTCCTAATATTTTAGATAACCGTTCTAGGTTTTTTGTGATTTATAATTAAAGTTGATTAAAATTAATTAAATCGAATGACTCAGGAAAATAATCGGGAAAACCCTAAATAATTATAAACCTAATCCTAATTACATAACCTAACCCTACTTAAAATAACTTAATCAAATTAAACATAAATAATTTATATCTAATCTAAATCATTAAACAATAATTAAAAATATGATGAAACCTGGTTTTAATCCTGTGTTACTGGCCTCTGAGTGTCCACCATGGGCTTGCAACTCCTGGGTCATTGGATCTTACGATAGCTTGATCGGATGGTGTTGGATCGAAGGCGCATGGCAGACTCCATGAGTGAGGCGCATGGGATCTATGGCCAACATTCATTAAGAAAATTTGATAAAATATTACTAGCGGCGGGGCTCGAACCCACGATTCTGCAGACACAAACGTGAGGAAGCCTCTCTCCACTAGGCCAGCTTTCACGTGATGACAATAATAGGAACGCAAAGAAAAATATATTAGTTTTAACATTTTAAATGAAGCTTTGCGCGCCCAGCTTGCTTCTTCTTCCTCGTGCACGTCCGGTTCTCCCTCCTCCCTGTAGAAATCTGTCTCATGAAATACGATAGATAAACGAGATATAATGGCACGGATCAATTCGAAATCCAATCCCGAACATGACATCATCTCTAGTTTGGTCTAATTCCATTTAATATAGAAAACCCCAATTCAAAGCTTGGAACCCTAACAATGGTGGATTCCTCAATCTGCGAAGAAACTCAAAATTTCCAATCCAGAAACATTCTATACAATTATACAAACTCAAAAGCGCAATCAAAAATCATTTAAAACGTGTAACTTGGCGTAATCGAATTAAGTTTTTCCTTGACAAACCGTGGGGTATGTGCGACGGTTCTGAATGTGTAGCGACTTGATGATTATCCACAAAGGTCCAGTGAACACCAGAGAATGTATTTGGATGCTTCAAATTGTCTGAATTGATCTATAGCCTTGGAAACGAATTTGATTTTTTTCTTGAACATTCATGGACTCGGTTCAGAATTTGGAGACCAGAAAAAAAACCCCTCTTGTCTGCAATTGTTCTTGGTTTATATATGGCCCAATTAGGTCAAGAAAACTCAATCCCCCTTCCTTTGCAATTGAAGAATCAAGATCTTATTTTGTCATCCAAACTTGCCATTTTTGTTCCCTCAAGCCATCTTTCACGTTTTTTTCTTTGGCCCTTTGGACAACCAATCTTTCCCTTTTTTTCATTTATTTCATGATTATTGTATTTAGCTTAATATTTTAAATGAGTAAGAAAATCTAATAATTATAAAATAGAATGATAAATAACAATAATTTAAACTAATAATAATGATAATGCTATTAAAATTAGTAATACTACTAATCCTAATACTAACTAATAATAATAATAATTAATAATAACAATAGATGATTAAATCAAATATTAAAATTAATAATCAAATAATAATAGTTAAAAATTATGAAAAATGATCAAACCAAAAAATTAATAATCAAACAAAAAATCCTAAGGCATATGATCAATTGTGAAACAGACTAAAAATCTCAAAAACGGGATAGATGGCTGAGCTCAAACACCTTCTAACCTTAACCCTCATTTTAACTCAGGATATTTTATAAGAACGCAGGTTTGACAATAGGAATGTCAAACCCCATGATTCTTAATTTTGATTCTTAATGAATTAAAAGACATGAATTGACCGGGTAAATTTTGGGGTATGACAGGATCCCCACAGAGTAATCATTAAAAAGCTCCCTTCCCAACAGAGATGCAATTCCCCAACGAAGTTTACATCTTCGGCACTGCCAGTTCCCTGATACCTTGATTTCTCCAACAAAGTCCATTCATATCTCTTATCCCCATTCAGGGTACATCAAGATCAATCATTCAAACGACTCGCATCCCCAAGCAGAAATCATAAATCCCCATTTAAGCATCTTCAAAACAAAATCAGACAACAAAATCACAATGACACAGAGATTTATTTTCTCAATCAAGACAGGATAAATCATATTCATACATTGCATACATTACCTCATAATAAATTCATACATAACATGCAAAGCTTCTCATTTATTTTGAGAAACTCGTCACATAATACATGCATCATGACATTGCATAAAGACTAACTTTACCTTTTACAGGAACAAGCAGATGAACAATATCTCTGATCTAATTCAGTTACTAAGAACGGTACTGACACCGTCAACTCTCAAGGATCTAATTCCATCATCACGAACGGTGTGGACACGATCAACCTTCCAAAGTCTAATTCAGTTACTACGAACGGGGCTGACACGACAAAAGATCTAATTCTATCATCATGAACGGTGTAGACACGATCATCTCTCCAAGATCTAATTCAGTTACTACGAATGGTACTGACACTGTCAACCTTCAAAGATATAATTCCATCATCACGAATGGTATGGACACGGTCATCTCTCCAAGATCTAATTCAGTTACTACGAACGGTACTGACACGATCGACCTTCAAAGATCTAATTCCATCATCATGAACGGTGTGGACACAATCAACCTTCCGAGATCTAATTCAGTTAATACGAACGGTGCTGACACGATCGACCTTCAAAGATCTAATTCTATCATCACGAACGTTTTAGACATGATCATCCTTTCCAAAGTCTAATTCAGCTACTACGAACGGTGCTGACACGACTAACATTCAACAACTACTTCTCAACACTTCAAATTCAGATATAGTCTAACATATGATTCATTCTGACTTTCAAAACTTATCAACACAGGTGACATATTAAAGCCCACTTCATGTCCCCAACATCCGGATGGCATCTCTAAGCCCATCCCCCGATGGTACAAATTTCTGGGTATTCTAGTGTTCAATCCTCTTCCACCTTCAGATACCGACTGGCATACAAACCACTCTACATCTTCAGGTTTAAGAAGATTGAACAGGGGAAGCTGTCATACCCTAAAATTTGCCCATCTCATTTCACCTTTCAAGCTCACACCAAAGCTCAAGACTCAAAGACACATTCTCCTAAACAATGGCTCAATGAACTAGGGTTTTGATTTCTCTAAAGAAAATCAATGAACCAAAGTCTCCAATGGACATCATATAACCTATGATGCTTCAAACTATATCTATGGCAAAGTACAAGCTTCAATTCTAAGGATTGCTCAGTCAAATGATCAGAAAGTCAACATTCGACTGGTTTGACCTAAAAGTCAACTATGGTCAAAGTACAGTCAAAACTCCAGAATTTTGTCAACATCCTTATTTTGAAGTATCATTCATAATTGGATTAAGTTTTGATCATGATTCATCAAGGAAATTTCAGAAATCAACAAAACCCGAAGTTTCTAAATTAGGGTTTTTGGACTAAAAATCAACTGAACTTTGACCAGCCATAACTTTCACTTGGAACATCAGAAATTTTCCATCCAAAGCTTAATTTGAAGGAAATTGAATTCTTTACAACTTTGTCTATCACATGCCAAGTCTAAAAATGCTTCATTTGAGAGATATGGTTCAAAACATTATAGGTCCTTTTTGAAAGTCAACTAAAAGCAGTTTTTTGTCAAAGCCCATATCATCAAGATAAATTCTTCAAATGGAAAAAAGCTTCCCAAAATGGCTTGTAGAATACATTTTGAGGTTTCCAAAAAGTCCTATAACTTATCCATATCTTAAAAATTGAGGAAGATATGCCTTGTCAAAATCGGACAATTTCAAAGGGGAAAATGTGAAATAAAAGGCCTCAAAATAAGTTTCTTTGCAAATAGGCCCATGTTTTAAAGATCCAATCTCCTTCCTCATGGTATTGAGAGTCCAAAATCCATTGGCCACGAAAATATTTGATTTAATTAATTTGATGAGAATTTTTATTCATTTAAAAATCAATAAAATTAAGAAAAATCAAAGATTTATGAAAGAAATTGTTTTGAATCTAATTCCAATCAAATCCAATCAAATATTATACCTCATAATCACTCAAAATTCGTACAAATCAGAATTAAAAGTGATTGAACCAAATATTGGACAAATTTAGTAAGAATTTCAAATCAAATTTTTGCCAAATTGCCAATCAAGGATTCAAAGCGATTCATTCCACAATTGTTGACCTAAAACCTTTCACTATAAGTACATAACCTATTCAGATGCAAAGGATACGAATTCTCTACATCAAGAACCCTAGTGCCATTCAAAGAAGCTTCAAGAATAAGCAATTTCGATTTTGAGGATTGAGAGCAATTCAACCAGTTATGAGTATTGCTGCACACTCCCTGAGGATCACTGAAGGTGTTTGGACAATTGCACGACATCAACACTCCCAAAATACTCTCCTCTAAGTCATGGTAAGTAGCTTTCAAACTATAAATCGCATCTCATGATTCACGCATTTTTTATGAAATTTGTTTGCATATTCTTGATTGTTGTATTGTCACGAATGTTTCTGGAGCTTTAATTGGATTTCTGGGCGTGTTAGCCATGGTTCACCATGGATGATTTGTTAGGGTTTCCATTAGGGCTTTTCGTTTTAGGAAAAATGAGACCCAATTGAAGGTACCAATAGGTTCGTGAGGCTGAGACGATCACAATGGTGTGGTCGCGATGCATTTTTTGTTGCGTTTGGACATGTTTGTTATTTTACAAATTTATGGCGACGGAAGGAACGTCCGTATGTAAAAGTGCGGACTTTTGGAAACGGATAGAGGAAGAAGATGAAGGCGTGTCACCACGCCATTGGCCCATTCAAACCAAGAATAGGCGCGCAAGGATGGGGGGAACTCATGGATCCGGTACATTAAGACGCATGGAGGTACCGTGGTCCCTCAGCGCGCATTCGTTGGATCATCCCCAGATCAAATCAAATGCACCAGGGAGCGCAGGTGTACCAAAGACCTTCACCAGCTTGCCACACAGGATCAAACGTTAAGTTTTCTTTAATTTTTTTTTATTTTAATTACATATATGGTTTTTTTATCTATTTTCTTTTTTACCCTTATTTTATTATTTTAATTATTTATTTATTTTTATTTATTCAATAATTTAGTTTTTTAATAGTTTTAAAATTGTTCATTTTTTATCGAAAGTTAGATTTTTTTCAATTATATTAATAATTGTTGTTTTTTTATTTAAGTTTCAATTTTAATTTCAAATAAATTTTTTATCAATTAAATAATTAGGATTTGATCCAATAATTATTTAATTGATATATTAAATCGAACTTTCGACTCTTCTTTAATTTTTGGTATTATTTAAATTATTATTTTTATTTAATGGTTTCTAACCCTAATTTACCCCGGTAAATCAGGGTTGTAGATCAGTTAATGCACTAACGTTTCTCTTCTTTGTGCCCAATTTTCAGAGTTAACCAAAATCCTTCAACCACGCGCCATACCATATCGAAAAGCTAAGTTTTCTAATTTAACATCATTTTAATTTTTTATTTTGCCTTTTGGATTTAAATAGGGTTTGTACCAATAGTCGATGAATCTGTAATACACTAACCCTTATTATTTTTCCTTCGTTAATTTTCAGGGTTAACCAACCAAGTAAAGCTCAAACCTTGTGGTAACCCTAAACTCATTCTCATTTAATTATTGTTCTTTCAAACCCAATATTATTACTTGTGGCTAACCCATTTTTTTATCACTGTTATTTCCCCCTCCCCATGGTTAATTTTTGTAACTACTTATGGTTTGTATTGTTTGGCCTTGAAGGCACTTAAACTGTTATGCTTTACATTGTAACTGCGTTGTTAGTAATCTTAGGGAGTGCAAGCCTTGAATTAACGTAGCTCACTAATTATAAGATAAATTATCTGAATTAAACCACCTGATTGTGCCACACACACACACTTTTGGGTAACCCCTCTTGCTGCCTGTTGCCTTATATTGTTGCCTTAAAACTGTTGCCTTAATTTGTGAAAATAGTCATGTCCCTCGATTCCGAGGATACCTAAAGCAAATGTTGCCCTCAGTTCATTTATCATCAAGTTTGTCCCTCGACGTTGCCTCGGTAAGTGATGATTTGTCCCCATTGCTAAGGTATCCTTGCATGATGCCTAAGAAAATCAAATGACTATTATATCCTTCCCTTAGACTACATGCCCTCTTTATGGCAGGGACAGTCTTATGGCGATTGATAACTTCGATGACCCTTCAACCTCCAATAAAAGTACTTCCTACACTCTTATGGTATGGATAGCCCTGAAAGGCTAAAAGAACCTTTTTAATAGGGGTAATTATCTCCTAATTGCTTGCTCTGGTTTAAATTTATTTTTTACCCTTTTTCAGAAAACCTTCAAAAAGGCTACGTTTATTTACAAGCTAAAGTCCTTGTTCAAATCTTTTTCTTTATTCATTGCAAACATTTTCAAACATTTCAAAGTGTGCTAAGAAATTAAGAGCCCATGGAAAACCATGGATGCAAAGGGTGCCTTACATCTTCCCTTTGTATAAATTACCCCCCGAACTCAAAATTTCTTTTAAAGGTTTTTTCTGTTCTTTTAGCCTTTCTTTAAATTGGATAAAATAAAAGTCAGTGGCGACTCTTGCTTATCGCGACATTTTCTTTAAAGTCAGTTCACCGTATTATAGAGTGGACTTGAGATATTTCTCAAGTATCTTTGACACTTTAATTATAGCTGTAAGGTTCTGCCATACATTCTGTTGAATATAAATAACCCTAGAATTTTTCTCGAATAATAGGGGTTGCACCAGAGGCTATGC
Organism: Vicia villosa; assembly: GCF_029867415.1. Classification (NCBI taxonomy): domain Eukaryota; kingdom Viridiplantae; phylum Streptophyta; class Magnoliopsida; order Fabales; family Fabaceae; genus Vicia; species Vicia villosa. The sequence goes on from NC_081183.1 coordinate 72,016,564, forward strand.
AACGGAAAATAGCCATACTTCAACAGAATTCACACAATGCTTACTCCAAATATCAATTGTAGGCATGACATTCAAGGATTGACTGTAACTCAACCATGCATAATGCTTGCTTCTGCACCAAGCGACATACTAGATCTAACCAACTTCCTGACCTGATAAACCCACATATATACAGAGGCTACCTTATCAATATCTTCACTCCCATATGAAGGTTTTGATACGTTTCTTCTCTGAACATAGATACCGGTTGAATTAGTTCAATTCAAATTCTTCACTCTCGCATGAAGCCTTTGGATTTAGCTCTTCTTATTCCAACATCAACAGCTATGGTCAGGTTGGTCTATTCCTCTACAAATAGGTCCATCCTCCACTTCAAGGGACTATACAATATGAACACTCCTTGTTCAAACAATCATCTACCTTCAGCACAACCAGAAAGTATCCCTCATGGATCTCATCCAGAAATAGACAGGATGCCTGCTCTGATACCAATTGAAATTTAGGTATGACAGATTCATGATGTCACTCACGATGTCAAGACATCTGATTTGTTATTGGCTTAGCAAAGGCAGAATAGAAAGATCCCCAATTTTAATTACTCTTAAAAGGAGTCCATGAGTACTGGGATCATGTATGTTCAGTGAATATAACCAGATTGTAATATTTATTGGTTCTGTAAAAGGAACAACTATCAAACCTGAACCTGATGTTATATGCGATGTTACAACATCCAAAACTGAACAGATAATACAATGTAGAAGATAAATAACACTATGAGTTGTTAACCCAGTTCGGTTTAACTACCTACTCTAGGGGCTACCAAGCCAGGAAGAAGATTTCACTATCATTAGTACTATTTTATGTAAACAACCTCTAGTTTACAGATAAACAACCTCTGGTTTACCTAGTCACTACCCAATGCAACCTTTATCTTAGAACTCCATCTAAGACAAGAGAACCTTTGCTCACTCCCTAGTGATACCTAATTGTTACAATCTTGCAACAACTATTTAAACAATTAACAATGAACAATAACTTGATCTTGCTTCACATCTTCAATCACGAACACAATACTCAACTCTTACCTACAGGTTTCGAGTGAGAACACTAACTTCTCTTACCTACAGGTTTCGATAAGGACATGACAGTCATCCCACAGCCTGGGTGGTCTACCTATAGAAACCCAAATGACTATATCTTTTCTAAACACAGTTTTCTATATTTTTTCTATCAAATTAGGTTACTATTTATTACCCATTCCCAATTGGACTTAGGATTACAAATTGCAGCACTCCTGGCTGTTACAAATCTTCAGATATCTTTTGCTAAAAGAAAGGTCTTCAATCACAAGTTTCATGATTTATCTCCTAAATTAGAAACTGCTGAATCTTTAATATTCTAATTTGATTCTTTAATATTCTGACTTGATTTTATTGACCTTTAAATTCGCGCCACATTGGATTACATAATATTCATAGAATATTCTGTATCTGTTTGAGAATTAAGCTGAATCTTCATTCTAGTTCTGCAGGCGCGATGTTATGAGTTGATGTCATGACATTCCATATAACATCTTGCTTTTGTACCTGTTTGTTCTTTTATATTTGCAAGATTTATACAACATATTATATTTTGCTGCTATTATGTTTTAGCCAAACATAGATGCCAATCAGCCAATAAAAACATCAACGTTAAGGTTTTACAATCAAATACAATAAGACTCAAATCTGCATAGTTATTCCAGCCATTGATACAATCCACGACTGCCATCGCGTCCGATTGTAAAACAAACTCCTGGATGCCCAAATCATGTGCCATTTGTAGAGCCCATCGAATAGCCGTGATATCTGCATTAGTGGGGTTTGTAACATTAGGAAATCTCTTTGTAGCAGAGAGAAATATACTTGAAGTGGGATCACAAATGACACAGCCGAAAGAAATGATTCCTTCGTCAAAACATCCAGCATCAGTTTGTACCACCCATCCCTTCGGGTCTCTATCCATAGCCGCGACCTTTCTTTGTTGAGGCCCTGCAGGAGAACAAAAACAGAAAATCCTCATTTACAGTATGCTAAATATCCATCGCCACCGCACAAGGATATGGCTTTCCCTCCTTAAAAATCACAAAATTTCTGAATTTCCAAATTTTCCATAGAAAAGTAGCAACCAATTGCCCAAGTTTAAAATCCTTCTTCTTAAAAATATCATCCAACCAATCTGCAATATCACTTGCATCTGGAAGTCTAATTTCCAACAGACTGGAAAAAATGACTTTTTTAACAAAGGCATAACGGAGGAAGAGATGGCAAGTACTTTCAGCTTCAAAATAACAGAGAGGGCACAGTCCATCAGTCATGACTCCTTTACTTTGCAAATTCTCCTTTGAAGGCAAAATGTTCTTAATGACTCTCCACATGAAATTCTTAATCCTTGGGTTCGCTTTGAGTTTCCACAACTGCTTCCAAAAGCCGTGATAATCCAGAGAGGAGGATCCGAGTCTATTTGAGTTACACATCCCTCCTTGAACGTGATAAGCAGACCTGACAAAATACTCTCCATTCGATTCATGGTGCCAAATAATTTTATTCTCCGGGGGATAAAAGGATAGGGGAATACTACTTATATGACTAACATCATTTTCATCAATATTCTCCCTAAGCGTTTCATGATTCCACCACGCCATTTCCGAGTCAATAAGAGAACTGACATTGCTTGAGGGATCGAGAATAGCATCCGGGGAAGAAGGTTTAAAATTTGAGAGAGTAGGAATCCATTTATCACCATTGATGCTTACCTTTTTTCCATTCCCGATTCTCCACCGTGATCCATTCAGCACAAGCTCCTGTGAACTCAAGATACTCCTCCAAGCGTAGCTGGGATTAAAACCAGGAAGAGCGTCAGCAATGGAGCAACGAGGGTAATACCTCCCCTTAAAGAACCTTTCCAAGAGTGAACCATCAGCTTGTAGAAGTCGTCAGTACTGCTTTCCTAAAAGACTTATGTTGAAATCACGTATACCTCTGAAGCCTATGCCACCGTCCCTTTTAGCGGTCGTCATCTTCTCCCACTTCAACCCTGATCACCCTCTTTCAAGCCCCACAAAAACTTTCCCAGCATAGCTTCAATCTCTTTACAGCAGCTCTCCGAAATGCAATAACAACTCATATTGTATGTGGGAATGGCTTGTGCTACCGCTTTAATCAAGACTTCTTTGCCAGCTCTACGGAGAAATTTTTCCTTCCAGCCTTTAACCTTCTTCCATACTTTCTCAATAACCAATTGGAAAACTTCCTTCTTTGATCTCCTGAAAACCACCGGAAGCCCCATATATCTCGAATGATGGTTAACTCCCTGAAATCTCAGAATTTCTTTGACTCTGTCTTTTGCCTCTTCACTGACATTGCTGCTGAATGAAACTTCAGATTTGTCTGCATTAATGCTTTGACCTGAAGTCTTCTCATAATCCAGGCGAATCTGTTGTATGCGTCCTGCTTCCACTACACTAGCTCTAGCAAACAACAAACTATCATCTGCAAAGAAAATATGAGATATCTTAGGGGACCTTCTCCCAACTTGGACACCATGAATTCCCCCATTCTCCACTTCATTCCGAAGCATTCCAGACAACACATCTGCACAAATAAAAAATAAATAGGGTGAGAGTGGGTCTCCTTGGCGGAGACCCCTAGATGGAGTGAACTTTTTGCTTGGCTGGCCATTAATTAAGAGCTGGTACGAGACAGTCGTGATGCACCTCTGGATTAGGGATATAAAAGTCTGAGGGAGCTCCACGATTCTAATAGATTTGAGCATAAAGGACCACTCCATTCTATCATACGCCTTAGACATGTCTAGTTTCAAAGCCATTGTACCTCTTTTGCCTTTCTTTTTATGTTTCATCCAGTGGAAGCATTCCATAGCTATTAAGGCGTTATTTGTGATAAGTCGTCCCTGAATAAAAGCGCTATGTTCTTCACTAATAGTGCTTGGAAGGAAAGTTTTCAGTCGATTAGCAATCAATTTGGTGACGGCCTTCATTATGACATTGCACAGACTGATTGGACGGAAGTCTCGAGGAGTGGAAGGTTGCTTTTTCTTGAGAATTAGTGTAATAAAAGTATTGTTAATGGCTGTCGGATCTCTGTTGTTGTTGAGGATATCCATTACATAATGAACTGTCTCATTGCCAACACTGGACCAATATTTTTGAAAGAACAATGCCGGCAAACCATCAAGGCCTGGGGATTTGTTGGGATGCATATCAAATATTTCAGCACGAACTTCCTCTTGGGTGAATTGACTGGTACAAAGCTGTTTATCACAATTTGAGAGCCTTCCACTAGCATACTTGCAGACTTGGGTGATATTTCCTGGATTGGTTGAGGTAAAAATTTCGGTGAAGTAGGTGATCAAGATCCTTTCGCAGTTATCTCGACCTCGTCTCCAAACGCCTTCCTCATCTTTAAGCCTCTTAATTTGATTAGTTTTCCTCCGCTGATCAGCTTTGTAATGGGAAAATTTTGTGTTCTTGTCGCCATCCATAAGCCAAATAGCACAACTCCATTGTCTCCATAGAGTTTCCTCTGTTTTCACCAGCCATTCCCTTTGCCTCTCTAATGCTTTAAAATTCTGAATTTCCACCGAGTCTCCAGAGCATCTCCTGTCTTCCTTAATGAGTTCCTCTAACCTTAATATTTCTTTTTTCGCACAACATTGGTACGTAAGCTCTTGAATTCATGCTGGAGATCTTGCATTGATCTAATTCGTTGATGGATCGATCCCGGGTTCCTATGCCATAGCTGGTGAATCAACTCCCCACATGTGGACTCCTTGAACCAGGTTTCCTCGAACCGGAATAAGTACTTTCTTTTATCAGGTAGAACTTCCTTTTGAATAAGGATCCGAAGGGCAACGTGATCTAAGTAAAAGCGTTTCAAGTGAACAACTCTCGTGAGGGGGAAATGTTGGAAGAACTCGAAGGAAACAAGACTTTTATCAAGTCTACATTGAATGTTTGCATCACCTTCTCTCCCATTTGACCATGTAAATGGATAGCCCTAAAAAATAACTCCTTGTAGACCACAAATCTCCATAGCATTCCTACCCCATTGAAGTTGAGACACAGACCTACTAATGCCCCCCACTTTATCAGCTTCAGACACAATATCGTTTAAGCCCCCAAAGAAGATTATCTTGTTACTCCCTTGCTCTCTTAACTCATGTATTAAACTCCAGGTTTCCTTTTTCCTTGCTCCCTCAAGGTATCCATAGATGCCTACAAAAGACCACAACTCATCCTCATCCTCTAATTTGCAGCTTCCTGCTATATGATTCTGAGAATAGGATGTATTATCAATATCTAAATCCTCATTCCACCAAAGACACAAACCTCCCGCTCTATTCCTTCCCGAGCCTCGACAGTCCATTGTTATATCAAACTTGAAGTGAAATCTTTGTTTTAATTTTGTCAATTCATTCTTCGTAGAACGTGCCTCCATCAAGAAAACAAGCTGAGGAGTTTCCTTCTTGAGAAGCCTCGCAAGGCCTCGAACTACACGGGGGCTCCTCAATCCCTTGCAGTTCCAACTAATTGTTTTCATAGGGATAGGCGGTGTTGGTCAGCCAACACCACCTCTGGTTCAAATGTAAGTTTATCACCTTCTCCCACTTCATGCTTCCATTTCTTGTCTCCGTTATTTAAAGCTTCCACAGTTCCCTCTATGATCATCACATCCACCAATTGGCGTTTTCCTATCTTCGGTTTAGGAGCTTTTTCAGTAGTTGCCTTTGTTTGCTTTGATGGCTTTTTGCACGTCCATTTACTTTGTTGCTCTCCTACTTCCTTTGAAACTTTCTTAAGGCTGCTTTTTCCTGTAGTTAGCATCACTGCCCCCAAATTTTCAGCAACTGTTTCTACATCCAGGTTATTTTGTGAGCCTTCCCCTTCACCCCTCTTGCTATCGCTATCTTGATTTTTGATTGGATAAGTTTGTTGAACTTCTAAATCCTCACTTTTATTTTTCCCTTTTGCTTCACAATGACTTTAGCTATAGATTAAGCATTGAATAAATCCCTGCTGCACTTGCTAGAGCTAGATTCGAGTTTTTTGAACTCATCAGTTAATTTTGGCAGCGGAGAGGCCCTCAACCACTGACCAAAGGCTAAGTCCTACTCTTCTATGTCTTCAAAACCCTCATCATTGAGTTCCTCCACAGCCTCACAATCCTTAATCTGATGTCCCATCCTCCCACATATGAAACAGAAGGTAGGGAGCCTCTCATATTTGAAGTGAACCCTGATCTTCTTGTCTTTAAAGGAGACTATCGTGCCACGCTTCAATGGCTTCTTCAGATCCATAGTGACTTTGAGACGCAAAAACCTACCATTTCTATGGGCTTCTCTAACATCCATTTTAAATATAAGAAGAATGGAGGGATCAAATTTAAAATAATCTCACTTTTTTTTAAAAATAATCTCACTTTTTAAAGTAATGAATTAACTTTTATTATAATCTCACTTTTTTTTATTTTCTTTATATTAACTTTTATTATATTCAACTAAAGCAAATAATGAATTATGATTCTAAATATTTCTTAAAAAATCATAATTTTTAATAAAAATAGTTTTTTTTAATTTTAAATGAATTTATTTTTATTTCATTTCTTTAATATTTTTAATACGATTTTGTAATCTATGTAAAAATTTATAGATTTTCATAGTGTGCTTAAATTGAATAAAATTTTGTTTTACTTAGAAAATATTAAAATTTAATTTTTCTTTTAGTTTTAACCACTTAAAAAAATATTATTTAATTTATTTTATAATAGTGCATACTATTGTTTAAAAAGTATTAGTTGAATTTATATATAATTGAACTTGATTTAAAAAAAAACATGGATAAAATTTTGTTTTGTTTAGAAAATATTATTAAATATTAAAATTCACGTTTTTTTAAATTTCTTATCCATTTAAAAAAATAATTTTTAATTTTTATTATATAAAACAGTATTTACCCACTTAAAATACACAATGAAATTACACAGCTATAGCATAAGCATATAGACAATGTGTGAATATGTCTCCCCCTGAGATTAACAATCTCCCCCTGAAATAATTAATCTCCCCCTGAAATAAATACTAGAAGAATTTTTTATAAAATAAAAGACTTCCCTGAGTATTTCAGTAGAGACGTTCACATATGCTTAGATCTTCAGAACATTTGCAGCTTCTGATTCTTGCTTCCATTGGACAGCTTCAGAACTTGAATTTCCTAGATCTTCAGAATATTCATAGCTTCTGATTCTTGCTTCCATTGGACAGCTTCAGAGCTTGAATTTCTTCTTGAGTCATTGCATGCTAGATTGTATCAGAACATTGTTGAATGTACCAGAGCATCATCAGAGCATCTCTACATCCTGAAATGTTACAGAACAAACTAAACGACAAAAGTCAGCATGAATGAATCAGAACATAGAATATGTTTCAGAACATATAATATGTATCAGAGCAAACAAACATAATGTTTCAGAGCATATTCTGTAACTAAAAACATGCATCAGGACATATAAAGAATAAGAATGAAAGTATATTCTATCATCAGAATATCAGAACATTCTTCCTTCTTGCTTCTGATCTTGAAGCTTTATAGCACTCAACTTGCTTCAATTTCCATGAGCTTTATTCTTTATAGAATTGCTTTTCCTCATCTCTTTGCTTCTCATGTTGAGCTTTAAAGAGGATCTTCAATTCCTGCAAGACAATACTCAAAGACATAGAACTTTGCAAGTTCTGTTAGAAATGTGGAGCCTTTCTCCCAGCAACTGATAATATAAATCAGATCATTTATCACATTTTCTCCCCCTTTTTGTCATAACATCAAAAACATAAAAGATTCAGATGAAAAACAAGACAAACACATAGAAGAAAAAGGATAATTTTCGTTAAGCACGGAAAAAAAATTCAGAAGTACAAGAGGAAGGCAAGGGAAGATGCAAAGAAAAACAGATGCAGCAAAGCAAAAGACAACAATCTAAGACTCAATCTAAGATGACCCTAGCTTTGACATGATCTTGGCCAGCATATCATGAATCCCATTGTTGCTTTCATTCTGCCTCTCCATGAAAGCACGAAACTCAGCGTTGATTGATCTCTGCTCATCCTGGTTCTTCTGAATGACTTCCAAAGTCCTTGCAAGACGAGAAGGTTCATCAGAAGAAGCTTCACAAATTCTTTCCAGAGGGATGGCATTTCGATCCGCAGCTTCCATGATCAGATCATTTGCAGGATTTTCCTCAACAGGAATTGTTTCAGCAACATGATCTTCAGCATCTGCTTCTTCCATAGAAGCATCTCCATACTCTGCAGCAGGAACCTCAGAATCTCCATTCTCAAGTGCCTGAAGAATGGCAGCAAGATTCCTAGGAGCAGAAGGACCTTCAACTTCTGGTGGGTCAACAACTTCTGGAATGACCAAGCTTGGGTCTTCCTCAGAAGGGTTTTCCCTCAGAAAGTCAAAGAGAGTCCTGAAGTCTCCGAGCAGAACAGGATATTGAGGTCTCCAGACCACAATCTCCCTGCAAGGGTTAGCTTCCATTGCAGCAGCAGTCCTTGCTTCTTCCAACTCATCAGTGAACAGCTTCTCCTCAAAGATATATCTCCCTCCGAGACGAGCAAACCAGAAGTCTTCATAACTTCTCAGAATACCACAAGGCCGCGGAGCAGCTTCTACACAAACTTCCTGAAGTTCTTCAAAACAAGCATCTGCTTTTCTTCGGAAGATTCTCCATAACTTTCGCATAGCAACATCATTCAGGCCAGCATTCTCAACGATTCTGAGAGTATCAAAGACTCTTCTAAGATTCCTCTTTACCAATTCAAAAATTACACCAATAGGGTATTCCCGGCGGGATTTTATTTTGGTTATGGGAGAGTCAGGGTTAGGGACAGAATATGGTTGAGGCTCTCTATCCAACCGATAAGAGGATTCTGCTTCATTGTCAGAGTCTAACACTACCATTTCAGCTTCAGAACAAGGCTTGGGAGTGTAGTTGCAATCACGAAGCAATTGCTCATGTGATGCAGAGTCTGGAAGATCAGAAACACATGTGTTGTTTTGAGAGGTGGAAGGAATGGGTTCATAATTTGCATGGGGAGGAGGTTGAGAAGTGGATATATTTGTGTGAGGTGGAAAGAGAGTTTGTAGGGGTGGTATATCAAGAACAGGATTATCAAGGGCCTGGTCAGAAATAAGGTTTGATGAGGGTGGAGGAGAAGGAATGGGAACATCTGGAATGAGTGAAGGAGGAGGAGTAAGGATTTTGGTTACAGGAGAAGTGGGAGGTGTAAGAACATGGACTTTGATAGGTGATTCTGATGGGGCTTTATCTGGTTCAGGGGTTTGGGCAACAACTATTGGTGCAACTTCTGAACGTAAAGCAGGAATAGAATCAGGTTCAGAGAGATGTATACCTTTTGATACCTTCTGAACAACTTTGAACACAGCCTCAAGCTTCTTCTGTTTCTTACTCTTCTGCTCTTCAACAATCTTTGCTTTACCACGAGAGATTTCTCTCCTTCTGACAGATTCCAGAGCTTCCTTCTTATTAACAACAACCTTCTGACCTTCAACTGCTTGAGTTGTTGGTCCTTGAGAAACTTTAACTTACTGATTCACAGCTTCTTAAACATCCTCATCTTCATCAGAAGTATTAATTATTAACTTCCTCTTTCTAATCTTCTTCTTCTCAACAGCTTTAACATTTTCAACATTTTTATTCGACTTCTTCTTCTTTTCAGCAGCCTCTTTCTTATTCTTTTCAAATTCAATTGAAACAGCCTTAACGACTTCAGCAATAACTTCTTCTAGAACAACCTCTTTAACAGTGGCAGCAGCTACATTTTGAACTACCTTCACCTGATTATCAGAAGGATGATCAAATTTTCTTTTGGTCCTTCTTTCCTTCTTGCAGCAGCTTGAGCAGCAGCTTCTGAAACATCTTCTGAGGCAGCAGCCCTAGAGGTAGAAGTTTTCTTGCGTCCTACTTTAGCAGGAGCACCTTTTTCTTGATCTTTTACTCCTTCATCTTCTTCCAGTGACTTCAAGTACCTAGTTCTGACTCCTGGTACCTCACTTCTGAAGAGGGGTTCAAAGTCAGCAAGAACAGGATCTCTTCTGCTTCTTGCTCCAGGAAGAGGTTGAGGGGTTTTGATAACAGCATCAATGACACTCATCTTTCTCAAGGTGAGAGCATTCAAGCAACTTCCAGTGGTGACAACAAGGTCATTGATTGTACCTTCAGCTTCCAGGTTTTCAATAATCTTGGAGTGAACCAGAAGATTTGTAATGATCCTTCCAAAAGGAATGATAGTACATTTCTTCACCCTGAAGGCATTTATGGAATCCTTCACAACATGCCACAGGTGATTGAAGATAATGTAGATAACATCAACTTTCTTCTGAGTAGCAATACAATACAGAATGTATTTATGCTCATTGTTGACGAAATCTGCAGCATGTGTTCCTTTCCTGTGATAAAAGCAGCCCAGAAGAATCTTGGTCCAGATTTCATAAAGATCCCTCATGTCCTTGACACGCTTTGTCTTATTTACATCCATGTAGAGAGTAGACAAAACATCATCCCATTCATCCCTTTGATCAATTTCAAAAACAGCCTCAGGGTTTCTCAGATCGAACATCATTCTTAGGATGTTCTTAGTAACGACCACAAACTTCCCATGGACGAAAGATAAGATGGATTTAGGAGCAACAACTGCATGCACCCAAAATTCCTTTACAAGATCTGTGTAAACTGGTCCACAAAACTCAGAAAATAATGAGGCCCACCTTTGAAAAATGATATATTCCTTAAGACGAAAGTTATGTTCTTCTAGACTATCGAAGTCTACCATTAGTTCACAGATAACTTCCAGATCCTTCTTAGGAATAGAGCAGGCAACAACCCGAGTGATTTGCTGATTTTCTTCTTCTTGAAGATGAAGAGGGACAGATGAACCAACATTGTGAGATGATGAAGCGGCCATTGAAACAAAACAGAAATTAGAAGAACAAATTCTGGGTTTGCGCTTAGGGTTTGAGAAGAGACTGAAAAGGTTGCAAAAATGCATGCAAGAAGAAAGAGAGAATGGGAGCGGAAAAGATAAACGTTATGATTTGAAATGTATTTATAGAGAGGGATTTGAAAAAGAATGCAATAAAATTTTGAGAATGAACAGTTACAGAATCAAAAGAAATTAATTGCATTAAATGATGAGTGACGTTTAGGTGATAGAACGTGGTAAAAGAAATGATTTAACACAGTTACCTAGGACGGCGTCCCATCAGATTCTTCACGCTTTTTACTAACCGTACAGACACGTGTTCACCATCAGAAACTACTTGATGACAGCTGTGTTGTTCTGAATAGACTTTACACCTTCTGATTCTGATCACTGCTTCTGATTGTCATTCATTAGAAATGATCTAGTTCTGATAGGATCATCTTTCTTTCCAAGAATCACATCTTCTGAGTGAGCTAAGGAGAGTCTAGATGATCTTCTGACTGTTGGCTCTTCAGAAATTCTGAGATTCTCTAAAGATGCAGCAACTTGATCTTCTGATCCATTGTTTCTGAGACTCTCTGCTTCTGGAGCTTTGCTTCTTGGTTCTACAGATTCTGATATGTCAATATCTATATCTGCAAAATTCTCAAACTGCTTTGGCTTTTCAAGACCAAGCTTATCATCAAACCTGATATTGATTGATTCTTTTACACCCAATGTTTCAGTATTGTATACTCTATAGCCTTTAGAGCGTTCAGAATATCCAAGAAGAAAACATTTTTGTGCCTTAGAATCAAACTTACCAAGATGATCTTTAGTATTCAAAATAAAACACACACATCCAAAAGGATGAAAATATGAAATGTTGGGCTTTATGTTCTTCCACAATTCATAAGGAGTCTTATTTAGAATAGGTCTCATAGAGATTCTATTCTGAATATAACATGCGGTGTTTATTGCTTCTGCCCAGAAGTGCTTAGCCATATTGGTCTCATTGATCATGGTTCTGGCCATTTCTTGCAGAGTCCTATTCTTTCGCTCTACAACTCCATTTTGCTGTGGAGTTCTAGGGCAAGAGAAATCATGGGCAATACCATTTTCTTTGAAGAACTCCTCAAAGAATTTGTTCTCAAATTCGCCACCATGATCACTTCTGACCTTTATGATTTTGCACTCCTTCTCAGATTGGATCTGAGTGCAGAATTCAAAGAACACATAATGAGACTCATCCTTGTGTTTCAAGAACTTTACCCATGTCCAGCGGCTATAATCATCTACGATGACTAATCCATATTTCTTCCCTCTGATAGATGCTGTTTTGACTGGTCCAAACAGATCAATATGCAGAAGTTCTAACGGCCTTGAGGAAGAGACAACATTCTTAGATTTGAATGCAGGTTTGGAGAACTTGCCCTTTTGACATGCTTCACAAAGAGCATCTGATTTATATTTCAGATTTGGGAGTCCTCTGACCAGATTTAGTTTGTTAATCTGAGAAATCTTTCTCAAACTAGCATGTCCTAATCTTCTGTGCCAGACCCATTGCTCTTCAGAAACAGACATAAGGCAAGTCACCTTCTGCTTCTCAAGATCTGAAAGATCAATCTTATAGATGTTGTTCTTTCTATTGCCTATAAATAGGATTGAGCCATCCTTCTGACTTACAGCCTTGCAAGACTTTTGATTGAAGATTATATCATAACCATTGTCACTTAATTGACTTATGGACAACAAGTTATGCGTTAATCCTTCTACAAGAAGTACATTAGTTATGGAAGGAGAGTTACCAAAACTTAGGGTTCCAGAGCCAATAATCTTGCCCTTCTGATCTCCTCCAAACTTGACTTCTCCACCAGGTTTAAGCACCAGGTCTTGGAACGTAGACCTTCTTCCCGTCATGTGTCGCGAGCACCCAGAGTCCAGGTACCATGACATTTTGTGCTTTGTCCTCTTTGCAGCTAAGGATATCTGCAACAGAAATTATCTTCTCCTTAGGTACCCACAATTTCTTGGGTCCTTTCTTGTTAGTCTTCCTCAAGTTCTGATTGAACTTGGGTTTAGCATAATAGTTAACAGGAGGAACATCATGATATTCTTTAGGTTTGATAGACAGCATGATATTTCTTAGGTTGTGTCACATGCTTCTTGGCGTGTACAATGTTAAAACTCTGTGCATGTGAAGTGAACCTAATATCATGTGCCTGGCCATATTTGAACTGATCATACATTGGTTTGTATGTGATTTTCAAATCATCAACATGTTCAAATTTATGTGAGGTATCACCCTCATAGCCAAAACCAAACCTTCTGTTTCCAGAAACACCATATATCATAGAAGCAAGATGACTTCTGCCAATACTTCTAGATAGGAACTTTCTGAAGCTCGAGTCATATTATTTCAGAATATGATTGAGACTGGGAATGGATTTTTCTGATTCAGAAGGAGATCCACTATCTTTGGATAGTTTTAAAACTTTTTCCTTCAGATCAGAATTTTCCAATTCCAGTTTCTTAGTTTCAAATTCCAATTTCTTTTTCATCTTTTTGTATTTGATACTAAGGTGAGCCTTAAGTTCCAGAAGTTCAGTCAAGCTGGAAACTAATTCATCTCTAGATAGTTCAGAAAATACCTCTTCAGAATCTGATTCTGATGTAGATTCTGATCCATCATCTACTGTGGCCATCAGTGCAAAGTTGGCTTGCTCTCCTTCAGAGTCTGATTCTGATTCTGATTCAGAATCATCCCGTGTTGCCATAAGACCTTTCTTCTTATGAAACTTCTTCTTGGGATTCTCCTTCTGAAGTTTTGGACATTCATTCTTGAAGTGTCCAGGTTCATTGCACTCATAGCAGACGACCTTCTTCTTGTCAGATCTTCTGCCACCAGAAGATTCTCCTCGTTCAAATTTCTTTGAATTTCTAAAGCTCTTGAACTTCCTTTGCTTGCTCTTCCAGAGTTGGTTTACCCTTCTGGAGATCATGGACAGTTCATCTTCTTCTTCTGATTCTGATTCCTCAGAATCTACTTCTTCAGCCTGAAAAGCGTTAGTGCATTTTTTAAAATTAGATTTTAATGCAATAGACTTACCTTTCTTCTGAGGCTCGTTTGCATCTAGGTCTATCTCATGGCTTCTCAAGGCACTGATTAGCTCTTCCAAAGAAACTTCATTCAGATTCTTTGCAATCTTGAATGCAGTCACCATTGGGCCCCATCTTCTAGGCAAGCTTCTGATGATCTTCTTTACATGATCAGCCTTGGTGTAGCCTTTGTCCAGAACTCTCAATCCAGCAGTTAGCGTTTGAAATCTTGAGAACATCTTCTCAATATCTTCATCATCCTCCATCTTGAAGGCTTCATATTTCTGGATTAGAACAAGAGCTTTAGTCTCCTTGACTTGAGCATTTCCCTCGTGGGTCATTTTCAATGACTCATATATATCATAGGTAGTTTCCCTGTTAGATATCTTCTCATACTCAACATGAGAGATAACATTCAACAAAACAGTCCTACATTTATGATGATTCTTGAAAAGCTTCTTTTGATCATCATCCATTTCTTGTCTGGTAAACCTTACGCCTGTGGCTTTAACTGGATGTTTGTAACCATCCATTAGAAGATCCCATAGTTCACCATCTAGACCAAGGAAATAACTTTCCAGTTTATCTTTCCAGTATTCAAAGTTTTCACCATCAAATACTGGTGGTCTGGTATAACCATTGTTACCATTGTATTGCTCAGCAGAGCCAGATGTAGATGTAGATGTAGATGTGTTTGTTGGAATTTCACCAGCCATCTTTTACAGAAGCGTTTTTCTCTTCCTTAATCTTTTCTAAACACGGTTAAGTGCTTGCACCTTATAACCGACGCTCTGATGCCAATTGAAGGATAGAAAAACACTTAGAAAGGGGGGGTTTGAATAAGTGTAGCTTTAAAACTTGTAAGATAAAAACTATTTGCACAATGATTTTTATCCTGGTTCATTGTTAACTAAACTACTCCAGTCCACCCCCTTGGAGTGATTTACCTCACCTGAGGATTTAATCCACTAATTACACTTGATTACAATGGTTTTCCACTTAGCCAACTGCTAAGTCTTCTAGAGTATCCTGATCACAACCTGATCACTCTAGGAACAAACTGCTTAGAGAACTTCTAAGACTTGCTAGAGTATACTGATCAACAACCTGATCACTCTAGAACTTACAAATTAATGTAAACAAATTCTTTTAAGAGTTACAATGCTTCTTATAAAGCTATTATCACAATTGTGTTTTTCTCTTAAGTTTAAGCTTAAATCTCACTAAGAAATTACAACAACAATGTAGTGAGCTTGATGATGAAGTTTGAGAGCTTTTGATTTGAACAGCGTTTGTGCAAGTTTGGTTTAGAGTTCGTAACTTCGTAACCTTGCTTCTCATCAGAACTTCATATTTATAGGCACTTGAGAAGATGACCGTTGGGAGCATTTAATGCTTTGCGTAATCCGTACAGCATTGCATTTAATGTTTCACTCTTTTGTCAACTACCTCAAGCCTTGTTTCCGCTGTGTCTACTGACGTTGCCTTTAATAGCTTCTAACATTCCTTTTGTCAGTCAGCGTAGCCTGCCAGTCTAGTACTTGCTTCTGATCTGATGTTTGTGTAAACAACGTTTGAATATCATCAGAGTCAAACAGCTTGGTGCAGAGCATCTTCTTGTCTTCTGACTTTGAAGGGCTTCTGAGCGTGATACCATGAGAACTTCAGTGCTTCTGCTTCTGATCTCAAGTTCTTCTGATGCTTCTATAGACCCATGTTCTGATTTTGCTTGACCATCTTCTAATGTCTTGCCAGACCATGTTCCGATGTTGCATGCTGAACCTTCTGAGTCAGTGCTTTTTGCGCTGATTTTGTGCATACTCTTTATATAATTCCTGAAACGGAAATTGCATAGTATTAGAGTACCACATTATCTCATACAAAATTCATATACTTGTTATCATCAAAACTAAGAATATTGATCAGAACAAATCTTGTTCTAACAGTTATAAAATAGAAATCAGTTACAACCAATTAATTTAATTATCATAAATATTACTCTACATTTTTGTTTATGTCTTTTAATATTCTTTAAGTACTTATTTAATTCTATAAGTTATATTAAGAGTCACAAATATTCTTTAATATTTTTTATGTTATATTAAGAGTCATAAATATTTATTAATTTAAATCTCCTACACTATTTTCTTACCTAACACCCACTATTAATTTAAATCGTGAATATAGTGATAGTAATTTGATAAATATTTGCTACTAACATATATGGTTGCATTAAAAAAATAAAAATAAAAAATTAATATAATTCCGTATTAACTAAAATTATTAATATAAATATATAATACTAATATATAGTTATATTAAGGATTGTGACTATTATATAGTTATATTAAATTTTTTATTATTATATAATTATAATAAAAATTATAATTTATATAAAAAATATGTCATTTTTTATTTTTTGAAGACAAGAAGATATAGTATTAGAAAATATTTTTTCAATAAATATAGAGTCATATTATTAATTTTATCGAAGGTGTTAATTGTTTACAATAATAATAAATAATTATATTAACAAAAAGCATTGATAAAATTTTTTATAATAAAAAATATATTATAATAATAATAATAATATAATAGAAAAAAATATTTGTTTCATTTTAAAGATAATAACCATGAGTATATATTATTTAACTATTAATATAGTTATTTAGTAATTCGAAAAATATTTTTATAGGCTTTAATTTGTATATTAATAATTAATTAAAAAAATACAAAACACTAGCAATAAAATTATTTTATGTTAAAAAAGTCTATCAAAATTATTTAATTGGTAATCAAAATTCATTAGATCGAAAATTAATCTTATCCATTAATTGATTCATAAAATAAAATAAATATAAATTAGTTACAATCAATTAAGTTAATCATCATAAATATTAATTTAAATTTTTGTTTATATTTTTTAATATTCTTTAAGTATTTATTTAGTTGTATATGTTATATTAAGAGTCACAAATATTCTTTAATATTCTTTATGTTATATTAAGAGTCATAAATATTTATTAATTTAAATTTCCTCCACTCTTTTCTAAACATAACACCCATATTACTTTAAAGCGTGAATATAGTTATATTTATTTGATAAATATTTTCTACAAACATATATGGTTGTTTTATAAATAATAGAAAATAAATTAATTAATATAATTTCGTATTAATTAAAATGATTAAAATAAATATATAATAATAATATATAGTCGTACTAAGGATTGTGACTATTATATAGTTATATTAAAATTTTATTATTATATAATTATAATAAAGATTATAATTTATATAAAAATATTTTATTTTTTTAATACAAGAAGATATAGTAATCGAAAATATTTTTTGGAATAAATATAGAGCCATATTAGTAGTATGATAATAAATAATTATATTTTAGTTATAAAATAACAAAAAGCATTAATAAAATATTTTATGATAAAAAATCTATAATAATAGTAATATAATAGAAAAAAATATTTGTTGCATTTTAAAGATAATAACAATGAATATATTATTCTAACTGTTAACAAAATTTGAATATTAACGGGAACACGAAGTTACTGATGATTTTTTTGAATATTAGCATAAACATTAAGTTACTGATAAATTTTTTGAACATTAACGAGAACAAATTTGGAATATTAACGAGAACACAAAGTTATTTATCAAAATAATGAATATTAACGGGAACAAGGAGTTACTGATGAAAATAATAAATAATAACGGGAACATGAAGTCACTGATCAAAATATTGAATATTAACAAGAACAAGTTTAGAATATTAACATGAATATGCAATTAGTGATCAAAATAATGAATATTAGCGATAACATGAAGTTACTGATCAAAATATTGAATATTAACGGGAACATGAAGTTACCGAATAAAACATTTGATATTAATGAGAACATGAATTACTAATCAAAATATTGAATATTAACATAAACATGAAGTTACTGATCGAAATATGGAATATTAATGAAAACATGAAGTTACTGATTAAAATATTGTATATTAACCGGAACAAGAAGTTGTTGATCAAACTATTGAATATTAACGGGAACATGTAGTTATTAATTAAAATATTCAATCTTAACGGAAACCAATGTTAGTAAGTTAAAAGTAAATGTGAATAAGTTTATTGCATTGGACAATCGACATTGTGTTGTTTGTTCTTTATGCATGTCACATTTTGTTCTACTATTGATAAAACATTAATAATTTAAGTCATATAATTGATCTTTCCAATTTTTATTGTATATTAATAAAATAACATATAAACTTTATTTTCTTAATTACTTTTTATTTTCAATATTCAATTTTTTTAATATTAGAATTTTTATAACCTTTTCAATTTTAACCCAGATTTAATCTTTTACTAATACCTTTTCCTTTTAATTTTTTTGAATATTAACAGGAACAAATTTGAAATATTAACGGGAACACAGAGTTATTGATCAAAATAATTAATATTAACGGTAACATGGACTTACTGATTAAATAATAAATATTAACGGGAAGATGAAGTTAATGATCAAAATATTAAATATTAACGGGAACAAATTTGGAATATTAACGGGAATACGAAGTTACTGATGCCAATTGAAGGATAGAAAAACACTTAGAAAGGGGGGGTTTGAATAAGTGTAGCTTTAAAACTTGTAAGATAAAAACTATTTGCACAATGATTTTTATCCTGGTTCATTGTTAACTAAACTACTCCAGTCCACCCCCTTGGAGTGATTTACCTCACCTGAGGATTTAATCCACTAATTACACTTGATTACAATGGTTTTCCACTTAGCCAACTGCTAAGTCTTCTAGAGTATCCTGATCACAACCTGATCACTCTAGGAACAAACTGCTTAGAGAACTTCTAAGACTTGCTAGAGTATACTGATCAACAACCTGATCACTCT
This sequence comes from Vicia villosa, assembly GCF_029867415.1. Classification (NCBI taxonomy): domain Eukaryota; kingdom Viridiplantae; phylum Streptophyta; class Magnoliopsida; order Fabales; family Fabaceae; genus Vicia; species Vicia villosa. Next base: position 72,035,628 of record NC_081183.1, read on the forward strand.
AGAACTTACAAATTAATGTAAACAAATTCTTTTAAGAGTTACAATGCTTCTTATAAAGCTATTATCACAATTGTGTTTTTCTCTTAAGTTTAAGCTTAAATCTCACTAAGAAATTACAACAACAATGTAGTGAGCTTGATGATGAAGTTTGAGAGCTTTTGATTTGAACAGCGTTTGTGCAAGTTTGGTTTAGAGTTCGTAACTTCGTAACCTTGCTTCTCATCAGAACTTCATATTTATAGGCACTTGAGAAGATGACCGTTGGGAGCATTTAATGCTTTGCGTAATCCGTACAGCATTGCATTTAATGTTTCACTCTTTTGTCAACTACCTCAAGCCTTGTTTCCGCTGTGTCTACTGACGTTGCCTTTAATAGCTTCTAACATTCCTTTTGTCAGTCAGCGTAGCCTGCCAGTCTAGTACTTGCTTCTGATCTGATGTTTGTGTAAACAACGTTTGAATATCATCAGAGTCAAACAGCTTGGTGCAGAGCATCTTCTTGTCTTCTGACTTTGAAGGGCTTCTGAGCGTGATACCATGAGAACTTCAGTGCTTCTGCTTCTGATCTCAAGTTCTTCTGATGTTTCTATAGACCCATGTTCTGATTTTGCTTGACCATCTTCTAATGTCTTGCCAGACCATGTTCCGATGTTGCATGCTGAACCTTCTGAGTCAGTGCTTTTTGCGCTGATTTTGTGCATACTCTTTATATAATTCCTGAAACGGAAATTGCATAGTATTAGAGTACCACATTATCTCATACAAAATTCATATACTTGTTATCATCAAAACTAAGAATATTGATCAGAACAAATCTTGTTCTAACAGTTATAAAATAGAAATCAGTTACAATCAATTAATTTAATTATCATAAATATTACTCTACATTTTTGTTTATGTCTTTTAATATTCTTTAAGTACTTATTTAATTCTATAAGTTATATTAAGAGTCACAAATATTCTTTAATATTCTTTATGTTATATTAAGAGTCATAAATATTTATTAATTTAAATCTCCTACACTATTTTCTTACCTAACACCCACTATTAATTTAAATCGTGAATATAGTGATAGTAATTTGATAAATATTTGCTACTAACATATATGGTTGCATTAAAAAAATAAAAATAAAAAATTAATATAATTCCGTATTAACTAAAATTATTAATATAAATATATAATACTAATATATAGTTATATTAAGGATTGTGACTATTATATAGTTATATTAAATTTTTTATTATTATATAATTATAATAAAAATTATAATTTATATAAAAATATGTCATTTTTTATTTTTTGAAGACAAGAAGATATAGTATTAGAAAATATTTTTTCAATAAATATAGAGTCATATTATTAATTTTATCGAAGGTGTTAATAGTTTACAATAATAATAAATAATTATATTAACAAAAAGCATTGATAAAATATTTTATAATAAAAAATATATTATAATAATAATAATATAATAGAAAAAAATATTTGTTTCATTTTAAAGATAATAACCATGAGTATATATTATTTAACTATTAATATAGTTATTTAGTAATTCGAAAAATATTTTTATAGGCTTTAATTTGTATATTAATAATTAATTAAAAAAATACAAAACACTAGCAATAAAATTATTTTATGTTAAAAAAGTCTATCAAAATTATTTAATTGGTAATCAAAATTCATTAGATCGAAAATTAATCTTATCCATTAATTGATTCATAAAATAAAATAAATATAAATTAGTTACAATCAATTAAATTAATCATCATAAATATTAATTTAAATTTTTGTTTATATTTTTTAATATTCTTTAAGTATTTATTTAATTGTATATGTTATATTAAGAGTCACAAATATTCTTTAATATTCTTTATGTTATATTAAGAGTCATAAATATTTATTAATTTAAATTTCCTCCACTCTTTTCTAAACATAACACCCATATTACTTTAAAGCGTGAATATAGTTATATTTATTTGATAAATATTTTCTACAAACATATATGGTTGTTTTATAAATAATAGAAAATAAATTAATTAATATAATTTCGTATTAATTAAAATGATTAAAATAAATATATAATAATAATATATAGTCGTACTAAGGATTGTGACTATTATATAGTTATATTAATATTTTATTATTATATAATTATAATAAAGATTATAATTTATATAAAAATATTTTATTTTTTTAATACAAGAAGATATAGTAATCGAAAATATTTTTTGGAATAAATATAGAGCCATATTAGTAGTATGATAATAAATAATTATATTTTAGTTATAAAATAACAAAAAGCATTAATAAAATATTTTATGATAAAAAATCTATAATAATAGTAATATAATAGAAAAAAATATTTGTTGCATTTTAAAGATAATAACAATGAATATATTATTCTAACTGTTAACAAAATTTGAATATTAACGGGAACACGAAGTTACTGATGATTTTTTTGAATATTAGCATAAACATTAAGTTACTGATAAATTTTTTGAACATTAACGAGAACAAATTTGGAATATTAACGAGAACACAAAGTTATTTATCAAAATAATGAATATTAACGGGAACAAGGAGTTACTGATGAAAATAATAAATAATAACGGGAACATGAAGTCACTGATCAAAATATTGAATATTAACAAGAACAAGTTTAGAATATTAACATGAATATGCAATTAGTGATCAAAATAATGAATATTAGCGATAACATGAAGTTACTGATCAAAATATTGAATATTAACGGGAACATGAAGTTACCGAATAAAACATTTGATATTAATGAGAACATGAATTACTAATCAAAATATTGAATATTAACATAAACATGAAGTTATTGATCGAAATATGGAATATTAATGAAAACATGAAGTTACTGATCAAAATATTGTATATTAACCGGAACAAGAAGTTGTTGATCAAACTATTGAATATTAACGGGAACATGTAGTTATTAATTAAAATATTCAATCTTAACGGAAACCAATGTTAGTAAGTTAAAAGTAAATGTGAATAAGTTTATTGCATTGGACAATCGACATTGTGTTGTTTGTTCTTTATGCATGTCACATTTTGTTCTACTATTGATAAAACATTAATAATTTAAGTCATATAATTGATCTTTCCAATTTTTATTGTATATTAATAAAATAACATATAAACTTTATTTTCTTAATTACTTTTTATTTTCAATATTCAATTTTTTTAATATTAGAATTTTTATAACCTTTTCAATTTTAACCCATATTTAATCTTTTACTAATACCTTTTCCTTTTAATTTTTTTGAATATTAACAGGAACAAATTTGAAATATTAACGGGAACACAGAGTTATTGATCAAAATAATTAATATTAACGGTAACATGGACTTACTGATTAAATAATAAATATTAACGGGAAGATGAAGTTAATGATCAAAATATTAAATATTAACGGGAACAAATTTGGAATATTAACGGGAATACGAAGTTACTGATCAGTATAATGAGTATTAGTGGGAACATTAAGTTACTGATCAAAATATTGACTATTAACGGGAACATGAAGTTACTGAATAAAATATTCAATATTAACGAGAACATGAGTTACTAATCAAAATATTGAATATTAACGGAAACATTAAGTTACTGATCGAAATATTGAATATTAAGGGTAAAATAATATTTATTAAACCTATTGAAAAGAAATTTCTATATTTTACACATTTGTTTTTAGGACATTTACTTCTGCAATAATTATATTGAACAAAATAACATTTTCGGTATCATCTTTTATTTCCCTCAATCACAATGCGCGGAAACGACAAGTACCCGTGCGAACGCATGGGTAAGACACTAGTTTATCATATAAAAAAATTGACTCTTTTCTTCCCAAAATTCGACACGTGGCTTTCTCATGGCCTAGCAAATCTTTTCTTCCAAAAACTTCATATTCTTTTTCGTTCTCCACTTCCAATTTCTCCATAACGTGGCGGTTATAGAATACCAAGGTCTTCAATAATTGTATTTCTCATAGGTATTCAATAATTGTATTTCTCATTCAACTCACGGTTTATTGAAAATGGTTTCTTTCTCATCCTTTCTCTCTTTCACTCTTTCTCTCTCTATGGATATGTTTTCTTCTTTATTTTCTTCTTCCTCTCTCTCATCTTCTCTTCTTCCTCTTCGTCTACTACAGAAAAATTTCAAATATCCCACCACCTAATAATGATGCCAACATCTCAGAAAATCGCTGATGGCCTCTAATTCATAGATGTTATGTTTTTCTATTGTTCTATCGTTGATGTAAGGTCAAATTTTTTATCATCAAATTCACGGTAATCCCCATTTTTAAATTTAAACCCTAATTGATTTCTAATTCTAATTGTTTATTTTTGTGTTTATGTTTGATTGTGTTTACTGCGTTGTTTTGAGTAAATTTGCATAGTTTATCACAGTTAATTTGATTATTATGATAATTCAATTTATGATTTTAACGTCATTTTATTTTTTGCGTTTATTTCCGGAGAAGGCTCCTTATGTTGCTACTACAGATAAGAAGGAGAGTATGAGAAGGATTTCATTGGTAAATTTTAATTATCGATCAAATTTTACTTTGAATTATGTTTTCTATTGTGATTGACTGAAGTAAATTTTTTATATTAATTCACGCTAATATATTGGCTTTCAAACCTTCGCACAAATTTATGCTCAGGTGGAACGTCTATTGCGGATGATAACAAACATGAAGTACCACCCAAAAGACCGACAAACATGAAATTTATTTATTAATTTAATAGATTACTTATTCCTACATGCACTTCATTTTCCCAAAATGCACTTCATGCTAACGAAATACATTCAAAATAAAGAAATTATTCTAGATCAATGCATTGAATAAATATAATATTCTTTAGAAAAATTAATTATTTATGTATTTAATGCATTAAATACATATATTTTAGGTAAAAAATTTATCTTTTTAATCTATTAAACAATGTTCTACTTACCTTTTTAATCTCATAACCAGTGCCCTGGGGCACTCGTTAGCATTACCCTTTTTATAATGGGATGACCGGGGCACTCGTTATCATTACCCTTTTTATAATGGGATGATTTTTAATAGGCTATTCATTCCAATATAATGATAAGATTTCAACTAATATTTGCATTATTAAAATAGTTTGATATTCTATCATAATAAATTATTAAAAATTATTGACAATTGAATTCCACTAATAGCTATATTAAAACAGTTTGATATTCGTATCATAAATGGTGATTAATTTTTATTTAAGGTGGTTTTTAGTTTTGAAAAAAAATTATTTAATCTATATCTACCACTCACTGTTTTGTTTCAACGGGAAAAACAAATTTAAAGTTAATAAAAAACAAATTTGAAGTAGTATTAACTTCAAAGTAAATATTTCTTTAATAGAAATTATCATTATTTTTATAATTATTATTGATATATTGTTATGATCATAGTAAATCCTTTCAAAATCGATTTACCTAATTTAATAATTAAAAATAATGTAAGTATTAGATATCGAATAGTCCAAATATCATATTGAATAGTGCAAACATCAAATAATGTAAATTTTTATTGGACAGTTCAAACATTGTAAAAAATATTTATAAATATATTTTTTTTAATTTTTATGTATAATTTATTTATATGAAAAAATATTTATCATATTAATATTTTTTATTTTATAACTTATTTTTTATTTATTTTCTAATTGTTCATAAATAAAAAGATATCTTTATAAAACAACTCATATTTTTTCCATTTTAAATTAGCTACATTTTCTCATATGTGTGGAATTAATAAATAAATTTATATTTTAAATTATAATGAATATTCATATTTATTTTATAAACTATTAAATTGTTACTTTAATTGCTTATCAAAAACATTTTAGTTCTTAAATTTGTATTTATACAATTAATAACAAATATCATTAAATATATACTCCATTTAAAAATATATTACATATATAAAATTATTATTATTTATATTATAACAATTAAATAAATTAATTAATTGAAGTATATATTTTAAAATTAATTTATTATATATCAATACATATATAATATTTTCCCAATTATCTTATTTTTATGTTTGAAATTAATATCCTACTTTTATGTTTGAAATTAATATTATTTTGGAGAAGCGATTTTCGGGGGGAACTCCGGTCAGGTTTAAAGTCCTAGCCTTCGGGTTTAGGGACCAACCGGAAGAAACAACACATTGGGTGTAGATTTTCACCTTTTGGACATGACTCGGGGGAGAGGAAGGTTAAGGAAGAAGGTGTCATCTTCTCCGTTTCCCCCCTCGACCTCAGTAACTCAAGCGGATGTAGTCACTGCTTCAACAGGGTCACAAATTGTTGGCATTGAAGAGGAATCAGAATGCTCAGAGGAAGAAATTATTTCATAAATTCTAGTGAAAAACCCTACTCTGGTTAATGTGCAGAAAGGTGAGGAAGTGGCGGAGAAACAGAAATTGTGGGTGGATGTAATCAGCGGAAACAGACTACCTACAAATGGGCTCACGATTGAATTCTCAGCTCCTAAATATGTTGAGGGAGAGTTTGAAGTAGAAATAGAAGAGGCGGATATGGAATCAGAGCTTTTGTTCGGGGATTCAGCACTGATTATGTACGCCATTGGAAAGAACCTAAGCATGAATGCTGTGAAGAATTATATGGCAAAATTCTGGAACTTTGTGCAACTCCCAGGTATATAGTACCATGAAGAAGGATACTTCCTTTTAAAATTCCACTCCTTACATGATAGAGATCAGGTACAAATGAAAGGACCATACTCAATCCATGGAGCCCCGATGGTGTTGAAAGAATGGTACCCTAAGTTTGAATTCAAGAGGGATATGCTGAGGACTCTTCCCATCTGGGTGAAACTCCCAAACCTGCCACTTCACTATTGGGGGGGGGGGGGCAAAAAGCCTTGGGAAGATTGGTAGTGTTTTAGGAACACCACTATGCACAGATGAATGCACAGCAAATAAGTTGCGTGTCTCCAATGCAAGAATCCTGGTTGAGATAGATGTCACCTCCAAACAAAAAGACAGCATAATTATCAGAGATAGTAGAGGTAGAAAGATTGAACACCCCATAGAATACGAGTGGAAACCTAAATACTGTGAGAAATGTATGAAGGTGGGACACAACTGTGATAAAGAGAAGCTGAAAGTGGTGAAACAATGGCAACAGAAAAAGGACCCAAAACAAGACACAGGGAAGGCAGTGCTGAAGAAAAAGAAGGAAGTAACACTCGTAAATAAAGACAATCTGGAAGTAGAGGCGAAACAGGGAGATGTTCCTGAATCATCTACACCATGGAAAAAAGTCTCAAGCAAGGGAAGAAAAGGTAAGCTAACTCAGGACTCTCTACCTATTAATGATGGGGATATCTGCTTTACAAATGGGTTTGATTCACTACAATTTTGGAATGAATCGGGAGTGAACCTGGATCCTCCTATAGGATTCTTTCATGGAATGTAAGGGGAATAAATAATTTGGGGAAGTGTAGAGAGGTCAATTCCCGCCTCACAAACCTGCACCCTATAATGAGCATTATATTAGAAACTCGAGTTAAGGCTAGCAAAGCTGAGAAAGTGAGGCACAAACTTGGAAATAAATGGTATTATATAGACAACTACACTAAGCATAATAATGGCAGAATCTGGATCTTGTATGATGAAGGTAGAATTCAAGTGAGGAAAGAACACTGCACAGACCAGCTTATCCACACTGGGGTGTATGACACAAATGGGAGATTTCAATATTGGTGTACTGGAATATATGTGTTGAACAAATTAATTGAGAGAAAACAATTATGGGAAGATATCATTGCCATAAAGCCTCCCCCTAGTGAGCCATGGATGCTAATGGGAGACTTTAACAACATATTGAGGGATGAGGATAGAATTGGGGGCAGGGCTGTTACTACTTCAGAATTTGAGGATTTCAGAAACATGATGGAAACACTCGATCTTTTTGAAAAGGACAGTGTAGGGGATCAATTTACTTGGAGTAAAAAACAAGCAAATGGTATGATATACTCAAGAATTGACAGATTAATTGGGAATTTGGCTTGGAAGCAGGAAAACCTTGACAAAACTCTGCATATTATGGAACCTGAAATCTCTGATCATTCCTTACTCTGCCTTAGAGGAGCTAATCAACAGCTGCCTAAAAGAAAACAACTTAAGTTCCCTAATGTGATAACACAAACAGATGGATTATTGGAGAATGTGAGAACAAATTGGAACATACCTATGGAGGGAGGAGCCATGTATGTTGTTTGGAAAAAACTCCAAAGATTGCAACCAGTCATCAAAACATGTGCAGCCAATTTAGAGGTTTAAAACACCAAATTGCTGAGGCCAGGGAGCATTTGATAAAAGCCCAAAATGATATGCAGGGGGATAGATTTAATGCAGTGAAAGCTGGTCAGGTTAAGATATGTACTAAAAAGGTAATCCATTTGAACAATATAGAAGAGCAAATGCTTGCCCAAAGATCCAAAATTGATTGGATAAGACTGGGTGATGGGAACAATAGCTACTTCCATGCTACGCTGAGAGGAAAACACAAACAAACCTGCATTACAAGATTCCAAAGACATGATGGCTCTTTGATAACTGAACAAGCAGATCCGTTGAAGGAGGTGAGGGGTTTTTATGAAAGCCTTGTTGGCACTCCTGCAAACAATATGACTGGTATTGATATAGAAGTTCTGAGAAAAGGTGCTCAATTATCCAGGGACCAAATGGAAACTCTCACTGCCCCTGTGACTGATGAAGAGATATATAAAGGTTTGCAGAGTATCAAAGACACCACTGCCCCAGGGGGTGATGGATACAATGCAAGATTTTACAAAGCTGCATGGGGAATTATAAAAACTGATGTGTGCAAGGCTGTCAGGGATTTTTTTGAAAAGGAGAAAATGTACAAAGCTGTCAATAGTACTATAGTAACTATTATCCCCAAAAAAGTGAAGCAATCAAGATCCAGGATTTCAGACCAATATCATGTTTCTCAATGCTCTACAAGCTAATATCTAAAGTTATGGCCAGTCGGCTGAATAAAGTGATCAGTCACCTAGTGCACCAAAGCCAAACTGCATTTGTCCCAGGCAAGCATATTCAGGACAGTATTATGCTAGCTTATGAACTAGTAAGAGGCTATAACAGAAAACAAGGACCTCCCAAGTGTATGGTACAAATGGATCTTCAAAAGGCCTATGATTCCATTGATTGGAATGCTCTGGAGACCATTCTGAGAGAGATGAACTTTCCTCCCAAATTTGTAAGATGGATAATGCTGAGCATCAACACTGTGTCATATAGATACAAAGTCAATGAGGATCTGACTGATTATCTGGTAGCTAAGAGAGGCCTCAGACAGGGAGACCCCCTCTCCCCTCTACTGTTTGTGCTTGTCATGGAGTACCTCCATAGAGTCCTGCAGAAGTTGAAGACTAATCCAGCTTTCCATTTCCACCCCAAGTGCAAAAAATTGGAAATAATCAATCTTAGCTTTGCTGATGATCTGCTCCTTTTTGCTAGGGCTGACTCTACATCTATGCAGGCCCTTATGGATGCATTCCATAGGTTTGCACTATCAACAAGTCTGACAGCTAACATGAACAAATGCAAGATTTTCTATGGTAATGTGGATATCCAAATCAAAAACCAAATCAATCGAATCACTGGTTTTCAGGAAGGTGTCCTACCTTTCATATATCTGGGAATCCCTTTGTCTAGCAAGAAAATAACCTCAACAGAATGCTTGATCTTAGTGGAGAAATTAACTAGCAAAGTGAGACATTGGACAACTCACTTGTTGAGTTTTGCTGGCAGATTACAACTATGGATCCTATGAATGTACCAATTAAGAGCTCTTGTTCATGGATTCTTCGAGAAATTCTGAAAGAAAGAGAGAATGTGGATAGGATATCTTCCTGGTAGCATATGAATCAACAAAGGAAATTCAAGGCAAGTGTAGTGTATAAAGATCTCCAGACCCCTGTGGCAGATGTGCAATGGAAGAATCTTTATTATAAAAACCTTGCTAGGCCGAAAGCAAAGTTCATCTTGTGGGTGGCATGCCACAACCGGCTAGCCACAAAGGAGAGACTACACAGATTTGGACTTCTAAATTCTGTGTGTTGCTGCTTTTGCAATGCTGTTGAGACTCTGACCCACCTAATGTTTGAGTGTGTCAAGACGCGGACTATCTGGCTTTATGTGCTGAATTGGTTGCAAATTGACCATACACCTAAAGGCTGGAATGAGGAATTGGGCTGGATGATAGATAAAAGTAAAGGAAAGGGATCTCGACTGGATGTGCTTAAGTGTGCTTTCACAGAGACGGTTTATGAAACATGGATGTATCAGAACAAACATGCTTTCAGAAACGCCATAGATAGTAAACCCATAGGACCTAAAATAGTTGATATGATTTTGTATAGATGCTGGATGAATTATAAGCTTAGACAACACATTGCTAAGCTAATGATGCCTTAGGTTCTGTTTGTTAGCTTGTTTGGCTGGATCTTAGGATCGCCTTGCGCTTCTATCTGTTTTGGTTTTGAATAAAGTATTAATCATTTCCAAAAAAACAAATTTAACGATAAAAATAAATAAAACTAAAATCTTAATGGGTTAGGTTCGTCATTAATCAGAAGGTTGAATTTTGCTTATTCATTGAAAAGTTGAGTTAATTTTAATAAAAAAATTTAACTAATTGTTTATAATAATTATTAAAAACTATATTAATATAGTTTTTATGATATCATAATAATTTATAATAAGAATTAATTATCTACTATTTAAATAAGAATTAATTTTTTGTCTATTATTGTTGATTTTTGTGAAGGAGTGGTTAAAGTTTGAACGATATTTTATAATCTAAAAATATTCTTACATAAATAAATTATTAAATAGGAGAATTTAAAGTAGAATTGATTTTATATTTTTATATTCTTTTAATTCCAATCAAATGCGCACAAAACTTTTTTCTCAAAAATAAAATTTCATTTTTCTATTCAAATGTTTTATTATAATTATAAATAATATTTTTTATAAATTATGTGATTTGTATAACCTTAAAATTTATGAAAATAAAAAGCAATAATTTCAAAACAAATAAGTTTATCTAAATTAAATGTTTGATTAATAAATTATAATTCAAAATAATATTTTTTTTATAAATTATGTGATTCGCATAACCTTAAAATTTATGAAAATAAAAAGCAACAATTTCAAAACAAATAAATTTATCTAAATTAAATGTATGATGATACCTATCAAATTTATCATTTCCATATCATATTTTAAAAATTATCTTATTTTCACGTTTACCATCTATATTTTGTTATTAAAAAAGTAAAAAATAAAAACTATTCATTATAACATCGATGATATTTGTTTTCTATTTTAAAATATAATATATCAACTAAAACTATAAATACTATAACATATTAAGATAAAATAAATGATATTAAATTTTTTATAATAAATGGAAATGTAACAAAAATATTTTATTCATTTAATCGTATTTATGTTATAATATAATATAAATACGATTAAATGAATAAAACATTTTTGTTCATATCATATTATTAAAAATGTAACAAAAATGTTTTATTCATTTAATTGTATTTATGTTATAATATATTATTAATAATCGTATTTATGTTATTAATAGAAATTTATATAACTAAATCAATAATTATAAAAATCTTTTTCTGATACAAATGATCCTACAGTATAAATGAATTAAATGAACTTTAATATAAATACTAATAGAATGAGGCATAAAATAATACGGGTAAAATACATTAAAAATTAAAGATTGCAAAAAATAATGTATTATAAATAAAAATTGGTAAGATTATAAAGAATAGTATTGTGATCTAGAATAAATACATAAGTAATGTATGAATTAAATAGAAACAAAATTGTATGATAACATGAAGTAATCTAATTATTCTATGATCACAAAAATAAAACTAATATATAATTATTTCTTCAAACATGAAAATTATAAATCTTAAAGTTTTTTTTTTTAAAAAATTGTCTCCTAATATGAAAATATTATGCAACGGAAAAAATGAAGTTATTGATAATAAAATTAAATAATAACATAAGAAATTTTCAATTGACTCAATTATTTTTGAAAATAATGCCACAAAATGTTTGATAATAATATTATTGATTTTAAAATAATATTTATATATGAAGTTTTCTTAATTATTTTATGATCACAAAAATAAAACTAATATATAATTATTGAGTCATTCATGAAAATTATTTTACATAAAAAATTTAATAAATTTTATTTTCTCCTGATACGAAAATTTTACGCAACAGAGAAAATGAATCAAATATTTTATGCAACAAATTTACTATTTGTTCAATTATTTTTGTAAATAATGGGAACTCAAAAATAATATTTATATACGAAAAAATAATATTATTGAATCAAATATTTTTAATTTTGGAATAATTATAGGCAATTGTTTATTACATTTTAAAAACATATGCGCGTAACGCACGAGTACATGTACGATTATGGGCGCGGTTACGGGTACCTTAGGTCCCAGCCCGCCTCGTACCCACATACTGTATATTAATATATATATATATATATATATATATATATATATATATATATATATATATATATATATATATATATATATATATATATACACACACACACACATATACTTATCAAATTTATTAAATGTATCACTATTACGTTTGTACGCATTTTAATAATTTTTTTAACTAAATAGTAACATCTTTAATTTTTTATGAATGTTCTTAAAAAAACATAAAATCACATGATAAATTACAATTGATCATTAATTTTTTATTAGAAATGGGTCAACGGGTATGGGTATAGATATTTAGATATCCATAGGAAACGAGAACAAGCTCAAACGTTAGTGTCCACGCGGATATGGGTTCAAATACGGGGATTTTTCAAACTCCGGATATGGGAACGAGTACTATAGTACCCTACCCATACTGTATCAATTGATCCCTACTAGCACCTGTCATTTGTTATGTCATTATCTTTCTTTTGTTTTTTTTTTTGGACAGAAATTATCTTTCTTTTGTTAAAAAAAATATTTAAATCTTTTTGAGTATATTTAGTATAACCAGATTTAAATCACAATTAATATTATTAATAAATTTAATATGACATTAGATTACAACTACATATCAACAAGTTTTTCTTTTATTTATGTAGATAATAAATATAATGTTTTTTAACTGATTCATAATAGTTAATAATAACGGAAACATCAAGATACTGAACAATATTTTTGTAAATAATGCAAAACAAGTGTTATTTTTATATTCGAAAAATTAGATTGTTCATTAAAAAATTTATATATACAGAAAATATAGCCACCAAATTATTATTTTTTTTAAAACAATAAAATTTGTTGGTTAATTTAATTTGACTTTCTTTTATTACATTTTGAAAACAAATGCGCGTACGGTACCAATACCCGTGTCAATGCAAGGGTATCCCTGTAACACCCCAATTCTACCCAGGCATATAGGTACAAATATCTGAGTATAAAAATTAAATTCATAAAAACAATTAGGGCGTTACACTTAAGTAACCACATAACCAAACATAACATACTCGTAAAAGATGCGTAACACAAATAATCAAAGAGGAAAGATTCTCATAAACACCTGAATGTATTCATACTTATATATATGCATCGGTAAATAAAATATCCACAACATTCCTCCAAAATGCACCGTATGAGAAGGTATCCAAAATACATAACATGAATACATCCAAAGGATCAAATATACATCAAAAGGATCCTATAAGCATTATCTACAAATTAAGTGTTCGATCCCCCCCTAGGTGTTACGTATCACGAGCGGACGACACCAAAATGGACGACTACAAAAGAGCACCTACACTTGCGGATCACCTGCACATTACCCACGAGTAGGTAACATTAAGGCAGAAGGGTGAGAATATAATTCATAATGAAAGCATGATAAATATAGTAATGTCAACAAGTATCATCAAGAATCATACAATAGAGTAATCCACCAAGTCGGCCACAATCAATATATATAAGTAATGCGATAAATGAGTGAGTTCATAATGGTAAGTATAAATGGTGATGAATGAGACTCGACTATGCACATGCATGTGGTACCAAATCCGGAGTGAACTCCTCCTTGTCATTATGACAAATACTCCTCCATGTCGTCACCGAGCATGTAGCTCCCACTGATGACCTCTTGCCACTCAGGCTAATATACCGTTACCGAGCATTAAGCTCCTACTGGTAACCAATGCCCGCAGGCCACATGTTAATAGCATTCCGCCATTAACGTAATGAAATGTCATGCTGTGCATACAAACGACTCAATTACATAACAACAACAACAACAACAATATAACTCGGTCACATACCCACATCACACCGGTTATATTAATCCACACGGATACATCATCAAAATTGCCACTCAGGCGTTCATATTCCCACAACACACATATACCGTCAAAACATACTTGATTAGCAAATATCATTTCACAAAATACATTTATGAAAAATCATTCAACCACCAACACACTCCTCTTTATCATAAAGCATACTCAAGGGTTCTCATAATACTTCAAACGGCGCGTAGAAACGACCTACGGTTCAAAAGATACAACAAAACGAAGTTTGGAAAAAACTATATTTCGCACAGTCCGCTTGGGCTCCGCTCAGCGGACCCAGGTAGAAAAATATCAGACAAAAATGCAGAAACTCCGCTCAGCGGACCTTCACAGAGATTTTTCTGCAAAAGGACCTCCGCTCAGCGGACCCCCTCCGCTCAGCGGACCTGCGTAAACCTAGAAAAATCAGTTCCGCAACAGACCTGCAAAACCCCACCCAATCATCTCAAAACCTCAAATAAGCTTCCCTACACATCCTACACAATCCATACATGCCATATATTCATTCTAACAATCAATGATCCATGGTTCACTCACTAAATGTCAATAACCTAATAATTCCTTCATGAGCAAGAAAACATGGAGAAATGAAAAACAAACATGATCAATGGGGATATCTATCATCATAGTACACATACACACCACAAAATCAAGTTTATAACTTCAAAACTCACAAAACACCCAATCCACCATTGTTGGTCAAACTTAGAAAAGAGCAAGAACAAGAACAAAACACACAAAACTATAAGAGTCATACAATCAAGATAAACTAGATTCACCCCCTTACCTTGGTTAGATTCTTAGCTCTAGCTTGGTTTGGATTTCTACAATTCTCTTCTTCTCTTTGTTTTTCTCTTCTTTCTCTTCTCTTCACAAGTTTTCTTTCTTTCTTTCCAAAATATCTCAAAATATCTCTTTCTATTTCTCTACTTCTCATTTTCACCCACTCAACTCTCATAAATTCTAATTTTGGCCCAAATGTTACTAAACATTAATTCTAACCAATTAACACCCAAAACGTAATAATTACACACATGGAAAGTAATAAGTAAAATATTAACATAATTAATATTTACCGACTGACTCGACTCAAAAACGGTAAAATTAGGGAAATGTAGCAAACATCACAATTAATCAGAAAAACACATTTACGGGCGTTACAACCCTCCCCCACTTAAAAGATTTTCGTCCTCGAAAATAAAGATTTACCTGCTACAAACAACTCAGGATAGGAGTCTCGCATCTTACTCTCCAACTCCCAGGTCAAACTCTCACCTGCCGCACTTAACCATACGACTTTCACCAAGGCGATCTCCTTGCCTCACAGAGTCTTAGTCTCACGATCCTCAATACGCACCGTCATCGTCTCAACCGTCAGGTTCTCACGCACTTGCACATCATCCATCTGAATCACATGGGATGGATCCGCAATGTATCTCCTCAACTGAGACACATGGAATACATTGTGCAGATTAGCAAGACTTGGCGGTAACGCCACCCGATACGCAACTTTGCCAACTCGCTCCGATATCTGATAAGGACCAATAAAACGCGGAGTAAACTTCCTCGATTTCAAAGTTCGTCCAACACCGGTCATAGGCGTAACTCTTAAGAATACATGATCACTAGCTTGGAATTCCAAATCTTTCCTTCGCTTGTCATGATAACTCTTTTGCCTACTCTGTGAACTTCTCATCTTCTCACGAATAAATTTCACCTTTTCTGTAGTCTCTCTTACTATTTCAGGTGCGAGTACCACACTCTCGCCCGATTCAAACCAACATAATGGAGTTCTACACTTACGATCATATAGCGCTTCAAAAGGTGCCATTCCGATACTAGAATGAAAACTGTTGTTGTAAGTGAATTCTATCAACGGAAGATAAGTATCCCACGAACCTCCCTTCTCAAGAACACATGCCCTCAACAAGTCTTCTAACGATTGAATAGTCCTTTCGGTCTGACCGTCTGTTTGAGGATGATAAGCCGAACTCAACCTCAACTTAGAACCTAGAGCCTCTTGCAAACCTTTCCAAAAATCTGATGTGAACCTTGGATCTCTATCCGACACAATACTCAACAGTATACCATGTAGTTTCACAATCACCTTGATATAAATCTCAGCCAACTTCGCAACTGGAAAAGTGATGTTAATAGGAATAAAGTGAGCAGACTTTGTCAACCTACCAACAATCACCCAAACCGCATCGAAGCCTCTCACAGTATTTGGTAAACTCGTCACAAAGTCCATAGAAATACTATCCCATTTCCACTCTGGAATATCCAACGGTTGCAACAACCCTGCAGGACGCTGATGCTCCACTTTTGACTTCTGACATACCAAACACGCATACACAAACTGAGCCACATCCCTTTTCAAACCAGACCACCAAAAGATCTTCTTCAAATCCTGATACATCTTATTGGCTCCCGGATGAATACTCAAACTACTCCTGTGACCTTCCTCTAAAATCATCTTTTTCAGCTCAGAATCATCAGGTACACAAATTCGACCACGGAATCTCAAAACACCCTGACCATCAACTCTGAAGTCGCCATCATCACTTTGATTTGCCACCTTAAACAAATCAACAAGTTTCACATCCATTCTGTCTCTCGCTAACTGTCGAAAGAAAATCATTCGTCACTTTCAACATACCCATCTTCACACTACCTGGCGTCAATTCACATACTAAACTAAGATCACGAAACTGCTCCAAAAGTTCCCACTCCTCCGCCATCATAGCGGACATATGCAAAGATTTCCGACTCAAAGCATCGACAACCACATTAGCTTTACCAGGATGGTAATTCAAGCTAAAGTCGTAGTCTTTCAAGAATTCCAACCACCTACGTTGTCTCATGTTCAACTCTTTCTGATCGAATAAGTATTTCAATCTCTTATGATCACTAAAGACCTCGAACCTTGCACCGTAGAGATAATGCCTCCAAATCTTTAATGCAAAAACAACCGCAGCTAACTCTAAATCATGAGTGGGATAATTCTTCTCATGAATCCTTAACTGCCTCGAAGCGTAAGCCACCACCTTACCTTCCTGAATCAAAACACCACCTAACCCCATATGCGATGCATCACAATACACCACAAACGATTCCTTAGGATCAGGTAAAACCAAAACCGGAGCTGAAGTCAACCTTCTCTTCAACTCTTCAAAATTCCTTTCACAAACTATGTCCCAAATAAACGCCTTACCCTTGCAAGTAAGCTGAGTTAACGAAAGTGCCAACTTTGAAAAGCCTTCTATGAATCTTCGGTAATAACCTGCCAAACCTAAGAAGCTTCTGATCTCAGTAACCGATCTCGGAACCTCCCATTGTAGCACCGCATCTACCTTGGATGGATCCACTGCAATCCCGTTACCTGGAATCACATGACTAAGAAAACTCACCTCTGATAACCAGAACTCGCACTTGGATAACTTAGCATACAACTGCTTCTCCTTCAAAACCTGTAGCACAACACGCAAATGCTCCTCATGCTCTTCCGGAGACTTAGAATGAATCAGGATGTCGTCTATGAAGACCACAACAAACTTATCCAACTGATCATGGAATATGCGATTCATATACTCCATAAACACACCAGGTGCATTAGAAACCCCGAACGGCATCACCAAAAACTCATAATGCCCGTACCGAGTCCTAAACGCAGTCTTCTGAATATCTTCCTCCTTCACCCGAATCTGATGGTAACCAGATCTTAAATCAATCTTGCTAAACACACTGGCTCCCACCAACTGATCCATCAAGTCGTCAATCCTAGGAAGCGGATACTTATTCTTAATTGTCACCTTGTTCAACTGGCGATAATCAATACACAACCTCATGCTTCCATCCTTCTTCTTTACCAACAAAACTAGAGCCCCCCATGGTGAAACACTAGGCCTCACAAAATGTTTTGCTAGCAACTCTTCCAATTGTTTCTTCAATTCCACTAACTCTGATGCCGACATTCTATATGGCGCCATAGACACAGGCCTCGTACCAGGAACTAGATCTATGGAAAACTCCACCTCTCTCTTTGGCGGCACATCAGAAAAGTCTTCAGGAAACACTTCGGGAAATTCTCGCACTACTGGAAAATCCCCAACTGCAGCTCGACTCTCCACAGTCAACGATGCAAACACACCAAATAATTGTGCCCCATCTTCTAACAGTCGATTCAACTCTTTGGTAGATAAGACACCAAATTCCGTACCCTTCTCAAGAAATGGAAACCTCACCAACTTATGATAACAATCGATATGGACACGATTATTCATCAACCAATCCATTCCCAGAACTACGTCTAACTCGTTCATCGACAAACAAATCAAATCAACAGTAAAGTCCTTACCGAAGATTGATACCGGACAATTGTTACAAACTAAGGAAGTAGTCACCCACCCCATTGCTGGTAAATCGATAACCATCTCACCACCCAAATCAGATAGAACAAGACCTAATCTTTTAACACAATCATCGGCTATAAAACAATGGGAAGCACCCGTATCAATAATAGCAATTAAAGAAATGCCATTAATAAAACAAGTACCTCTGATCAGTCGATCACCCTTATCCGTCTGAGTTCCAGCCAAAGCAAACACCTTCCCACCAGCTTGAACTTTCTTCCTCTGACATTGACTGCTCATGTGTCCCTCTTCACCACAATTAAAACACACAACTCCCTTGGACGCACAGTCAGATGATATATGTCCTACTCTCCCACACTTGTAACACTTCCTCGCGTCACCAATGCAGACATCACTTTTGTGACCCGACTTACCAAACTTGAAACATACAATCTTAGCAGGAGCATCTCCCCCACTAAACCTTGGTCCATAATTCATCTTTTGCTTACCCTTCCCTCCATCATACGGCTTCCCACGATTCTGTGGACCTTTGTTTCTCTTTTCATTAATCACCTTATGATGAGCATTATTATCCTCATCATAAATCCTACAGCTGTCCACCAAATCTGGAAACACCTGAATCTTCTGATACCCTACCGCCTTCTTGATATCAGAACGTAACCTATTCTGGAACTTAATGCACTTAGAAAATTCTGCTCCCTCACCAACAAAGTGCGGGTAGAATTTCACAAGTTCATTAAACTTTGCCGCATATTCAGACACAGACATGCTGCCTTGAATCAAAGCCAGAAATTCAGTCTCTTTCTTTCCACGGACATCCTCCGGGTAATACTTCCTTAAAAACTCCCTCTTGAACACCGTCCAGGAAATCTCTTCACCGGTTGCTTCTAACCTTGCCAAAGTCTCCAGCCACCAATCATCAGCCTCCACAACTAACTGATGAGTGTCGTACCTGACTTTCTGCTCTTCCGTGCAATCCATCACACGAAAGATTCTCTCCATCTCCTTCATCCAAGTCAAGGCTCCCTCGGGGTCATGCGTTCCCCTAAACACAGGAGGATTCTCCCTCTGGAACGTCGCTAAACTCCGAGACCTTGCATTCTCACCTGTATGCATAACTTCAACCATAGCTTGCAATGCAGCAGCAATAGCAGCGTCATTACGTCCAGCCATCTCTAAACTTCACAATAACACCAAGAGAAGTAAGCCCAAAGAATAACACAAGAATGGTTAGACCAAACGACACGACACTTGGTCGGACAAGACCGACCCGCTCTGATACCACTAATGTAACACCCCAATTCTACTCAGGCATATAGGTACAAATATCAGAGTATAAAAATTAAATTCATAAAAACAATTAGGGCGTTACACTTAAGTAACCACATAACCAAACATAACATACTCGCAAAAGATGCGTAACACAAATAATCAAAGAGGAAAGATTCTCATAAACACCTGAATGTATTCATTCTTATATATATGCATCGGTAAATAAAATATCCACAACATTCCTCCAAAATGCACCGTATGAGAAGGTATCCAAAATACATAACATGAATACATCCAAAGGATCAAATATACATCAAAAGGATCCTATAAGCATTATCTACAAAATAAGTGTTCGATCCCCCCTAGGTGTTACGTATCACGAGCGGACGACACCAAAATGGACGACTACAAAAGAGCACCTACACTTGCGGATCACCTGCACATTACCCACGAGTAGGTAACATTAAGGCAGAAGGGTGAGAATATAATTCATAATGAAAGCATGATAAATATAGTAATGTCAACAAGTATCATCAAGAATCATACAATAGAGTAATCCACCAAGTCGGCCACAATCAATATATATAAGTAATGCGATAAATGAGTGAGTTCATAATGGTAAGTATAAATGGTGATGAATGAGACTCGACTATGCACATGCATGTGGTACCAAATCCGGAGTGAACTCCTCCTTGTCATTATGACAAATACACCTTGCCGAGCATTATGCTGGGACTTTATTCCACTCAGGAAGCCCGCAGGCTGTCGTCACTGAGCATGTAGCTCCCACTGATGACCTCTTGCCACTCAGGCTAATATACCGTTACCGAGCATTAAGCTCCTACTGGTAACCAATGCCCGCAGGCCACATGTTAATAGCATTCCGCCATTAACGTAATGAAATGTCATGTTGTGCATACAAACGACTCAATTACATAACAACAACAACAACAACAATATAACTCGGTCACATACCCACATCACACCGGTTATATTAATCCACACGGATACATCATCAAAATTGCCACTCAGGCGTTCATATTCCCACAGCACACATATACCGTCAAAACATACTTGATTAGCAAATATCATTTCACAAAATACATTTATGAAAAATCATTCAACCACCAACACACTCCTCTTTATCATAAAGCATACTCAAGGGTTCTCATAATACTTCAAACGGCGCGTAGAAACGACCTACGGTTCAAAAGATACAACAAAACGAAGTTTGGAAAAAACTATATTTCGCACCGTCCGCTTGGGCTCCGCTCAGCGGACCCAGGCAGAAAAATATCAGACAAAAATGCAGAAACTCCGCTCAGCGGACCTTCACAGAGATTTTTCTGCAAAAGGACCTCCGCTCAGCGGACCCCCTCCGCTCAGCGGACCTGCGTAAACCTAGAAAAATCAGTTCCGCAACAGACCTGCAAAACCCCACCCAATCATCTCAAAACCTCAAATAAGCTTCCCTACACATCCTACACAATCCATACATGCCATATATTCATTCTAACAATCAATGATCCATGGTTCACTCACTAAATGTCAATAACCTAATAATTCCTTCATGAGCAAGAAAACATGGAGAAATGAAAAACAAACATGATCAATGGGGATATCTATCATCATAGTACACATACACACCACAAAATCAAGTTTATAACTTCAAAACTCACAAAACACCCAATCCACCATTGTTGGTCAAACTTAGAAAAGAGCAAGAACAAGAACAAAACACACAAAACTATAAGAGTCATACAATCAAGATAAACTAGATTCACCCCCTTACCTTGGTTAGATTCTTAACTCTAGCTTGGTTTGGATTTCTACAATTCTCTTCTTCTCTTTGTTTTTCTCTTCTTTCTCTTCTCTTCACAAGTTTTCTTTCTTTCTTTCCAAAATATCTCAAAATATCTCTTTCTATTTCTCTACTTCTCATTTTCACCCACTCAACTCTCATAAATTCTAATTTTGGCCCAAATGTTACTAAACATTAATTCTAACCAATTAACACCCAAAACGTAATAATTACACACATGGAAAGTAATAAGTAAAATATTAACATAATTAATATTTACCGACTGACTCGACTCAAAAACGGTAAAATTAGGGAAATGTAGCAAACATCACAATTAATCAGAAAAACACATTTACGGGCGTTACAACCCTCCCCCACTTAAAAGATTTTCGTCCTCGAAAATAAAGATTTACCTGCTACAAACAACTCAGGATAGGAGTCTCGCATCTTACTCTCCAACTCCCAGGTCAAACTCTCACCTGCCGCACTTAACCATACGACTTTCACCAAGGCGATCTCCTTGCCTCGCAGAGTCTTAGTCTCACGATCCTCAATACGCACCGTCATCGTCTCAACCGTCAGGTTCTCACGCACTTGCACATCATCCATCTGAATCACATGGGATGGATCCGCAATGTATCTCCTCAACTGAGACACATGGAATACATTGTGCAGATTAGCAAGACTTGGCGGTAACGCCACCCGATACGCAACTTTGCCAACTCGCTCCGATATCTGATAAGGACCAATAAAACGCGGAGTAAACTTCCTCGATTTCAAAGTTCGTCCAACACCGGTCATAGGCGTAACTCTTAAGAATACATGATCACTAGCTTGGAATTCCAAATCTTTCCTTCGCTTGTCATGATAACTCTTTTGCCTACTCTGTGAACTTCTCATCTTCTCACGAATAAATTTCACCTTTTCTGTAGTCTCTCTTACTATTTCAGGTGCGAGTACCACACTCTCGCCCGATTCAAACCAACATAATGGAGTTCTACACTTACGATCATATAGCGCTTCAAAAGGTGCCATTCCGATACTAGAATGAAAACTGTTGTTGTAAGTGAATTCTATCAACGGAAGATAAGTATCCCACGAACCTCCCTTCTCAAGAACACATGCCCTCAACAAGTCTTCTAACGATTGAATAGTCCTTTCGGTCTGACCGTCTGTTTGAGGATGATAAGCCGAACTCAACCTCAACTTAGAACCTAGAGCCTCTTGCAAACCTTTCCAAAAATCTGATGTGAACCTTGGATCTCTATCCGACACAATACTCAACAGTATACCATGTAGTTTCACAATCACCTTGATATAAATCTCAGCCAACTTCGCAACTGGAAAAGTGATGTTAATAGGAATAAAGTGAGCAGACTTTGTCAACCTACCAACAATCACCCAAACCGCATCGAAACCTCTCACAGTATTTGGTAAACTCGTCACAAAGTCCATAGAAATACTATCCCATTTCCACTCTGGAATATCCAACGGTTGCAACAACCCTGCAGGACGCTGATGCTCCACTTTTGACTTCTGACATACCAAACACGCATACACAAACTGAGCCACATCCCTTTTCAAACCAGACCACCAAAAGATCTTCTTCAAATCCTGATACATCTTATTGGCTCCCGGATGAATACTCAAACTACTCCTGTGACCTTCCTCTAAAATCATCTTTTTCAGCTCAGAATCATCAGGTACACAAATTCGACCACGGAATCTCAAAACACCCTGACCATCCACTCTGAAGTCGCCATCATCACTTTGATTTGCCACCTTAAACAAATCAACAAGTTTCACATCCATTCTGTCTCTCGCTAACGGTCGAAAGAAAATCATTCGTCACTTTCAACATACCCATCTTCACACTACCTGGCGTCAATTCACATACTAAACTAAGATCACGAAACTGCTCCAAAAGTTCCCACTCCTCCGCCATCATAGCGGACATATGCAAAGATTTCCGACTCAAAGCATCGACAACCACATTAGCTTTACCAGGATGGTAATTCAAGCTAAAGTCATAGTCTTTCAAGAATTCCAACCACCTACGTTGTCTCATGTTCAACTCTTTCTGATCGAATAAGTATTTCAATCTCTTATGATCACTAAAGACCTCGAACCTTGCACCGTAGAGATAATGCCTCCAAATCTTTAATGCAAAAACAACCGCAGCTAACTCTAAATCATGAGTGGGATAATTCTTCTCATGAATCCTTAACTGCCTCGAAGCGTAAGCCACCACCTTACCTTCCTGAATCAAAACACCACCTAACCCCATATGCGATGCATCACAATACACCACAAACGATTCCTTAGGATCAGGTAAAACCAAAACCGGAGCTGAAGTCAACCTTCTCTTCAACTCTTCAAAATTCCTTTCACAAACTATGTCCCAAATAAACGCCTTACCCTTGCAAGTAAGCTGAGTTAACGAAAGTGCCAACTTTGAAAAGCCTTCTATGAATCTTCGGTAATAACCTGCCAAACCTAAGAAGCTTCTGATCTCAGTAACCGATCTCGGAACCTCCCATTGTAGCACCGCATCTACCTTGGATGGATCCACTGCAATCCCGTTACCTGGAATCACATGACCAAGAAAACTCACCTCTGATAACCAGAACTCGCACTTGGATAACTTAGCATACAACTGCTTCTCCTTCAAAACCTGTAGCACAACACGCAAATGCTCCTCATGCTCTTCCGGAGACTTAGAATGAATCAGGATGTCGTCTATGAAGACCACAACAAACTTATCCAACTGATCATGGAATATGCGATTCATATACTCCATAAACACACCAGGTGCATTAGAAACCCCGAACGGCATCACCAAAAACTCATAATGCCCGTACCGAGTCCTAAACGCAGTCTTCTGAATATCTTCCTCCTTCACCCGAATCTGATGGTAACCAGATCTTAAATCAATCTTGCTAAACACACTGGCTCCCACCAACTGATCCATCAAGTCGTCAATCCTAGGAAGCGGATACTTATTCTTAATTGTCACCTTGTTCAACTGGCGATAATCAATACACAACCTCATGCTTCCATCCTTCTTCTTTACCAACAAAACTGGAGCCCCCCATGGTGAAACACTAGGCCTCACAAAATGTTTTGCTAGCAACTCTTCCAATTGTTTCTTCAATTCCACTAACTCCGATGCCGGCATTCTATATGGCGCCATAGACACAGGCATCGTACCAGGAACTAGATCTATGGAAAACTCCACCTCTCTCTTTGGCGGCACATCAGAAAAGTCTTCAGGAAACACTTCGGGAAATTCTCGCACTACTGGAAAATCCCCAACTGCAGCTCGACTCTCCACAGTCAACGATGCAAACACACCAAATAATTGTGCCCCATCTTCTAACAGTCGATTCAACTCTTTGGTAGATAAGACACCAAATTCCGCACCCTTCTCAAGAAATGGAAACCTCACCAACTTATGATAACAATCGATATGGACACGATTATTCATCAACCAATCCATTCCCAGAACTACGTCTAACTCGTTCATCGACAAACAAATCAAATCAACAGTAAAGTCCTTACCGAAGATTGATACCGGACAATTGTTACAAACTAAGGAAGTAGTCACCCACCCCATTGCTGGTAAATCGATAACCATCTCACCACCCAAATCAGATAGAACAAGACCTAATCTTTTAACACAATCATCGGCTATAAAACAATGGGAAGCACCCGTATCAATAATAGCAATTAAAGAAATGCCATTAATAAAACAAGTACCTCTGATCAGTCGATCACCCTTATCCGTCTGAGTTCCAGCCAAAGCAAACACCTTCCCACCAGCTTGAACTTTCTTCTTCTGACATTGACTGCTCATGTGTCCCTCTTCACCACAATTAAAACACACAACTCCCTTGGACGCACAGTCAGATGATATATGTCCTACTCTCCCACACTTGTAACACTTCCTCGCGTCACCAATGCAGACATCACTTTTGTGACCCGACTTACCAAACTTGAAACATACAATCTTAGCAGGAGCATCTCCCCCACTAAACCTTGGTCCATAATTCATCTTTTGCTTACCCTTCCCTCCATCATACGGCTTCCCACGATTCTGTGGACCTTTGTTTCTCTTTTCATTAATCACCTTATGATGAGCATTATTATCCTCATCATAAATCCTACAGCTGTCCACCAAATCTGGAAACACCTGAATCTTCTGATACCCTACCGCCTTCTTGATATCAGAACGTAACCTATTCTGGAACTTAATGCACTTAGAAAATTCTGCTCCCTCACCAACAAAGTGCGGGTAGAATTTCACAAGTTCATTAAACTTTGCCGCATATTCAGACACAGACATGCTGCCTTGAATCAAAGCCAGAAATTCAGTCTCTTTCTTTCCACGGACATCCTCCGGGTAATACTTCCTTAAAAACTCCCTCTTGAACACCGTCCAGGAAATCTCTTCACCGGTTGCTTCTAACCTTGCCAAAGTCTCCAGCCACCAATCATCAGCCTCCACAACTAACTGATGAGTGTCGTACCTGACTTTCTGCTCTTCCGTGCAATCCATCACACGAAAGATTCTCTCCATCTCCTTCATCCAAGTCAAGGCTCCCTCGGGGTCATGCGTTCCCCTAAACACAGGAGGATTCTCCCTCTGGAACGTCGCTAAACTCCGAGACCTTGCATTCTCACCTGTATGCATAGCTTCAACCATAGCTTGCAATGCAGCAGCAATAGCAGCGTCATTACGTCCAGCCATCTCTAAACTTCACAATAACACCAAGAGAAGTAAGCCCAAAGAATAACACAAGAATGGTTAGACCAAACGACACGACACTTGGTCGGACAAGACCGACCCGCTCTGATACCACTAATGTAACACCCCAATTCTACTCAGGCATATAGGTACAAATATCAGAGTATAAAAATTAAATTCATAAAAACAATTAGGGCGTTACACTTAAGTAACCACATAACCAAACATAACATACTCGCAAAAGATGCGTAACACAAATAATCAAAGAGGAAAGATTCTCATAAACACCTGAATGTATTCATACTTATATATATGCATCGGTAAATAAAATATCCACAACATTCCTCCAAAATGCACCGTATGAGAAGGTATCCAAAATACATAACATGAATACATCCAAAGGATCAAATATACATCAAAAGGATCCTATAAGCATTATCTACAAAATAAGTGTTCGATCCCCCCTAGGTGTTACGTATCACGAGCGGACGACACCAAAATGGATGACTACAAAAGAGCACCTACACTTGCGGATCACCTGCACATTACCCACGAGTAGGTAACATTAAGGCAGAAGGGTGAGAATATAATTCATAATGAAAGCATGATAAATATAGTAATGTCAACAAGTATCATCAAGAATCATACAATCGAGTAATCCACCAAGTCGGCCACAATCAATATATATAAGTAATGCGATAAATGAGTGAGATCATAATGGTAAGTATAAATGGTGATGAATGAGACTCGACTATGCACATGCATGTGGTACCAAATCCGGAGTGAACTCCTCCTTGTCATTATGACAAATACACCTTGCCGAGCATTATGCTGGGACTTTATTCCACTCAGGAAGCCCGCAGGCTGTCGTCACCGAGCATGTAGCTCCCACTGATGACCTCTTGCCACTCAGGCTAATATACTGTTACAGAGCATTAAGCTCATACTGGTAACCAATGCCCGCAGGCCACCTGTTAATAGCATTCCGCCATTAACGTAATGAAATGTCATGCTGTGCATACAAACGACTCAATTACATAACAACAACAACAACAACAATATAACTCGGTCACATACCCACATCACACCGGTTATATTAATCCACACGGATACATCATCAAAATTGCCACTCAGGCGTTCATATTCCCACAGCACACATATACCGTCAAAACATACTTGATTAGCAAATATCATTTCACAAAATACATTTATGAAAAATCATTCAACCACCAACACATTCCTCTTTATCATAAAGCATACTCAAGGGTTCTCATAATACTTCAAACGGCGCGTAGAAACGACCTACGGTTCAAAAGATACAACAAAATGAAGTTTGGAAAAAACTATATTTCGCACAGTCCGCTTGGGCTCCGCTCAGCGGACCCAGGCAGAAAATTATCAGACAAAAATGCAGAAACTCCGCTCAGCGGACCTTCACAGAAATTTTTCTGCAAAAGGACCTCCGCTCAGCGGACCCCCTCCGCTCAGCGGACCTGCGTAAACCTAGAAAAATCAGTTCCGCAACAGACCTGCAAAACCCCACCCAATCATCTCAAAACCTCAAATAAGCTTCCCTACACATCCTACACAATCTATACATGCCATATATTCATTCTAACAATCAATGATCCATGGTTCACTCACTAAATGTCATTAACCTAATAATTCCTTCATGAGCAAGAAAACATGGAGAAATGAAAAACAAACATGATCAATGGGGATATCTATCATCATAGTACACATACACACCACAAAATCAAGTTTATAACTTCAAAACTCACAAATCACCCAATCCACCATTGTTGGTCAAACTTAGAAAAGAGCAAGAACAAGAACAAAACACACAAACCTATAAGAGTCATACAATCAAGATAAACTAGATTCACCCCCTTACCTTGGTTAGATTCTTGGCTCTAGCTTGGTTTGGATTTCTACAATTCTCTTCTTCTCTTTGTTTTTCTCTTCTTTCTCTTCTCTTCACAAGTTTTCTTTCTTTCTTTCCAAAATATCTCAAAATATCTCTTTCTATTTCTCTACTTCTCATTTTCACCCACTCAACTCTCATAAATTCTAATTTTGGCCCAAATGTTACTTAACATTAATTCTAACCAATTAACACCCAAAACGTAATAATTACACACATGGAAAGTAATAAGTAAAATATTAACATAATTAATATTTACCGACTGACTCGACTCAAAAACGGTAAAATTAGGGAAATGTAGCAAACATCACAATTAATCAGAAAAACACATTTACGGGCGTTACAATCCCACTAATTACATTTGTTTCTAACTCTACTCTTTTGTTTTTTTGTTTGTTGTTCTCTAATTAATTGAACTTTTTCTTATTAAATTATTTGATAGGAAATATTATCGAAGATCAATCAAGTGAAAGATACACAACGAGAAAAAAATATCCAAAATCACTCATGATCTCTTTCTTATGTTCAACCAAATATTTTTATGTTTTTTAGTACGTGGTTAATCAACAATGGTAACAATCTTATTGTGCAAATATTTGTATGAATTTAATTATATACTTATTTATATTATTAATTTACTACTTTATTGCAATTAACTAATATGTGAAAAAGTAACATTTAAATCAATTGTTTCAGTTTTAAATATCATGGTAGGTGTATTTAAAACTTTGTAATTTTTACATCCAGTTTTTTTTCCTTTGATTTAGAGTTACTTATCTTTGTTCATCGACAAACTAGAGAAAAAATGTATGGTTGTGATGTTCTTCACTTAAAATATATTTTTGATAATTATAATAAACTTTGAAATATATATTTTAAAACTTACTCTAATTTGATTTACAAAAAATGCATAATATTTTTTTGAGTTAAATATGTTTTTGGTCCCTCTAAATATAACAGTTTTCTACTTTAGTCCCTCTAAATATTTTCTTTAAAGAACGGTCCTCTTAAATATTTTAATTTTAACTTTTGGTCCCTCATGACAAAATCGTAGCTAAAACGGTATCTAATTTCGTCGCTAAATAAAAAACCGTCGCTAAAATTGTCGCTAATTTGTAAAAACCGTCGTTCTGCCCATTTGCGTATGGTACGCGTATGGGGGGGGGGGTGGTACGCGTATGGTACGCTCCCTATTAAGCACCAGAATGCGTCCTTCTACTGGTACGCATATGGTAAGGGGCTGGTACGCGTATGGCCTTGTGGTACGCGTATGTGTGTGTTTTGTGTGGAAAATTGATTATGTTCTTACGCGTATGGTGTGAGTTTGTGGAATTTTGGCCTGTTGGTACGCGTATGGTACGCGTATGGCCAGCGTGAAATGCATATTTTTGCTGTTTGTGAATTTTGAAAGTTGATGATGCGTAACTTTTGAATTGATGATCTGTTTGGAATGATGTTTGGATTATGATGAGTAGAATGAGATAATCTGTATGATTAATTGATATATGAATTTATTGAATGATGTTAATGTATATATGAACATGCTTGTTAATGATGATGATGATGATGGTGATGATGATGATGAAATAAGTATAAGATGATGTTACTGTAATACGGTGAACTGACTGTAAAGAAATGTCGCGGTAAGTAAGAGTCGCCACCTACTTTTATTTTATCCAATTTAAAGAAAGGCTAAAAGAACAGAAAAAACCTTTAAAAGAAATTTTGAGTTCGGGGGGTAATTTATACAAAGGGAAGGTGTAAGGCACCCTTTGCATCCATGGTTTTCCATGGGCTCTTAATTGCTTAGATCACTTTGAAATGTTTGAAAAGGTTTACAATTAATAAAAAAAGATTTGAATAAGGACTTTAGCTTGTAAAAAAGCGTAACCTTTTTGAAGGTTTTTGATAAAAGGGTAAGAAAAAGATTTTAAACCAGAGCAAGCAACTAAGAGGTAATTACCTTAACATTATAAAAATCTCTTTTAGCCTTTCAGGGCTATCCATACAATAGGAGGATAGGAAGTCCTTTTATTTGGAGGTTGAAGGGTCGTCGAAGTTATCGTTCACTATAAGACTGTCCCTGCCTCGCTATAAGACTGTCCCTGCCATAAAGAGGGCAGGTAATCTAAGGGAAGGATAGAATAGTCTTTTTAGGCAACCAAAGAGGACGCCTCAGCAATCAAAAGGGACTATCATCATCATATCGTAGGCAACCTCGAGGGACGAGATCATATAACCGAAGGCAGCATTGAAGGGACTTATGATCTTTTGTGATGAGAATGAACTGAGGGTAACATTTACTGAGGCATCCTCGGAAATCTGAGGGACTTGACTATTCTGTAATAAACAAGGCATTAAATAACAAGGCAACAAGCAACAAGAGGGGTTACCTTTAAAGGTGTGTGGGTGCACAATCACGTGATTGATTCAGATATATTATCTTGTCAATTAGTTATTCTAATTCTGTTCAGAGTTGCACTCCCTAGAATTACTAACCACGCAGTTATAATGATGTAATAGCATCACATTTTAAGTGCCTTCAAGGCCAAACAATACAAACCAGGAGCAGTTACAAAATATATCATCACGGGGAGGGGGAAAAGGCAATTTATAAGATAAACCAGAAAATTAATAGGTTATCCACAAGTAATAATATCAGGGTTAGAAATTAAATGAGAATAAGTTTAGGGTTACCGAGGGTTTGAGCTTTAATCAATCTGGTTAACCCTGAATATTAACAAAAGAAAAATAAAAGGGGTGAGGGCATTACAAATTCATTGGCGATTGAAGCAAACCCTATTTTAATCCAAAAGGCTAAATAAAGATAAAATGATGTTAAATTAAATAAAAAAAATTAGAAACTTAGCTTTTCGATCTGGTATGGTGCGTGGGTGAAGGATCTTGATTAACCCTGAAACATTAGGCACAAAGAAGAGAAATGTTAGTGTATTAAAGATCAACAATTATAACGTGACAGATTAAAAATTAAAAGGGTAAAAATTTAGGCAAACAAATGAAAGGCAAGGCGAAAGGAAACCCAAATGGGACAGAAGTTAATCATGGTTAATGGAACGAAGCCTTAAATTAAATAAATATTGGTTTTCAACCTAATTAATTAAATCGGCAGAAACTAGGTTTTGATTAAATTAACCCTAAAAAAATAATAATTAAATTAGTGAATTGAACAAAATAATTTCCATTATTATTCTAAGTTAACAAGTTAATTTAAATTAATACTTTAATTATTTAAATTAAATTAAAATAATTATCAAGATATTTTATCATATTTTTGAAATAAAAGTTACATAAAGAGATAATTTTTAAAAGAATTTTAATTAAAAGAATAAAAACAAGAAAACAATAGAATAATAAGAAAGGGAATAAATAAAAAATATAAAAAAAATTAGAAACTTAGCTCTGCTTATATGGGGTAGGTCCTTGGGAATCCATGGTAGACTGTGGGCTGAAAGGCGTTGGATGAACTGCTAGACAGATCTGACGGCTGGAACGTGAGAGTTCACCATGGGCTTGCGCTGAGTGTGTGTACGTGATCCTGTGGAAACAAAGGTGTAAAAATACAACGTCTGGCCTGGGGATCGAACCCAGGCCCCCGTGCGCGCTAACACCCAAAATAGCCCTTTACCATCTGGCCAAGTTGCAATTGGTGACAAACATACCAACACGAATCATAATAAATAAAACTTGAACAGTAAACGAATTTAAAAAAATCCACGCGCCCATGAAATCGTCTTCCTCGTGGAGATTTTCTTTAAAACACAGAACCTTTAGCCCACGGTTTTACCTTGTGGCCATAGGTCCCTAGCCTGAAAACCGTGACAATAATGGTGACAATTCCGGATGTTATATGACTCAGTGAAAATCTGGGCCGCTTCAGGGACTTTGTGAGAGTGTGAAAGAACCATCAAAAGCCTTTGAATCGATACCAAACCCCAAGAACGAAGTTGATTTTTTCTTGAGATTTTGTGAGTTTTATTTGAGTTTATGAAGCTGAAGGATAGAAAAACATTTAGAAAGGGGGGGTTTGAATAAGTGTGACTTTAAAAACTCTTAAGATAAAAACAATTGCACAATGATTTTTATCCTGGTTCGTTGTTAACGAAACTACTCCAGTCCACCCCCTTAGAGTGATTTACCTCACCTGAGGATTTAATCCACTAATCAACCTTGATTACAATGGTTTTCCACTTAGATACCCTCTAAGTCTTCTAGAGTATTCTGATCACACCTTGATCACTCTAGGAACCTTTTATAAATTAATGTAAACAAATTCTTACAAGAGTATTACAATGCTTCTTAATAAGCTATAATCACAACTGTGATATTTCTCTTAAGTTCTAAGCTTAAATCTCACTAAGATATTACAAATAAAGTGAGGTTGAAGATGAAGTTCGTAAGACTTTGATTCAGCAGCGTTTCAGCAAGTATGAAAGAGTTGTTCGTAAATTCGTAACCTTGCTTCTGATCAGAACTTCACTATTTATAGGCGTTTTGAGAAGATGACCGTTGGGAGCATTTAATGCGTTGCGTGATCCGTACAACATTGCATTTAATGTTTCACTCTTTTGTCAACTACCTCGAGCCTTGCTTTTCTTGCTTTAACTGACTTTGCCTTTAATAGCTTCTAACGTTCCTTTTGTCAGTCAGCGTAGTCTGCCATCTTGTACTTGCTTCTGATCTGATGTTTGTAGATACAACGTTTGAATTAATCAGAGTCAAACAGCTTGGTGCAGAGCATCTTCTTGTCTTCTGACTTTGAAGTGCTTCTAGCGTGTTACCATAAGAACTTCAGTGCTTCTGCTTCTGATCTCAAGTTCTTCTGATGCTTCAATAGATCATGTTCTGATTCTGCTTAACCTTATTCTGATGTCTTGCGAGAGCATGTTCTGATGTTGCATACTTGAACCTTCTGAGTCAGTGCTTCTTGCACTGAATTGTGCATACTCTTTATATATTTCCTGAAATGGAAAATGCATAGGATTAGAGTACCACATTGTCTTATACAAAATTCATATATAATGTTATCATCAAAACTAAGAATATTGATCAGAACAATTCTTGTTCTAACAATCTCCCCCTTTTTGATGATGACAAAAACATATATAATTGATATGAATTTGCAATCAGAATATCATATGACCAAAGACAATTACACAGTTATAGCATAAGCATATAAACATAGTGTGTGAATATGTCTCCCCCTGAGATTAAAAATCTCCCCCTGAAATAAATACTAGAAGAATTTATAAATAAAAGACTTCCCTGAGTATTTTCCATTTCAGTCGAGACGTTCACATTTGCCTAGAACTTCAGAATATTCAGAGCTTCTGCTTCTTGTTTCCATAGGACAGATTCAGAGCTTTGAATTTCTTCTTGAATCATTGCATACTTGATTGTATTAGAACATTCTTGAATGTATCAGAGCATCATCAGAGCATCTTTACATCCTGAAATGTTTCAAAACCGACTAGACGACATAAGTCAGAGCATGAATGAATCAGAACATTCTTTTAAGAAAGAAC
This sequence comes from Vicia villosa, assembly GCF_029867415.1. Classification (NCBI taxonomy): domain Eukaryota; kingdom Viridiplantae; phylum Streptophyta; class Magnoliopsida; order Fabales; family Fabaceae; genus Vicia; species Vicia villosa. The sequence continues at coordinate 72,069,799 of NC_081183.1, forward strand.
ATATATCAGAGCAATGCTAAACAATATCTGAGCAAGCTTTGATAAGTTCTTAAAAAAATATGTATCAGAACATATGAGGGATAAGAATGTGTTAGAGCATATTCTGCCACGAGAATATCAGAACATTCTTCCTTCTTGCTTCTGATCTTGAAGCTTCACAACACTAAGCTTGCTTCAATTCTAAGAACTTGTTTCTTTATAGAATTTCTTTTTCTCATGTATTTGCTTCTCCTGTTATTGAGCTTTTTCAGAATATCTTCAGTCCTGCCAAAAAATCTCAAAGACATAGAACTTGCAAATATTGTTAGGAATGTTGAGACTTACTCCCAGCAACTGATATAATAAACCAAATCAATTATCACGTTTCTCCCCCTTTTTGTCATAACATCAAAAAGCATTTAAAAGATTCAGATGAAAAACAAACAATATGAGAGAAGATAATATTTCATTGATTCAACAAAAATATCACAAGATATAGAAAGATAGAAGCAGATGCAAGAAATAGATGCAAGAAACAAGAAAACAACTAAGACCAAAGGACTACGACTAGCCTAGCCTAGAGACTATCTTGGCCAGAAGGTTTTGAATCTCAGAAATGGTATCTGTCTACGTCTTCATGAATGAGCGAAACTCATTGTGAGTATCTTCATGCTTATCCAAATGAGACGCTAGAGCATCTTGATTCTTTTGAAGAGTCTTCATGGTGTTCACCAGAAGAGAAGGTTCATCAGAAGAAGCTTCACAACTATCATTCAGAGGGGTAGCATGCTCAACAACAACATCAATCATGAGAACATCATCTTGAGTTTCCTCAACAGGAAGTTTATCAGCAGAATGATTCTCAGCACTTTGCTTCTCAGCATCAGCTTCTGACATAGAAGCATCTTCAGCATATTCTGAAACAGGAATATCAGAATCTTCATTTTCAAGAGCTTGAAGAATCTCAGCCAAATTCCTTGGAGGTGCAGGAGCAGCAACTTCTGATGGATATTCAACAGCAGGATATACCATATCTGGTGCTTTCTTTGAGGGATTCTCCCGTAGCCAATTGAATAAAGACTGAAAGTCTCCAGTTAGAACAGAATAGTGGGGCTTCCACACGACCATTGCAAGGCAAGACACTTGGTCAGACACATTTTCTGCAAGCTCATCAACGAATTCTTTTTCTTCAAAACAATACCTGCCCCTGAGATGACTGACCTAGAATTCTTCATAGGACCTGAGAAATCCAAGATGACCTAGAGCTTCTGCTTCACACGCCTTCTGAAGCTTCAGAAACTCAGAGTTCATCTTTCTTCTGAAGATCCTCCAGAGATTTCTCAAAGTAACATCATCCATCCGGGCATGATGTGCTGCCTTCAATGTCCCTAAACATGTCTGCATTTTTAGTTTCAATAATTCAAAAAGTACACCAACAGAAAATTCCCGACGGATTTGAGTCTGGTTATAGCAGAATCTGGGTTCAGAAAGAAGTAGGGTTGAGGTACTCTATCAAGAGAGAGAGATGATTCTACTTCTTCTGACTCAGCGTCTAACACCATAAGCTCAGGTTCAGGACGGGGTTTGGGAGTGAAGTTGCATTCACGAAACAATTGTGCTAAAGAACCAGTACTTTTAGATTCTGATTCAAGAGAATTGTTTGTAACTGGGTTAGCAATGGGGGAATGGTTTGTATGAGGAGGAGGTTGAGAAATGGAGATATTTGTGTGAGGGGGAAAGGGAGTTTGAAGGGGTTTGATATCAAGGACAAGTGTATCAATGGGTTGGTCAGAAACAAGATTGGTTATGGGTGAAGAAGGAGGACTAAGAACTTTACTGGGTGAAGGAGATATGGTGGAGGCTATTTCTGGTTGAATATTCTGTTGAGAGGATTGAGGAACTTCTGTTGGTACAGAATTTGAACTTAAAACAGAAACAGAGTCAGGCTCAGAAACATGTATACCTGAAGAGCTCTTCTTCTGGGGCCTCTCAGAATCATCTTCCGTAGCCTTTCGCCTCTTCTTCTCGTAAACAGATTTCAGCTTTCCTAGAGCAATTTCTCTCTTACTAGCAGCTTCCTTCTTTTCTTTTTCCTTATTCACTTCTTCTTGATTCACTTCTTCTTCTGATCTCTTTTCGACTACAACAACTTTCTTTTTCTTCTTCTTATTTTTCTTCTTCTTCTTCTTCTTCTTCTTCTTCTTCTTCTCTACGTCCTTCTCATTATTTTTCTCATCATCTTCTTTCTTTTCTTTCTTGGACTTCTTCTTTTTCTTCTTTTTCTCAGCTTCTTCTTATTCTATATTCTCATTTTCAACAACAACATTTTCATCAACTTCTGCAGCAGCTTCTTCTTAATTATCCTTCTCCTCATTGACAGAAGGAAGATCATACTTTCACTTTGTCCTTCTTTCTTTGTTGGCGACAACTTATGGAACAACTTGTGATACTCCAGTCTTGGAAGTAGGAAGTCTCTGACGACTTACTCCAGTAGGAGCATCAATAGCACCACCTTCCTTGAGAACGTTCAGATAATGAACCTTGATATCGGGTTGTTCATTTCTGAAGAACATTTCAAACTCAGCTAGCAAAGGGCCTCTTCTATTTCTAACTCCTGGAATAGGTTGAGGAGCATTTCCAATAACTTTTATAAGATTCATCTTCCTCAAGGTATTGGCATTCAAGATACTTCCAGTGATAGTGACAAGATCCTTGATAACTCCAGCAGATTCCAGTTTTTCAACCATCTTGGTTTGAAACAGGAGATTGGTAACGATTCTTCCAAAAGGAATGACATTTCCTTTCTTGGTTCTGTTCTTATCTCTAGTATCTCTTACAGCAGTCCACATATGATTGAAAATGATGTAAGTCACATCAACCTTCTTCTTAGTACCAATACAATACATGATGTATTGTTGGTCTTTGTTGACAAAGTTGGGTGAACAGGTTGCTTTCCTGTGATAGAAACAACCTAGAAGAATCTTTGTCCAGACTTTGTAAATGTCCTTCAAATCCTTGACATGCTTGGTTTTCGTCACGTCTGGGTATAGTTAAGCAAGAACATGATCCCAGTCTTCTCTTTGAGAAAGTTCAAAAGCACCAACAGGATCTCTCAGATCAAACGGCATTCTCAGAAGATCTTCAGTGATTGAGAAGAATCTTCCATGAACAAAAGAGACTATTGCTTTAGGAATGACGAAGGCATTAACCAAAAATTCTTTTACCAGGTCAGGATAGACTGGTCCACAGAACTCAAGAAACAACGATGACCATCCTTGAAAGACCATATTATCCCTGAGACGAAACCCATGTTCTTCAAGATTATCAACGTCAACCATCAACTCACAAATTACTTCTAAATCTTCCTGAGGAATTGAGCAAGTAAGTGGTGGAAAGAATAGTTCTTCTTCTTCATCATGATGATGTTGTTGAGGAGGAGACGAAGAATCAGCAATGTGTGATGAAGAAGCAGCCATTGTCGCACAATTGAGATTTCTAGGTTTCTTTCATTTAGGGTAAGAAAATAGGGCAAAGAGGTTGTAGAAGTGCATAAACAGGAGAGAGAATGAATGCGTAAAAGAGAAAAAGATATGATGAGGGGAGTTTATATAGAAACGAATTTGAAAAAGAATGCAATGAAATTATGAGAATGAACAGTTACAGAATCAAGAAAATCAAATGCATTTAATGTTGAATGACGTTAGGTGGGATAACGTGAAATTTGAAATGATTTGCACAGTTACCTAGGGCGGCGTCTCATCAGTTGCACGCATGCTTGTCCAAATAGAGTGAACACGTGTTCAACTTCTGGAAAAGTTGGTGACAACTGTTTTGCTTTAACTTTGATTCTGAAAGAATTAGAACTTCTCAACTTCTCATTTTGATCATAAGTCCGTACTGATTTTCTTCAAAAAAGATCTTGTTCTGATAGGATCATCCTTCTTTCCATGAATGACATCTTCTCAGTGAGCAGAGTTGAGTCTAGAAGATCTTCTGACAGTTGGTTCTTCAAAAATGCTGAGATTCTCTAAAGAAACAGCAACTTGATCTTCTGATCCTTTGCTTCTAGGTTCTTCGGCTTCTGATACTATGCTTCTTGGTTCTTCAGCTTCTGCAAAATTCTCAAACTGCTTTGGCTTTTCAAGACCAAGCTTATCATCAAATCTAATATTGATTGATTCTTCAACAATCAATGTTTCAGTATTGTATACTCTATAGCCTTTAGAGCGTTCAGAATATCCAAGAAGGAAACACTTCTATGCCTTAGAATCAAACTTACTCAGATGATCTTTAGTATTTAGAATAAAACAAACACATCCAAAAGGATGAAAATATGAAATGTTGGGCTTTCTGTTCTTCCACAATTCAGAAGGAGTCTTATTAAAAATAGGTCTGATAGAGATTCTATTCTGAATATAACACGTAGTGTTTATTGCTTCTGCCCAGAAATGCTTAGCCATATTGGTTTCGTTGATCATGGTTCTGGCCATTTCTTGTAGAGTCCTATTCTTTCGCTCTACAACTCCATTTTGTTGTGGAGTTATCGGGCAAGAGAAATCACGGGCAATACCGTTTTCTTTGAAGTAAACCTCAAATAATCTATTCTCAAATTCGCCACCATGATCACTTCTGACCTTTATGATTTTACACTCTTTCTCAGATTGAATCTGAGTGCAGAATTCAAAGAACACTGAATGAGACTCATCCTTGTGTTTCAAGAACTTTACCCATGTCCAGCGATTATAATCATCTACGATGACTAATCCATATTTCTTCCCTCTGACAGATGCTGTTTTGACTGGGCCAAACAGATCAATGTGCAGAAGTTCTAGCGGCCTAAAGGAAGAAACAACATTCTTGGACTTGAATGCAGGTTTGGAAAACATCCCTTTCTGACATGCTTCGCAAAGAGCATCTTATTTGTAATTCAGATTAGGGAGTCCTCTGACCAGATTTAGTTTGTTTATCTGAGAAATCTTTCTCAAATTAGCATGGCCTAATCTTCTGTGCCAGACCCATTGCTCTTCGCTAACAAACATAAGACAAGTTACCTTCTGATTCTTAAGATCCTGAAGATCAATCTTGTAAATGTTGTTCTTTCTCTTGCCTGTAAATAGGATTGAGCCATCCTTCTGATTTACAGCCTTATAAGACTTTTGATTAAATATTATGTCATAACCATTGTCACTTAATTGACTTATGGATAATAAGTTATGAGCTAATCCATCTACCAGAAGAACATTAATTATAGAAGGAGAGTTACCAGTACTTATGGTTCCGGAGCCAATTATCTTGCCCTTCTGATCTCCTCCAAACTTAACTTCTCCAGCAGATTTAAACACCAGGTCTTGGAACATAGACCTTCTTCCTATCATGTGTCGAGAGCACCCAGAGTCTAGGTACCATGACATGCTTTCCTTTGTCTTCTTTGCAGCCAAGGATATCTGCAACGGGAATAATCTTTTCCTTAGGTACCCACATTTTCTTGGGTCCTTTCTTGTTAGTTCTCCTCAAGTTCTGATTGAACTTGGGTTTAACATGATAAACAACATGAGGTACAACATGATAATTCTTATTTTGAGTTACATGATATTTCCTAGGTTGTGTCACATGCTTCTTAGTGTGTGTAATGTGAAAGCTTTTAGCATGTGATGTGAGCCTAATATCATGGGAGTGGCCATACTTGAACTGATCATACAAGGGCTTGTATGTGATTTTCATATCATACAGGTTCAAATTTGTATGGGGTTTCACCCATGCCAACTCTCTTGTTTCCACTAACAGCATATATCATAGAGGCAAGTTGACTTCTTCCAATACCTCTAGATAAGAACTTCCTAAAGCTCAAGTCATATTCTTTCAGAATATGGTTCAGACTAGGAATGGACTTTTTTGAGTCAGAAGGAGATCCAATATCTTTGGATAATTTTAAAACTTTTTCCTTCAGTTAAGAATTTTCCACCTCCAGCTTCTTAGTTTCAGATTCAAATAGCTTTTTCCGCTTTTTGTATTTGATACTAAGATGAGCCTTGAGTTCCAGAAGTTCAGTTAAACTGGAAACTAACTCTTCTCTAGATAGTTCAGAAAATAGCTCTTCAGAATCTGATTCTGATGTAGATTCTGATCCATCATCAACTGTGGCCATCAGCGCAATGTTTGCCTGCTCGCCTTTAGAGTCTGATTCTGATTCTGATGAATCTGAATCATCCAAAGTTTCCATAAGACCTTTCTTCTTATGAAACTTCTTCTTGGGCTTTTCCTTCTGAAGCTTTGGACACTCACTCCTGTAATGTCCTGGCTCATTGCACTGAAAGCACGTGACCTTCTTCTTGTCATATATTGGTGGTCTAGTGTAGCCATTGTTACCATTTCCATTGTGTTGCTCAGCAGAAGCCAGATGTAGATGTAGTTGGTGGAGTCTCAACCATCTTGACTTAGTGTTTTTCTCTTCCTGAATATTTTCAAACACGGTTAAGTGCTTGCAGCTTAGAACCGGCGCCCTGATGCCAATTGAAGGATAGAAAAACACTTAGAAAGGGGGGGTTTGAATAAGTGTAACTTTAAAAACTCTGAAGATAAAAACAATTGCACAATGATTTTTATCCTGGTTCGTTGTTAACGAAACTACTCCAGTCCACCCCCTTAGAGTAATTTACCTCACCTGAGGATTTAATCCACTAATCAACCTTGATTTCAATGGTTTTCCACTTAGATACCCTCTAAGTCTTCTAGAGTATTCTGATCACACCTTGATCACTCTAGGAACCTTTTACAAATTAATGTAAACAAATTCTTACAAGAGTATTACAATGCTTCTTAATAAGCTATAATCACAATTGTGATATTTCTCTTAAGTTCTAAGCTTAAATCTCACTAAGATATTACAAATAAAGTGAGGTTTAAAATGAATTTCGTAAGACTTTGATTCAGCAGCGTTTCAACAAGTATGAAAGAGTTGTTCATAAATTCGTAACCTTGCTTCTGATCAGAACTTCACTATTTATAGGCGTTTTGAGAAGATGACCGTTGGGAGCATTTAATGCGTTGCATGATCCGTACCGCATTGGATTTAATGTTTCACGCTTTTGTCAACTACCTCGAGCCTTGCTTTTCTTGCTTTAACTGACTTTGCCTTTAATAGCTTCTAACGTTCCTTTTGTCAGTCAGCGTAGCCTGCCATCTTGTACTTGCTTATGATCTGATGTTTGTAGATACAACATTTGAATTAATCAGAGTCAAACAGCTTGGTGCAGAGCATCTTCTTCTCTTCTGACTTTGAAGTGCTTCTAGCGTGATACCATAAGAACTTCAGTGCTTCTGCTTATGATCTCATGTTCTTCTGATGCTTCAATAGACCATGTTCTGATTCTGCTTGACCATCTTTTGATGTCTTGCGAGAGCATGTTCTGATGTTGCATACTTGAACCTTCTGAGTAAGTGCTTCTTGCGCTGAATTGTGCATACTCTTTATATATTTCCTGAAATGGAAAATGCATAGGATTAGAGTACCACATTGTCTTATACAAAATTCATATATAATTTAATCATCAAAACTAAGAATATAAATCAGAACAATTCTTCTTCTAACAGAAGATGCCAATCCTCTCCCTTTGCATCTGACTACCTTTAGGTATATATGGAGATTGCATTAGGTCAAGAAAATTCATTCAATCTTGATGATTTGTAAGATTGATATTTGATTTGGTCATGATATGCAAAGTTTCCAAATTTGCTTCAATCATCTTCCAATCATGCCAATATTATTTGTCACGAAAATTAAATCAAATATGTGTCATTTGATGATTGATTCTGATTGGAAATAAAAGAACAAATCAAATCCTCCATATTTTTTCAATTATTTGATTTAAATTCCATTTTAAATTAATAAAAATTCAATAAAAATAGAACAAAAATCATATAATCATGGGATTGGGCTTGGACACTCTTAGTGACTTGGGGAACAAGTTTGGATCATAAAAGATTGGGTACCCAAGTGTTTTGAAGTGGTCTTCAAGCATGCCTACAAAACAAATTAAGTTTTGTTAGGTACCCAAGTGGCTTTGGGTCCATCATAGTTAGTTCCTTTCTTCACCCATAAATAATGTCCACTAGGAACACTAAAGTTCCTTACATAACAAGCATTGGGTGTGTGACCAATAATACCACAATAAAAACAAGTAGGTTCAAAGTTACTTCTATATATAGAAGGATGAGATTTCTTCTTAACAACATTCTTCTTTTTAGGATAATGTTGCATTACTTTAAGCTTGATCACTTTCTCTTAAATTGGTTGGTTACTAGCCTTGACAAAGATAGTCTTGTTGGATCTTTGTTTATCAAATTTAAAGAAACCAAGTCCGCTCTTATCATTGGAGTGTCTTTGTGTGCTAAGAACATTTTCCAATCCAATTTGCACTTTTTCATATCTTTCTAAAACACGTTTTAATTGGACAATTTGGAAGGAAAGTGATTCACAATTCTTGCATGCAACATTATCTTCTTGAACACTAATCATTTTTTCTTTGTCATCTTTATGTTCTACTTCAATTATCTTAACCTTCTCCACTAAAGATGATATTATTTTCTTTTGAGATGAGATAGTTTTATAGATAATTTTTCATTCTTTTAATAATTCATCTATTGCACCTTGTGCACCATTATCAAAAAGAGAAGCATCATAACTAACCTCGCCTTCTTCATCGTCGGAGTGGTGTGATGCCATTAGTGCTAGGTTTGCACTTTCGTCACTATCGGAGTCCGATGAGGAACTTACTTCATTATCTTCCCATGCTATGTAGGCCTTTTTATTTTTGAACTCCTTTTTGCCTTTGAATCCATTCTTCTTCGAAAGCTTTATGTGTCCTTGTTTCCCACATTCATAGCATGTAACTTCTTATGATGAAGTGGATGGTTCTTTATCCTTATGCTTTGAGAATTTCTTTCTTTTGACATAGTTAGCATTATCAATATTATTTTTATTACCAAAAAATTTGCCGAACCTTTTTACAAGAAGCAAGAAGTTTTCATCTTCATCCGATGCATCTTTCATTTGGCTTTCTTTTGAATCTACCTTTAATGCAATGCCTTTGGATTTCTTCTCTAAGTTCTCATGCTTTTCCAATCTTCCAAGTTCCGTCTCATATTCTTGAAGTTTTCCAAATAGTGTTGCGGAAGTAAATTTTGATAAATTTTTATTTTCGGATATCGCCGTCACTTTTGGTTGCCACTCCCTTGTCAAAGATCTGAGCACTTTAAGATTAAGTTCTTAGGTAGTAAGAGTCTTACCAAGTGCCTTCAAGTGATTTGTCAAATGTACGAATCGTTTTTGCAAATCGAGAATAGTTTCTCCGGGCTTCATTCTAAACAGTTCGTACTCTTGGCTTAAAGTATTCAATCTTGATCTTTTTACTTTAGTGGTACCTTCATGAGTTTCTACAAGAGTATCCCATATTTCCTTTGATGTTGTACATGCTGATACTCGGAAAAATTCATCCATACTAAGAGCACCTTGAAGAAGATTGATCGCCTTTTTGTCAGCAAGAACCCTTTTTCTATCATTATCATCCCATGACGCTTTAGGTTTCTCCGATCCAACACCATTAACGACCGTTATAGGGACATGTTGACCATGTAAGACAGCCTCCCAAACTTCTTCTCCTTGTGCTTCTAGATGAGCCTTCATTCGGATTTTCCAAAAGTCAAAATATTCACCACAAAACAATGGAGGCTTGTTGTTAGAACCACCATCTTTGAAAACTGGATTTTGATTTGTGGAAGCCATTCTGGATCTTTAGGAACAAGTTGCCTATAACTTGCTCTAATGCCAAATGTAAGTTAATATGAGCGCCTAAGAGGGGGGGGGGGGTGAATTAGGTGATGGTAGATTTTTGTCCTTTTATTCTTTTATGATCTTGTTGAGTGTGATAAAAGCAATAAAAGCGGAAAGTAAATGAACACACGATGTATACTGGTTCCCCTCACAGGTCGAGAGTACTCCAGTCCCCTTGCCAACTAGCAAGAGATTTTACTATAATGTTATGACTCTTACAAGACTCGTCCTAGTCCTTCTAAAGAGACAACCACCAAGAACACCCTTCTTGGATTTCAATAAGTCCTTAAGAGAACACCCTCCCTAAGGATACCTCTTATTTCCAAAACTATGTACATCAAGGTTACAACCTTACAATCTTATATCCACACTTGGAATAATAAGATGTAATGAATACAAACATAAAGGATTACAAGTGATTGAATATTTCTGGTAACAAGTAAAGTTTTCTCACAATAGGTTATTATGTATTCAATGGAAATGATGAAGAAAATTTTCTAAGTATATGAAAGTGTATGCTGAAAATTTTCTTTCTCAAAGAAGTTTGAACGCAATGAAAATTTGAGAGCAAGAGCACAACAAAATGATTATGAAAAATTGATAGTATGTGTGTTTTTTCAAAAGGAATAAAGAAGCCTTTATATAGGGTTAAACACCCTCTCAAAAGGCTGCAAAAACATTTTCAAAAAGGTGCAAACTCATGGCTTAAAACAAGTTTCGTGTGGCTGAAGAAACAATGAAAAGATGTGATGTTTCAGTGGTAATCGGTTACCAAAAGCAGGGTAACCGGTTACCCTCTCCCAATGTTCAAATATTTCAAATTTTTACCAGGGTAACCGATTACTGAAACTAGGGTAATCGATTACCCATACAAAAACCAGAGAGAGAATTCTTCAAAACATCAGTAACCGGTTACCATAACTCTAGTAACCGATTACTTCAACTAAAAAGCCAAAAAATACTTTGAGAAAAGCTTTTCATGCTAAAATGAGTTTTACCAAAAACCTTTTAAATGTAATGCATGATATGTGTGATATTTCCATTGATTACATAATTATATCTTAGTGAGTTTTTCTTTAACTTATTTACCTTAAAATTGATCAAGATATATTGAAGATTAAAACTTGTATATTGAGAGAAGTCTTGATCCAAGTCCTTTGCCAAAAGCTATGGTGATATTTTGTCTTCATCAAAAACTCTTGAAGAAGCTTGTCTTCACAGTTCCATGTGAAAGTTATGGCTGGTCAAAGTTCAGTTGACTTTAGGTCAAAAAACCCTAATTTAGAAACTTTAGGTTTTGTTGATTTCTGAACTTTTCTTGATGAATCATGATCAATACTTGATCAAATGATGAATGATACTTCAAAATAAGGTTGTTGACAAAATATCAGGAGTTTTGACTGTACTTTGACCATAGTTGACTTTTAGGTCAAATTAGCCAACTGTTGACTTTCTGAGCAATTGATTGGTCAATCCTTGGAATTGAAGCCTGAATTTTGTCATGGAGATAGTTTGAAGCATCATAGGCCATATGAAATGCATTGAAGACTTTGTTTCATTGATTTTCTTCAGAAAAATTAAAACCCTAGCTCGTTGAGCCATTGTTTAGGAGGATGTGTCTTTGAGCCTTGAACTTTGGTATGAGCTTGAATAGGAGAAATGAGATGGGAAAATTTTGGGGTATGACAGCTGCCCATGTTCAATCTTCTTAAACCTGAAGACGTAGAGTGGTTTGTATGCCAGTCGGTATCTGAAGGTGGAAGAGGATTGAACACTGAAATACCCAGAAATTTGTACCATCAGGGACGGGCTTTAGAGATACCATACGAATGTTGAGATAAAAGATGCCATCCATCTTGATAGACTTGAGAGTCATAATACGTCGTACGTTGGATCGTATCTGAAGGATGTACTTAGGATGAGTCGTACGTTAGACTGAATCCAGTTTGCATTTGATAAATGTCTGAAAAAGTCATACGTTAGGCTGAAGGATGAGTCGTGCGTTAGACCAGATCCTTTGTATTGAGAAGTGTTTGTTGGAGACGGGCTTAAAGATGCCATCCGGGTGTTGACAGAAAATTTATTGGAGATGGGCTTACTGATGCCATTTGGATGTTGGGAGTATGAATGAATTGATCACAGTGATTCTATTGTCATGACTCCATCCTCGTAAATTCATTATCATGACTCGATTGTCGTGACTTTGTCGTCATGACTCCATTGTCATGATGGTTTCTGAACTGAATACCGGGATTTAGATATGTGACTCAATTGTCGTGACTCCATTGTTGTGACTTCCTTGTGGTGACTCAATTGTCGTGACTTCATTGTCGTGACTTCATTGACGTGACCTTATTGTCATGATTCCCTTATCGTGACTCAGTTGTCGTGACTCCATTATCGTGACTCAGTTGCCGTGATTCCATTATCGTGACTCAGTTATCGTGATTCCATTATCATGACTCAGTTGTCGTGATTCCACTATCGTGACTCAATTGTCGTGATTCCATTATCGTGACTCAGTTGTCGTGATTCCAGTATCGTGACTAAGTTGTCGTGATTCCATTATCTTGACTCAGTTGTCGTGATTCCATTATCGTGACTCAGTTGTCGTGATTCCATTATCGTGACTCAGTTGTCGTGATTTTATTTTGGTGACTCAATTGTTGTGACTCCATTGTTGTGTTCTTTTCTGAGTTGAGTGTCATGATTAAGTCTGTCTACCTCTTTCTTTGACCGTGTCAGTACCGTTCGTGGTGACCGAATTAGATCTTGGAAGATGATCGTGTCTACGTCGTTCGTGATGATAGAATTAGATCTTTAAGAGTTGACCGTGTCAGTACCGTTCGTAGTAACTGAATTAGATCTTGGAAGATGATCGTGTCTACACCGTTCGTGATGATATAATTAGATCTTTGAGAAATGACCGTGTCAGTACTGTTCGTAGTAACTGAATTAGATCTTTAAAGATTGGAGATTTTGTTTATTTGTTTGTACCTGTATTCTGAAATAGGTACAGTTAGTTTTTATGCATTGTTATGATGCATGTATTATATGACGAGTCTCTCAAAATAAATGAGAAACCTGTATGTTTATCATGCTATGTATGAATATGTATGTGATATATGATGTAAGAACACGGCTTATGCCGTTTGGAGTGTATTCATGATTCCTTCTTGATTAAGAAAATAAGTCTCCATATCATTGTGATTTTGGTGTCTGATCTGGTTTTCAAGATGCTCAGTTGGGGATTTATGATGTCTATTTTGGGATGAGAACCATTTGAATGATTGATCTTGATGTACCCTGACTGGGGATAAGAGAGATGAATAACCCTGTTTGAATAACCCTGACTGAGGAACTAAGTCTCTGTTGAGGCGGGAACATTTGAAGATAGTTTCTTAAGGATTACTCTGTGGGGATATGATGTGTCTGAATATGAAACGATTGGGTGAATGATATAACTATGATATATTGTTGTTTATGATGCAATAACATTGGTTAATTGTGATGAGACTCACCCTTACTTGTTGTCATTTTTAGATTGAGGATAGCGGCTTGACTTGGTGAGGATTAGCTCATAAGTCTATTTATTTGTTACCGCCAGGTGTCATGCTCTGATAGAAGTTGTAACACCCGTATAATTTTAATATTAATTTAATTGGAATATTGAATTAATAATTAGAATTATTAAGGATTTTGTGAAAATAATGAATAAATAATGATTTATGGCATTTGGGCCATATGAGTAAATAGTAAAAGAAGGAGGGTGATTTTATAATCCTTTTACTAAATTATTATTATTTTCATAAAGCATTTGGGATTTGGAAAAGGAAGAAAATACGTGAAAGAACAAAGGGTTGAGAACACGAAGAACGTGAAGGAGAACTGTAGAGGGAGAGACCAGGGATCAAGAACTCTTGTCTAAGGTAAGGGGAGACTCTCCATTTAATCTCTATTATTGTGTTATGGATAGTGATGTTGATTAGGAGTATTGTTTGGTTAATTGATTCTATATTTTGAATTTTACTCTGTGTTCATCATTAAAAATTGAGCTGTTAATCCCTAATAACTGATAGATTTAGGGTATGATGAACGAAATTGATTATGGAATCATGTACTATGGTTATGGACGAAATTGTATGCTGTTTAGATGCAATTTTTCTGGTTTTTAGACTCAAATTCTTGGACTGGTATGGGTAAAAACGAATGGGTTTTGGACTGTTACGAATTCTACAGGTTCTGGGCATTTTCTGGTGTTTCGCGTATGAAACAGTGCCATACGCGTATGGAATGAGGTCATACGCGTATGGGGGACACTCCCAATGGGCTATACGCGTATGATACGCAGTTGCCCTGTCCCAAATACCACGTACTGGTGTTTTGCGTATGGGAGCGTATGAGGGTGTTCGTACGCGTATGGAAATTTTGAAAGAGGAAAATATTTCTGGTGATACGCGTATGGCAAAGCTGATACGCGTATGAGTTGGTTTCTAGGCTATTTTGAGTTCTGGTGAATTGCGTATGATACGCGTATGAGGCAAGGTGATACGCGTATGGACGCGTATGGGTCATATGATACGCGTATGACGTTCTGTGTGTGAAATTTCCGTTTTGTGATTTTTCTGGAAAGTTCAATGATGTGTAACTTTCGATTGGTATGCCTGTTTTGTATATTGTTTGGTACTGTGTAAACCTTGTAATGTGATTCTATGGTTTACTGATGTTTTAATTGTATTGAATGATGTGATGTATATATGAACATGCTTAGTATTGATGATGATGATGAAATGAGTATAGATGATGCTACTCATAGTATGATGATGAAGTATGTTATATATATGTTGCATGCATTCATAAACATGGGCTGAATCCTATATGATGAGAGGATTCAGCGAGGGGCAGAATTCCCATTGTGTGGAATTTGTGCTGGCAGGGCCGTATCTGGATGATGATAGATCGGTCGGTGGATGATTCCACTGGTGATGATTGGTACCACATGCATAGTGTCGGTTTCATACATGTGCATGATTTGTTTGTAGCATGATTGTATATGTTATGTGTTAACTGTCTGTTATCTGTGGATATATGAATGGTGATTTGTCTGAATATGAAACAATTGGGTGAATGATATGACTATGATATTTTATTGTTTATGATGTGATAACATTGGTTAACTGTGATGAGACTCACCCTTACTTGTTGTCATTTTCAGATTGAGGATAGCGGCGCGACTTGGTGAGGATTAGCTCATAAGTCGGTTTTTAGTTATAGTGTCGGTGTCATGCTCTGGTAGATGTAACACTGGGGACACGTCTGTTTTGAGTTGGTTATAACTCTATTTGGTTTTGTTGATTGAGTCGGATACATTAATGATGAATGTTGACTCTGTGTCTTTAATTCCGCTGTGTAAAACATGATTTTATTTAATGAGTTATAATTTCAGTTGTTTTCAGTGTATGCATGACTTATACCGATGCGTGGTTTTATTATTTATGAAACTGTGATGCCTCTCTACATGTTACTCTGATTTAATAATTATTATTTGCCACGGGTTATTAGAGGGGTGTTACAATAGTGGTATCAGAGCATAGTCGGTCGTTGTGACCAGAGTCTTAGTGTCAGTCTTTCTGTGTATGCGACTAATACGAGTTATTGTCGATACTTTTGTTCTGACTGGATTGTTTGTGTTAAGCACAACAATGGCTGGAAGAGGAGGAAGAAACGATGATGCTATCGCTGAGGCTCTGGGCATGATTGCTGGTGTGCTGGGAGGGAATGCCAATGGAGCTGCGATTGGTGCAGACAGACAACTGAACAGTTTCCAGAGGAACAATCTTCCATTGTTCAAGGGCACGCATAATCCTGAGGGTGCTCAGAAATGGCTTAAGGAGATCGAGAGGATTTTCAGAGTCATTGATTGTGCTGAGGATCTCAAGGTGAGGTATGGTACTCACATGTTATCTGAAGAAGCTGATGACTGGTGGATGTCGACCAGAGCTGAGCTGGATTCTGGTGGTACAGCAATTACCTGGACTGTATTCAGGAGGGAATTTCTGAGGAGGTATTTTCCTGAAGATGTCAGGGGAAGAAAGGAAGTTGAATTTCTGGCGCTGGTGCAAGGTAATATGTCAGTACCAGAATATGCTGCCAAGTTTGTGGAACTGGCAAGGTACTATGTGCATTACAATGATGACGAAGCCAGTGAGTTCTCGAAATGTGTCAAATTTGAGAATGGTCTTCGTGATGAGATCAAGCAGGGTATCAGGTACCAGAGAATCCGAAGGTTTGTTGATCTGGTAGATTGTAGCAGGATTTTTGAGGAAGATAACATCAAGCTGAGGTCATCTCACTCTCGCGAGTTGGTTGACAGAAAGGGTAAGAAGCCTATGGATAGAGGTAAGCCATATGGTAGAGGTAAACCTGTTGATTGGAAGAAACCCAGTGGGGGAGATTCCAGTGCTCGTATCAGGTGTTACAATTGTGGTGAGATGGGACATCGTAGGAATGAATGCAAGGTTGATCAGAAGAAGTGCTACAAGTGTGACCAAGTGGGTCATATTGCTGCTGACTGCAAGAAGAGGGTTGTGACTTGTTACAACTGTGGAGAAGAAGGTCACATCAGTCCTAATTGTCCTAAGCCGAAGAAGAACCAATCGGGAGGAAAGGTTTTTGCCTTGACAGGATCAGAGACTACTCTAGAGGACAGGTTGATTAAAGGTACGTGTTTCATTCATGGCACACCTTTAGTTGCAATTATTGATACTGGAGCAACTCACTCTTTTATTTCCTTGGATTGTGCTGAGAGGTTGAATCTAGAGATATCTGATATAAACGGAAGTATGGTTATTGACACTCCTGCGTCGGGTTCAGTAACTACTTCGTCTGCATGCTTGAATTGTCCGGTTGACATTTTTGGTAGAGAATTCGGAATGGACCTAGTGTGTCTTCCGTTGAAACAACTCGATGTAATCCTGGGAATGAACTGGTTGGAGTTCAACCGTGTTCATATCAACTGTTTTACGAAGACGGTAATTTTTCCTGAAGAGGTTAGTAATGATAATCTGGAGATGACAGCTAGACAGGTGAATGAGGCTATCGAGGATGGAGCAACAGTGTTTATGTTGTTCGCATTGATGAATGTGAAGGAGAAAGTGGCGAGTGGCGAATTGCCTGTGGTGCGTGATTTTCTCGAAGTTTTTCCAGAAGATGTGAATGAATTGCCACCGGAAAGAGAAGTGGAGTTTTCTATTGATTTGGTTCCAGGAACTAGTCCAGTGTCGATGGGTCCGTACCGTATGTCACCGTCTGAATTGGCTGAACTGAAGAAACAGTTAGAGGAATTGCTTGAGAAGAAATTTATTCGTCCTAGTGTTTCGCCGTGGGGTGCGCCTGTGTTGTTGGTAAAGAAGAAAGAGGGTTCAATGAGGCTGTGTGTAGATTACAGACAATTGAACAAGGTTACTATCAAGAATCGGTATCCATTACCGAGGATTGATGATTTGATGGATCAGTTGGTTGGAGCACGTGTATTTAGTAAGATTGATCTGAGGTCTGGGTATCATCAGATACGTGTGAAAGATGACGATATTCAGAAGACTGCTTTTAGAACGAGGTATGGACATTATGAGTATTCTGTAATGCCGTTTGGGGTTACTAATGCACCTGGTGTTTTTATGGAATATATGAACAGGATCTTTCATCCTTATCTCGATAAGTTCGTGGTGGTATTTATAGATGATATCCTGATATATTCTAAGGATGAAGAAGAACATGGAGAACACCTCAGAACTGTGTTAGAATTGTTGAAAGAGAAGCGACTTTTTGCCAAACTGTCGAAGTGTGAATTTTGGTTAGAAGAAGTCAGTTTTCTTGGACATGTGATTTCTAAGGATGGTATTGCTGTGGATCCTACAAAGATAGAAGCTGTGTCTCAGTGGGAAGCTCCGAAATCAGTATCAGAGATTCGTAGTTTTCTTGGTCTTGCAGGTTACTACAGAAAGTTCATTGAGGGATTTTCAAAGTTAGCTTTGCCGTTAACTAAATTAACCAGGAAGGGACAAGCCTTTATTTGGGATGCAAAGTGTGAAGAAGGATTCCAAGAGCTTAAGAGGAGATTGACTAGTGCTCCTATTTTGATTTTGCCAAATCCGACAGAATCATTTGTTGTTTATTGTGACGCATCGCTGATGGGTCTAGGTGGTGTATTGATGCAGAATCAACAAGTGGTCGCTTATGCGTCGAGACAACTCAAAGTGCATGAAAGGAATTATCCGACTCATGATTTGGAGTTGGCAGCTGTGGTGTTTGTTTTGAGGTTGTGGCGACACTATTTGTATGGTTCGAGGTTTGAGGTGTTCAGTGATCATAAGAGCTTGAAGTATCTCTTTGATCAAAAAGAGCTGAATATGAGGCAGAGAAGGTGGTTAGAATTTCTGAAGGATTATGATTTTGGTCTGAATTACCATCCGGGTAAGGCAAACGTCGTGGCTGATGCATTGAGTAGAAAGACTTTACATATGTCTATGCTAATGGTGAAGGAATTGGATTTGATTGAACAATTCAGAGACTTGAGTTTAGTGTGTGAAGGTACTCCTACTAGTGTTAAATTGGGTATGCTGAAGCTGACTAGTGGTATTCTTGAAGAAATCAGAGAAGGTCAGAAAGCTGATGTTGGATTGATTGATAAGTTGACTTTGGTTAATCAAGACAAGAGTGGTGAATTCAGAGTGGATGAGAATGGTATACTGAAGTTCGGTGACAGAGTTTGTGTTCCTGACGTTGATGAACTCCGAAAGCGTATTTTAGAAGAAGGACACCGTAGTGGGTTGAGTATTCATCCTGGTGCTACTAAGATGTATCATGATTTGAAAAAGTTATTTTGGTGGCCTGGAATGAAGAAGGAAATTGCTGAATTTGTGTATTCTTGTTTGACTTGCCAGAAGTCAAAGATTGAACATCAGAAACCATCTGGGTTTATGCAACCGATGTTTATTCCTGAGTGGAAGTGGGATAGCATATCAATGGATTTTGTTTCGGGTTTGCCGAGAACCGTCAGAAATTGTGAAGCTATTTGGGTTGTGGTAGACAGGTTGACAAAGTCTGCACATTTTATACCGGTGAGAATGGATTACCCGATGGAGAAGCTAGCTCAGTTGTATATTGAGAAGATAGTTAGTCTACATGGTATTCCTTCGAGTATCGTGTCAGACAGAGACCCGAGGTTTACATCTAAATTCTAGGAAGGTTTGCAGAAAGCTTTGGGTACTAAGCTGAGATTGAGTTCTGCTTATCATCCGCAGACTGATGGACAGGCTGAGAGGACGATTCAGTCGTTAGAGGATTTGTTGCGTGCTTGTGTGTTGGAAAAAGGAGGCACTTGGGATAGTTATCTGCCTTTGATCGAGTTTACCTACAACAACAGTTATCATTCGAGTATCGGTATGGCTCCGTTTGAGGCTTTGTATGGTAGGAGATGTAGGACGCCGTTGTGTTGGTACGAATCTGGTGAGAGTGCTGTGATTGGTCCTGAAATAGTACAACAGACTACAGAGAAGATTAGGATGATTCAAGAGAAGATGAAAGCTTCTCAGAGTCGACAAAGAGTTATCATGACAAGAGGAGGAAAACACTTGAGTTTCAAGAGGGAGATCATGTGTTTATGAGAGTTACTCCTATGACAGGTATTGGTCGGGCATTGAAGTCGAAGAAGTTGACTGTTTTTAAGGAGAAAGTCAACCCAACTTTTACAAGTCATAACTTTCACATGGAACATCAGAAATTTCCCATCCAAATCTCATTCTGAAGGAAATTGAGTTCTCTACAACTTTGTCTGTCACAAGCCAAAGCTAGAAATGCACCATTTGGGAGATATGAGCCAATACATTACAGGTCCTCCAAAAAGTCAACGAAAAGACATTTTGGGTCAAAGCTCATAACTTGAGCATGGAATATTTAATTGAGATGAAACCAAAAGCATTATTTAGAGGACTCTTTGAGCTTTCTAAAAAGTATGAGAACACCTCCATATGATTAAAAATGAGGGAGATACGTGTTGCACAAGTTGGGCGATTTTGAGGAAATGCACAAAAGGCAAAAGGCAGAATTTTGAGTTTTTAACTAAATGGGCCTATAATTTTAGATCACCCACGTGATTCCAAACTCAAGAGAGGCCCAGTGATCATATTAATTTTATTTCATGATTCTATCTTATTTATATTTGATTTTACTCATTTAAATTCAAATTAAATCAAATAAAATAATAATTTTATGAAATAAAATTATACGATCCATCCATTAATTATTTATTCAAATCAAGATGATCTAAGGGATGAGAATACGTGGAAAAAATGAAAAGAATAGAGAGGGACTCAAAATAGAAAGATTTGGATCAAAAATCAAAATCAAATATTTTTTAATCAAACATTTGATTCCTTCCCAAGCTGTTAACCCTAATTCTCACTCTTATAAATACTCCAAGCCATTCATGCAGTAGGGGACGAAATATGGGTGCAAGGTCTAGGGTTTCAAGGTTTGCAAAAACTTGAAGAAAGGATGCAAGCTTCCAGTCATCAATATAGAAGTTTTCAAGGCCATATAATGATTCTATTCTACTTATGAGATTCCAAAGGTTCGAGCCAAACAGCCATATGAGCCTAAAGCACGTCAGGACCGGTCTCCTCATCTTCATGGTTATTCATATCCTTTTATTTTCGAAACCTTGAATTCACACGTCATGATTTAATTTTGCTCGTTCATAACTCTTAATATGTGTCATTAGAACGTGTTGGGTGTATAAATCATAAGCTTTGTGACCGGAATAAGGAGACGCCATTATTAGGGCATAATGGAGATCTTCCTTCGGTTTCATACTTCCAGCGATTTTCAGGGCGTAAGAATGGAACCATTGAATTCAGAAGTGCCTAATTAGTTGATCTGGGTTGGTAGTTTCCTTGCTTTGTTTGTTTTTGTGTGTTTCCAAATTCGCAGGTTGAAGGTGATGAACTCGGGGCCAAATCCGCAGCAAAAGTCACGACAAAAAGCACAGCAGAATCCGCAGGAAAATTTAAGAAGACGATGAACAGTTTCAGGGGACTTTGGACGTACACGCGTGGCAATTCACCAATGGCCGGTCAGCTCTCTCAATTCTCTCTCTATGCGTGGAACGATCCCACTGGTGGGTCAACAAGTCAGAAACCCTCTTTCTCTTTGTGATTCGTCCGTCCATAGGCAGTGGGTCCCAGGTTTGATCTTTTCATTTAGCGATTAGTTTATATATTTATTTATTCTCAGTTGTATTGTTATCAGCGTGAGCAATTGGCATTGATGGTAATCATTAGAGGATGTGAACGTTAAAGTCCTGGGTTCAAACCAGGCCCTTCACAATTTTTTCTTTTTAGTTATTTTACCTTGAAGATCCAACGCTAGAGATCAACACGCGCCCATGGAGCACCATCGCCCATAAACGTCATATGACCATCAGCACATGATCAAACGCCCAGGAGCGCAATTCCATCATGCACCATCGGAGGAGCATCATGCCAGATCTAGCACTGGTTCTTTGTCTTATTCCCTTATTTTAATTTATTTTTTTAAGTGCTACTTATCTTAACTAATACAACTTTTTACCACCAACTTAAAAATATTTTTTTTATCACTAATCACTAATCAATATAGGTAATTGAAATTAGATCTTTCTTTTCTTATTTAAATAGGATTTTATTTACGTCTTTACTTTTCGCATCCCCAATTTTTGGTTATGTACTCCTTCTCCCCGAAGCTTTGTAATAGCTTAGGAACTTTTAATTTCCGCACTTTATTTTTCTGCATGATATTAATTGCGTGGTTAGTAATCCTAAGGAGTGTAAGATAATTAATCGAACGTAGCTCACTAATTCAAGATAAATATAATCGAATACGACCACATGCTTGTTGCACACACTCACCTTTAGGGTACCCCTCTTGGTGCCTGTTGCCTTTCAATTTAAACAGAATAGTCAAGTCCCTTCAAGCGTAGGGATACCTTAGCACATGCTGCCTACAAATTCAAATCATCATTGTCCCTCGGAATAAAAGATCATAGTCCCTTCGAGTTGCCTACGATAGAATGATCTCGTCCCTTGATGTTGCCTCGATAAATGATGATAGTCCCTTCGATTGCTAAGGTATCCTTACTGTTGCCTAAATGACTATTATATCCTTCCCTCAGACTACCTTCCCTCTTTATGGTAGGGACAGTCTTATGGTGAACGATTATTCTTGATGACCCGTACATCCAATTGAAAGGCTTCCTGCCTTGTCATGGTGTGGATAGACCCTTTCGCCCGAAAGACTTAAAGAACAAGAAAGACGAACTTAGGGTAGGTAGTTCTTAATTGCTTGCTCATAATCAATTCAAAAAACAAATGCTTTTCGCACCTCCTATTACAAAAACAATTTCAAAAACAAGGCTACGCTTATTTACAAGCTAAAGTCCTTAACGAAATCTTTTTACTATTCAAACACGACACTTTAAACTTTTTCAAACAAACAAGTGAGCTAAGCAATTAAGAGCCCATGGATAACCATGGATGCAAAGGGTGCCTTACACCTTCCCTTTGTATAACCTACCCCCCGAACTCAAAATCTTTAAAAAGGTCTTTTCCTGTTCTTTTAGCCTTTCCTAAAATTGGATAAAATAAAAGTCGATGGCGACTCTTGCTATCCGCACATTTCAATAAAGTCAGTTCACCGTATTACAACAGCACTCTCACCAGATTCATACCAACATAATGGAGTTCGACACCTCCTACCGTACGACGCCTCAAACGGAGCCATACCAATACTCGAATGAAAATTGTTGTTGTAGGTAAACTCAATCAAAGGCAGATAACTATCCCAAGCACCTCCTTTTTCCAACACATAAGCACGTAACAAATCTTCTAATGACTGAATCGTCCTCTTAGTATGTCCATCTGTCTATGGATGATAAGCAAAACTCAATCTCAGCTTCGTACCCAATGCCTTCTGCAAACCTTCCCAGAATTTCAACGTAAACCTCGGATCTCTGTCTGACACGATGCTTGAAGGAATACCATGTAGACTAACTACCTTCTCAATATATAACTGAGCCAGTTTTTCCATCGGATAATCTATTCTTACCGGTATAAAATGTGAAGACTTCGTCAATCTGTCCACTACGACCCAGGTAGCTTCACAATTCTTGACAGTTCTCTGTAAACCAGAAACAAAATCCATTGATATGCTATCCCACTTCCATTCAGCAATAAACATCGGTTGCATAAACCCATATGGCTTTTGATGCTCAATTTTTGACTTCTAACACGTCAAACAAGAATACACAAACTCAACAATTTCTTTCTTTATTCCAGGCCACAAAAATAGCTCTTTCAAATCACGATACATCTTGGTACCACCGGGATGAATACTTAATCCACTACAGTGTCCTTCTTCCAGAATACTTTTTCGAAGTTCAGCAACATCAGGAACACAAACTCGATCACCAAACCTCAATATACCATTCTCGTCGATTCTGAATTCACCGCCTTTACCTTGGTTAATCAAAGTTATCTTATCAATCAACTCAACATCAGCTTTCTGACCCTCTCTAATCTCTTCAAGAATACCACTAGTCAGCTTTAGCATACCCAATTTAACACTAGTAGGAGTATCTTCACACACCAAACTCAAGTCTCTGAATTGTTCAATCAAATCCAATTCCTTCACCACTAGCATAGACATATGCAAAGTCTTCCTACTCAATGCATCAGCAACCACATTTGCCTTACCAGGATGGTAATTCAAACCAAAATTATAGTCTTTAAGGAATTCCAACCACCTCCTCTGCCTCATATTCAGCTCCTTTTGATCGAAGAGATACTTCAGACTCTTATGATTACTAAACACTTGGAACTTCAAACCATACAAATAAT
The DNA here is from genome assembly GCF_029867415.1 of Vicia villosa. Lineage (NCBI taxonomy): Eukaryota > Viridiplantae > Streptophyta > Magnoliopsida > Fabales > Fabaceae > Vicia > Vicia villosa. Next base: position 72,093,538 of record NC_081183.1, read on the forward strand.
GTCGCCATAACTTCAAAACAAAAACCACAACTTCCAACTCTAAATCGTGAGTCGGATAATTCCTTTCATGCACTTTGAGTTGTCTTGACGCATACGCGACTACTTGTTGATTCTACATCAGCACACCTCCTAAACCAATCAGCGAAGCATCACAATAAACCACAAACGACTCTGTCGGATTCGGCAGAATCAAGATAGGAGCACTAGTCAACCTCCTCTTCAGCTCTTGGAATCCTTCTTCACATTTTGCATCCCAAATAAAAGCCTGACCCTTCCTAGTTAATTTAGTTAACGGTAATGCTAACTTTGAAAAGCCTTCTATAAACTTTCTGTAGTAACCTGCAAGACCAAGGAAACTATGAAACTCTGACACGGACTTCAGAGCTTCCCACTGAGATACGGCTTCTATCTTTGTAGGATCAACAGCAATACCATTCTTAGAAATCACATGTCCCAGAAAACTGACATCCTCCAACCAAAATTCACACATCGACAGTTTGGAAAAAAGTTGCTTCTCTTTTAACAGCTCTAACACCGTTCTAAGATGTTCCACAAGTTCTTTCTCATTCTTAGAATATATCAGGATATCATCTATAAACACCACCACGAATGTATCGAGATAAGGATGAAAAATCTTGTTCATATACTCCATAAAACACCAGGTGCATTAGTAACTCCAAACGGCATTACCGAATACTCATAATGTCCATACATTGTTCTAAAGGTAGTCTTCTGAATATTATCATCCTTCACAAGAATTTAGTGATACCCAGACCTCAGATCAATTTTACTAAATACAAACGCCCCAACCAGCTGATCCATCAAATCATCAATCCTCGGCAGTGGATACCGATTCTTGATAGTAACTTTGTTCAATTGTCTGTAATCCACACACAGCCTCATCGAACCCGCTTTCTTCTTCACTAGCAAAACAGGCGCACCCCACGGGGAAACACTAGGACGAATGAATTTCTTCTCAAGCAATTCTTCCAACTATTTCTTCAGTTCAGCCAACTCAGACGGCGACATACGATACGGTGCCATCGACACTGGACTAGTTCCCGGAACCAAATCAATAGAAAATTCTACTTCTCTTTCTGGTGGTAATTCATTCACATCTTCTAGAAAAACTTCTGGAAACTCACATACCACTGGAAGTTCGTTACTCGCCACTTTCTCTTTCAAATCCATCAATGCAAACAACATAAATACAGTTGCACCTTCTTCAATAGCATCATTCACTTGTCTAGCTGTCATGTTCAGATCGTCAATACTGACAGCTTCATGAAAAATTACCGTCTTTGCAAAATAGTTGATATGAACATGGTTGAATTCCAACCAGTTCATTCCCAGGATTACATCAAGTTGTTTGAATGGAAGACACACTAAGTCCATCCCGAATTCCCTACCAAAATTGTCAACCGGACAATTCAAACAGGCAGATAAAGTAGTTACTGAACCCGACGCAGGAGTGTCAATAACCATACTTCCATTTATGTCAGATATCTCTAAATTCAACCTCTTATCACACTCCAAATAAATAAAAGAATGAGTTTCCCCAGTATCAATAATCGCAACTAAAGGTGTGCCATGAATGAAACACGTACCTTTAATCAATCTATGTTTTGTAGTATTCTCTGACCCGGTCAAAGCAAAAACCTTTCCTCCCGATTGGTTCTTCTTTGGCTTAGTACAATTCGGAATAATGTGACCTCTTCACCACAGTTGTAATAAGTCACAACCTTCTTCTTACAGTAAGCATCAATATGGCTCACTTGGTCACACTTGAAACACTTTTTCTGATCAAGCTTACATTCATGTCTATAATGTCCCATCTCACCATAATTGTAGCATCTGATACGAGCAGTGGAATCTCCCCCACTAGGTTTCTTCCAATCAGCATACTTACCTCTACCATATGGCTTACCTCTACCCATATGCTTTTTACCCTTTCTGTCAACTAACTCGCGAGAGTGAGATGACATCAGCTTAATGTTATCCTCTTCAAAAATCCTGCTACAGTCCACTAAATCGACAAATCTCCGAATCCTCTAATATCTAATGCCTTGCTTGATCTCATCATGAAGGCCATTCTCAAATTTGACACATTTTGAGAACTCAGTAGCTTCATCATTGTTGTAGTGAACATAGTACTTTGCCAACTCAACAAACTTCAAAGCATACTCTGGTACCGTCATATTACCTTGAACCAGCTCCAGAAATTCAATTTCTTTTCTTCCCCTAACATCCTCAACGAAGTACCTTCTCAAAAATTCTCTCTTGAACACAGCCTAAGTAACTTCTATACCATCAGCATCAAGTTCAGCTCTGGTTGCCATCAACCAGTCATCAGCTTCTTCAGACAGCATATGTGTACCATACCTCACCTTTAGATTCTCAGCATAATCGATGACTCAAAAATCCTCTCAATCTCTTTAAGCCATTTTTGAGCACCTTCGGGATCATGCGTACCCTTGAACAATGGAGGATTGTTCCTTTGAGAATTCCCTAGTTGCCTATCAGCACCAATCCCTGCTCCTCCGACATTTCCTCCTAGCACACCAGCAATCATGCCCAGAGCCTCAGCAATAGCATCATCGTTTCTTCCTCCTCTTCCAGCCATTGTTCTGCTTAAATCACAAACAATTCAGTCAGAACAAAAGTATCGACAAGTTAACTCTTACTAGTCGCATACACAGGAAGGACTGACACTAAGACTCTGGTCACAACGACCGACTATGCTCTGATACCACTATTGTAACACCCCTCTAATTTCCCCGCGGAAATTAACAATTAAATCAGAGTAACATGCAATAAGGGTTTCCAAATTCATGATAAAATAAACCTCCTTCGTCTTATGTCATGCATTCACCACGAACATCTAATCATAACTCGTAATTCAAATTATCATGTTTACACAGCGGAAATAAATCGTCAAGTCAACATCACATCATCAAAATAAATTAAACAAATAGAGTTATCCTCTAAAACTCAAACGTCGCGTTCCCAATGTTACATCTGTAACACCCCTCTAATAACCCGCGGCAAATAATAATTATTAAATCAGAGTAACATGTAGAGAGGCATCACAGTTTCATAAATAATAAAACCACGCATCGGTATAAGTCATGCATACACTGAAAACAACTGAAATTATAACTCATTAAATAAAATCTTGTTTTACACAGCGGAATTAAAGACACAGAGTCAACATTCATCATTAATGTATCCGACTCAATCAACAAAACCAAATAGAGTTATAACCAACTCAAAACAGACGTGTCCCCAGTGTTACATCTACCAGAGCATGACACCGACACAGGGCCGGTCCCGACTTTTTTGAGGCCCTGGACAAATAAAAAAAATAGGCCCTAAATTAAAAAAAATTACAAGGATTACAATAAATAATTGTCAAAAATAAAAATTTGATTTAAAGTTTCATTATAAATTTTAATTGATTATATAAAAATTATTTTATAATTAAAATTTAATAAATAATAATTGTCACAAAAAATTATATATGGAATTAGGAATTCAGTTTGTAAGATTGAAGTGAAATCTGGTTGTGAGATTGAAGTGTTTTTGTAAAAAGCAAATAACATAAAAATTGGTTGTGGCCATCAAGTATCGAGCTGATATCAGTCAACAGCCAAGTTAATGACCCAGCCGCTGGGCTCGATCAAGGAATTGATAAAAATTTCGCTAACATAAGTATAATATATAAATTAGTATTTAAATTCTTAAATACACCTCCCAATTGAGGCCCTCATTTGTTTGAGGCCCTGGGCTGTGGGCCTGCTTGCCCGGGCCCAGGGCCGGCCCTGCACCGACACTATAACTAAAAACCGACTTATGAGCTAATCCTCACCAAGTCGCGCCGCTATCCTCAATCTGAAAATGACAACAAGTAAGGGTGAGTCTCATCACAGTTAACCAATGTTATCACATCATAAACAATAACATATCATAGTCATATCATTCACCCAATTGTTTCATATTCAGACAAATCACCATTCATATATCCACAGATAACAGACAGTTAACACATAACATATACAATCATGCTACAAACAAATCATGCACATGTATGAAACCGACACTATGCATGTGGTACCAATCATCACCAGTGGAATCATCCACCGACCGATCTATCATCATCCAGATACGGCCCTGCCAGCACAAATTCCACACAATGGGAATTCTGCCCCTCGCTGAATCCTCTCATCATATAGTATTCAGCCCATGTTTATGAATGCATGCAACATATATATAACATACTTCGTCATCATACTATGAGTAGCATCATCTATACTCATTTCATCATCATCATCAATACTAAGCATGTTCATATATACATCACATCATTCAATACAATTAAAACATCAGTAAACCATAGAATCACATTACAAGGTTTACACAGTACCAAACAGTATACAAAACAGGCATACCAATCGAAAGTTACACATCATTGAACTTTCCAGAAAAATCACAAAACGGAAATTTCACACACAGAACGTCATACGCGTATCATATGACCCATACGCGTCCATACGCGTATCACCTTGCCTCATACGCGTATCATACGCAATTCACCAGAACTCAAAATAGCCTAGAAACCAACTCATACGCGTATCAGCTTTGCCATACGCGTATCACCAGAAATATTTTCCTCTTTCAAAATTTCCATACGCGTACGAACACCCTCATACGCTCCCATACGCAAAACACCAGTACGTGGTATTTGGGACAGGGCAACTGCGTATCATACGCGTATAGCCCATTGGGAGTGTCCCCCATACGCGTATGACCTCATTCCATACGCGTATGGCACTGTTTCATACGCGAAACACCAGAAAATGCCCAGAACCTGCAGAATTCGTAACAGTCCAAAACCCATTCGTTTTTACCCATACCAGTCCACGAATTTGAGTCTAAAAACCAGAAAAATTGCATCTAAACAGCATACAATTTCGTCCATAACCATAGTACATGATTCCATAATCAATTTCGTTCATCATACCCTAAATCTATCAGTTATTAGGGATTAACAGCTCAATTTTTAATGATGAACACAGAGTAAAATTCAAAATATAGAATCAATTATCCAAACAATACTCCTAATCAACATCACTATCCATAACACAATAATAGAGATTAAATGGAGAGTCTCCCCTTACCTTAGACAAGAGTTCTTGATCCTTGGTCTCTCCCTCTACAGTTCTCCTTCACGTTCTTTGTGTTCTCAACCCTTTGTTCTTTCACGTTCTTTCTTCCTTTTCCAAATCCCAAATGCTTTATGAAAATAATAATAATTTAGTAAAAGGATTATAAAATCACCCTCCTTCTTTTACTATTTACTCATATGGCCCAAATGCCATAAATCATTATTTATTCATTATTTTCACAAAATCCTTAATAATTCTAATTATTAATTCAATATTCCAATTAAATTAATATTAAAATTATACGGGTGTTACAACTCTCCCCCACTAAAAGAGTTTTCGTCCTCGAAAACATACCTTAGGTAAAGAGCTCTGGATAAGAATCCTTCATCTGACTCTCTAGCTCCCAGGTAACATTGCCTTCAGCTGGTCCTCCCCAAGCCACTCTAACCAAAGCTATTTCCTTGCCACGCAATTGCTTCAACCTTCGATCCTCAATCCTCACAGGTAAAGTCTCAACCGTCAAGTTATCTTTCACCTGTATATCATCTATTTGGATCACGTGGGACGGATCTGAAATGTATTTCCTCAACTGAGACACATGAAATACATCATGCAAATTTGCAAGCATCGGCGGTAAAGCGATACGATAAGCCACTTCTCCCACTCTTTCAGAAATTTAGAAACTTAGGTGTTTAATGATTTGGGAGCTTTTCTTGATGAACCATGATAAATCCTTGATAAAATGGTGAATGATACTCCATAATGAGGATGTTGACCAAAAATCAAAAGTTTTGACTATGGTTTGACCATAGTTTGACTTTTAGGTCAACCAGTCGATTATTGATTGTTTGGGCCATTGAGTGAGCAATCTTTTGAATCAGAGCTTGAAACATGGCATGAGGATCCTTTGAAGCATATGAGAGACCATGAAGTCCACTTGAGGTATCAGAAGTTAATTTTTCTTGGAGAGAAACAAAACCCTAGTTTTGGTCCTTATTATTTAGGAGGGAGACTACATGCTTCCTTCTTGTATATCTTTTAGCATTTGAAAGCCAGAGGGACTGAAATATGATGGGCAAATTTTGGGGTATGACAGCTTCCCCTATTCAATTTTCTTAAACCTGAGGATGTAGAGTGGCCTGTATGTCAGTCTGAATCTGAAGGTGGAAGAGGATTGAACACTAGAATACCCAGAAATTTGCCCTAGCTGACGATGAAAGGGCTTTTGTCGGAGATGGGCTTAAAGATGCCACCCAGTAGATCATGCATTAGATTATGTTTCAAGTGTTTGAGAAGTAGTTGTTCGAGTGTTGATCGTGTCATTACTGTTCGTAGTAGACGAATTAGATCTTTAGAAACAGTTGATCGTGTCCATACCGTTTGTGATGATGGAATTAGATCTCTGAGAGTTGATCGTTACAGAACCGTTCGAGGTTACCGCTTTTAGATTTTGGAAGTTGATCGTTACGGAACCGTTCGAGGTGTCCGCTTTATATTTTAAATGTTAATCATTACGGAACCGTCTGAGGTTTCCGCTTTAGATTTTGAAAAGTTCATTGTTTAACGAACCGTCTGAGGTATCGACTTAAATCTGAAGGTAGATTGTTTAAGGAACCGTCCGAGGTATCGACTTAAATCTGAGGGTAGGTTGTTTAAGGAACCGTCTGAGGTATCGACTTTAAATCTGAAGGTAGATCATTAAGGAACCGTCCAAGGTATCGACTTAGATCTGAGGGTAGATCATTAAGGAACCGTCCAAGGTATCGACTTAGATCCGAAGGAAGATCATTAAGGAACCGTCCAAGGTATCGACTTAGATCCGAAGGTAGATCATTAAGGAACCGTCTAAGGTATCGAATTAGATCCGAAGGTAGATCATTAAGGAACCGTCCAAGGTATCGACTTAGATCCGAAGGTAGATCATTAAGGAACCGTCCAAGGTATCGACTTAGATCTGAGGGTAGATCATTAAGGAACCGTCCAAGGTATCGACTTAGATCCGAAGGTAAATCAATAAGGAACCGTCCAAGGTATCGACTTAGATCCAAAGGTAGATCATTAAGGAACCGTCCAAGGTATCGACTTAGATCCAAAGGTAGATCATTAAGGAACCGTCCAAGGTATCGACTTAGATTCGAAGGTAGATCATTAAGGAACCGTCCAAGGTATCTACTTAAATCTGAGGGTAGATCATTAAGGAACCGTCCAAGGTATCGACTTATATCCGATGGTAGATCATTAAGGAATCGTCCAAGGTATTGACTTAGATTCGAAGGTAGATCATTAAGGAACCGTCCAAGGTATCGACTTAGATCCGAAGGTAGATCATTAAGGAACCGTCCAAGGTATCGAATTAGATCCGAAGGTAGATCATTAAGGAACCGTCCAAGGTATCGACTTAGATCTGAGGGTAGATCATTAAGGAACCGTCCAAGGTATCGACTTAGATCCGAAGGAAGATCATTAAGGAACCGTCCAAGGTATCGACTTAGATCCGAAGGTAGATCATTAAGGAACCGTCTAAGGTATCGAATTAGATCCGAAGGTAGATCATTAAGGAACCGTCCAAGGCATCGACTTAGATCCGAAGGTAGATCATTAAGGAACCGTCCAAGGTGTCGACTTAGATCTGAGGGTAGATCATTAAGGAACCGTCCAAGGTATCGACTTTAAATCTGATGGTAGATCATTAAGGAACCGTCCAAGGTATCGACTTAGATCCGAAGGTAAATCAATAAGGAACCGTCCAAGGTATCGACTTAGATCCAAAGGTAGATCATTAAGGAACCGTCCAAGGTATCGACTTAGATCCAAAGGTAGATCATTAAGGAACCGTCCAAGGTATCGACTTAGATCCGAAGGTAGATCATTAAGGAACCGTCCAAGGTATCTACTTAGATCTGAGGGTAGATCATTAAGGAACCGTCCAAGGTATCGACTTAGATCCGATGGTAGATCATTAAGGAATCGACCAAGGTATCGACTTAGATTCGAAGGTAGATCATTAAGGAACCGTCCAAGGTATCGACTTAGATCCGAAGGTAGATCATTAAGGAACCGTCCAAGGTATCGACTTAGATCCGAAGGTAGATCATTAAGGAACTGTCCAAGGTATCGATTTAGATCCGAAGGTAGATCATTAAGGAACCGTCCAAGGTATCGACTTAGATCCAAAGGTAGGTCATTAAGGAACCGTCCAAGGTATCGACTTAGATCCGAAGGTAGATCATTAAGGAACCGTCCAAGGTATCGACTTAGATCCAAAGGTAGATCATTAAGGAACCGTCCAAGGTATCGACTTAGATCCGAAGGTAGATCATTAAGGAACCGTCCAAGGTATCGATTTAGATCTGAAAGGTTTTGAAGTTGTTTATTTGACTGCAGTAGTAACCTGAAAAAGGCAAAGTTAGCTTTTTTTATGCCATGTCATGATGCATGTAATACGTTTATGTGACGGGACTCTCAAAATAAATGAGAACCTTGCATGTTATGTACGCATTTGTCGCGATGCATTGTGTATTATGTATGGACATGTATGCAATTGTATGATGTATGGCGTAATGAGTCCCTCAGAATAAATGAGAAACTTTGTATGAAATGTATGCGATGTATGAATATGTTTATGATTTATGACGTATGGCTATGATTTATGCTATTTGACACATCTTGATTGAGAAGGTGGATCTCCGTGTCATTGTAATTTTGATTTTTGATCCTATCTTGAGGATGCTCAGCTAGGGATTTATGATTTCTGCTTGGGGATGATCAGTAACTTGATGTACCCTGATTGGGGATTAGAGATATTAATACACCATGTTGGAGAAGAGCAAAGTGTTGGAGAACCGGTAGCGTTGAAGGTGTAAACTCTGTTGGGGAGTCATGTCTTTGTCGGGACAAGTATGTTTGAAGATATCTTCTTGAGAATTGCTCTGTGGGGATATGATCTTGTGAAATCGGAGCTGTGGGAAGGCATGGATGCCTTGAACATTGCCCCCAGTATTATAGTAACTACCATTCCTGGATTTGATTAGTACACACCGCTGAGTATTGATCAAGATGTCAAACTGGACTTGCATAGATTTTCCCCCGCTAGTAGAGACTTTGACAAGATTCGCCTCGCGAGGACTTTATGAGACGTGCACTATGGGCGACATGCCCCTAGTAATCATAGGCCAAAGACAATATCCCATGTTGTTTGGGAATTAGCTTGAGATCTATTTGGATGCATGCCCCTGATTGTTTTGGCGCCCTTGAGAGATTCTTCGAATCTTGACTTGATTGCCCCAGATTGATCGAGAAATAGTTTGAAACCCACTTGGGATGTATGCCTTTGACTGTTTGGCATTTTAAGAGACTCTTGGAATCTTGACTTGATTGCCCCAAATTGATTGGGCAAAACATGCCATGCCCCTTGTATACGTAGGAGACATTGCTTCTTGGAGTAATATTTGTTGGTCGGGATAACTTTGAGTCATTAGTCATACCCTGTGCAAATCCATTCTGATGCTAACATTTGAAATTATGTAGCAGAATATGTTTAATAATGAATTCATGAGATGCAATGCATACGTCTGTCTTGAGTTTTTGAAAAACATTAAAACAGGAGATGTAAAAGCGTGATATTTGTAAAAACGCGATGTTTGTAAAAACGGAATATCAACTCAGCATTTTTGGTAAACCTTAAGGAGTCAGGATACCTTTTGGGTGACAGTATGCTTTCGAACTAACGACACTTCAGTTAGGACTTTCAAGGGTTGTAACGTGGCTTGGTTCACGGTTTAAGAAACAAAGGATAATGGCTCAAAATTTGATTGTACCCACCCCTCTTCGTGATGATCTTCAGTCCTAAGCTCAGTTAATTCAACTTATTCATTCAGGTTCCAAGAGACTTTTGGATTTGCACCTTTGATAATGATGATGGTTCACAAGCAAAGAGAACTTTTGAGATGGCAATCACTTCTTCCTTTTGGTAGTCACAACATTGTGTTGTTCAGGAATATATTGACTTCTCTTTTTTCATCCTTTTGATATCCCTAACTTTTGCCTGAACTATCTATTTTGAGCTTACAGTCAGCGGGATGCCTTGATTTTTGCCTAAGTCTTCTTTTTGATTTTTGACTTAGCAGGCTTTTCTTTGTATATATGTTTTTTCATTCATTCATTTTTTTTGAAAGATATTGACTGCCTTGCTTAATGATTGATGAACCATCATTGGCTTTTGATTGACATCTCCAACACTTTTTTGATGTGTGCGGATGAACGCTTGTGATTGAAATCTTTGTTGAAAGGCGTACTAAATGATTCTCTTAAAATAGAATGCACAACCAAATTAACTGAGAACTACCCTGCCCTAGGTTATGATCAAGGGTTTTAATTTGCACGTGAAAGAAAACTTCTACTCCTTAGGCTCAAAAGGGGTTGATGAGGGATTAACATCCTTATATCTCCACTGTTTAGGAATTGAAACAATGCCTATACATCGTCAGCACAGTCTGTTCGAAAGCACATTGTAAGTGGTTGCGGTATCGTTTTCGTCATTCTCCCTCAAAAGGTATACAGCTTTAGCAGGAGTTGAGTATCATAAAACATATGCAAAGTAAAGATGCAGTTTAGATGAGTGATAGCGAAATAATTTATTCAAGACAAACATATGCAATGCACTGATGATGATTATTAAAACAGATAGTGTCTATCATGAGTCAAATGTTTAAACAAACGAAAAAGAAACTTGCAAATGAAAGTAGATCTAATGATCCAAAAGTTCGTCCGTCTAGATGTCAATCAGTCTTGTCATGACTAGGCATAGGAGCGGTGATCACCATAGGAGTTTTCAGGAGGGTTGAATTTGATTTCCCCGTCATCGATCAGATCTTGAATCTTATTCTTCAATGTCCAGCAATTGTTTGTGTAATGTCCATGACTGTTGGAATGGTATGCGCACCTCGGGTTGAGTTTATAGCCAGGAGTGTAGGTGTTAGGATTCTTAGGAGGGTCCCTCAGAGTAATCAATTCGATCATCAACAGATGTTGTAATGCGCGAGCCAATGTCATATTAATTTTGGTGAATTGATGCTTATGTGCATCTGGCTTGCGTCGTTGTTGTGGAGCTGGTGTAGAGATCAGAACTGCCCTCGCAAATTGGTTGCGTTCATTAAGGCCTTTTTGGTTATGTGCAACATCAGTCGTATGAGGTTCCTCAGAGGAATTGAAATTAGTGATCTTGTCATCGATTAAGTCTTGAATACTATGCGTCCATGGTCCACAATCTTCGGTATCATGGCCAGGACTATTCGACTGATAAGCACATCTTGCATTGTATTTGTACCCAGGAGCGGGATTGGCAGAAACTGAATACGGAGGCAATAGAGTTATCAAGCTCCAATTGAGCCATTGTTGTAGAATTTGAGACAACGGCATGTGCCATGGAGTAAACCTTGCTGTATATGCTGATCCCTTTTTTCTGGGTTAACAAGGTTTTTCAACTCGTCTTGCCCCTTGGCTAAGTTCAGAATAAAACTTGGAACCGGATATTCTGAGCCTGAAGATTTTTGACTGATTGCTCGAAATCCATTTGGGCTGAAGTAAACAGCAAGAGAGAATGGGAAGCCTAGTGCGGAAACCTGTTATGCAATGTTTATGGATGTAGATGCAATGTTTTCAAAGATCTTTAGGAAATTTAGTTTGCGACGTTAGGAAATGATTGGTCATCGCCTCGTCTGAAGAATCTTGGTCTTTGTCTTTGAATGTCCTTCTTTGAGAATCATGCTCACCATATCGAGTGGGTCATTGCCTTTGATTAAAGATATCTCTGAATTTGAAGGTACATGGCTAGAGGAAAATAAATCCTCTTGCCCCTTGATAGGTACTGAGCCTTTGAATTGGAAGGCATAAGGCCAAAGGAAAATAAATCCTTTTGCCCCTTGATAGGTGCGGTGTCTTTGATTTGGAAGACAAATGGCCAGAGGAAAGTAAATCCTCCTGCCCCTAGATAGGAATTCCGTCCTTGATAAGAGCACATGAAATGGTGCGCCCTAAATCCCTAAGATCTTTGAAAGGGTTAGTTTATATGTGATGTTATGATGTTATGATGTCATGCAAATGCAATGCATTAAGTAAAGTATAAGGTCAAATTGTCCTACAGGCAAATCCTGCAAGGAAATAGAAAGGTTAGATAACAAACAAGTCACGCAAGAGTCCTCAAGTTTAAAGGCTTGCATGAAGTATGACCAGGTGACTACCCTTCCTCAAAGGTACTTCTAAGGATAAGGATGATATCAGCAACAGGTTCTACTAGTGACCCAGAATTGTCAGCCCCTTCTAAAGCACCCTCGAACATGGTACGTGCATACAACTCAATGATACTCTAGGAAGAAACCTATCTGAGTTGTAGTATCGGGTCGCGACCATAACTTGGCATGCCCCAAGAATAGCCCTCCCACTACGTTCCTAAAATTTATGATGGGTTAAAGGTGACTAAAGGTCCTTGAGCTCCGGCGCACCCAAAGATACATGCATAAACCTCTCTTATGCAAAAGAGGTACACAATAACTAGTGAAGGCCTAACTCAAGTGCGAACTACATATTGACCAATCCCAAGCATACACAAGGGAGGTCTCCATGACTATGCCGCTCCTATCTTAAGGTGTACTCGAATCTAGGTGTAGGATTCATCTTCCATTCAATACCCAAAATAACCTTGAAAAATAAAGCAAGCAAACAAACAATTATTAAAGTGAACTAGCTCTAAGGTAACCCCTCTTTTATTCAAAAGTATCCCCAGCAGAGTCGCCAGTTCTGTAATACAGTGAACTGACTTTATTGAAATGTGCGGATAGCAAGAGTCGCCATCGACTTTTATTTTATCCAATTTTAGGAAAGGCTAAAAGAACAGGAAAAGACCTTTTTAAAGATTTTGAGTTCGGGGGGTAGGTTATACAAAGGGAAGGTGTAAGGCACCCTTTGCATCCATGGTTATCCACGGGCTCTTAATTACTTAGCTCACTTGTTTTTTAAAAAAAGTTTAAAGTGTCGTGTGTGAATAGTAAAAAGATTTCGTTAAGGACTTTAGCTTGTAAATAAGCGTAGCCTTGTTTTGAAATTGTTTTTGAAATAGGAGGTGCGAAAAGCATTTGTTTTTTGAATTGATTATGAGCAAGCAATTAAGAACCACCTACCCTAAGTTCGTCTTTCTTGTTCTTTAAGTCTTTCGGGCGAAAGGGTCTATCCATACCATGAGAAGGCAGGAAGCCTTTCAATTGGATGTACGGGTCATCGAGAATAATCGTTCACCATAAGACTGTCCCTACCATAAAGAGGGAAGGTAGTCTGAGGGAAGGATATAATAGTCATTTAGGCAACAGTAAGGATACCTTAGCAATCGAAGGGACTATCATCATTTATCGAGGCAACATCGAGGGACGAGATCATTCTATCGTAGGCAACTCGAAGGGACTATGATCTTTTACTCCGAGGGACAATGATGATTTGAATTTGTAGGCAGCATGTGCTAAGGTATCCCTACGCTCGAAGGGACTTGACTATTCTGTTTAAATTGAAAGGCAACAGGCACCAAGAGGGGTACCCTAAAGGTGAGTGTGTGCAACAAGCATGTGGTCGTATTCGATTATATTTATCTTGAATTAGTGAGCTACGTTCGATTAATTATCTTACACTCCCTAGGATTACTAACCACGCAATTAATTTCATGCAGAAAAATAAAGTGCGGAAATTAAAAGTTCCTAAGCTATTACAAAGCTTCGGGGAGAGGGAGTACATAACCAAAAATTGGGGATGCGAAAAGTAAAGACGAAAATAAAATCCTATTTAACTATTACATCAAAATTTATGCAACCTATACACCTTTTAAAATTTAAATAAATGGATAAACAAATAATTAAATAAAGGCGGAATTTAAACAATCATGCGACATTCAAGAGTTTTTGAGATGAGAAGAGAATCAGAAGAAATTTGGAGAAAGTCGGGTTTTGAATAGGTAAAAATCTAAACTACCTTAATCATAACAATAATCCTAACTTTAAATTAATCTAATTTTTATTAATCCTAATTAAAAAAAATTGAATAAGAAAAGAAAGATCTAATTTCAATTACCTATATTGATTAGTGATAAAAAAAAATATTTTGAAGTTGGTGGTAAAAAGATGTATTAGTTAAGATAAATAGCACTTAAAAAAATAAATTAAAATAAGGGAATAAGACAAAGAACCAGTGCTGGATCTGGCATGATGCTCCTCCGATGGTGCATGATGGAATTGCACTCATGGGCGTTTGATCATGTGTTTATGGTCATCTGACGGTGATGGGCAATGGTACTCCATGGGCGCGTGTTGATCTCAAGCGCTGGATCTTCAAGGTAAAAAAACTAAAAAGAAAAAATTGTGAAGGGCCTGGTTTGAACCCAGGACTTTAACGTTCTCATCCTATAATGATTACCATCAATGCCAATTGCTCACGCTGATAACAATACAACTGAGAATAAATAAATATATAAACTAATCGCTAAATGAAAAGATCAAACCTGGGACCCACTGCCTATGGACGGACGAATCACAAAGAGAAAGAGGGTTTCTGACTTGTTGACCCACTAGTGGGATCGTTCCACGCATAGAGAGAGAGTTGAGAAAGCTGACCGGCCATTGGTGAATTGCCACGCGTGTACGTCCAAAGTCCCCTGAAACTGTTCATCGTCTTCTTAAATTTTCCTGCGAATTCGGCTGTGCTTTTTGTCGTGACTTTTGCTGCGGATTTGGCCCCGAGTTCATCACCTTCAACCTGCGAATTTGGAAACACACAAAAACAAACAAAGCAAGGAAACTACAAACCCGGATCAACTAATTAGGCACTTCTGAATTCAATGGTACCATTCTTACGCCCTGAAAATCCCTGGAAGTATGAAACCGAAGGAAGATCTCCATTATGCCCTAATAATGGCGTCTCCTTATTCCGGTCACAAAGCTTATGATTTATACACCCAACACGCTCTAATGACACATATTAAGAGTTATGAACGAGCAAAATTAAATCATGACGTGTGAATTCAAGGTTTCGAAAATAAAAGGATATGAATAACCATGAAGATGAGGAGACCGGTCCTGACGTGCTTTAGGCTCATATGGCTGTTTGGCTCAAACCCTTGGAATCTCATAAGTAGAATAGGATCATTATATGGCCTTGAAAACTTCTATATTGATGACTGCAAGCTTGCATCCTTTCTTGAAGTTTTTGCAAACCTTGAAACCCTAGACTTTGCACCCATATTTCGTCCCCTACTACATGAATGGCTTGGAGTATTTATAAGAGTGAGAATTAGGGTTAATAGCTTGGGAAGGAATCAAGTGTTTGATTAAAAAATATTTGATTTTGATTTTTGATCCAAATCTTTCTATTTTGAGTCCCTCTCTATTCTTTACATTTTTTCCACGTATTCTCAGCCCTTAGATGATCTTGATTTGATTAAATAATTAATGGATGGATCGTATAATTTTATTTCATAAAATTATGATTTTATTTGATTTAATTTGAATTTAAATGAGTAAAATCAAATATAAATAAGATAAAATCATGAATTAAAATTAATATGATCAATGGGCCTCTCTTGAGTTTGGGATCACGTGGGTGATCTAAAATTATAGGCCCATTTAGTTAAAAACTCAAAATTCTGCCTTTTGCCTTTTGTGCATTTCCTCAAAATCGCCCAACTTGTGCAACACGTATCTCCCTCATTTTTAATCATATGGAGGTGTTCGCATACTTTTTAGAAAGCTTAAAGAGTCCTCTAAATAATGCTTTTGGTTTCATCTCAATTAAATATTCCATGCTCAAGTTATGAGCTTTGACCCAAAATGTGTTTTCGTTGACTTTTTGGAGGACCTGTAATGTATTAGCTCATATCTCCCAAATGGTGCATTTCTAGCCTTGGCCTGTGAGAGACAAAGTTGTAGAGAACTCAATTTCCTTCAGAATGAGATTTGGATGGGAAATTTCTGATGTTCCATGTGTAACAGCCCGATTTTATTAAATATTTTATTTATTAACTTATTTGTGTGTTTTATTAATTATTTGTTTATTTAATTATTATGTGGTATTACTAATTAATTGAAATATCTAATTATATGCATATTTGTGTTTAATGGTTTAATTAGGTTATTAGTAGTATACTATATATTGGGCCTAATTAATAATTGGATGGGTGTGTAATAACATAACTGAGCCCATTAAGAAAAAGATAGTAAGAAGAGGAAAACTAGGGTTTTAGAGATAACACAATTTGGGGGAAAGGAAGAGAAAGAAGAGAATGGAGGAGAAAGAACATAGAAGAGAAGAAGAAGGAAATTGTAGATTTCTTGAAGAGGGTGGATTTAAGAGTTAGAGGTAAGGGTTTGAATCCAAGTTCTTATAGACTATATGATTGGGTAATGTGTTTTGTTGTGATTATCTCTTCATCTTTGCAATTTCATGGAAACATAGAAAAGTTAGGGTTTATGAACAAATGCATGAATTTACGATTTGAAATGTGTTTTAATTGATGTTTGATGATGTTATGATGTTAGAAGATCCATAAATGTGTGCTATATTTGTGGTTATAACATGTATCCTATTGTTGTTTATGATGGTTGGTGTTTTCAGTTTGATTTGGGTTGAGTTTAGGGGTTTTGAGATGAATATCGCATGCTGTTTTCTGAGATTTGGGATTTTCTGAAATTGCCAGTTCGCGCGCGAACTATTGTTCAAGCCGCGAACTGCTTGGCAGAACTAAGGAATATTTGATTCACTCAGTTCGCGCCGCGAACTATTGTTCGAGCCGCGAACCCTGTTTTACAGAACTTTTTCCAAACTTTGAAAGGCCATAACTTTTGATCCGTAACTCCGTTTTATGCGCCGTTCGAAGTGTTAGGAAGCTAATGAGATTGTCTATATGATAGAATAGAATGGATTGACACTTGTTTTATTAATTATGATGATAATTGAGAATAACATTTAGCTATATGTGTATGTTATGGATGAATTGTGCATGATCAATGTTCATGGATGTAATATGTGATATGATAACCGTGAATTATGTGATTGAATTATAAATGCTAGTTGATGTGGAATAGTTTAAACTGGATGTTAATATATGGATAACATGTGATTACTCATGTGTGTATTATGAATTAAGACTTGTGGTTAATATTCATATATGTGTTAAGTGATGTGATATCCATGATATGTTGGAATGAATATAAATATACATATATATGTACTATTTGAATGTATCTTGTTGATGATGATCATTTAAATGTGTATGTATCGAGATGTGGATTGAATAATGATGATACTATAATTGAATACTCGTGATTGATTGATGTGTGTTGAGTGATGCATTGTTTGGCATTGAAGTCATGTTGTGTAATGTTGTGCAAAGTTGTAAAGATGTGATTGTGTAGTTTAAGAGATAGAGAGATCGTCTTAAATGCATGAGTCTTGTTTTGTTGCACACGTACACAAGCATGAGTCTTTGAAAGTGGTAATGTTGGGTAATCTCGCGAAGGTTATTTACTTGTCCCAAACCTAACGAGTATGGAGTTTGAAAGCTTAACAAGTATGGGGCTTTTAGGTGGTTATCTTGTCCGTAGAGAGTGGCAATCGGCATGACCGGAGATGATAACGGAGGGATCCACATGCATATCGCATTGAGTCACACTTGAGTCGCACGTGCCGGTGTGAAATGTTATTGTTGGTGTGATTTATGTGATATGAATTGTGTGGAATGATGTTGATAGATATGCATATATGTGGATTTGGTGATTCATTTGATATGAATTGTTGTTGTGTTATGAATGTGATATATGTGATTTGGAACACATGTGATATAGATATGAATTTATATGTATTAATGATAAATGCATATATATGTGAATATGTGAATCATGTTTGATCACTTAGAATTGAATGAGTTATGTTGTATGACATGAACATGTGAATCTTGATTAATGGCATATGATGCATGTTTATGTGAAGAGTGATGAATTCTTGAAATGTATTCTTATTGTGTTTTACATTTCCCATTATCATGTTTTCTATAAGAAGTTGAATTCTCACCCTTCTGTTTGAATGTTATCCTTTGTTGGTAACGTGCAGGTTTCATGGATAGTGATGCTTCGAAGAAGGCTTAGCGTCGAGATTTAGATCTCTAGTAGAGTGTCGTGACTAAGTAATCACTTGTGCTCTGGTCATATGTAACACATGGGAGTTGGGTTTTATGTTTTTATGACTCGATGTTATGAGATATTTGTTTACTCATATTATATTCGTATTTGAATATGTTATTCTGGTTAATGTGTGGCCTTGAGCCAAGATGTTGAGACATGGTGGATGATGTATGGGAATCATCCTATTTTACCATTTATTTGATGAGATGATTATTTCGCTGTGGTTTGCATGTTGTTTTAAATTCCCGTGTTATTTGGAAATGACCATTGCATGTTTAAAGATAAAATATTTGTTCTATTTTGAAATATGTGTAACGCCCTCGTGAGATGCATGCTTCTTTACTTTGATTTATGCAAATGTATGCCTTATTTTTTTAGTATAGAATTGGGGGTGTTACACCATGTGAAAGTTATGAATGGTCAAAGTTGGGTTGACTTTCTCCTTAAAAACCCTAATTTAGAAACTTAGGTGTTTAATGATTTGGGAGCTTTTCTTGATGAACCATGATAAATCCTTGATCAAATGGTGAATGATACTCCATAATGAGGATGTTGACCAAAAATCAAAAGTTTTGACTATGGTTTGACCATAGTTTGACTTTTAGGTCAACCAGTCAATTATTGATTGTTTGGGCCATTGAGTGAGCAATCTTTTGAATCAGAGCTTGAAACTTGGCATGAGGATCCTTTGAAGCATGTGAGAGACCATGAAGTCCACTTGAGGTATCAGAAGTTGATTTTTCTTGGAGAGAAACAAAACCCTAGTTTTGGTCCTTATTATTTAGGAGGGAGACTGCATGCTTCCTTCTTGTATATCTTTTAGCATTTGAAAGCCAGAGGGACTAAAATATGATGGGAAAATTTTGGGGTATGACAGCTGTGATTGTACCAGAAATTGTACAACAGACTACGAAGAAGATTAAGATGATTCAAGAGAAGATGAAAGCTTCTCAGAGTCGTCAGAAGAGTTATCATGACAAGAGGGGGAAAACACTTGAGTTCCAAGAGGGAGATCATGTGTTTATGAGAGTTAGTCCTATGACGGGTATTGGTCGAGCTTTAAAGTCGAAGAAGTTGACTCCACACTTCATCAGTCCGTTCCAAATTTCTGAAAGAGTGGGAGAAGTGGCATATCGTATTGCTTTGCCGCCGATGCTTGCAAATTTGCATGATGTATTTCATGTGTCTCAGTTGAGGAAATACATTTCAGATCCGTCCCATGTGATCCAAGTAGATGATATACAGGTGAAAGACAACTTGACGGTTGAGACTTTACCTGTGGGGATTGAAGATAGAAGGCTGAAGCAATTACGTGGCAAGGAAATAGCTTTGGTCAGAGTAGCTTGGGGAGGACCAGCTGAGGGAAATGATACCTGGGAGCTAGAGAGCCAGATGAAGTATTCTTATCCGGAACTCTTTACCTGAGGTATGTTTTCGAGGACGAAAACTCTTTTAGTGGGGGAGAGTTGTAACACCCGTATATTTTAATTTTTAATTTAATTGAGAAATTGAATTAATAATTAGAACTATTTTGATTTTATGAAAATAATAAGAAAAAGGATGGTTTATGGCATTTGGGCCATGTGTGAGATTAGTAAGTAAAGGGGTATGGTGTAGTAAAGCCTTTTACTAATTTTAAAATTATTTTTCATAAAATAAGAAGGATTTGGGAAAAAGAGAAATAACGTGAAAGATTGAAGGTTTGGAACACGAAGAACATGAAGAAAGAACTGTAGAGGGGGAGACCAATCAAGAACTCTTGGATAAGGTAAGGGGGGACTCTCCAATGAATATTTATTATCGTATTGTGAATGACGATGTTGATTAGAAATGTTGTTTAGATCAATAGGTTCCATATTTTGATTGTGTTACTGTGTTTATCTGTATGTTGAAACATATGATTATGAATTCCTAAAGGATTGAGTGGAATTATGTTTGGATCGAATAAAATAGACATGGATTAATATGCTATGGATGATAGATGATTGCCATGTGTTTAGAAGTGCAAAAATTCTGGTTTTAGATCCAAATCGCAGGCTGTACAGGTGAAATCGCGAGGGAGACGAATGGGTAAGTTGCAGGTTTTGGGAACTTCTGCCCATTTGTGTACGGTACGCGTATGGTACGCGTATGGGGGGGTGGTATGCGTATGGTATGCTCCCCATTACGCACCAGAATGCGTCCTTCTACTTGTACGCGTATGGTACGCGTATGGTAAGGGGCTGGTACGCGTATGGCCTTGTGGTACACGTATGTGCGCGTTTTGTGTGGAGAATTAATTCTGTTCATACGCGTATGATACGCGTATGGTGTGAGTTTGTGGAATTTTGGCCTGTTGGTATGCGTATGGCCAACGTGAAATGCAGATTTTTGTTGTTTGTGAATTTTTAAAGTTGATGATGCGTAGCTTTTGAATTGATGATCTGTTTGGAATGATGTTTGGATTATGATGATTAGAATGACATAATTTGTATGATTAATTGATATATGATTTTATTGAATGATGTTAATCTATATATGAACATGCTTTTTAATGATGATGATAATGATGAAATGAGTATAAGATGATGTCACTCATAAAATGATGATGATGAAAGTATGTCGTATATATGTTTGCATGCATTCATAACCATTGTTGAGGGCTGAATCTTGAATGATGTGGGGATTCGGCGAAGGGTATAATTCCCATTGTATGGAATTGTACTGGCAGGGCCGTATCTTGATGAGGTTAGATCATTCGGTGGGTTTTCCCATTGATGATGTTGGTACCACATGCATAGTGTCAGTTTCATACATATGCATGACTTTTATAACATGATTAGTATATGTTATGTTATGACTTGATGATTGTGAATGTGTGATGATGATGTGTCTGAATATGAAACGATTGGGTGAATGATATAACTATGATATATTGTTGTTTATGATGCAATCACATTGGTTAATTGTGATGAGACCCATCCTTACTTGTTGTCATTTTCAGATTGAGGATAGCGGATTGACTTGGTGAGGATTAGCTCATAAGTCGATTTATTAGTTAGCGTCAGGTGTCATGCTCTGATAGATGTAACACTGGGAATGCGACATTTGAGTTTTAGAGGATAACTCTATTTGTTTAATTTATTTTGATGATGTGATGTTGAATTGACGATTTATTTCCGCTGTGTAAACATGACAATTTGAATTACGAGTTATGATTAGATGTTCGTGGTGAATGCATGACATAAGACGAATGAAGTTTATTTTATTATGAATTGTGACACCCTTATTGCATGTTACTCTGATTTAATTGTTAATTGCCGCGGGGAAATTGGAGGGGTGTTACACATCACTCATACAAGACTTGACATAGCCTATTCTGTAAATAAGGCTTGCCAGTTTATGGCAAATACCCTTGACAGCCACTGGAGCATGGTTAAACGGATTTTGCGTTATATCATTGGTACAACTACAATTGGTCTTATCAAACACTTTTCGTGCATTCTTCAAGTGATCACTTAACTAGTCATCCTACAATATTACATTTATGGTATAGTTTCTTTTTAGTGTGCTGCTCTTGGGGATACAGGAAAAGCTGCCATGTTTAGCATGCAAGACATTGCAGCCTCCATTAATCATTCATATTCCTTGTATTATTTTTCTACTTTTTGTAGTATATCTTATCTTATCCCAAATTGTATTTTCCTTCTAATAAAAACGTTTTCAATTCCAAAATAAAGGATCGGCATAGGCATTACTGTATAAAGGAGGTAATCATCCATTTCTTGCCGTACAAAATGAACATGGCTTTGTGTGGCTGAGTTGTTCCACTAATCAAGAACATTTGATAACTTCTGTAGTGTGGCCTAATCTAGTAGTACAAAAGGTTCTAGACCCTCAACCTCAAGCCTCTTTGTCTTTTGAACAAGGAACCTATATGAAGTATACCAGGGAAGGAAAACATCTCTCACCTACAGATCACCACAATGGAATGCCAGTTGAACGCACGGGTATCCTACTAGAATTATGCCATATTTCTAGGGAAAAAACAACAAAAACATGAGATTCATTGCTAGTGATGCACATCAATGCCTTTCATATTAAGTGCAAATGTAACAATCATGCCCGAAGCACCAAAAAAAAAGACTTTCACAGTAAATATAATTTACATAAACTAATTACTACTAAAACCATAAACAGCAAAATGAAAAACCTTGAATCTCAAAACATCTATTAAAAAAATAGAGAAAGTAACATATTGTTTCACCCTGTTTCAAGATCTGGGTTGTGTGGAAGATTTCGGGTTTGGCTAGGGCCTAGGGTTTCGTTAGTGAGGTTATGCTAGCAGATCTGGATTTGTTAACGAGGAAGAACAAAATTTGAAACGAAACTCGTTTAGGGTTTGTTTGTAGGAAATGAAGATGAAAGAAGAAGGAAGCAGTGAGAGAAAGGGAGAAAGTGAGAAGGACGTAGTGAGAGAAAGAGAGAAGGAAGACATAATAAGAAGAAGAGTAGAGATTGGGAAAAGAGAGAAATAGAAAAGTAGTGGTTGTAAATAAAATGGAGACGTGGCCAAATGTGGAAGCAAGAAGGGAAATATGTCTTTTCTCGAACATCTAATGTTCTTATATGGTAGATATCAGGGTGTCTTAAAAGCCTTTGCAACTTACTTCACGGGAGGAATTCTAACAATATCAAAAATATGCTCCAAGGCATCCTGAATCTTCGTTATTGTAACCTTTTCCCCGTTGTGTGTCAATTGCTGCACAAACTAACTACCCATTTCAATTAATGATAAAATGAAATAAAAACAACGCCTGATGATTGATAATTATAATAAAATGTAATCACTCTTAAATATAATAAAATGTAATCATTATAAAAAGTGTATGTTATTAGTAGCTTTTCTATTTCTTCTTGCAATTTTCGATTTCCACCGAGTAAAATATAATCACTATTGAATTCTGAATTGGGGTTGGCTTTGATTTGGGGATTAAGGTTTTTTATTGTTTTTTGCGTCTTGTTTGATTTCCTAGAGAGCGGCGTGATTGAAAGGGTTTTGGTGTTGTTGTTCACAATGTGTGTGTTCGTCTGAGTTCTAAGAGCTCCTTTCACGGTAGAAGACAATCGAGAGTGGAGTGAATAGAACTCGGACGAACATTCACTCCACTATATTTTGTGTTCATCGCGAGAAGAAGAGTGAGGAGAGACCAGTTGGAAACAGAGGCAGAGAGGATTTGTTTTAGGGTTTCTTAACCCAATTTTGAGACATAGCGAAAACAGGCTCAAATCCAACTGACCCGGTGCAACCTTAATTTTAATATCAAAAATAAATTTAATAATTAAAATATAATATTTTTATAAAATTAGTAAATTAGTAGATAAATTAACTTGTGGTTGAAAGTTAAAATAATAATACAACTATTTCTTAATATTAATAATATTTTGTCATTTTTATAACAATAATTTCTTAATTATATGAATTTTATCAAATTTTTGTTTTTTATACTTTTTAATTTAATTTTTCTAATTTTTTATAACATTTGTTAAAATAAAAATTGAAGAATTACATTAAAATAAAAAACCTACCTTTTATTAAAATTTAAAACATTATTATTATTTCTAGAAAAAATTTAAATCTATTAAATATTTTTACAACAAAATATTTTATTTTAAAACAAAAATATTTTAATTCAAAAAAAAAATTAAATATAATAAAAACTAAATTCCGCAGCAAATTCCGTAGAAAAATTTGTTGCGGAATTACCAATGCATTTAAAATTGTTTGGTTTTATTAAAAACCAAATTCCGCAGCAAAATCTGCAGAAACGTTTCCTACGAAATTACGTACGGGTTTGTAATGAAGTTAAGTAATTTGTTCAAAATATATATTCTGTAGCAAAATTCGCAGGTTTTTTTGCGGAATTTTCTGCAAAATCGTTATCCATATTTTTTTTTGATAAAGTCGCAAGAAATTCCGCAGATATCCTACAAAATATTTTCCGCAAGAAATTCCAAAGGAAAACTGTATTTCCAGTAGTGATAAACTCCACGTGTAAGAATTAAGATTATCATAGAAAATAATTGTAAGAGTTTCATTCATTTTACGCTACAGTTTATATCTATATACTATCAAAGCTACATGCATTTCACACCAAATCTCAACCGTTAAACAAATTAATTCAACGGTCATATAAATAACCTATTTTTTAGGCAAAAAAAATAGGCTATATACATTTTGTTTATTATTTAATTTAATTTAATATAACCGTTAGATAAATTATTTTAACAGATGAGATTTGATGTCAAATTAAACTTTGACACCTTGGTGTCACTTGATCCTATCCCATATATATATATATATATATATATATATATATATATATATATATATATATATATATATATATATATATATATATATGGCCGGCCCACGGCCAAGGCAAGCAAAACCTTAAAATTTAATTTTATGAGCTTTGTAAATCAAAAAGAAATATATTAAATAATAATATGACAGTATTATTTCAAAAATGAATAAACAGCGCAGTGGTTAAGAGACTACATGGCAATTCTCACACTTCTTGGGATATAATTTTGTTATAATTCAATTAGTTAAATTGCTACTTGCTTTAATGATTCCCATTATGAATTCAATTTTTTTATATTTTAATATTTTGTTATATTTTATAGATTTCAAAAATTTACTTAAATTTAATGTTATTTTAAATAAAAAATTTAAAAAACATGATTTTTTAAGTATAAAGCTTTTAAAAAATTATATAATTTATAATATATTAAAAATTATAATGATAAATATTTAGATGTGAAACTTTTTTTTAATTTTTAAAAAATAATTGAAAATAATTTTTAATATACTTAAAAAAAAATCTCACAAAATCATTAAATATTTTAAGGTATTTGATATGATTCACTGGATTTAATTCATAAACAAAGTTAATTTTATAAAGACTTCAAATTCTATCTCATTTTAAAACTGCAAATTAACCTACACAGTAATTTAGAATTTTTATAAATTATTTAAAATCATCTTTGCTCCTATGTACTTTTATATTTATATATAATTATTTTTTAATTCTTAAAAATATTATAAAAAAAATAAAATTAATTATTTAGTATTTTATTAGGTGTGCGTTTTGCCCCGGGCCTCTAAAAAGTCAGGACCGACCCTATATATATGTGAAATTCTAGTAGTCAGGTAATTGATGTCTTTTCGGATGTTATGACATCCACTAGTGAACAGATAATAACTTCGCAGCAAGTCAATAAAAGCAGTAAAGAACACAGGAAATTATTTACCCAGTTCGGTGTACAACAACACCTACTCTAGGGGCTACCAAGTCAGGGAGAAAATCCACTATAAGCAGTATTAACTCAGAGTTAAGCTACCAATTTAAAAGCCCTAACTTAAGAACTACCCAGTGCAACTTCAATCTAGTGCTAGACCTGAGTCCCTGCTCACCCGTCAATCACAGCAGTGATAACAAACAGAAAACTATGAAAAGAAAATTGAAGACACACTTCAAGCAAATCTAGATTTTGATTAAAAGCTTCAATCAAGAGACATAGCACTCGTGCTTAAAAGCTTAGAGTGACACAACAAATTACAACTCAAAACACCCTATTCCAATACAATCATCAAAGTGACAATCGCTTGGATTACAAGAAAACACAAACACAAACACATGTGAAAATAAACCACAATGCACATAATTCTTCATGCCAAAATCTCTGCCTCTGAAAGTAGGATTCACAATCTTCTTATAGGCAGCACTTGGGCCTTCCAAACATAAAGTAGGGTTAACCAAGTCAACATAATTTCCACATAATCAGGGTGTTCACACATATTTTGTAGACGATATCTTTTAGCGCAAACCAAACAACACTAATATACAGTTTCCTAAATTGTAGCCTGAGATAAATAAGGAAAAATAACAGCTAAATATAATAGCTAAACATAACACTCACTACTTCAGATACTGATGTCATGACATCGAGCATTACATCCACTCAAAACCTGTATTAGCTCAAGCAGTCAAACCTTTCATAACACTACACATAGCATGTCATGACATTAGTCAAGACATCACACATACAAGAATGTTTTACCATAAAATGCAGCCAATATAAAAGAATCTACAAACTCCCCCTTTGGCAAATTTTTGGCTAAAACAACCTGTCACCACATCAGAGAATCTTTGCACCAGAAGAACACACAACACACAAGCACAGATATTGAATATCTACTACATCTACAGCTTATCATCAAGCATAGTGTTAGAACAATAATTGTTCTGATCAATATTCTTAGTTTTGATGATAACATTATATATGAATTTTGTATAAGACAATGTGGTACTCTAATCCTATGCATTTTCCATTTAAGGAAATATATAAAGAGTATGCACAATTCAGCACAAGAAGCACTGACCCAGAAGGTTCAAGTATGCAACATCAGAACATGCTCTCGCAAGACATTAGAAGATGGTCAAGCAGAATCAGAACATGGTCTATTGAAGCATCAGAAGAACTCGAGATCAGAAGCAGAAGCACTGAAGTTCTTATTGTATCACGCTAGAAGCACTTCAAAGTCATAAGACAAGAAGATACTCTGCACTAAGCTGTTTGACTCTGATTAATTCAAACGTTGTATCTACAAACATCAGATCAGAAGCAAGTACAAGATGGCAGGCTACGTTGACTGACAAAAGGAACGTTAGAAGCTATTAAAGGCAAAGTCAGTTAAAGCAGGAAAAGCAAGGATCGAGGTAGGTGACAAAAGAGTGAAACATTAAATGCAATGCTGTACGGATCACGCAACGCATTAAATGCTCCCAACTGTCATCTTCTCAAAATGCCTATAAATAGTGAAGTTGTGATCAGAAGCAAGGTTACCAATTTACGAACAACACTTTCATACTTGCTGAAACACTGCTGAATTAAAAAGCTATCAAACTTCATCTTCAACCTCACTTCATTTGTAATATCTTAGTGAGATTTAAGCTTAGAACTTAAGAGAAATATCACAATTTTGATTATAGCTTATTAAGAAGCATTGTAATACTCTTGTAAGAATTTGTTTACATTAATTTGTAAAAGGTTCCTAGAGTGATCAAGGTGTGATCATAATACTCTAGAAGACTTATAAGGTATCTAAGTGGAAAACCATTGTAATCAAGGTTGATTAGTGGATTAAATCCTCAGGCAAGGTAAATCACTCTAAGGGGGTGGACTAGAGTAGTTTCGTTAACAACGAACCAGGATAAAAGTCACACTTATTCAAACCCCCCTTTACTAAGTGTTTTTCTATCCTTCAATTGGCATCAGAGCGCCGGTTCTAAGGTGCAAGGACTTAACCGTGTTAGAAAATATTCAGGAAGAGAAAAACACTAAGTCAAGATGGTTGAGACTCCACCACCTATATCTACATCTGGCTTTGCTGAGCAACACAATGGAAATGGTAACAATGGCTACACTAGACCACCAGTATTCGATGGTGAAAACTTTGAATATTGGAAAGATAAACTTGAAAGTTACTTTCTTGGATTAGATGGTGACTTATGGGATCTTCTGGTGGATGGTTACAAACATTCTGTGAAAGCTAGAGGAGTAAAGCTGACAAGACAAGAAATGAGTGATGATCAAAAGAAAGAATTCAAAAATCAACACAAGTGTAGGACTATTCTGCTGAATGCTATTTCTCATGTTGAATATGAGAAGATATCAAACAGAGAAACTGCCTATGACATATATGAATCATTGAAAATGACTCATGAAGGAAATGCCCAAGTCAAGGAGACCAAAGCTCTTGCGTTAATCCAGAAATATGAAGCCTTCAAGATGGAGGATGATGAAAAATTTCAAACTCTAACTGCTGGATTAAGAGTGCTTGACAAGGGATACACAAAGGCTGATCATGTCAAGAAGATCATCAGAAGCTTGCCCAGAATATGGGGCCCAATGGTGACTGCATTCAAGATAGCAAAGAATCTGAATGAAGTCTCTTTAGAAGAGATGATCAACGCTCTCAGAAGTCATGAAATAGAGCTAGATGCAAATGAACCTCAGAAGAAAGGTAAGTCTATTGCATTAAAATATAATTATAAAAAATGCACTAACGCTTTTCAGGCTGAAGAAGAAGATTCTGAAGAATCAGAATCAGAAGAAGAAGATGAACTGTCCATGATCTCCAGAAGGGTAAACCAACTCTGGAAAAGCAAGCATAGGAAGTTCAAGAACTTCAAAAGTTTTAAGAAGCTTGAAAAAGGAGAATCTTCTGCAAGCAGAAGATATGACAAGAAGAAGGTCACGTGCTTTGAGTGCAATGAGCCAGGTCACTACAAGAGTGAGTGTCCAAAGCTTCAGAAGGAGAAGCCCAAAAAGAGGTTTCATAAGAAGAAAGGTCTAATAGCAACTTGGGATGATTCAGATTCATCAGAATCAGAATCAGACTCTGAAGGCGAGTGGGCAAACATTACGCTGATGGCCACAGTTGATGATGGATCAGAATCTACATCAAAGTCAGATTCTGAAGAGGTATTTTCTGAACTATCTAGAGAAGAGTTAGTTTCCAGTTTAACAGAACTTCTGGAACTCAAGGCTCATCTTAGTATCAAATACAAAAAGCTGAAAAAGCTAATTGAATCTGAAACTAAGAAGCTGGAAGTGGAAAATTCTGAACTAAAGGAAAAAGTTTTAAAATTATCCAAAATATTGGATCTCCTTCTGACTCAGAAAAGTCCATTCCTAGTCTGAACCAAATTCTGAAAGAATATGACTTGAGCTTTAGGAAGTTCTTATCTAGAGGTATTGGAAGAAGTCAACTTGCCTCTATGATATATGCTGTTAGTGGAAACAAGAGAGTTGGCATTGGCTATGAGGGTGAAACCCCATACAAACTTGAACCTGTAGATGATATGAAAATCACACACAAGCCATTGTATGATCAATTCAAGTATGGCCACTCCCATGATATTAGGCTCACATCACATGCTAAAAGCTTTCACATTTCACACACTAAGAAGCATGTGACACAACCTAGAAAATATCATGTAACTCAAAATAAGAATTATCATGCCGTACCTCCTGTTGTTTATCATGATAAACCCAAGTTCAATCAGAACTTGAGGAGAACTAACAAGAAAGGACCCAAGAAAATGTGGGTACGTAAGGAAAAGATTATTCCCGTTGCAAATATCCTTGGCTGCAAAGAAGACAAAGGAAAGCATGTCATAGTACCTGGACTCTGGGTGCTCTCGACACATGACGGGAAGAAGGTCTATGTTCCAAGACCTGGTGCTTAAATCTGCTGGAGAAGTTAAGTTTGGAGGAGATCAGAAGGGCAAGATAATTGGCTCAGGAACCATAAGTACTGGTAACTCTCCTTCTATAACTAATGTTCTTCTGGTAGATGGATTAGCTCATAACTTGTTGTCCATAAGTCAATTAAGTGACAATGGTTATGACATAATCTTTGATCAAAATTCTTGTAAGGCTGTAAGTCAGAAGGATGGCTCAATCCTATTTACAGGCAAGAGAAAGAACAACATTTACAAGATTGATCTTCAAGATCTTAAGAATCAGAAGGTAACTTGTCTTATGTCCGTTAGCGAAGAGCAATGGGTCTGAAATACAAATTAGGTGCTCTTTGCGAAGCATGTCAGAAGGGAATTTTTCCAAACCTGCATTCAAGTCTAAGAATGTTATTTCTTCCTCTAGGCCGCTAGAACTTCTGCACATTGATCTGTTTGGCCTAGTCAAAACAACATTTGTCAGAGGGAAGAAATATGGATTAGTCATTGTTCTTGAAACACAAGGATGAGTCTCATTCAGTGTTATTTGAATTCTGTTCATAAAGGTCAGAAGTGATCATGGTGGCGAATTTGAGAACAGATTCTTTGAGGTTTACTTCAAAGAAAATGGTATTGCCCATGATTTCTCTTGCCCTAGAACTCCACAGCAAAATGGAGTTGTAGAGCGAAAGAATAGGACTCTACAAGAAATGGCTAGAACCATGATCAACGAAACTAATATGGCTAAGCATTTCGGGGCAGAAGTAATAAAGACTGCATGTTATATTCAGAATAGAATCTCTATTAGACTTATTTTGAATAAGACTCCTTATGAATTGTGGAAGAATAGAAATCCCAACATTTCATATTTTCATCCTTTTGGATGTGTTTGTTTTATTCTGAATACTAAAGATCATATGAGTACGTTTAATTCTAAGGCACAGAAGTGTTTCCTTCTTGGATATTCTGAACACTCTAAAGGCTATAGAGTATACAATACTGAAACATTGATTGTTGAAGAATCAATCAATATCAGATTTGATGATAAGCTTGGTCTTGAAAAGCCAAAGCAGTTTGAGAATTTTGCAGATATAGATATCTCAATTTCAGAAGTTGAAGAACCAAGAAGCAAAGTATCAGAAGCTGAAGAACCCA
This sequence comes from Vicia villosa, assembly GCF_029867415.1. Lineage (NCBI taxonomy): Eukaryota > Viridiplantae > Streptophyta > Magnoliopsida > Fabales > Fabaceae > Vicia > Vicia villosa. The sequence continues at coordinate 72,124,354 of NC_081183.1, forward strand.
AAAGCAAAGGATCAGAAGATCAAGTTGCTTCTTCTTTAGAGAATCTCAGAATTTCTGAAGAGCCAACTGTCAGAAGATCTTCTAGACTCACCTCTGCTCACTTAGAAGATGTCATTCTTGGAAAGAAGGATGATCCTATAAGAACAAGATCCTTCCTAAAGAATATCAGTACGGATCTATGATCAGAATGAGAAGATGAGAAGTTCTAACTCTTTCAGAATCAAGGTTAAATCAAAACAGCTGTCACCAACTTTTCCAAAAGTTGAACACGTGTTCACTCTGTTTGGACAAGCATGCGTGCAACTGATGAGACGCCGCCCTAGTTAACTGTGCAAATCATTTCAAATTTCACGTCATCCCACCTAACGTCATTCATCATTAAATGCATTTCATTATCTTGATTCTATAACTGTTCATTCTCATAATTTTATTGCATTCTTTTTCAAATCCGCTTCTATATAAACTCCCCTCATCATATCTTTTTCTCTTTTACGCACTCATTCTCTCTCCTGTTTATGCACTTCTGCAACCTCTTTGCCCTATTTTCTTACCCTAAACGAAAGAAACCTAGAAACTCAGTTGTGCAACAATGGCTGCTTCTTCATCACACATTGTTGATTCTTCGTCTCCTTCTCAACAACATCATGAAGAAGAAGAAGAACTGTTCTTTCCACCACTTACTTGCTCGATTCCTCGGGAAGATTTAGAAGCTATCTGTGAGTTGATGGTTGACTTTGATAATCTAGAAGAACATCAGTTTCGTCTCAGAGATAATATGATCTTTCAAGGATGGTCATCATTATTTCATGAGTTCTGTGGACCAGTCTATCCTGACTTGGTAAAAGAATTCTGGGTTAATGCTTTCGTCATTCCTAAAGCAATAGTTTCTTTTTTTCATGGAAGATTCTTCTCAATCACTGAAGACACATTGTGAATGTTGTTTGATTTGAGAGAGCCTTTTGGTTATTTTGAACTCTCTCAAAGGGAAAACTGGGATCATGTTCTTGCTGAACTATACCCTGATGTAACGAAAACAAAAGATGTCAGGGATCTGAAGGACATTTACAAAGTTTGGACAAAGATTTTTCTAGGTTGTTTCTATCACAGGAAAGCAACCCATTCTCCAAACTTTGTCAACAGAGACCAACAATACATCTTGTATTGCATTGGTACTCAGATGAAGGTTGATGTTACATACATCATTTTTAATCATATGTGGACTACTGTAAGAGATACTCAAGATGAGAATAGAACCAAGAAAATAAATGTTATTCCTTTTGGAAGAATCATTACCAATCTTCTGGTTCAAACCAAGATGGTTGAAAGACTGGAAACTGCTGGAGTTGTCAAGGACCTTGTTACTGTCACTGCAAGTACCTTGAATGCCAATACCCTGAGAAAGATGAATCTTATTAAGGTTATTGGAAATGCTCCCCAACCTATTCCAGGCGTCAGAAACAGAAGAGGACCTGTGCTAGCTGAGTTTGAAACGTTCTTTTTAAATGAACAACCAGATATTAAAGTTCACTATCTGAACGTTGTCAAGAAAGGTGGCGGTATAGATGCTCCTATCGGGATCAGTCGTCAGAAAGCCTTAACTTCCAAGCCTGAAGTTTCAGAAGATGTTTCAGAAGCTGCTCCAGAAGTTGTCGCCAACAAAGAAAGAAGGACAAAGCGAGAGTATGATCTTCCGTCTGTCATTAAGGAGAAGGATAATCAAGAAGAAGAAGCTGCAGAAGTTGATGAAAATGTTGTTATTGAAAATGAGAATATAGAACAAGAAGATGCTGAGAAAAAGAAGAAAAAGAAGAAGTCAAAGAAAGAGAAGAAAGAAGTTGTTGAGAAAAATGCTGAGAAGGAAGTAGAGAAGAAGAAGAAGAAAAATAAGAAGAAGAAAAAGAAAACTGTTGAAGTTGAAAAGAGGTCAGAAGAAGAAGTGATTCAAGAAGAAGTGAATAAGGAAGAAGAAAAGAAGGAAGCTTCCAGAAAGAGAGAAATTGCTCTAGAAAAGGTGAAGGCTGTTTAAGAGAAGAAGAAGCAAAAAGGACTTGAAGTTGATTCTGAAGGGACTCAGAAGAAGTCCAAAGGTATACATATTTCTGAACATGACTTTGTCTCTGTTTTAAGTTCAAAATTTGTACCAACAGAAGTTCCTCAACCTTCTCAACCAGAAAATCATCCACAAACAGCCCTTGTTGAATCACCTAAAATTAACAAAGTTCTCACCCCTTCTTCCTCACCCATAACCAATAATGCTTCTGACCATCCCATTGATACACTCGTTCTAGATATTCATGTTAGAACAAGATTTGTTCTGATCAATATTCTTAGTTTTGATGATAACAATGTATATGAATTTTTCTTGAGACAATGTGGTACTCTAATTCTATGCAATTTCCATTTTAGGAAATATATAAAGACTATGCACAAAATCAACACAAGAAGCACTGACTCAGAAGGTTCAAGTATGCAACATCAGAACATGCTCTCGCAAGACATCAGAAGATGGTCAAGCAAAATCAGAACATGGTCTATTGGAGTATCAGAAGAACTTGAGATCAGAAGCAGAAGCACTGAAGTTCTCATGGTATCACGCTAGAAGCTCTTCAAGGTCAGAAGACAAGAAGGTGCTCTGCACCAAGCTGTTTGACTCTGATATATTCAAACGTTGTATCAACAAAGATCATATCAGAAGCAAGTACAAGAGTGCAGGCTACGCTGACTGACAAAAGGAACGTTAGAAGCTATTAAAGGCAACGTCAGTTAAAGCAGGAAAAGCAAGGCTCGAGGTAGTTGACAAAAGAGGTAAACGTTAAATGCAATGTTGTACGGATCACGCAACGCATTAAATTCTCCCAACGATCATCTTCTCAAACGCCTATAAATAGAAGTTCTGATGAGAAGCTGAATACAACACTTTGCGCAAACTTACAGAAACGCTGTCAAATTCAAAAGCTCTCAAACTTCATCTTCAACCTCATATCATTACTGTTCATTTGTTTACATTCATTTGTAAGAACTAGAGGAGATCAAGTTATGATCGGATTCTCTAGAAAGTCTTAGAGAGTATCTAAGCATTGTGTTCCTAGAGTGACCAGGTTGTGATCAGAATACTCTAGAAGAATTAGAGGTTATCTAAGTGGGAAACCATTGTAATCTCGTGTGATTAGTGGATTAAATCCTCAGGTGAGGTAAATCACTCCAAGGGGGTGGACTAGAGTAGTTTAGTTAACAACGAACCAGGATAAAAATCATTGTGCAAATTGTTTTAATCTTAAGAGTTTTAAAGCTACACTTATTCAAACCCCCCATTTCTAAGTGTTTTTCTATCCTTCAATTCAGCCCCTTCAAACCCTCTTTCCTCCTCACACAAATATCTCCACCTCTCAACCTCCTCCTCATGCAAACTATTCCCCCATTGCTAACCCAGTTACAAACAATTCTTCTGAATCAGAATCTAAAAGTACTGGTTCTTTAGCACAATTGTTTCGTGAATGCATTTTCAATCCTAAACCCCGTCCGGAACCAGAGCTTGTGGTGTTAGACGTTGAGTCAGAAGAAGTAGAATCATATCTCTCTCTTGATAGAGAACCCCAACCCTACTTCTTTCTGAACCAAGATTCTACTATCACCAGACTCAAATCCCGTCGGGAATTTACTGTTGGTGTACGTTTTGAATTATTAAAACTAAAGATGCAGACAGGTTTAGAGACATTGAAGGCAGCACATCATGCCCGGATGGATGATGTTGAATTGAGAAATCTCTAGAGGATGTTCAGAAGAAAGATGAACTCTGAGTTTCTGAAGCTTCAGAAGGCGTGTGAAGCAAAAGCTCTAGGTCATCTTGGATTTCTCAGGTCCTATGAAGAATTCTGGGTCAGTCATCTCAAGGGCAGGTATTGTTTTGAAGAAAAAGAATTCCTTGATGAGCTTGCAGAAGATGTGTCTGACCAAGTGCCTTGTCTTGCCATGGTTGTGTGGAAGCCTCACTATTCTGTTCTGACTGGAGATTTTCAGTCATTATTCAACTGGCTATGGGAGAACCCCTCAAAGAAAGCACCAAATATGGTATATCCAACTGTTGAATATCCATCAGAAGTTGCTACTCCTACACCTCCTAGGAATCTGGTTGAGATTCTTCAGGCTCTTGAGAATGAAGATTCTGATATTCCTATTCCAGAATATGCTGAAGATGCTTCTATGTCAGAAGCTGATGCTGAGAAGCAAAGTGCTGAGAATCATCCTGCTGATAGACTTCATGTTGAGGAAAATCAAGATGATGTTCTCATGATAGATGCTGCTGTTGAGCATGCTACTCCTCTGAATGATAGCTGTGAAGCTTCTTATGTTGAACCTTCTCTTTTGGTGAACACTGTCATACCCCAAAATTTGCCCATCTAATTTCATCTTTAAGGGTTCAAGGTTCAAGGGTTTATTCAAGTTACATTCTCCTAATCGAGGGCCTCCTAAATTAGGGTTTGCACTTCATCAATAGAATTTGAATCTCTAAGGCCTCAAATGGATCTCAAGGTGTCTCATATGTCTCAAGGTATATCCATGTCAATTATCAAGCTTCAATCCCAATAATTCCTCATTCAAATGCTCAGATGATCCACAGTCGACTAGTTTGACCTAAAGGTCAACTATGGTCAAAGTGAAGGATAGAAAAACACTTAGAAAGGGGGGGATTGAATAAGTGTGACTTTAAATCTTGGACGATAAAAATAAATGCACAAATATTTTTATCCTGGTTCGCTGTTAACGAAGCTACTCCAGTCCACCCCCGCAGAGATGATTTACCTCAACTGAGGATTTAATCCACTAATCGCACGGATTACAATGGTTTTCCACTTAGCCGCAACTAAGTCTTCCAGAGTCTTCTGATCACAACCTGATCACTCCAGGAACAACTGCTTAGTTCACTCCTAAGACTTTTTCTAGAGTCTACTGATCAACACGATCACTCTAGGCTTAGTTCACTCCTAAGACTTTCTGCTCAGCCAACTGCCAAGACTTCCTGCTCAGCCAACTGCCAAGACTTCCTGCTCAGCCAACTGCTAAGACTTCCTAGAGTATACTGATCAACTGATCACTCTAGTTCCTTACAACTTAATGTAATCTATTCAAGAGTTTACAAATGCTTCTTAAAAGCGATAATCACAACTGTGATATTTCTCTTACAGTTTAAGCTTAATCTCACTAAGATATTACAACAGCAATGTAGTGAGCTTTGATGAAGATGAAGATTCTGAGTTTAGATTTGAACAGCGTTTCAGCAAGTTTGATATAAGTTGATTTTGTGCAGAATCGTTAACCTTGCTTCTCATCAGAACTTCATATTTATAGGCGTTGAGAAGATGACCGTTGAATGCATTTAATGCTTTGCGTGTTCCGTACAGCTTTGCATTTAATGTTATACGCTTTTGTCAACTACCTCGAGCCTTGTTCACGCTGTGTCTACTGACGTAGCCTTTAGTAGCTTTAACGTTCCTTTTGTCAGTCAGCGTAGTCTGCCACGTGTACTTCCTTCTGATCTGATGTTTGTGAATACGACGTTTGAATATCATCAGAGTCAAACAGCTTGGTGCAAAGCATCTTCTGATCTTCTGACCTTGAAGTGCTTCTGAGCGTGATACCATCTTCTGATCTTCAGTGCTTCTGATCTCATGTTCTTCTGATGCTTCCATAGACCCATGTTCTGATTCTGCTTCGACCATCTTCTGATGTCTTGCCAGACCATGTTCTGATGTTGCATGCTGAACCATTCGAGACACATCTTCTGAGCGCTGAATTATGCGTACTCTTTATATATTTCCTGAAAGGGAAATTGCATTGGATTAGAGTACCATATTATCTTAAGCAAAATTCATATTATTGTTATCATCAAAACTAAGATAATTGATAAAAACAAATCTTGTTCTAACAATCTCCCCCTTTTTGATGATGACAAAAACATATATAAATGATATGAATTTGCGATCAGAAAGAGTAGACAGCAAAAGACAAATTACACAGCTATAGCATAAGCATATGAATATGTCTCCCCCTGAGATTAACAATCTCCCCCTGAGATAAATAATCTCCCCCTGAAATAAATACTCGAAGAACTTTGATAAAAGACTTCCCTGATTATTTCGGTAGAGACGATCATATAAGCTTCTGCCTTCAGAGAATTCATAGCTTCTGACTTCTGCTTCCATTGGACAGCTTCAGAACTTGAATTTCTTTGATCTTCAGAACATTCACAGCTTCTGACTTCTGCTTCCATTCAGGACAGCTTCAGAACTTGAATTTCTGGATCTTTTAGAACATTCACATCTTCTGATTTCTGCTTCCCTCGGATAGCTTCAGAACTTTGAATGTCTACCAACATCACTTCATGCTAGATTTGTATCAGAACATTGTTGAATGTACCAGAGCATCATCTGAGCATCTCTACATCCTGAAATGTTACAGAACAAAAACTAAACGACAAAAGTCAGCATGAACGAGTTAGAACATAAAATGTATATTCAAATACATGATATGTATCAGAGCCACATGTATCAGAGCATTTAGGCTAAAAACATGTATCAGAGCAAATAATGTATCAGAGCCATAACATTATATGTATCAGGGCAAATAGAATTTTGTCATAACAGGATAGACAATGATATTCAAATTCTATTATCAGTGCTTCTGATTCATTCTTCTTTCTTGCTTCTGATCTCTGAAGCTTGACAGCACTCAGCTTGCTTCAGTTTCCATGGTTTTGCTTCTAGTGTTTGCTTTGAAGATTCACTTCACTTCTCTGTACCTGCAAAACACTTAAACCATATAGAACTTGCAGTTCTTGTTAGTGAATGTGTGGGAGCCTTTACCCAGCAACTGATAGATTTAATCAAATCATTTATCATTTATCTTTCTCCCCCTTTTTGTCATAACATCAAAAAGAATATATAAAAAGATTCAGATGTATAAAACGACAAAAGAAAACATTTACTGGAATGTAAAACACAAAGAAACTTTTTCATTGATAATCAAAAGATATTACAAGAAGTTCCTATGTTTAACAAGATGAAAAACATTCCTAGCAAATACAAAAAAGGATTTCCAAAAAGGAAATCACTACAAAAAATAAAAACAGAACCCTAGCTAGACACGCTCTGTGTCAACCCATCAAGAATCCCGGAGGACTTCTTGTCTTCCAGACTGAAACCTCCACTGTAGGAGAGATCCCAGAACCAAGGAGGAAGTGAGGGACAGTTCACAGACAGAGAGCTAATGTTGCAAACGGGGCTTTTCCTTAACATAGAAGTTAAGAATATCATTCTTAACCTCCTCCCATAACTCAAGAAAGTCTTCTGTCTTTGGGTGAAAGTTGATAACAACATCAAAGAAGAGTCTGACTTGAGCGGTATTAGAAGAGCCATCCCGAGATGCACAGAGATCTGTCGCCTTTGAGTCATGGAGCTTCAACAGGCTTAGGGTGAACGCTAGGTTTTGAGAGAAGAAATGAAAACCGAGAGAGAGAGAGAGAGAGAAAACTTTTAAGAGGAAAACAAAAAGATAGAAAACCAAAAAACCATTTTGAAGAGTATTTAAAAAAAAATAAAGTGAAACGAATGATGACTAGCATTTAATGTTACGTGACGTGAGGAGAGATAATAAAGACAAATGAAGTGACTGGCACAGTTACCTATGGTCGGCGTCCCTTCAACTGCACGCGCGCTTATCCATGAATAGTAACGACAGGTTTACCATCCCGAGATAAAACGTAACAGCTGTTTTGCTTTAAAAGAGGTTCTGAATCAACTTAGACAATGAAACGTTAGTAATAACCGAATCATAATTTCTAAAAGAATTCAATCAGAACTTCTGATAAAAAAAATGTTCCACATTCATTTCAGAAGATACTCATACATGAGAACTTCTCATCTTCTCATTCTGGGCATAAATCCATACTGATGTTCTTCAGAATGAACTTAAACCTATCTTCAGCCAGGGGTTTTGTAAAGATATCAGCCCATTGATGGTCTGTATCAACAAAGTTTAAAGAAATAACACCCTTCTGAACATAGTCCCTTATGAAATGATGTTTTATCTCAATATGTTTAGCTTTTGAATGAAGAATAGGATTCTTAGATAAACATATAGCAGAAGTATTATCACAGAATATAGGAATGTTACTCTCAAATATCTGATAATCTTCTTGCATAGCAATTATCCAGTCTGGATCTTCTAGAGCATGATCAACAGAAGTTGGCTCGATCAAAGATACAAGACCTAATTGACAGTCTGCATTGTTTCTAAGGAATGCTCTTGTTCTGATTGGATCATCCTTCTTTCCAAGAATGACATCTTCTGAATGACCAGAGATGAGTCTGGATGATCTTCTGACAGATGGTTCTTCAGAAATACTTAGATCCTCCAGAGAAGCTGATACTTGATCTTCAGATTCTTTGCTTCTGAGAAGCTCTGCTTCTGATGCGTTGCTTCTTGGCTCAACAACTTCTGATATGTCAATATCACAACCTGCAAAATTATCAACTTGCTTTGGTTTTTCAGAACCAAGCTTATCATCAAACCTGATATTGATTGATTCTTCTACAACCAATGTTTCAGTATTGTATACTCTGTAGCCTTTTGAGCGTTCAGAATATCCAAGAAGGAAACACTTTTGAGCTTTGGAATCAAACTTACCAAGATGATCTTTAGTGTTCAGAATAAAGCACACACATCCAAAAGGATGGAAATATGAAATGTTGGGCTTTTTATTCTTCCACAATTCATAGGGAGTCTTATTAAGAATAGGTCTGATAGAGATTCTATTCTGAATATAGCATGCAGTGTTTATTGCTTCTGCCCAGAAATGCTTAGCCATATTGGTTTCATTGATCATGGTTCTGGCCATTTCTTGCAGAGTCCTATTCTTTCGTTCTACAACCCCATTTTGCTGTGGAGTTCTAGGACAAGAGAAATCATGGGCAATACCATTTTCCTTGAAGAATTCTTCAAAGGATCTGTTCTCAAATTCACCACCATGATCACTTCTGACCTTTATGATTTTACACTCTTTTTCAGATTGAATCTGAATGCAGAAATCAAAGAACACTGAATGAGTCTCATCCTTGTGTTTCAAGAATTTTACCCATGTCCAGCGGCTATAATCATCTACGATGACTAATCCATATTTCTTTCCTCTGACAGATGCTGTTTTGACTGGGCCAAACAGATCAATGTGCAAGAGTTCTAATGGCCTTGAGGTAGAAACAACATTCTTAGACTTGAATGCAGGTTTGGAGAACTTGCCCTTCTGACATGCTTCACAAAGAGCATCTGATTGGAATTTCAGATTAGGAAGTCCTCTGACAAGATTCAGTTTGTTAATTTGAGAGATCTTTCTCAAACTAGCATGACCTAATCTCCTGTGCCAGACCCACTGCTCTTCAGAAACAGACATAAGACAAGTCACCTTCTGACTCATAAGATCTTGCAGATCTGTCTTATAAATGTTGTTCTTCCTCTTGCCTGTAAATAGGATTGAGCCATCCTTCTGATTTACAGCCTTGCAAGACTCTTGATTAAAGATTATATCATAACCATTGTCACTTAATTGACTGATAGATAAAAGGTTATGTGTTAATCCTTCTACAAGAAGTACATTAGAAATGGAAGGAGAGTTACCAGACTTTATAGTTCCAAAGCCAATTATCTTGCCCTTCTGATCTCCTCCGAACTTGACTTCTCCTCCAGACTTAAGCACCAGGTCTTGGAACATAGACCTTCTTCCTGTCATGTGTCGCGAGCATCCAGAGTCCAGGTACCATGACATGTTGTGCTTTGTCCTTCTTGCAGCCAAGGATATCTGCAATAGGAATAATCTTATCCTTAGGTACCCACATCTTTTTGGGTCCTTTCTTGTTAGATTTTCTCAAGTTCTGATTGAACTTGGGTTTAACATTGTAAGCAATAGGAGGAACAGCATGATAATTCTTAATGTGAGTTTCATGATATTTCCTAGGTTGTGTCACATGCTTCTTAGTGTGTGTTATGTGAAAACTTTGTGCATGTGAGGTGTGCCTAATATCATGAGAGTGGCCATACTTGAACTGATCATACAATGGCTTGTATGTAATTTTCATTTCATCAACAGGTTCAAGTTTGTATGGGGTTTCACCCTCATAACCAATGCCAACTCTTTTGTTTCCAGACACAGCATATATCATAGAAGCTAGCTGACTTCTGCCAATACTTCTAGATAAGAACTTTCTGAAACTTAAATCATATTCTTTCAGAATATGGTTCAGACTAGGAGTGGATTTTTCTGAATCAGAAGGAGATCCAACATTATTGGATAATTTTAAAAGTTTTTCTTTTAATTCAGAATTCTCCAACTCAAGCTTCTTTGTTTCAAATTCAAATTGCTTTTTCAGCTTTTTGTATTTGAGACTAATCTGAGACTTGAGTTCCAGAAGTTCAGTTAGACCGGAAACTAACTCATCTCTAGTAAGTTCAGAAAATACCTCTTCAGAATCTGATTCTGATGTAGATTCTGATCCGTCATCTTCTGTCGCCATCAGCGCACAGTTGGCCTGCTCATCTTCTGAATCATCTTCTGACTCATCCCAGGTTGCCATAAGACCTTTCTTCTTATGAAACTTTTTCTTGGGACTTTCCTTCTGAAGATTTGGACATTCATTCTTGTAGTGTCCAGGCTCATTGCATTCATAGCACATGACCTTCTTCTTGTCAAATCTTCTTTCATCAGAAGATTCTCCACGTTCAAATTTCCTTGAACTTCTGAAGCCTCTGAACTTCCTTTGCTTGGTCTTCCAGAGTTGATTTAGCCTTCTGGAAATCATAGACAGTTCATCTTCTTCTTCAGATTCTGATTCTTCAGGATCTTCTTCTCTGGCCTGAAAAGCGTTAGTGCATTTCTTGATATTTGATTTTAATGCAATAGACTTACCTTTCTTTTGAGGCTCATTTGCGTCCAGCTCTATTTCATGACTTCTCAAGGCGCTGATAAGCTCTTCCAGAGAAACTTCATTCAGATTCTTTGCAATCTTGAATGCAGTCACCATAGGACCCCATCTTCTGGGTAAGCTTCTGATGATTTTCTTCACATGATCAGCCTTGGTGTATCCTTTGTCAAGAACTCTCAATCCAGCAGTAAGAGTTTGAAATCTCGAAAACATCTTTTCAATGTCTTCATCATCCTCCATCTTGAAGGCTTCATACTTCTGGATTAAGGCAAGAGCTTTTGTCTCCTTGACTTGAGCATTTCCTTCATGAGTCATTTTCAAGGACTCATATATGTCATAGGCCGTTTCCCTGTTAGATATCTTCTCATACTCAGCATGAGAGATAGCATTCAGCAAAACAGTTCTACATTTATGATGATTCCTGAAAAGCTTCTTTTGATCATCATTCATTTCTTGCCTTGACAGCTTTACGCCTCTGGCATTTACAGGATGTTTGTAACCATCCATCAGAAGATCCCATAGATCACCATCTAGACCCAGAAAGTAACTTTCCAGTTTATCTTTCCAGTATTCAAAGTTTTCACCATCAAATACCGGCGGTCTAGTATAACCATTGTTACCGTTGTATTGCTCAGCAGAGCCAGATGTAGATGCAGGTGTAGGTATAGTCCTTTCACTTTCATCAACCATCTTTTAAATGAAGCGTTTTTCTCTTCCTGAATCTTTTCTAAACACGGTTAAGTGCTTGCACCTTAGAACCGGCGCTCTGATGCCAATTGAAGGATAGAAAAACACTTAGAAAGGGGGGGATTGAATAAGTGTGACTTTAAATCTTGGACGATAAAAATAAATGCACAAATATTTTTATCCTGGTTCGCTGTTAACGAAGCTACTCCAGTCCACCCCCGCAGAGATGATTTACCTCAACTGAGGATTTAATCCACTAATCGCACGGATTACAATGGTTTTCCACTTAGCCGCAACTAAGTCTTCCAGAGTCTTCTGATCACAACCTGATCACTCCAGGAACAACTGCTTAGTTCACTCCTAAGACTTTTTCTAGAGTCTACTGATCAACAAGATCACTCTAGGCTTAGTTCACTCCTAAGACTTTCTGCTCAGCCAACTGCCAAGACTTCCTGCTCAGCCAACTGCCAAGACTTCCTGCTCAGCCAACTGCTAAGACTTCCTAGAGTATACTGATCAACTGATCACTCTAGTTCCTTATAACTTAATGTAATCTATTCAAGAGTTTACAAATGCTTCTTAAAAGCGATAATCACAACTGTGATATTTCTCTTACAGTTTAAGCTTAATCTCACTAAGATATTACAACAGCAATGTAGTGAGCTTTGATGAAGATGAAGATTCTGAGTTTAGATTTGAACAGCGTTTCAGCAAGTTTGATATAAGTTGATTTTGTGCAGAATCGTTAACCTTGCTTCTCATCAGAACTTCATATTTATAGGCGTTGAGAAGATGACCGTTGAATGCATTTAATGCTTTGCGTGTTCCGTACAGCTTTGCATTTAATGTTATACGCTTTTGTCAACTACCTCGAGCCTTGTTCACGCTGTGTCTACTGACGTAGCCTTTAGTAGCTTTAACGTTCCTTTTGTCAGTCAGCGTAGTCTGCCACGTGTACTTCCTTCTGATCTGATGTTTGTGAATACGACGTTTGAATATCATCAGAGTCAAACAGCTTGGTGCAAAGCATCTTCTGATCTTCTGACCTTGAAGTGCTTCTGAGCGTGATACCATCTTCTGATCTTCAGTGCTTCTGATCTCATGTTCTTCTGATGCTTCCATAGACCCATGTTCTGATTCTGCTTCGACCATCTTCTGATGTCTTGCCAGACCATGTTCTGATGTTGCATGCTGAACCATTCGAGACACATCTTCTGAGCGCTGAATTATGCGTACTCTTTATATATTTCCTGAAAGGGAAATTGCATTGGATTAGAGTACCATATTATCTTAAGCAAAATTCATATTATTGTTATCATCAAAACTAAGATAATTGATAAGAACAAATCTTGTTCTAACACAAAGTACAGTCAAACTTCAAGACTTTTGGTCAACATCAAATATTTGAGGCTATATCCATCATTTGATCAAAGGTTGATCATGATCCATTAATAAAAACTCAGAAATGAACAAATTCAAAAGGTTCAAATTAGGGTTTTTTATAGGAAAAGTCAACTCAACTTTGACTGGTCATAACTTCCACATGGAGTATCAAAAATTTCCCAACCAAAGCCTATTCTGAAGGAAATCGGATTCTCTACAACTTTATCACTCACATGCCAAGGCCAGAAATGCTTCATTCAAGAGATATGATCCAATACATTACAGGTCCTCTAAAAAGGCCATTAAAAGGTCATCTTGTTCAAAAGCCCATAACATGAGCATGGAGACTTCAATGGAGGTGAAACCAAAAGTAGTACTTAGAGGACTCTTTGAGCTTTCCAGAAAGTCCTAAAACTCTCCCATACGATAAAAATTGAGAGACTTATGACTCGTTGAAGTTGACAATATTTGTGAAAAGATGCAAGGGTTAATTTGAGTAATTTGGAGTTTTTTTGATTAAATGGGTCCATCACTTGGTTTCTAAAACATGCCCATGATATTAGAAGAAGGCCTTTGAGTCCAATATTTTTAATATATTTATTTGAGTTTATTTGAATTTTCATTCATTTAAATATTGAATAAATTAATTAAAAAAATAATTAAATAAAATAGTAATAATATAAAATAGGGGAATTAAATCACAAATAAGATTTGTAATTTTTTTAGGACTAATAGAACCGTGAAAGTGGGATTTAAGATTTTTTTGGTTGATTGGTGATTCAAAATAGAAAGTTGCAATATCCCTTCCAAATCAAGTTTTAATTTCTGAAAATTAGGAGAATTGATATGATTTCCTAGACCTAATGCATTCCCCATTAATACCTGGATGAATTCAGAAGCAGAGGAGGTTATTTTGGTAGCCTGAAGGGCTCGTGCCACACCTCAGATTTTTCAAAGAAAACGATCAAATTGGTCATGGGGTTAAGGAACAATTTAAGGCGTTCTGGAGACTCAAATACGTCCCTGAATCATCACTGATTGTTTCCTAATGCTTATACAGGCCTGAAATGTCACAGAATTCCAATGCTATCTCGCGGTTTCCTCACGTTTTCATAAGTTTCAATTTCATAAATTTGAATGTTATAAACAAGATTTGATTGTGTATTTGTGTTCACCTTAGTGTTTATAACGTGTCTGGACACTTTGATTTGAGTTTGGAAGCCGGAATTACCATATGTCATGGTTAGGGTTTTACACTCTTGAAATTAGGAACTCTCTTCATGAACAATTTCAGGTCGAATTAAGGGTGTCAACGGAATCGTGAGGTCTGTTATTATTAATCTGGGCTATTATGTGGTATTTTTGTACAATTATTCGCAGGTTTTGAGGAGGAAAGTCTATGGCCACAAACAAAAACCGTAGCCATAAGTGTGTATTATTTTCAGAAAAAAAGCATGAAGAAGACGACCTGGTTGCTAGGCGCGTTTTCCCTTCATTTAAAAATTTGTGTTTTTTGTTTATATTGTTTTTGATCGCTCCCTTTATCAACTAAATCTGTTAGCGCAAGTGGTATCATGGAGTATTGGGTGACTAAGGGAACGTGTGTTCGATCCCTGGCGCCTTTTGTTCATTTTCTCTATTTTTTCTTGAATCAACTTACTGCAAGATTTGGCGCACAGAGCTACGCGCGCGTCCACAGCAAGAACTCAACAACCGGCCACTGGATTGCCAATATCCTGGATCCGACGCACCAGGACTAAAAGCATACCATGCACCATCAAGAAGCAGCAGCACCTGATTAAGCCCCAGGTTTTCTATATGTTTTTTATTTTATTTAGTTATTTAGATTGAATATTAGATAATTAGGTTTAATTTAATTAATTAATTTAATTAGAATTAAAATAATAAAATTAGGATTAGGTTAATAATTAATATTAGGATTTTTCCAGATTATTCGATTATCTCGATTATTCGACTTAATTGATTTAATTAACCTTAATTATAAAAATCACACAAACCTTAGAAGTTTATCAATGCATTAGGGTTTGCCCAATCCCACTAGCCACTTGGCCAAAGCATTAGGATTTAATTTATTATTCGTTCTGACTGAATTAATCGGTCGCGATGGTTAATAATCTAATTAATTAAAATATTTCAAAAAAACTTATTTTGCTAAATGATTTTAACCAAATCAATTGGTTACGATAATTAGCGATCCATCCTTAATTCGTTATTTGTTTTAATCAAACCTATTGATTATGATAATTAACGATAATTAAAAACCTTCATTAATTTATTAATCGTTTTAATCAAACTAATTGATTGCGATGGTTAATAATAAAATAATTCAAATAAACTAATTAACACACATCAATTTGCTAACGGTGATAATCGGATCAATCGATTAGAATAATTAGCAATCTTTTATCAATCTATTAATTATGGTGAATAAATCTATTGAACATCACGATTAATAGAACCAATTAACATCAGGGTTGTACCCCAAACTTTAAAAACACTCTTTCATCTCCAAACTACGAATTTTCATCATTGCGATAAGGTAATTCAAAATACCTTGCAAACCACAAATTTCAAGACTACGATAAGGAAATTCAAAAAGCCTTCAAACAACCTCATATCAATTCTAAGGCGTACAACCCTGCCCCGAACTACGTTGACTCTGATTCTCCCTAAGGAGATACGTAGGCACTTGGCAACAAGGCAAGTCCCCTTTCCTCAAAATTCTAATCAGGTCCAAATATTCGAATATTTGTTTATTTGAATATTTGGGGTTAGGTTTTATTTAAATATTTAAATTTTTATTTATCTATTTATCTACAACTTTATTTATTTACAGTAATTTTTTTTATAGTAGTTTAAATATTGCTTTAATTGTTTATTTATTTTTATTGCTTTTTGATATAAATTGCTGCTTTTTTATATTTTTGGGATATAAATTGTTGTTAAAACCTAAGTGTGGGAATTATCCTTAAGACCAGGGGGGACTTGAATCGCCTACGAGTCTTATTGATAATTCCACTTAGAGTGGGTTGAATATCCGAAAATGTCCAAAACGAGGCTTGACTTTGTTGAGGGCAGGACTTGGTATTTGGTTGATCTCTCTGAGAACCTACCCCTAAAACTCGAACCTCATGGATAAAATGAGTTGTTCTAAAATCCAAAGAGACAAAAAGTCTCGGAGGCATCGAACGACCCCATGAGACCCTTGTTAGAACATACCAATGGGAAGGGTAGCATCCCTAAGCTGTCATGCCGAACCTATGAACTTAGGACTTTTGTGCTTTTGTGCTTATTATATGTGTGCAATTTATATACTACGAATATCTTGCGTTTTAATTTTGCAGGTATCCCTACGTGTGTCCTGGCTTGCGGGGACTCTGTTTCCAAGACCATGTCCTTCCCATGAAGGACATCTCTATTTATGCACGTCGATTGGCCTCTCGATGGCCATGAGACCAAGTGACTGTCTTGAACAGTCACCCCGCGCCTGCATCTACGCACTCCCTAGCCTGTAGGGATTTTCTTTTTATCTTTGTATTTTTACAACTATGTCTCCTTCCCACGAAGGACATCTTCGTTTACGCACGTCAATTGGCCTTTCGATGGTCATGAGACTTAGTGACTGTTTTGTACAGTCACCCTGCTTATGTCTACGCATTCCCTAGCGTGTAGGGATTCTATTTCTAAAATTTCATCCTTCGTATGAAGGACATCTTCGTTAGCATACGTCGATTGGCTTCTCGATGGCCATGAGGTCTAGTGACTGTCTAGAACGGTCACCCCGTGTTTGCTTCTACGCACTCCCTAGCCTATAGGGATTTTCTTTTATGTCCAGGTGTTTTTACAATGAATTTGTCCTTCCCCTGAAGGACGTCCCCATTAACGCACGTCGATTGGCTTCACGATGGCCATGAGATCTAGCGACGGTCTTGAACGGCCACTATGTGTTTGCTCCCTAATTTGTAGGGTTTTGGATTTCCATTTATGCATCTTCAATCCCTAGCCGGTAGGGATTTCACTTCGTCTGATATCGTCCTTAGATAGGTTGTGTTCCGCATAGAGAACCTTCCCACGATGGACAACTTCGTAAGTTCACGTCGAACGACCTCTCAATGGCCATTAGACTTGGTGACAGTCTTGAACAGTCACCAGCTGCTACCTTCCGCATACTCCCTAATATAAGGGATCTCCACTGGCGTGTCATAACATCTAGCTTGCAAGGATTTCGCTAGGGTCTAATGTCGCCTTAAAATTCGCATATGCTATCCTTAAGATTATATATGTCGCACGACTGCATTGCATATAAGGAGTCATAGCATACACAAAAAAAGTCTTTTGCATACGCATGCATTCGTATTCTCATGCATTCATACATTTGCATTTACATTTGCATTTCAACATTCACCCGCATCCACACTTTCTGTGCTAGCCGATTTCCCGAGACTCATGGAGAAAAATCAAAGGATCATAAACTATGGAGAAAGGAGGATAAAATATAGAGAATGATCTTGGTCTTACTAAGGAAAAAAAGGACGTCTTTCACCATGCCAGCCGCATGTCCATGCCTTGTCGTAACAGGATGGCAAATACAACCAAGGTTATCGTCGAGCAAGGATTAGTTCAACAAAGAAGTTCCCTCATGGATACACTCAAGGGGTATCTAGTCATAAAGGGGTTCATCTATGAACATAGCAATAATTACAAGGACGCTCTACGATAACCTGGGGGCAAGGATTAGTCCAACTGGGGAAATACCCTGAACAAAGATGCATAACTATGATGGAGGGAAGGCGACATATGTTAACTCCCCACCAGGGGTCAAAAGGGTCATACATTTTCTTTATCAATCTACGAACTCCGAAGATTGCGAATGGTGTGATACTATTCTTAGAAAAAGCAAAAGAGGTTCAGTCTAAGGAAACTCATGAAGTTCCGAAACAACGAAAACCCACCGCTAACAATTTATTCCCGACAGGTTTGACGTGCCCAAGGAGAATTCGAGGTTACCCTTTACTTCTACAAGTCTAGGAACTAAGGAGTAAAACAAGGTCAACATATTCACAAAGGAGATTTCCCCTAGGATCAATAGGTTTATCATTTCAATTTGTAACTTCTACGATCACAAGGTGTTATTTGGTGTAAAACGTTGTACCTTTCGAATAGTACTTTAATAAAATAATCATGCATGTTTTAAAATCAATTCGTTCGCTTCGCACTTGCATTACTACGAACTTCCATTTCAAATTATCACTCCCAATTATTAATAAACTTGAGAGAGAATCAGTCAATCCAGGGGCTTGGTAGATTTCGATTAATTCAATGGTGTATTTTGGTTTTCAAGAGAATCAGTCAATCCAAGCAAAGATTCAAGCAAAGGGTCAAGAAAAGGTTCAAGCATAAGGATCAAGCAAAGAAAAAGGTTCAAGCATATCTTCTTCCTCGCATTCATCCAAGATTGAGGAAGCAATGGAGATAACATTCACAACATATTCTTCCTCAATACATCATTCAAGATCGAGGACGTATCAAAGTCGAAGCCTACAAATCAAAATCAACATGGAAGTCACAATATTCAATATCCAAGGATCAACACTTCAAAAGGAGCATTCAAAAGGAAAAAGGAGGAAAACGCCCGCTAAGTCAAAATGGAAAATTCCACGAAAGAAAACAAAATGACTCATGCAAAAATAAGGGAAAAAAAAGGCGAAATACAAAGGATAATCTTGTGACTTCTAAATCATCAAAGCTTCACAATAATGCTTGGATCTCTACAACATTTTTCATCAGTGCTTGGATCTCTACTAAGGCTTCTGCTCAACATCAAAACTAAAACAATTCTCTTACAAACAAAGCACATTCATTGGATTAAGCGAATTTTTAGGATTGGAAGAACATCAAGGAGAAAGGGATGGGTTAAATAAATTTTGAGCCTTATATCCATTGTTTCTTAAACCATGAACCAGGCCAAGTTACAACATTCAAAAGTCCTAATTGAGGCAAGGTTAACTACGAAAGCATATTAAGCAGGATTTTGTTATACTGACTCCTAAGTTTGTTAAAACTATTTCTAACCACTATGCTTCTTCAAGCATTCATTTCTAACCATCTGGTCCTAATTCATAACGGAATTCGATTCCAAAACTTGCATACACATTGCACTGGAGTTACTTCTCGAAGGGTACAACGTCATCTACGAACAAACACTTAGCACTCAAGGAGATCTCGAAATTGGTTTAACCAAAGACGATCATTTCTGATAAAGACTCTTAAATGGGGAAATCATGTCCAGAGAGTTTTCCTAAACAGGGGAAAAATCCCAAGGATTATAGGGGCATACGATCAAACATCCTATTTACTAGGGACATTCATCCTAAAATTTCAATCGACTTGGGTCACATCTCGAAGCAATCGTAATCAGGGGGAAGTCAAACATGGGAGAAATTTAAAAGGATGGAACACCATGGATAACCCTCCATATCCTGGGGATCAAGACCGTACCCTTCAATCTAAATGTCGAAGCATATATCAAGGTTAGTTCTCGGGGAACTTCCCTCATTACTTGGAGATCATAGGCATCTTTTCCCACTAAACATTGGGGCATTGGATATCAAATCCATAAAGAAAACCTCAAGAGGATTAAAGGTGTGAGAAACCTCAAAAGGTTAAAGGCGTGAAGAACTTCGAAAAGACAAAGGCGTGGAGTAATTCAAAAGCCCAAATCGGGGTAATACGCACAACAAAAAGATCATAGACATTTTCATACTTTACAGCCTCGAACCGATCTTTCTCCTAACTACGATCTTCAAAGTTCAAAAACAGGTATTGGGAAATTGCGCTAGCATCCAACAACCTTACAACATTAGCTAACTATATACGCTTTGGTTATCAACAACCTATCATTGGAGCATCATACAAATACATATAAGTCATGCATTACATACATTGGTTGATACATTACACCACTCCCTTTTTAGGTAGTCTTATTTAAGACAATTCTTGCAATCCTTTCTAGGAACCTCTTCAGGCAGTCTTATTTAAGACAAATTGTCATCCTTTCCAGGAACCTCTCCAGGTGGTCTTCTTTAAGACATTCTTTTTCTAAGAACTTTTCTAGGTAGTCTTTTCTAAAACATTCATTGTCCTTTCCAGGAACCTCTCCAGGTGGTATTCTTTAAGACATTCCTTTCCAAGAACTTTTTAGGTAGTCCTTTTTAAGACATTTTTCAGCCTTTCCAGGCAGTATTCTTTAAGACATTCTTTATCCTTTACTAAAAAAACCTTTTCAGGTAGTCTTCTTTAAGACGTTCCTTATCCTTTTCTAAGAACCTTTTTAGGTAGTCTTTAAGACAAATTTTACCCTTTCTAAGACAAATGTTCATATCCATTCCGGAAACCTTTTCAGGTAGTCTTATAGAAGACATTATTTCATTCCACTCGTTACATCAATCAACATATGCATACATCAAAACATCCAAGTCATTACTCTGGTGCTAAACCACATTGTCCACCTGCTTCCCGGTAACCTTACCGATGACAGTAACCTTATTGTTTGTTTATTTTCAATCATTGATTGACGTATCCCGGTAACTTTACCGATGAAAGAAACCTTACTGTTTGTTTATCCCCAATCACCTGATTGATGTATCCCGGTAACCTTACCGATGATAGCAACCTTGTTGTTCATTTCTCTCATAAAACATATACATACGCATTAGCATATACATATCATCTAGCGCATACATATACTACAAAAAGCCCAGTCTCCAACCCTCGTGTTGTGATAAGTTTGTTTTCCGACCCTCGAGTCGTGAGTTTCCAACCCTCGTGTCGTGATAGGTTTGTTTTCCGACCCTCGAGTCGTGAGTTTCCAACCCTCGTGTTGTGATTGGTTTGTTTTCTGACCCTCGAGTCGTGACTTTCCAACTCTCGTGTTGTGATTGGTTTCTTTTCCGACCCTCGATCTGTAACTGTCCGACCCTCAAGTCGTGAGTTTCTAAACATATCGTTTCCTTTTCGACCCTCGAGTCATGAATATTTGACATGATATTTTTTCCGACCCTCGAGTCGTGAGTCTCCAAGCAAGTGAATCTTTTTCATACAGGCAAACAATCTCCTATGCAGCTAAACTTGTCCGCACTGGGGCAAGTGGATCCCATTGGTCCAGGTGAGCTTGCTAGAGCTATAGCAAGTGACCTTTTTGGGATTAATCAAACTACGATAGTAAGCAGGTATGACTAACTGCGACGACTTACTAGAACTATAGTAAGTGGGCCACACCATCTACGATAAGTTTACTCGAACTACGATAGTAAGCAGGTATGGCTAACTGCGATGACTATCTAGAACTATAGTAAGTGGGCCACACCATTGTCATACCCCGAAATTTTCCCGATCAATTCATGTATTTTAATTCATCAAGAGTCAAAATTAAGAGTCACGGGGTTTGACATTCCTATTGTCAAACCCGCGCTCTTATGAAATGGCCTGAATTAAAATAGGGGTTAGGATTAGGGAGTATTTGAGCCCAAACATCTGGCCCAATCCAGTCCACCATAAGGTTTGATCATTTGAAAGTCCATCTTAAATAACTGGTTAATTAGGTGTTGGATTTACTTTATTAATTTTAATATTTTTATTACTATTGTTAACTAATTATTAATTTTAGTATTATCATAATTTATAAGTATTATTATTTATTAGAATTAGGATTTTTTAGGATTATTATTAGGTAGTATTAGGATTAGTATTATGTTTTAATTAAGTAGGTTTATTATTTTTAATTAGGTTTATTAATTATTATTAGGATTATTTTTAATCTTTTTATAATTGTTAAGTTAATTGGGCAATAGGACCATTAGGTGTAGAAATACCCTAAAATTGACTAATATAAATAGAAATATTTTCTAACAAAAAAGGGGAGGCCAATTTTTCCTAATTCCCAAAAACACACACGTATCAACACAAACCCTTTTTTTTCCCTCTTAAACCGCAAGAAAGAAAATAAGCTTTTTTCATCAAACTAATACTCAATATTGGTCAAACCTTGTGATAGATTCTAAAACCAATTCCAAATTTACACACACAGCCAAAAGGCCATTCACACACTATAAATATTGCCTAATTGCTATACTAAGTTGACATATCATGACACAAAAATTCAACATCTTGATATATTTAACATAACATCAATATAAGGATTTGAATTGGGTTACCTTGTTTGTATCTATTGTGTGTTTGTTCTGATTTCGATTGTAGATGGTGGCTATAAGGGAAAGAGGACTCTGCCTCCAAGAATCGTGAAAATTCAAGGAAAGGTCAAAATCTGAGTTCCAAGTTTAAAGCCAATTCAGGAGTCCTAGGTGATCGAAATGAATTCTTCAGACTTCCCTGATCCAGTCCAGGCCGTCACCGAGCCTTGAAGCACCAAGGATCATCACATATACCTCTCGGTTTGAGCACTTTTTTTTGAATTTCGATTTCGTGGCTTCATGCATTGTAAACGATTTTCGAGGGCGTATCTTTGTTTGCCATGAGGTGGTGGACAATCCTGGAGATTTAATTGCATTTTTATGTCGGTATGAAGGAATCACCATTGTTGATAGTTAGGGTTTTGTTTTAGGTTTTTTTTTATGCAGGAAAATTAGACCGAATTGAGGACCTGGATGATGTCTCGAGGACAAGACGAATTTAACCATGTCTTCACTTTTGATTTATGTGGCTTGTGTGAATCTTTGAAGGTGGCATGTGCTATGGCTATGGAGGTTAACTGTTGGTAAAAATCGTTAACTAAAACGATGGGTGAACGAAGAGGGTTTGCCCAATCCTACTGCCCATTTGGCAAAGAACATTAACCCTTAATTAATTCTCTTCTCGACCCGACTAAATCTATTAGTCGCATTAGACAAGAGATAAAAATATTAAATAATGGAATTCATCATCGTGTAATAACTGAATCTATTGGTTATGAGAGGTGATGGTAAAAATACAAAATTTAAAATACTTTATTCGCTGCCCGCGACGATCGAATCTATCGGTTAGAGTAACCAGCAATACCCCATTAATCCGTTAACTATAATGATCAAACCTATTGATCATCGCAACTAACGGTGAAATATTAAATCAGGGTTGTACGCCCAAACATTCAAAACACACTAAACCACGACACTACGGATTTTCATCTCTTCAATACTGCGACTTTCAAATCTACGATAAGGTAATTCAAAATACCTTCGAACTTCGCATTTCAAAACTACGATAGGCCATTCAAAAAGCCTTCAAACCATATCATATCAAATTCAAAGGCGTACAACCTTGTGCCTGAACTACGTAGACTCTGATTCTCCCTAAGGAGATACGTAGGCACTTGGATAACCAAGGCGAGTCCCCCTCCCTAAAATCCCAATTCACTTAAAATCTCTATTTTGCCCTTTTCACTTCTTTAGCTATTATCCTAAATATTTTAGACATAAGCCTTAACCTTAGATACAAACCTTAAGAAAGGGTTGAGGGTTCCTAACACCTTCCCTCGACCTGATTATAATAACTTACCCTGAATCTCTTAACTGCGTAGGGTTTCCTATTCGCCCTTCAGAATAGGTGGCGACTCTAATGTTCAATTTTTAGGGCAGGTTGCTACAACCATCTTCGATAAGCTTACTCCAACTAAGATAGTAAGTAGGTATGGCTAACTGCGACGACTTACCAGAGCTATGGTAAGTGGGCCACATCATCTGCGATACACTTACTCCAACTACGATAGTAAGTAGGTATGGCTAACTACAACGACTTACCAGAGCTATGGTAAGTGGGCCACACCATCTACGATAAAATTACTAAAACTACGATAGTAAGCAGGTATTGCTAACTGCGATGACTTACTAGAACTATAGTAAGTGGGCCCTACCATCTACGATAAACTTACTCAGACTACGATGGTAAGTAGGTATGACCAATCGCGACGACTTACTAGGGCTATAGTAAGTGGGTCATACCATCTGCGACAGACTTACTCAAACTGCGATAGTGAGTGGGTATACCAATCGCAATGACTTACTAGAACTATAGTAAGTGGGTTACCTATAAACTGCAAACCCTTGCTAGCACCATAGCAAGGTAACTATCTTCTACACAGCAAACGGCAAACCCTCGCCATTGCTAGCTACGCTTATTCATCACGTTAGTCCCGTGGCAGTGATATGAAGCTACGTCTCTTTGTACGTTAGTCCCCTGGCAGTAACCAAAGCCCTTCTCATCATGCTAGTCCCTCGGCAGTGATCTTCATCAACAACAAACAAAGGTTTTATTTTTCTTTTCCAAAGTTACTAACATACTTCAACTAGCATAACTAATAGTCACGCATCATTCAATTACATACCTCATTCATACATAATGCATAATACATACATTGCTCTCATTTATTTTGAGAAGCTCACCACATCGCATGCATCATAACATTGCATAAAATTCAAGTTGCCTTTTTAGGCCATGCTACAATCAAAACATGTGGTTCCTTCCAAAAAGCTTCTGCTTCACATTCAAAAAAGAGAGGTAGTTACCTTGGATGGCATCTTTAAGCCCATCATCTCCCACGAAATTTTTTTCCAACAAATACAAATTTCAGGGCATCTCAGTGTTCAATCATCTTCTACCTGTAGATCACGATAGGCAGACGTGCCTATCTGACTCTTCAGGTTTAAGAAGATTGAAGAGGGGCAGCTGTCATACCCCAAAATTTTCCCATCTCATTTCATCTTCAAGGGTTCAAGGTTCAAGGGTCTATTCAAGCAACATTCTCTTAATCGAGGGCCTCCTAAATTAGGGTTTGCACTTCGTCAATAGAATTTGAATCTCTAAGGCCTCAAATGGATCTCAAGGTGCCTCATATGTCTCAAGGTATCTCCATGTCAATTATCAAGCATCAATCCCAAGAATTTCTCATTCAAATGCTCAGATGATCCACAGTCGACTAATTTGACCTAAAAGTCAACTATAGTCAAAATACAGTCAAACTTCAAGACTTTTGGTTAACATCAAGTATTCGAGGTTATATCCATCATTTGATCAAAGGTTGATCATGAGTCGTTAATCAAAAAACTAAAAATGAACAAATTCAAAAGGTTCAAATTAGGGTTTTTAAGGAGAAAGTCAACTGAACTTTGACTGGTCATAAATTGCATATGGAGTATCAAAATTTTCCCAACCAAAGCCTATTTTGAAGGAAATTGAATTCCCTACAACTTTGTCTCTCCCAAGCCAAGGCCAGAAATGCTTCGTTTGGGAGATATGGTGCAAGAGATGATAGGTCCTCCAAAAAGTCAACAAAAACACCTTTTGGATCAAAGCTCATAACTTGAGAATGAATGCTTCAATTGATATGAAACCAAAAGGGTCATTTAAAGGAATCTTTGAGCTTTCCAAAAAGTCATAGATCATCCCCATGTGATAAAAATTGAGAGAGATGTGATTGGTGCAAGTTGGTCGATATTTGAGAAATGCATGAAGAAGATATGGACTAAAATTGAAAATTCTCCAAATGGGCCCATATTTCTTTGATCCAAACATGATTCTAATCTTGTTAGAAGACTCCTGGCCCAATCCCATGCCATTTTTATTATTTATTTTATTTATCTTGATTTTAATTCATTTTAAATTCAATTTAATTAAAATAAATAATGAAAAATCAAAGATTTGATTTTAGGTCTATTATGCGATGAAAATATCAAGATTTTATCACTATAATTGAATTAAATTTCGTGATTAAAAGGATTGGGAAGAGAATATGAAATTGGACCAAAATTAGAAAGATTCAATGATAATGTTCAATCAATTTCCAATTTCCTTGATTCACTACAATCTAATCAAATTTATTAAACCTAATTCGTTTTATTATATATGGACAAGAATAACAGGTGTTCAGGGGGGTTTTTGGACAAGGTTTTGCAGTGAGAAGCATTCATACCGAATCCGAAAATTCAAGAAAAAAAGCCAAGGTCGTTTTTGGAGTTGGAGATTTTTTCAGTGTGTCTTGTAGATCTAAACACATTCCTAGAGTGTCATTGAATCTAATCCAATTGCTAGCAAGGTTGGGGGCTCCCAGAATCGCACCCTCCAAGTCACGATTTTTTCACGTTTTATTTCAATTTCGTTTTCTTGCATTCATTCATTGTTAACACGTTTTGGTTGCATATTCTGATTCATAATGATGCATGGAACATTGCTGCTATCTTTAATTTGATGTTTGGCTCATATATAGTAAAACGCCATTGTTAGGTTGTGAAGGTTCAAAATTAGGGCTTTGTGTTACAGGGAGAATTAGGTCAAGCCAAGGCCACGATGGTGTTCAAGGGGTTGAACCCAATCGATCCATGGTCTTGCAATGTAAATTCTTTGTGTGTTGCACTCTTTATAATTCGCAGGAGCTATGGCTACACAGGTAAAACCGTAGGCAAAAGTCTGTTTATTTTTCAGAAAAAACCTAAGGTTGAAGATGGAGAAACCTGGGCGCGTAACCTTTTTTGTTTCAAATTTTGGGTGGATAATATTTGTATATTATTCTTCATGTTGATATCATTATCAACAAATGAGAATTGGCTTGGTGGAAAGGGGGGCGTGTCAAGATTATGCACACGAACGCAGGTTCGATTCCGCCCCAAGACATTAGTTGTATTTTTTTTAACCTTTCAACTGCAGATCCTAGGCATACACCCTCCTGAAGACTACCATGCACCTTCATCGCATCAACCACTGGATCATCAGCTTCCCAGATCCAAGGCATCAAAGGCTGAAGGATCACCATAGGATCCTGTCCAGGTTTCTTTTTTATTATTTATTTGTCATTTATAATTTTTTAGTTGTATATATTAATATGTATATAATTTTTTTTTAATTTAGGGTTAGAGTATAAATTAGGATTAGGGCTATGATTAGTTAGAATTATTTTCCCGATTATTTCAATTATTTCGATTTAATCTACTAATCAATCTTAATTGTTAAAGATCACAAAAACCCTAGAAATTTATCAAGGCATTAGGGTTTGCCCAATCCCAATGGCCATCTGGCCAAAGTGTTAGTATTTAATTTATTATTCGTTTCGACTAAATCTATTGGTCGCGATGGGTAATAATCGATTATTTAATAATTTAATCCTTCAATAAAATACACCCCTTTTAAAATAAAAATAAATAAATATATTAATATTAGTTCTTGATTGATTTATCAATTTTCTCTTCGATCCTATTATATCTAATAGTCACATTGGTGAGAAATAAAATAATAAAATACATTTATTTTGCTAAATGGTTTTAATCAAATCTATTGGTTACGATGATTAGCATTTCTTCTTATCCATTTGTTATCATTTGTAATCGAATCTATCAATTATGAGGGGTAAAGATAAATTAATAAATCGATAATTAAAATACATTCATTTGCTATTCGTGATAATTGAATCTATCAATTAGAATGGTTAGCAATCCTTCATTCAATCCGGTAACTATGGTGATCAAACCCATTGATCATCGCAACTAACGGTAACATATTAAACCAGGGTTGTACGCCCAAATCTTAAAACACTCCTTCAAACTACAGATTTTCATCTCTTCAATGCTACGATTTTCAAAACTACGATAAGGTAATTCAAAATACCTTGCGAACTTCGCATTTCAAAAACTACGATAGGTAATTCAAAATACCTTCAAACACCTTCATATCAAATTCTAAGGCGTACAACCCATGGCCCGAACTACGTAGACTCTGATCCTCCATAAGGAGGTACGTAGGCACTTGGCAACAAGGCGAGTCCCCTTCCCTAAAATTCTCATTAGGTTCAAATCTTGCCGTTCACCCTTTTCACTTCTTTAGCTATTAACCTGAATATTTTAGCCATTAGCCTTTACCTAACAACGCAAACCTTAAGAAAGGGTTAAGGATGCCTAACAACTTCCCTTGACCTGATTATAATAATCTTATCCCGAATCTCTTAACTGCGTAGGGTTTCCTATTCGCCCTGGTAGAATAGGTGGCGACTCTAAAAGTCTAATTTTTAGGGCAGGTTGCTACACCCACAAACCCAAATAGGTTTAAGGTTTTATCCTTTACCCTATTTGTTATAACTATTTTTTAGCCACAAACCACAAACCTTACCTTAATACTGTTATCCTATAAACCTTAAGGAAGGGTTAAGGGTGCCTAACACCTTACCTTGACTCTAAATTCTCGACTTACCTAGAGTCATCTCTGTTTAGGTTTTTTCCCATATTTACCCTTTATCCTTAGGATAGAATAAATATAGGTGGCGACTCTGTAATTTAAGTTTAAAAGCTTAAAATTTAAAATCGGTCGTAACAGATGGCGACTCTACTGGGGACCCTTAGGGCAGAGGAGCACTTAAGGTTTGGGGCATGTCTCTTCGGTTTAGGTTTTGGGTTTATGGCTTATATTTATTGGGTAATTTCTTCTTTTTTCATAATATCCTTGATTTTATTTTTCTTTAATAATGTTAAGTATTTTTTTTATTTTTTTTTATTTGCCTTGTTTATTGTTGGGTTATATATATTGAAATTGCTGTTAAAACCTTAAGTGTGGGAATTGTCATTAAGCCAAAGGAGACTTGTATCACCCATGAATTTTAATGACAATTCCACTCAGAGTGGGTTAAATCCTAAAGAATATCTTAGACGAAGCTAGACTTTATCGAGGGTAGAACATAGAATTTAACTGATCTCTCTGGGAACCTATCCCTAAAATTCGAACCTCGTGGACAAAAAGCCCTTTCAAAAAAAATCCGACGAAACAAAAGTTTCTGAGGGTATGAAAGAGCACCATGAGACCTTTAGAATTCAGACTACCTTTTGGGAAGGGTAGACACCTTACGCCGCTAGGCTGAATTTATGAACTTAGGATATCTATGTGTTTTTATTATTATATATTTGCATTACTCATTCATTCATTTGCATTTGTTTTTTTATGTCTTATCCACAGGAAAATAAAAAATATTTTGGTGAATATCTGAGAAAAATGAGTACTGGAAAAAAATCAATCCTCCCCATCACTGTGTCCCTCCCAGATAAAAAGGAAGCTACAAAGGAGGAAGGGGAGAGTAAGAGACAACGCACATTGGATGATATGATAAGTGATAATTTCAATTTGGTTTCAAATAATGAATGGTTGGAGGAGGCCAATGTGGAGATTGCTAAGGACAAGAGAGAATATGAGGATTACTCAGTGACTGTGACCCTAAAACTTAAAGAAAAAATTTGAGAACTAGAATGGGAGGTAAGGAGCCTCACTTTTGGAATGCAGGAAGTCCGCAAATCAGGACAGAAGGAGCGTTAGAAAAGATTAGCCACTGAAGAGCTACTTTAAAACGTACCACTGGATATGAAAGAGCACTACAAGCCTTATCTGCTCTTGGGGAAACTTTCATGCGACAAAGAGACCTTTTTGAGGATGCATGGGATGAAAAGGATCATTGGAAGAAACAATATACGATCATCTCTTAAGCAAATGAGCATGTTAGTATGGTTCCTGAGCTTCTCAAGGATTACCAAAAGCGTCAAGAAAATTATGAGAAGTTGGTGTTCTTATGCAACAATCTAATCCAAGACTTCCCTAAAACTTTGGAGCATGCAAAGTCTTCACCTATCACTCTTCTTGAACCTGTTGAGAGTTTCTTAAAGCTCTGTAGGACTATGGTGGACAAGTTTATAGTAGACCTCCTTAAGCGTCGTTAGACTTTGCTAGTTTTTACTGCAAGTTTATGTTTTTGAATTCTGTTATTTCCATTTTAGTTTTCTTCTTTCCGAGTATGAACAATTTCAATTTTGGGTTTTTTAATTTGTAATTCCTTTTGAATTTTCTAAAATTTCTTATCAATGAAGTGTGTTTATTTCCGCATAACTTATTCTTCTAACGATATTCGCTAAATACTTTTATTATTTACAATAAATATATTTAAAAATAAATTTTGTGTGGATAAGACATAAAATAAAATTAGCATACGCATACATTCATGGCACGCACATCATAAATCATATCATTAAAACTCCTTTTTAAATCTCTAGAAAAAAACCATTGGAAAAAATAATCCGACATCCCGACCGCCTTACCAAACAAGAACTCAACGGAAGAAAGCAATGGAACAACTCGAAAAGAGCCAAGCGTCTCTCCGTGAGGAAGTAGACCAACTAAAGGTTAGCGTAGATGAAATCAAAGGGGGATGACTCAAATGCTAAGCTTCATGAAGGACTTCATGGAAAAGCAAGAGAAGTCTAAGGAGACTTCAAATAAGGAAACATATGACCAAACTGATATCCCAGATGATGTCAACCCACTGTTAGGCTATGTCTCAGGATTTGGTCCCTCTAAAAATGGACATTCCCAGTCAGGAACATATGCGCGTTCTTCTAAGAAAGTCATCCAATCCCATGAGGAAGGAGAGGTTTCTAAGGAAGGATTTGTCACCCCTCCACAGAAGGAAGGGATTTCCCGCACAGTGCGTATTCCTGCTAATAATCCTCCTAAAGAGGATGACTACCTTGACCTGCAATATGGATATCAAGAGATGGACAACATGGCTCAAGCACCTCAACCCAAACAATTCGCTCACCATGCCATGGATGGTTCGAAAGACAATAGCCAAATTAAGGCGTTAGAGGAGAGATTAAAGGTTGTAAAAGGTCATGATGCATTTTACGTGGATACTCTTGAGATGAATTTGGTGCCAGACTTAACCATACCACACAAATTCAAGGGTCCCAACTTTGAAAAATACAAAGGACTCACATGCCCTAGAAATCACTTACGCATGTATGTTAGAAAAATGGCCGCTTACGCTCATGATCAGAAATTAATGGTGCATTTCTTTCAGGATAGCCTAAGTGGGGTATCCGTTGATTGGTACATGCAATTGGAAAAGGCGCACATCCGAAACTGGACTGATCTTGCTAGCACGTTCTTAAAACAATACAAGTATAATCTGGACATGGCTCCTAACCGACTACAACTGCAAAACTTGTCCCAAGAGAAGGATGAGGCATTTAAGGAGTACGCACAAAGATGGCGCGAAATAGCTGCCTGGGTTCAACCTCCACTATTGGAGAAAGTGCTAGTGGACATGTTTATGAGTACCTTACAAGGTCTATATTACGAAAGGATGGTAGGAAGTGTATCTTCAGGGTTTTCCAATCCAGTGGTCATAGGAGAAAGAATTGAGAATGGTATAAAAAACGGAAAGATCCAAGGGGCATCATCAAATTCCTATCATTCAAAAAGGCCTACTCCAAATTTCCCAAAGAAGAAAGAGGGAGAAACTAATGTTGTGATACATATGAATGTTAGACCACCCATGACAATTCCCCAACAAAAAAACAGGTTTCAAGGACCTCTTAGAACGTTTGACCCTCTTCCTACTACAAGGAGTGATATACTGCGATATCTAGTGAATGAATCGCTTGTTGAAATTAAACCCTTGGCTCCACCTATTGGAAAACTACCACCTCGGTATAATGCTGATGAAAGGTGTGAATATCACACAAATTCTCCAGGACACACATTGGATAAGTGTTGGGCTTTCCGACATAAGCTACAAGATCTACTGGAATCAGGGGCCATTGCCTTTGATAAACCAAATTATAAAACAAATCTGATGCCTCTTCATGATGGGGTAGTCAACGCCATAGAAGTTGTCATTGAGCAAGAGTTATTCCTGCAAAGAAGGACCCTCATAGATGCACTTAAGAGGCATCTACTTAAATTGGGGTTCATCTTGGAACATAGCAAAGCTTTTAAGGACACTTTACAACGGCTTGTGAGGAAGGATTAGTCCAACCGGGGCAATATCCTGAACAAGGATGCATAATCAATGGAGAGGAAAATACCTATGCTAGTAACCTAGATTCATACGGATATATCGAGGCTGGAGAAGGTGCATTAGAAACTACATTTCAAGCTTTGGAGATTGCAACTGCTGTCATGCTACCTGTGGAAAATGTGAAGAAATCTGTGACGTCATGGAGAGACATGCAAGATGTAGATTCAGAAGGTTGGGGCAAAGCGACTGAGGTCACTAAGAAAAAGGATCGTCTGGGGTTTGGATATCAACCGTCTATGATCAATAGGGCTGTAAAGGAGGAACAACAGATCCCCCCACTGAGACATACCTTCACGACAGGCGGGTATGAGCATAATGGACAAATAGCTATGACATCTGACAAAGACTCCAAGGAAGGTACATCTAGTTTCATCCATGAAGTTGCGCAAGGAGAACAACTTCAATATTGGACAAGCTTGGAGATACTGGAGATATTTTTTATTTTAAAGGCTTAATTGCAGTTTTGGTCCCTTTATTATCATTTTTTTTTGAATTTTGGTCCCCCAATTTTAAAATCCTGAAATTTAATCCCTTTGTTTTAGTTTTTTTAAGGATTTTGGGGATTTTTGAGGATTTTAATCCCTTCGAATTTGCAAGGGGACCAAAATCCTCAAAAACCTAAAATATAGGGACTAAAATTCCGGATTTTAAAATAGGGGGCCAAAACTAAAAAAAATGATAATAGGGGGACCAAAATTACAATTAAGCCTATTTTAAAATAATTTTCATTCCTTTTGTTTTGAATAAAATGCTCGTGCTTTACCCGAAGCATAGAGTTAGTTTGTAAGGGCCCCTTTATAATTTCAAAACTCAGTTTATTAATGAATAAAATCATATTTGCATTTGGTATCAAATATATTGTCCTTTCCTTACATTTCATTTCTTTTCTATCTTTTAAAAATTACAAATATTTTCTGCATAAAAGCACGTTCATATCTGCATACTAAAGTAAACGTGCAAATTACCATCTAATACCACCGATAACGGTACTGTTGAAACTCACTATAAACTTGAGGCTCCTGTTAATCAAGCCGCATAAGGGGGTGAGGAAGAAAATGAACCCTCGGAAGAGTTGCCAAGTTTAATTAAAAAGGAAAAAAATATGCTCCCTCCTCAAGAGGTAATTGACATTATAAACCTGGGAACAGACAAAGAGCCGAGGGAAATCAAGATTGGGGCAATTTTGAACGAAGGTGCAAAAACAGAATTAATCAAACTCCTTCACGAGTATGCAGAAGTGATTACTTGGTCCTATCGTGACATGCCAGGGTTAGATATGGATGTTGACGTACACGAATCACCGCTTAAGGAGAGAAGTTTTTGAAAGATCTATGGGATGTGTACTAGGGCAGCAAGATGAAGCAAGTCGAAAGGAACACGATATTTACTACCTAAATAAGAAATTCACTGATTGTGAATCTCGGTATTCTCCATTAGAGAAGACATGTTGCTCCCTAGCATGGGCCACAAAACGTCTACGACAATATATGTTGACTCATACTACATGGTTAATATCAAGGATGGATCCTTTGAAATATGTATTCGAAAAATGAGCTCTCACAGGTAGAATTACAAGATGACAAAGGCTATTATCTGAATATGACATCCAGTGTGTTATACAAAAGGAAATTAAAGGAAGTGTGCTAGCTGAACACCTTGATCTTCAACCCCTCGAAGAATACCAGTTTATGAAATTCGACTTCTCTGATGAAGATGTCATGATAATAAGAGATTACAAAATACTCGGTCCCGACGAAGAACCTGAACCAGGGGAAATATGGACAACTATGTTTGATGGTGCCTCAGATGCATTAGGACATGGTATAGGGGAAGTATTGACATCTCCTAATAATCATCACATACCTTTCACTACGAGATTATGCTTCGATTGTACTAACAACATTGCTGAATATGAGACGTTCATATCAGGGAAATGATAGAACTTGCGAAACTCACGCAAATGGCCATTCCATGGAAAGGAAGATATTACGAGCAGGTTATTACTGGATAACGGTGGAGACTATTGCTTCCAATATGCAAAAGCATGTCATAAATGCCTAATCTACGCCGACAAAATACATATGCCACCGAACCCACTGAACGTTTTAAGTTCGCCTTGGCCATTCCCAATATGTGGTATTGATATGATAGGAATGATTGAACCGAAAGCTTCTAATGGACACGAGTTTATATTGGTTGCCATAGATTACTTCACCAAATGGGTTTAAGCCGCTTCCTACATAAATGTGACAAGACAAGTGGTTAATTGGCACAATACCATCTGACAGTACGGGGTTCCTAACAAAATTATCACCGACAATGGGTCCAATATCAACAACAACATGACGAAGGAGTTATGCAAGGATTTCAAAATTGATTATCATAATCCCTCACCATATAGACCTAAGATGAACGGGGCTGTTGAAGCTGCAAACAAAAATATTAAAAAGATAGTGCAGAAGATGATAAAGATATACAAGGATTGGAACAAGATGCTTCCCTTTGCCCTGCATGAATATAGAACTTTAGTACACACTTCCACAGGAGTAACGCCATATTCCCTTGTCTACGGTATGGTGTCGTTTTCTTTACCTCCCCGTTTCACTTGGGAGGACGGCACGCTAGACCCTTCATGCGGAATTTGGAAGGAGAATGCGCCCGGTGCGGGATGAATTTTGTTTCAGTTCTTCCTACGATATCACACGAACTTTTTAATTATCCTAACGAGTAGGAGAGGGGAAAAAGATCTCAAATAAACCCTAGGAGTTTGCTAAGTGTGGGTATTCACCTAGACTAGAAATTCTGGAGTCCGGGAGGTCGGTTATACATAGGGAAGATTTTTAGCACCCTACATATCCGTAGTACTCTACGGGAACCTTCTCTGTGTCAATGTGATTGTGTTTGTTGCTGAATGATTGGGAAAGTTTCTCCTTGGTGTTAGGAGAAGGAATTAAATTGAATTAAAAAGAAGACAGACAGATAGACTATTTTTGGTATTTTATTAGCTCGCTGAGATTCCTTGTGAACCTCATGCCTACATATCCCTAATGGAAGTCAGATCTTTTTGTAGTTCGAAAAATAAATAGGGAAATTAATTATTCTTGGTGCCTTACTTGAAGCTCAAGGTTGAAGCTTGAATTAAATCTCTGTTTACAGTAAAGAGACATGAAATCATCTCTACAGAGAGGTATTTCTACTATTCCACCACAAACATTTTAAAGTGACAGAAAAGTTTAATTCATTTTATTAAGAGAGGGAGCCTACTTGGTTGATCAAGTATGACAGCCAACATGCCTCTTGAATGAAAGAAGGATTCTCATCCAAATTAGGGAAAGTGTACAAGTCTGGGTTTGTTTGCCTCAGAGCATGCATTTCAAAGTCCTAAATGGGAGAATGTTTAAAATTGAAATTGAAATTGAAATTGAAATGTTTGTTTGTTTGAATGTGGTGAGATAGGAGAAATATCTCTCTAAGGAGATAAGCCATATCTATATACCGTTTGAAAGATTTGATTTTTTAGCTGGCTTGTATGAGGCCCAAGCTTGAGGCTTTTTGATTGTTTTTATTATTGACTCTAGGAGATAACTCTACTGGGAATTGACTTAAACTAAGAAGTTTTTGTGTTCTGTATAAAGCCCATAATTGAGGCTGACTCTAGCTGGAGAGCATTTATTTGATGGATTTTATTTGGTGTTTTGTACAAAAGCCCAGAATTGTGGCTGACTCTACTTAGGGAGACTCTATTTTGTGCCTTGTATGAAGCCCAAGGTTGTGGCTGACTCTTAACTGGGGAAGTTATTGTTTCATGCCTTGTATGAAGCCCAGGGTTGAGGCTGACTCTTTGGGGAGTTTTACTCTGTTGGAGGATTTATCTATTAAAAGACTGATTTTTTTTGGAGGCTAACCCTTTCTAAGGATTTTGAATGATAGCAGAAATATTATCTAATTGAGACTTCTTGTTTTAAAGCCCAAGATGAAGGCTGACACTGACTGAGGATAGATAACTATGGGTCCTAGAATCTGCTAAGGAAATTAATGAAGATAACGGTGACAGAGACTGTCTATGTCTCTCATTCCAAAAGGTGTACTCAATATGTGATTGAGACAATCCTAGCTTGTTTAAAGTATGGTTTAAAGAATGGAAGAAACTCACCAGGATAGGCTAAAAGGTGACTAAAGACCTGTTCCTATGTTTATAAGAAACCTGATGGGTCCTTGTATACAAGCTCAAGAGTAAGTTGGAAATGCTTTTAAGAAGCCTGTGGGTCCTTGTGCAAAGCCCAAGAGGAGGCTAATCAAGGGTCATCGAGGGTCCTTGTTATAGCACAAGAGAAAGCTATGTGGTTTTGAACTTATTTTGGCTTTAAGCAAATGGGTAAGAGGTTTCACCAGGAATAATTCTCTTTGGGTGGATGTGTCCTAGTATGGGTTCTAATGCTTTTTCAAAATGTTTCACCGGGAATAATTCATCTTGAGGGTTTTGAACTACAGATCTCTAATTAGGAAAGAGCCTTCACCGGGAAGACATTTTCAATCCTAGGCCATATTCCTATAATATATATATAGTTTAACTGTCCTAAGGTTTTGTAGCGGGGAAAATCTGATATCGAAGCCATGAGATTGACTCGAATCAATATTCCGTTTGAAATCGCCACCGCGCTTTATTTTTTCAAAGGAAAAGGGAAAAGAACGTAAAACCCAAAGTTTTGTTTTTAAAACAAGAAAGAGATCTCAGGTACGGGTGTTGATTATATGAGGGGAAGGTTTTAAGCACCCCTCATATATGTGCTATTCCACAGGAACCTTTTTGAAAATCTGTGTCGTGTGTGCTAAAAAAGGGTTTGTTTTATTTTTAAAATAAGCTCGGCAAAGCGTTAAGCTTTTTGCCTACATACCTCCTCGGTACAATGGAGAAGTCAGAGCTAATGTAGTTCCGCTTAAAGGAAAAAACGTTTAAAAACGAATAAACACTTTATCATCGTCGGAGAGAAATACTCAGCCATTGATCTTGAGCATGAGAACAAATGAGTTCTTTGCATCGCAAATGAAAGAAGGGCTCCAACTCGGATAAAATCAACGAGTATGCCACTAGCTCTCTCACGCGGAAAAGATTTCATTATATCAATCAATTTCAAAATCGTGGGGTATAACCACTTGTTTCGACAATTAGTCGTGTCTAAATTTTTGAAGAAAAGCCATCAAGGGCAAAAGATATTTTTAAAGAAAAGGTTTTGAAAAGGTTTTACAAACATAAGAATATTTTGGTAAAAGGGAGAAGATTTTGAAAATCTAAGAAGTGGAAGGAGATGAAGAGGCTAACCTATTGCGTAAAATAAAAGCTAAGGAAAGAAACGGTCTAACCAAAATAAGAAGCCAACACTTGACATTAAGAGTCAAGGTAGATTTCCCATCCTTTGGACTTATCAATACCAAACCAAAAATATCATTTAGGGATCCAGATGAACTTATTATCTTAGCACCACTTTGCATTAAGCACATTAAAATTCTGACGAAGGGCAGAGTAACGGCTGTTTTCGGGTAAAATCCTTATATCAATGCCTTGGAATTAACCGTCAAGGGCTTTCAAAGAAATACCTGCATACACAAACAGACAACAATCCAATGTTAGACAGACAGAATAACAGCAAAGTAACAACAGAATAAGGGTCCAGAGGCACTAAGTCCATAAGTCCAAATCTCCAAAATGCTAGGGATAGTAACCAATAGTCTGAAAGAGAGCCTTATGTATTTTTTAGATTTTGGTTATTTATTAGTGTTTTAGAATAAAAGTAAAGTATGGTCCAAGTGGACAAAAGAAAATGGCGGAAACATAAACATAGTGTCCAAATGGACAAAAGGAAAATAGAGGAATTATAAACGTCCAAATGGACAAAGAGAAAATGGCGGAAACATAAACATGATGAAATGATAAAATAAAGCAATAAAGCGAGAAATATAAAGAGCAATATAATAAATTGCGGAAATTAAAATTAGTTGTTAGATGTTAAAGATAACCATCTTGAAACTTGTCAAGTATGTTATCAAAGGTAATAATTAAGATCGATGGTGAGTGAAAGATGTTCTCGGATTTAAATTCAATGGACATTTATCAGAAGCTTGATAAAATCATAGCGACTACAC
Organism: Vicia villosa; assembly: GCF_029867415.1. Classification (NCBI taxonomy): domain Eukaryota; kingdom Viridiplantae; phylum Streptophyta; class Magnoliopsida; order Fabales; family Fabaceae; genus Vicia; species Vicia villosa. The sequence continues at coordinate 72,162,421 of NC_081183.1, forward strand.
GATAAACCTCCATAAGTCTTAAATCAACCTCATACAATTCTCTTCCATATTTGATCTTTTTCATTCGGGACACGAAATATTGCGCTATGTTAAGCAGATCGCCAAGTGATTTATGTAGAAATTACCCTACAACGAGGCCGGTCAAAACTTTATGTGCTAATGCATGCGAGAGAAATGATATGTAGATCACTCTCCGAAAGCAATACCGCATGAAAAGAAAATGGTGAGTGATCTAGTCTTCACCAAGAATCCATAAGAATTCTCAAGGTATTAAGACTTTCATCGATCAAAATAAAGAGAAGCAAAAGATGGAACCACATTAAAAGCTCCTTTCATCCATAATTTCAATCACCTAATATTGCGGATTTGGATTCTCATCCTATCAACGCCCTAAGTCCATTGATATTAGGGAGAAATTAGGCCTCTAATTTGTGATTCAAAGAAAATATCAAAAGAAAGGAGTAGAAGAAGAGTTAGAACCAAAAACAAGTCAAAAATAGCAAAAACAAGCATTCTGCCTTACTGGAAATCGATTTACCTCTGTAGGAAATCGATTTCCTGCCTGCAGAATTCAGATCTGGCGCAAAAAACAGAGTGGAAATCGATTTCCCTCTGTAGGAAATCGATTTCCTACGCACTGTTTTCAGAAAAACAGCATTATGAACTTTGAAACTTGATTTAGGCAAACATACAAACACCTTATGATCACATATCCATTGGAGCACGAATTTTCCACCAAATCACCATCAAATAGGACCAATATAGCATCAAAGATGCATCACATACAAGCACAAAAGAATCACATTATGGTGGATGAAAAATGATGATGAAAATTACCAATTCTTGAACAAAACTTAGATCCACTTCAATAATCACCAACACAAATCTTGATCTCTCAATAATTGAAGAAAAAGAGTGAAATGAAAGGTGGCTTAGCTCAAAGTTTGTGAGGTTCAAGGTGTGACTCACAAACTTTATGAAAGAACAAAGAGCTTTGGTGAATTTGGTAGGGATGGGGAGAGAAATTGCAAGGGGTTTGTTGGCTCTCAAATCTTGAGAAATGAGAGAGTAGAGGTCTCTATTTATAGAATTGGAGCAAGAGTAGTGGCAAATTGGTCTTTTTATGTTTGGTAATTAATTTGTGGTTAATTGGTATTTAAGTGGAATTTAAATGGTAAAAATGGTAAAATGAGGTTTAAATGGGTTTAATGAAGGAGTTAATTTTGATGAGGTGGAAAATTGATAAGATGATCAAATAAAAAAGGTGCCAAAATGATGTCAAGCTTCCCTCCTTATATATTTTTTGAATTTTGTGCATAGGAAATCAATTTCCCACAGGGGTAAATCGATTTCCACCTTCAAATCTTTCAAAAATTATTTTCTTGCACTGTTTTGATTTTTGCCCGATCTTTTACTTGTAAAATATAAACAAAAGAGACAAAACATATATTTTTCTGAGTTTTGGTTAGTATAAACAAATAAAAGGCTACAAATGCTCGATAATTCCCCTCAGAGATAATCACAGTATCAAAGATAAAGCTTCACAATGGTGCTCTTGATTGATGATTGAATGCAACTAATGTATGATCTTAGGGTCAAAAATTGGGGTATGACAGATGCCCCTATTTAAGTTTCTTCGATTTGGAGATACGATGATTGGAAATCTTCGTTTTGATGAAATCGAAGAGACTTAAATATAAAAAACACAATTTTTGAACCTAAGATGCTATGCAATGTTTAATGAATGCATATGATGAGGATAAAACATGGCAACACCGGGGAGAAAAAAGGAACTCCAATGGGGAAAACAAATGTCCTGCTGGCATAACTCCAATGGGGAAGGAAAGACTTTGTTGGAGAGACGATACTTTGGTGGGGAAAGAAACTTCTCTGGGGAAAATATTTCGCACCAGAGGGGTTAAAGCATCACCTTTCGCTGGAGGTGAGAAAATGGGGTATCCTCTTTCACTGGGGATGAGAAAGTGCGCATCCTGAGTCAGAATGCCAATCTTTCGTTAACAGAAAACACACCATCGCACCACTAATGATATGAAGAGATGTACCGTCGTACCACTGACGATAACATATACCAACGTTCCACTGAAGGCATGAAAAGATATACCACCGTACCACTGATGATATAAAAAGAGATAGTTCATCGACGTACCACTGACGATGAAAGAGATGTACCGCCGTACCACTGACGATAATACATACCAACGTTCCACTGAAGGCATGAAGAGATATACCACCGTAACACTGATGATATAAAAAGAGATAGTTTATCGACGTACCACTGACGATGAAAGAGATTTACCGCCGTACCACAGACGATAACACATACCAACGTTCCACTGAAGGTATGAAGAGATATACCACCGTACCACTGATGATATAAAAGGAGATAGTTCATCGACGTACCATTGACGATGAAAGAGATATACCGCCGTACCACTGACGATACACATACCAACGTTCCACTGAAGGTATTAAAGAGATATACCACCGTACCACTGATGATATAAAAGGAGATAGTTCATCGACGTACCATTGACGATGAAAGAGATGTACCGCCGTACCACTGACGATAACACGTACCAACATTCCACTGAAGGTATTAAAGAGATATACCACCGTACCACTGATGATATAAAAGGAGATAGTTCATCGACGTACCATTGACGATGAAAGAGATGTACCGTCGTACAACTGAAATGTGTTGAACTTCCTTATGATAAATAGATGACTGCTGATGATCAAGTCTTGTCTGATGTAGTTACTTGCCATGAATCCCTAACTTTTGCCTGGACCGCCCTTTCGGGTTTTCAGTCCACCGGGTATTTTATTCTGTTTATGTCTCTAATTTTTGCCTGGACCGCCCTTTCGGGTTTTCAATCCACCGAGACGCTCTTTTTTGCCTAAGTCGCCCTTTCGGGTTTTCAACTTAGCGAGCTGTTCTTTTATTATTTTTAGGCGAAGTATTTCTTGACTACATCAGCATTCACGGGACGTGGGAGCTCTTCTCCATCCATAGTTGCAAGAATTAATGCACCGCCAAAGAAGGCTTTCTTAACAACGTATGGTCCTTCAAAATTAGGAGTCCACTTGCCCCTTGAATCGGAGGTGAAAGACAAGATCCTTTTGAGCACGAGGTCGCCTTCTCTGAATACACGAGGTCGAACCTTCTTATCAAAAGCTTTCTTTATTCTTTTCTGGTACAACTGACCATGGCCTAAAGCCGTCATTCTCTTTTCTTCTATCAAATTCAATTGATCAAACCTGCTCTGACACCACTCAGCCTCAGATAACTTAGTTTCCATTAAAATTCTCAGTGATGGAATCTCAACCTCAATAGGGAGTACTGCTTCCATACCATAAACCAAAGAAAAGGGGGTTGCCCCGGTTGAAGTACGAACAGATGTACGGTACCCATGCAAAGCAAATGGGAGCATCTCATGCCAGTCCTTGTACGTAACAACCATCTTTTGCACAATCTTCTTAATATTCTTATTTGCTGCTTCAACAGCTCCATTCATCTTTGGCCTATAAGGCAAAGAGTTGTGATGTTCAATTTTGAAACTTTCACACAGTTCTCTCATCATACTGTTATTCAGATTCGAGCCATTATCAATGATGATCTTGATCGGTATACCATATCTGCAGATGATGTTGTTCTTGATAAATCTAACCATAACTTGCTTTGTCACATTAGCATATGAAGCAGCTTCTACCCACTTGGTAAAATAATCAATTGCTACCAGGATGAATCGATGTCCGTTCGAAGCCTTGGGTTCAATCATGCCAATCATATCGATACCTCACATAGAGAAAGGCCATGGAGAGGAAATGATATTGAGAAGTGTCGGGGGCACATGAATCTTGTCAGCATATACCTGACACTTGTGACACTTCTTTACAAACTTGTAGCAATCAGATTCCATTGTCAGCCAATAGTAACCTGCTCTAAGCATCCTTTTAGCCATCGAATGGCCATTGGCATGAGTACCGAAAGAACCTTCATGGATTTCATGCATCAACATGTCTGCTTCGTGTCTATCCACGCATCTGAGCAAAACCATGTCATAATTCACAGCATTGATGAAGAAACTGCCAGCCAATCTCCTCAAAGTTTTCTTATCCTTATTTGATGCCCCAAGTGGGTACTCTTGAGTCTGAAGGAAGTGCTTAATATCGAAATACCAAGGCTTTTCATCTGTTGATTCCTCAACTGCAAATACATGAGCAGGTCTATCAAGACGCCTGATTGTAATCTAAGGCTCCTCATTATGGAAATTCACCTTGTACATGGAAGACAATGTGGCTAATGCATCAGCCATCTGATTCTCGTCTCGAGGGATGTGGTGGAATTCAACTTTGTTAAAGAACGTCAACAACCTTATGGCGTAATCTTTGTAAGGGATCAATCCAGGATGACGAGTTTGCCATTCTCCTTTAATCTGATTAATCACAAGCGCAGAATCTCCATAAACATCAAGAATCTTAATTCTGAGATTAATTGCCTCTTCAAGTTTCATGATGCAAGCTTCATACTCCGCAATATTATCTGCTCTGGTGTTCAGCTTCAGACATGCTTGATTATTCTATTTTCGTTCTACATCTCTTGAGTTAATTCTTTTGATGGCTTCAAAATAAATGCTACCCAACACTAGGGAACATCGGAGATGAGAGAACAAAATAAACGAGTTCTACATCATCTTCGAACCAGGCCAAAAGTACATTAAGTGGAACACATTCTTACTCTTTTGCATATGAATATATCAACATATCCCTTCCTTGTAATGCACTCATGAATAAAAAAAAACTTCTTTTATATTTTTCAAAAAGATTTTGTTGAAATCAATTTTCTCTTTGTTTCAAAAATTACTATCAACAATAAATGACATTTTGAGAGATATGAAAGAAATAGGATTGCCAATAAAAGGTAAAGGCTCAAAATTTTTTAATAGAGTGGTAGCTTGCAAAAGGCAAGACCCCACGGATGATTACAAAGTTTGGAAAGTAGTAATTTTGTGGAAAAGGTACATTGAAATGTAATGACCCCATCCTCTCTCTTAACTTGGAATTCCTGAGCAAAGGCTTCCGTTGAAATGTGTTGAACTTCTTTATGATAAACAGATGACTGCTGATGATCAAGTCTTGTCTGATGTAGTTACTTGCCATGAATCCCTAACTTTTGCCCGGACCGCCCTTTCGGGTTTTCAGTCCACCGGGTATTTTATTCTGTTTATGTCTCTAATTTTTGCCTGGACCGCCCTTTCGGGTTTTCAATCCACCGAGACGCTCTTTTTTGCCTAAGCCGCCCTTTCGGGTTTTCAACTTAGCGAGCTGTTCTTTTATTATTTTTAGGCGAAGTATTTCTTGACTACATCAACATTCACGGGACGTGGGAGCTCTTCTCCATCCATAGTTGCAAGAATTAATGCACCGCCAGAGAAGGCTTTCTTAACAACGTATGGTCCTTCAAAATTAGGAGTCCATTTGCCCCTTGAATCGGAGGTGAAAGACAAGATCCTTTTGAGCACGAGGTCGCCTTCTCTGAATACACGAGGTCGAACCTTCTTATCAAAAGCTTTCTTCATTCTTTTCTGGTACAACTGACCATGGCATAAAGCCGTCATTCTCTTTTCTTCTATCAAATTCAATTGATCAAACCTGCTCTGACACCACTCAGCCTCAGATAACTTGGTTTCCATTAAAATTCTCAGTGATGGAATCTCAACCTCAATAGGGAGTACTGCTTCCATACCATAAACCAAAGAAAAGGGGGTTGCCCCGGTTGAAGTACGAACAGATGTACGGTACCCATGCAAAGCAAATGGGAGCATCTCATGCCAGTCCTTGTACGTAACAACCATCTTTTGCACAATCTTCTTAATATTCTTATTTGCTGCTTCAACAGCTCCATTCATCTTTGGCCTATAAGGCGAAGAGTTGTGATGTTCAATTTTGAAACTTTCACACAGTTCTCTCATCATACTGTTATTCAGATTCGAGCCATTATCAGTGATGATCTTGCTCGGTATACCATATCTGCAGATGATGTTGTTCTTGATAAATCTAACCACAACTTGCTTTGTCACATTAGCATATGAAGCAGCTTCTACCCACTTGGTAAAATAATCAATTGCTACCAGGATGAATCGATGTCCGTTCGAAGCCTTGGGTTCAATCATGCCAATCATATCGATACCCCACATAGAGAAAGGCCATGGAGAGGAAATGATATTGAGAAGTGTCGGGGGCACATGAATCTTGTCAGCATATACCTGACACTTGTGACACTTCTTTACAAACTTGTAGCAATCAGATTCCATTGTCAGCCAATAGTAACCTGCTCTAAGCATCCTTTTAGCCATCGAATGGCCATTGGCATGAGTACCGAAAGAACCTTCATGGATTTCATGCATCAACATGTCTGCTTCGTGTCTATCCACGCATCTGAGCAAAACCATGTCATAATTCACAGCATTGATGAAGAAACTGCCAGCCAATCTCCTCAAAGTTTTCTTATCCTTATTTGATGCCCCAAGTGGGTACTCTTGAGTCTGAAGGAAGTGCTTAATATCGAAATACCAAGGCTTTTCATCTGTTGATTCCTCAACTGCAAATACATGAGCAGGTCTATCAAGACGCCTGATTGTAATCTGAGGCTCCTCATTATGGAAATTCACCTTGTACATGGAAGACAATGTGGCTAATGCATCAGCCATCTGATTCTCGTCTCGAGGGATGTGGTGGAATTCAACTTTGTTAAAGAACGTCAACAACCTTCTGGCGTAATCTTTGTAAGGGATCAAGCCAGGATGACGAGTTTCCCATTCTCCTTTAATCTGATTAATCACAAGCGCAGAATCTCCATAAACATCAAGAATCTTAATTCTCAGATTAATTGCCTCTTCAAGTTTCATGATGCAAGCTTCATACTCCGCAATATTATCTGCTCTGGTGTTCAGCTTGAGACATGCTTGATTATTCTATTTTCGTTCTACATCTCTTGAGTTAATTCTTTTGATGGCTTCAAAATAAATGCTACCCAACACTAGGGAACATCGGAGCTGAGAGAACAAAATAAACGAGTTCTACATCATCTTCGAACCAGGCCAAAAGTACATTAAGTGGAACACATTCTTACTCTTTTGCATATGAATATATCAACATATCCCTTCCTTGTAATGCACTCATGAATAAAAAAAAAAACTTCATTAATATTTTTCAAAAAGATTTTGTTGAAATCAATTTTCTCTTTGTTTCAAAAATTACTACCAACAATAAATGACATTTTGAGAGATATGAAAGAAATAGGATTGCCAATAAAAGGTAAAGGCTCAAACTTTTTTAATAGAGTGGTAGCTTGCAAAAGGCAAGACCCCACGGATGATTACAAAGTTTGGAAAGTAGTAATTTTGTGGAAAAGGTACATTGAAATGTAATGACCCCATCCTCTCTCTTAACTTGGAATTCCTGAGCAAAGGCTTCCGTTGAAATGTGTTGAACTTCTTTATGATAAACAGATGACTGCTGATGATCAAGTCTTGTCTGATGTAGTTACTTGCCATGAATCCCTAACTTTTGCCCGGACCGCCCTTTCGGGTTTTCAGTCCACCGGGTATTTTATTCTGTTTATGTCTCTAATTTTTGCCTGGACCGCCCTTTCGGGTTTTCAATCCACCGAGACGCTCTTTTTTGCCTAAGCCGCCCTTTCGGGTTTTCAACTTAGCGAGCTGTTCTTTTATTATTTTTAGGCGAAGTATTTCTTGACTACATCAACATTCACGGGACGTGGGAGCTCTTCTCCATCCATAGTTGCAAGAATTAATGCACCGCCAGAGAAGGCTTTCTTAACAACGTATGGTCCTTCAAAATTAGGAGTCCATTTGCCCCTTGAATCGGAGGTGAAAGACAAGATCCTTTTGAGCACGAGGTCGCCTTCTCTGAATACACGAGGTCGAACCTTCTTATCAAAAGCTTTCTTCATTCTTTTCTGGTACAACTGACCATGGCATAAAGCCGTCATTCTCTTTTCTTCTATCAAATTCAATTGATCAAACCTGCTCTGACACCACTCAGCCTCAGATAACTTGGTTTCCATTAAAATTCTCAGTGATGGAATCTCAACCTCAATAGGGAGTACTGCTTCCATACCATAAACCAAAGAAAAGGGGGTTGCCCCGGTTGAAGTACGAACAGATGTACGGTACCCATGCAAAGCAAATGGGAGCATCTCATGCCAGTCCTTGTACGTAACAACCATCTTTTGCACAATCTTCTTAATATTCTTATTTGCTGCTTCAACAGCTCCATTCATCTTTGGCCTATAAGGCGAAGAGTTGTGATGTTCAATTTTGAAACTTTCACACAGTTCTCTCATCATACTGTTATTCAGATTCGAGCCATTATCAGTGATGATCTTGCTCGGTATACCATATCTGCAGATGATGTTGTTCTTGATAAATCTAACCACAACTTGCTTTGTCACATTAGCATATGAAGCAGCTTCTACCCACTTGGTAAAATAATCAATTGCTACCAGGATGAATCGATGTCCGTTCGAAGCCTTGGGTTCAATCATGCCAATCATATCGATACCCCACATAGAGAAAGGCCATGGAGAGGAAATGATATTGAGAAGTGTCGGGGGCACATGAATCTTGTCAGCATATACCTGACACTTGTGACACTTCTTTACAAACTTGTAGCAATCAGATTCCATTGTCAGCCAATAGTAACCTGCTCTAAGCATCCTTTTAGCCATCGAATGGCCATTGGCATGAGTACCGAAAGAACCTTCATGGATTTCATGCATCAACATGTCTGCTTCGTGTCTATCCACGCATCTGAGCAAAACCATGTCATAATTCACAGCATTGATGAAGAAACTGCCAGCCAATCTCCTCAAAGTTTTCTTATCCTTATTTGATGCCCCAAGTGGGTACTCTTGAGTCTGAAGGAAGTGCTTAATATCGAAATACCAAGGCTTTTCATCTGTTGATTCCTCAACTGCAAATACATGAGCAGGTCTATCAAGACGCCTGATTGTAATCTGAGGCTCCTCATTATGGAAATTCACTTTGTACATGGAAGACAATGTGGCTAATGCATCAGCCATCTGATTCTCGTCTCGAGGGATGTGGTGGAATTCAACTTTGTTAAAGAACGTCAACAACCTTCTGGCGTAATCTTTGTAAGGGATCAAGCCAGGATGACGAGTTTCCCATTCTCCTTTAATCTGATTAATCACAAGCGCAGAATCTCCATAAACATCAAGAATCTTAATTCTCAGATTAATTGCCTCTTCAAGTTTCATGATGCAAGCTTCATACTCCGCAATATTATCTGCTCTGGTGTTCAGCTTGAGACATGCTTGATTATTCTATTTTCGTTCTACATCTCTTGAGTTAATTCTTTTGATGGCTTCAAAATAAATGCTACCCAACACTAGGGAACATCGGAGCTGAGAGAACAAAATAAACGAGTTCTACATCATCTTCGAACCAGGCCAAAAGTACATTAAGTGGAACACATTCTTACTCTTTTGCATATGAATATATCAACATATCCCTTCCTTGTAATGCACTCATGAATAAAAAAAAAAACTTCATTAATATTTTTCAAAAAGATTTTGTTGAAATCAATTTTCTCTTTGTTTCAAAAATTACTACCAACAATAAATGACATTTTGAGAGATATGAAAGAAATAGGATTGCCAATAAAAGGTAAAGGCTCAAACTTTTTTAATAGAGTGGTAGCTTGCAAAAGGCAAGACCCCACGGATGATTACAAAGTTTGGAAAGTAGTAATTTTGTGGAAAAGGTACATTGAAATGTAATGACCCCATCCTCTCTCTTAACTTGGAATTCCTGAGCAAAGGCTTCCGTTGAAATGTGTTGAACTTCTTTATGATAAACAGATGACTGCTGATGATCAAGTCTTGTCTGATGTAGTTACTTGCCATGAATCCCTAACTTTTGCCCGGACCGCCCTTTCGGGTTTTCAGTCCACCGGGTATTTTATTCTGTTTATGTCTCTAATTTTTGCCTGGACCGCCCTTTCGGGTTTTCAATCCACCGAGACGCTCTTTTTTTGCCTAAGCCGCCCTTTCGGGTTTTCAACTTAGCGAGCTATTCTTTTATTATTTTTAGGCGAAGTATTTCTTGACTACATCAGCATTCACGGGACGTGGGAGCTCTTCTCCATCCATAGTTGCAAGAATTAATGCACCGCCAGAGAAGGCTTTCTTAACAACGTATGGTCCTTCAAAATTAGGAGTCCACTTGCCCCTTCAATCGGAGGTGAAAGACAAGATCCTTTTGAGCACGAGGTCGCCTTCTCTGAATACACGAGGTCGAACCTTCTTATCAAAAGCTTTCTTCATTCTTTTCTGGTACAACTGACCATGGCATAAAGCCGTCATTCTCTTTTCTTCTATCAAATTCAATTGATCAAACCTGCTCTGACACCACTCAGCCTCAGATAACTTGGTTTCCATTAAAATTCTCAGTGATGGAATCTCAACCTCAATAGGGAGTACTGCTTCCATACCATAAACCAAAGAAAAGGGGGTTGCCCCGGTTGAAGTACGAACAGATGTACGGTACCCATGCAAAGCAAATGGGAGCATCTCATGCCAGTCCTTGTACGTAACAACCATCTTTTGCACAATCTTCTTAATATTCTTATTTGCTGCTTCAACAGCTCCATTCATCTTTGGCCTATAAGGCGAAGAGTTGTGATGTTCAATTTTGAAACTTTCACACAGTTCTCTCATCATACTGTTATTCAGATTCGAGCCATTATCAGTGATGATCTTGCTCGGTATACCATATCTGCAGATGATGTTGTTCTTGATAAATCTAACCACAACTTGCTTTGTCACATTAGCATATGAAGCAGCTTCTACCCACTTGGTAAAATAATCAATTGCTACCAGGATGAATCGATGTCCGTTCGAAGCCTTGGGTTCAATCATGCCAATCATATCGATACCCCACATAGAGAAAGGCCATGGAGAGGAAATGATATTGAGAAGTGTCGGGGGCACATGAATCTTGTCAGCATATACCTGACACTTGTGACACTTCTTTACAAACTTGTAGCAATCAGATTCCATTGTCAGCCAATAGTAACCTGCTCTAAGCATCCTTTTAGCCATCGAATGGCCATTGGCATGAGTACCGAAAGAACCTTCATGGATTTCATGCATCAACATGTCTGCTTCGTGTCTATCCACGCATCTGAGCAAAACCATGTCATAATTCACAGCATTGATGAAGAAACTGCCAGCCAATCTCCTCAAAGTTTTCTTATCCTTATTTGATGCCCCAAGTGGGTACTCTTGAGTCTGAAGGAAGTGCTTAATATCGAAATACCAAGGCTTTTCATCTGTTGATTCCTCAACTGCAAATACATGAGCAGGTCTATCAAGACGCCTGATTGTAATCTGAGGCTCCTCATTATGGAAATTCACCTTGTACATGGAAGACAATGTGGCTAATGCATCAGCCATCTGATTCTCGTCTCGAGGGATGTGGTGGAATTCAACTTTGTTAAAGAACGTCAACAACCTTCTGGCGTAATCTTTGTAAGGGATCAAGCCAGGATGACGAGTTTCCCATTCTCCTTTAATCTGATTAATCACAAGCGCAGAATCTCCATAAACATCAAGAATCTTAATTCTCAGATTAATTGCCTCTTCAAGTTTCATGATGCAAGCTTCATACTCCGCAATATTATCTGCTCTGGTGTTCAGCTTGAGACATGCTTGATTATTCTATTTTCGTTCTACATCTCTTGAGTTAATTCTTTTGATGGCTTCAAAATAAATGCTACCCAACACTAGGGAACATCGGAGCTGAGAGAACAAAATAAACGAGTTCTACATCATCTTCGAACCAGGCCAAAAGTACATTAAGTGGAACACATTCTTACTCTTTTGCATATGAATATATCAACATATCCCTTCCTTGTAATGCACTCATGAATAAAAAAAAAAACTTCATTAATATTTTTCAAAAAGATTTTGTTGAAATCAATTTTCTCTTTGTTTCAAAAATTACTACCAACAATAAATGACATTTTGAGAGATATGAAAGAAATAGGATTGCCAATAAAAGGTAAAGGCTCAAACTTTTTTAATAGAGTGGTAGCTTGCAAAAGGCAAGACCCCACGGATGATTACAAAGTTTGGAAAGTAGTAATTTTGTGGAAAAGGTACATTGAAATGTAATGACCCCATCCTCTCTCTTAACTTGGAATTCCTGAGCAAAGGCTTCCGTTGAAATGTGTTGAACTTCTTTATGATAAACAGATGACTGCTGATGATCAAGTCTTGTCTGATGTAGTTACTTGCCATGAATCCCTAACTTTTGCCCGGACCGCCCTTTCGGGTTTTCAGTCCACCGGGTATTTTATTCTGTTTATGTCTCTAATTTTTGCCTGGACCGCCCTTTCGGGTTTTCAATCCACCGAGACGCTCTTTTTTGCCTAAGCCGCCCTTTCGGGTTTTCAACTTAGCGAGCTATTCTTTTATTATTTTTAGGCGAAGTATTTCTTGACTACATCAGCATTCACGGGACGTGGGAGCTCTTCTCCATCCATAGTTGCAAGAATTAATGCACCGCCAGAGAAGGCTTTCTTAACAACGTATGGTCCTTCAAAATTAGGAGTCCACTTGCCCCTTGAATCGGAGGTGAAAGACAAGATCCTTTTGAGCACGAGGTCGCCTTCTCTGAATACACGAGGTCGAACCTTCTTATCAAAAGCTTTCTTCATTCTTTTCTGGTACAACTGACCATGGCATAAAGCCGTCATTCTCTTTTCTTCTATCAAATTCAATTGATCAAACCTGCTCTGACACCACTCAGCCTCAGATAACTTGGTTTCCATTAAAATTCTCAGTGATGGAATCTCAACCTCAATAGGGAGTACTGCTTCCATACCATAAACCAAAGAAAAGGGGGTTGCCCCGGTTGAAGTACGAACAGATGTACGGTACCCATGCAAAGCAAATGGGAGCATCTCATGCCAGTCCTTGTACGTAACAACCATCTTTTGCACAATCTTCTTAATATTCTTATTTGCTGCTTCAACAGCTCCATTCATCTTTGGCCTATAAGGCGAAGAGTTGTGATGTTCAATTTTGAAACTTTCACACAGTTCTCTCATCATACTGTTATTCAGATTCGAGCCATTATCAGTGATGATCTTGCTCGGTATACCATATCTGCAGATGATGTTGTTCTTGATAAATCTAACCACAACTTGCTTTGTCACATTAGCATATGAAGCAGCTTCTACCCACTTGGTAAAATAATCAATTGCTACCAGGATGAATCGATGTCCGTTCGAAGCCTTGGGTTCAATCATGCCAATCATATCGATACCCCACATAGAGAAAGGCCATGGAGAGGAAATGATATTGAGAAGTGTCGGGGGCACATGAATCTTGTCAGCATATACCTGACACTTGTGACACTTCTTTACAAACTTGTAGCAATCAGATTCCATTGTCAGCCAATAGTAACCTGCTCTAAGCATCCTTTTAGCCATCGAATGGCCATTGGCATGAGTACCGAAAGAACCTTCATGGATTTCATGCATCAACATGTCTGCTTCGTGTCTATCCACGCATCTGAGCAAAACCATGTCATAATTCACAGCATTGATGAAGAAACTGCCAGCCAATCTCCTCAAAGTTTTCTTATCCTTATTTGATGCCCCAAGTGGGTACTCTTGAGTCTGAAGGAAGTGCTTAATATCGAAATACCAAGGCTTTTCATCTGTTGATTCCTCAACTGCAAATACATGAGCAGGTCTATCAAGACGCCTGATTGTAATCTGAGGCTCCTCATTATGGAAATTCACTTTGTACATGGAAGACAATGTGGCTAATGCATCAGCCATCTGATTCTCGTCTCGAGGGATGTGGTGGAATTCAACTTTGTTAAAGAACGTCAACAACCTTCTGGCGTAATCTTTGTAAGGGATCAAGCCAGGATGACGAGTTTCCCATTCTCCTTTAATCTGATTAATCACAAGCGCAGAATCTCCATAAACATCAAGAATCTTAATTCTCAGATTAATTGCCTCTTCAAGTTTCATGATGCAAGCTTCATACTCCGCAATATTATCTGCTCTGGTGTTCAGCTTGAGACATGCTTGATTATTCTATTTTCGTTCTACATCTCTTGAGTTAATTCTTTTGATGGCTTCAAAATAAATGCTACCCAACACTAGGGAACATCGGAGCTGAGAGAACAAAATAAACGAGTTCTACATCATCTTCGAACCAGGCCAAAAGTACATTAAGTGGAACACATTCTTACTCTTTTGCATATGAATATATCAACATATCCCTTCCTTGTAATGCACTCATGAATAAAAAAAAAAACTTCATTAATATTTTTCAAAAAGATTTTGTTGAAATCAATTTTCTCTTTGTTTCAAAAATTACTACCAACAATAAATGACATTTTGAGAGATATGAAAGAAATAGGATTGCCAATAAAAGGTAAAGGCTCAAACTTTTTTAATAGAGTGGTAGCTTGCAAAAGGCAAGACCCCACGGATGATTACAAAGTTTGGAAAGTAGTAATTTTGTGGAAAAGGTACATTGAAATGTAATGACCCCATCCTCTCTCTTAACTTGGAATTCCTGAGCAAAGGCTTCCGTTGAAATGTGTTGAACTTCTTTATGATAAACAGATGACTGCTGATGATCAAGTCTTGTCTGATGTAGTTACTTGCCATGAATCCCTAACTTTTGCCCGGACCGCCCTTTCGGGTTTTCAGTCCACCGGGTATTTTATTCTGTTTATGTCTCTAATTTTTGCCTGGACCGCCCTTTCGGGTTTTCAATCCACCGAGACGCTCTTTTTTGCCTAAGCCGCCCTTTCGGGTTTTCAACTTAGCGAGCTATTCTTTTATTATTTTTAGGCGAAGTATTTCTTGACTACATCAGCATTCACGGGACGTGGGAGCTCTTCTCCATCCATAGTTGCAAGAAT